>NC_064565.1:6180535-6890535 GCF_937001465.1 Orcinus orca | reverse complement strand
TACTTTACAAAGCTAACCTCACTCCCTGACACTATGTAATTTACATTCGGCACCCATCACCCCTGACTCTGTGTGAGTTACATCCTCTGCCTCTCACTCCCTAACCTTATTATGTCCAGCACTTACATTCTATACGCCCCTCATAACAAATCACCCCCTATAGTTTTTGCATTTCAGAAACAAGGTCACCACCGATAAACCAGAGGCAAACGGACGCAATTACCAGACTGCTGGACCCCAATTACCGGGCGGCCTGATGCCAACTGTGACTGTTTTGAAATAATGCAAAGGAAAGGAGGAATGCAAGACCGTCACTACTTTGATCCTTATCCTATACCCCGGACTGCGAGAGCCCCACATATAAATCTTCCCTGATTCTCAAGGAGCGGCGGGGGGCTACCAGTTCTTGAGGTGCTAGCCAGCTGTGTCTTCCCTTCTGCCTGGCAGAAAAATAAAGCCATCTCTCTCTTCCTCCAAAATCCGTCTCCGTATTTCTGTTCAGCCTCGGTGCACAGGGAAGCCGAGATTTCGACAACAGTCTGTGGCCAGTTCCCACACTAATTCCCCTCTACACCCACAGCCCTGGCCCAAGCCCGATCTGGTGCCTGGTTCCTCCATCAGGCCTGACAAAGCTCCCTGCCCCACGGTGCGTCTCACATCCCACCCTAACGTGCTCTTTCTGAAGCATAAACGAGACTGACTCTCTTCCACCTGTAATCCCCCAAATGTTTCCCCACTTTCGCTAGGGTATCTTCCGGGAGAGACATCTTCCAAGGCCCTGAGAGTCCCCAGCATCCCCACTAGGCTGCTGGCTCCTGAGTTCCCTGACAATGAGCACCTCAGCAGGCCGGGAGACATGGCAGGAAACCCCAGAACTGCTCACCTCAGGATGGGGCAGGCACTGCCACGGCCTGATCAGAGACAGCAGAGAAGGGTTCCCCAGCTGGGACACAAACTGCACGAGTGGCCTCTCCTTGAGCCATTACATCAACTCGTGTGACTTGAGGGAAGGAAGGACTGAAGCACACTTGGTTCCTAAGGAGGATGGTATAGGCTCAGTCACGTCCCCCCAAATTCACATGCTGAATCCCTAACGCCCAGGACCCCAGGATGTGGCTGTATTTGGAGATGGGATTTTTAAAGAGGTGATCATGGCAAAAATGAGGTCACAGGGCGGATCCTCATCCAATAGGACTGATGTCCTACAAGAAGAGATTAGGACACAGATAGGCACAGGGGGAGACCATGTGAGGACCTGGGGAGAAGATGGCTGTCTAAGCACCAAGGAGAGAGGCCTCAGGAGAAGCCAGCGTGCACACACCTTGATCTCAGCATCCAGGACTGGGAGACAGGTCTGTTACCCAAGCTGCCCTGTCTGTGCTATTTGTTACGGCGGTCCTGAGCAGACTCACACGCAGGGTTAACTCAGGGCTCAGACTGGACACAGCCCACGCTCCATCCCCCTGTATGTGAGTTACAGGAACCCTAGGAACTGAGGAGGGGGTCCCTGAGGGGAGGCACAAGATAGAAGATGCTAGGCATTAACACGGCTGCATTCATGTTAAACGTGCCTGAAGTCCAATCCCACGAGATGCTTTTGTCCTGTATGTACATCAGCACCTTCAGTCTGAACTGCAGATCTTGGGCTTCACCAGCTCCACTGAGAGCATTAGTTTCACCTGCTGTGGACTGTCTCTTATAGGATTTCCAGAACCACAAAGCATCGAAGCTTCACAGGACCCAGAGTCTGTGCGCTACCGTCCAGGTGACCCTCACAGCAGGGCCGCACAGCTGCCCATCAGAACCCATTTCCCTTTTTCCTGTTCACAGCTACCCTGCACCTCCCAGCCTTCCCACCCCTTACAGCTGGGGCGCAGTGTCTCGTGTTAGCAAGGGGAAGGGGTGGAGGTGGTGAGGGCCTTGGCCAGCCTGCATCCTAAGACGGAGGGCATGATGCCCACCTGGTCACCTCACCCTGCTGGTTGAAGCCCTCACCTGGAAGAAGGGAGGAGAAGCAAGGGCGACAGAGCCTGGGACCTGACACCCATCTGCCCTGGACTCTCACAAGAAAGGGACAGAGGCATCTTGAACTTCAGCCCAGTTTTCGGAGACACTTTGTTCCAGCAACAAACTTTGCCTTAAAAGCCAAGGTGCTTTACAAACCCCTCCCCAGCTGTCACAGAAAGTCAGCCTTCATCTCATCACACTTTTCTCAAACCCCAGCTCACGCTGAGACCTCCTCTTAGGTGATGGTGCTTCAGAGCAGCCCCTTTAAAAGATCCCTGGAGTTCAGCTCTCCCAGCCCTCCCTTCAGTTTAAGGAGGAAGTTTCCTTGACAACCTTGACAAACCTGCTCAGTTGCCTTGACAACCAAGCTTTACAATCTCCCAAACTCTTCTCCTTCAAACATTCCTATTATAGGCTTGATGAGCCTAAAGTGACAGTGCTGTCATCATGTGCCAGAAACCGATTCCCCCAAGCCCGTAGTTATTGGTTACATGATGCTATTGATGATGAGATCCCGGAAGAGCCAGCTTTGCAACATAACCACTTCTGGACTCGGCACTGGGTCCCTTTCCACGGACCGAGTGGAGTGAGTGTTTCCATGGGCCCCGTGGTGGAAAAGCTCACCTAATGCAGCCAGGACTTCATCCTTTACAGGTGATTCCAGGGTCCTCATTCTCCCCAGACCACCACGGCCCCACGTTCACCACCTACATGGCTACTGTCTTTGCCAGTCCATACGGGATCTTGGTAATCTCCGAAAAGAGTGTTATTTTATACACAGGTAATGGGTTGAATACTGGCCCCAAAAGATGTGTCCCCCCAGAACACGTGAACAGGACCATATCTGGGGAAAATGTCTTTGTATATGTAGTTAAGGATCTAGAGGTGAGGTCATCTTGGGTTAGGGTGACCCTCAATCCAACTGAGAGAGTCCTTATGAGACAAAACAGGAGAAACACAGACATAGAGGAGAAACCACGTGAAGACGAAAACAGAGACAGAGACGGGAGGGATGCAGCCACAAGCCTGGGGACGCCTGGAGACCCCAGAAGCTGGAAAAGGCAGGAAGAACCCTATCCTGGAGCCTCTGGAGAGACTTCCGTCCTGCAACACCTTGATCTCAGATGTCTGGTCTCCAAGACTGGGGGAGGATGAATTCCTGTTGTTCTAAACCACCCAGCTTGTGGTCATTTTTTATAGAAGCCACAGAACAGTCACACAGACCCTGCTCTGTAGGATCCTGGAAGTGCGGGTCTCATTAAAGGCCCACAGAGGCTGGATTGCAGAACCCATAGAGTCAGAATTGGGCCCCAGAAATCCTAAAGCAGTGGCTGGACACCAGAATGTTGAGGGGTCAGTCGGAAGCCAATCCCTAAGGGTGCCGGCTGCACACAGCCTCCCCGGGTTTTTTCTTTTCCTTTTTTTTTTTTTTTTTTTTTTGGCGGTACGTGGGCCTCCCACTGTTGCAGCCTCTCCCATTGCAGAGCACAGTCTCTGGACGCACAGTCTCAGCAGCCATGGCTCACGGGCCCAGCCGCTCTGCAGCATGTGGTATCCTCCCGGACCGGGTCACGAACCCGTGTCCCCTGCATCGGCAGGCGGACTCTTAACCACTGAGCCACCAGGGAAGCCCCCTCCCCCAGGTTTTTATGCCTGTACATGTTGGGGATAAGTATTTCCATCCTGATTCAGGACCTCTGATGTCACCGTTCACGTTGCTAACTAAGAACCCACTAGTTACACAGATGAAAACCCTATCAGAACACTTGCCCCAGTGGTAAACAATTCTGACCAACAGAGGTGGGGAATCGTCTCGCATGCAGCCAGCAGCCCCCGCGCAAGGAGCGTTCTCATTGCAGGGCTGGGGGACCGTGCCGAGGCGTCTGTGAGTAAACGTGAGCTGAGCCCCAGGCCAGCTGCTGCTGAACTGTTCCCACCCTTCCCAGGTAAAACACCTGAATGTGTGCAAAGACTTTAAAGCCTAGAGGAAAGGGCTTGGAGGCACGCCAGCCAAGTTGGTGCCTGCAGGCCAGCCAGGATGGTCCTGGTCCCGGGCGCTCTTCTGGAAGCTTTCCATTTCCCTGCCTGAGGAACCCCTCCTGTAAAGGCCCCCACTGCTTTTCTCCTTCCTCACCTCTGCCCAGGGAGAAATTCCAGCGGCAGGTATGGGTGACACATCCTCTTCTTTAGCAGGTGGCAGCCCGGCAACTCCTGCAGAAAGTCCAGCAGAGCCCCACTCACACCGGGCCACCCACAGAGCCGTAGGCCCTACTCCCTCCCACCAGCCCAGCCCGGAGACTGC
The DNA here is from genome assembly GCF_937001465.1 of Orcinus orca. Classification (NCBI taxonomy): domain Eukaryota; kingdom Metazoa; phylum Chordata; class Mammalia; order Artiodactyla; family Delphinidae; genus Orcinus; species Orcinus orca. Next base: position 6,886,226 of record NC_064565.1, on the reverse strand, counting down.
TGACGGAGCAGAGAATATGGCGTCAGGCACAGCTGCAGGGGCTCTTGCTGCCTAGAGCGGTGTTTATATTGATCTCAACCCAGGCACACCTGGGGAGGGCTGGTGGGCCAGGTCAGGCTGCCCAGGTCACCCAATCCTCGCCCTCAGGGGCTCATAGCTGCAGAAAATGGGCCTTGCTGCACTGGCCAGGTCCAAGGAACAGGTGTGGGGTCCTGAGAGTCAGGATAGACACGGGGCTGCAGCCCTGCTTGTTTTCTAATCATTTTCTCTGGTCCATGAGTGGGAGACAACTTCAAGACCCTCTCCTAATGAAAAGAACCCAGGAGTCAGGGAGAGGAGGGGTGGTGGGTGGAGACAGAGGCCTGGTGCCCCAGCTGCAGTGGAAGCCTCTGGAAGACCCGGTGGAAGGAGGCCGCACAGAGTGAAGCCCAGGGTCACAGACCTGTCGGAGCTGCTGTTTGTTAGTTCAGGTCCTGCTCTGAGGTGCTCAGGGTCAGCTCTGAGCGACAGGTCAGCTGGGGGTGCTCTGCAATGAGGGCTACACGCACGGTTCCTGTGTGCCCAGCCTTGCTGGGTGCCTGCACAGGTGAGCTCCATACCTGGGGAGGGGCCTGACCACGAGAGCCCCGTGGGCTGCTGGGTTCCTGCCCAGGTGAGCTCCATATCCTGGGAGGGGCCTGGCCATGAGAGCCCTGTGTGCTGGGAGTAGGGCATGTGTATGAGCGCCCTCTGTGTGCAGCCGGCACAGAGTTGCTTACCAACTTCCCTGTGGGCAGTGCTGGGATGAAATGAGAACCAGGAGATGCCACGGGCCCCCTGAACCCATCCATCCAGAGTGATGAGGTGAGTAGGCGGGTGCTGGCCACTGGGCTGCGTGAGGAAGGCCCCACGGGTACCTCTTATGTCTTCCACCTGACACCACGGAGGCCTCCCCAGGACAGAGCAGACAGCCTGCCTAGGGCAGGTGGGAGCTCCTGGTGACCCTGCAGGGGACATGAGAGGGACGGACCAGGCAGGAGGAGGTGGGAGCCCAGGCAGAGCCATGGGGCTCAGGGCCGAGGGGGCCTTTCTGGGTCTGAGCTGAGAGTGGACGTGCAGGTGGTGAGTGTGATCCAGGAAAGCTGCCCTGGTGATGTGAGGCTGATCCTGCTTCAGTGACAAGCCTTCCGGGTGATCCCAGAACAGGACAGTGAGACGGATCCTGTTAGAAGAAGGTAAGTGAATCCCCCCAAGAGGAGGCTCTGTGAGCTGGCCCCGGGAGGGGGTGAAGGGAACAGGCGTGGAAGCTGCAGGGAGTGGGCAGTCCCCCTGGGCGGGCGGCGGGTGCAGACCCCACTCCGTGGTCCCACAGCTGTGCTTCCGGCTGGATTACTTGGGTTCTCGGAGCCTCAGCTTCCTGGTCTGCTCGTGGGGTGATGGTAGCATGTACTGACTAGTAATTTGCTCAGAACAGGGTAGCAAGGGGTCTAGTGGAAATTCCACAGAACACCGTCAGTGTGGGAATCGCAGGCCCTGTTTCCCACAGGTCTGTCTTCAGGATTGGGAGAGCAAATCCGAGCAGACTTGCAGCAGAGCCTGGGGACGGGCTCCGTTTGGTGGGTCCCCCTGATTCCTGAATCTCGGAAGGAGCAGCTCCAGCGGGCAGTGGCAGCTTCATCACACACCTGGGAGCATCCAGACCTCAAGGCCCAGCAGCCCCGAGCCCTGTGCCTGGACCCCCGGGAGGCAGACAGGACAGGCCGGCAGCCTCCTCAGCCCTTTTCCTGCCCAGAACATTCGGGGTCCAGGCCCTCATTAGGGAGAAGCAGGGATGGGGGTGTCCCATGTGGGAACAGGACACGGGGCAGCTTGTGCACGTGGACATCCACACCGGGAATGGGGGTTGGTGGGACGCGGGCACTTGGGAGGGGCAGGCAGTGGGCCTGAGGAAGTAGGGCGGGGCCGGGGGTCCTGTGGTGGGGGTGCGAGCTTCGCCTGTGCCGGGCCTCAGGCTCCATGGGGTTTCCCTCCCCTGGTCACTGGGCAGGAGGGGCCGAGCAACATTGGTGGAGGGACCCCTCGCGTCCCCAGGCCCTAGCAGCATCAGCCCTCCAGGCTCTGGGTCGGGGAGCCTGAGGGGCGCAGGCCCAGCTGTGCCCACAGGGAGGCCTGGAGGGGTCGGGCGGAAAGCACGGGTCTGTTCTCGCCTGTGCGGAAGCTCCCGAGCCACTGTCCAGTGGGAGCCCTCACCTCACACGTGGGTTTCAAGTCCACAGCTCAGATCACCTTCTAGCCGCTTGGTTTGTTTTCTAGACAAAGTCCTAATATCTCCTATGTCCCCTGCCCGTGAAAAGGCACGTCTCACCTGGCACCAGGTGCTGCCTCTGGTCCCTCCTGACTGGACGCCCAGCAGCCAGTGTCACTGCGTCACGACTGTCAGGGCTATCAGGCGTGGGGGGACGAGAGCACACGGTCCAGGCCCACGAGGGGCCGTGCCGTCCACGGAGCCGGTGATGTGGCTGTAGGCGTTCCCTCCCCACCCCGTGGACAGAGACCACCGTCCCCTTACAGACTGTTACCAAGTGAAGTCATGTGGACCCTGCTCGGGCCCCAGCCTGTGAGGCGCTCTGCCTCAGCGGGGGAGATTTCCTTTTTCCACGTGGGTTCAAGTAGGCAAATAACAGAACCAAAGCCGAGACCAACACAGCACAGGCTCCATTCAGTGGCCAAAGAATGGAGAAGCGGGAACTGAGTTCACAGATCACCTTCTCGCCCTCCTGGAGAGAGTGGTTTAATTTTAGAGTAAAGACAAAGGGAGGAGGAGTGACATTAGTGGTGGGATGAAGAGGCCTTCTGGGGAAAGGGTGGGGCTTTTTCCAAGGGGCTGGGGTACCACCTCCTTTTACCCGTTTCTGGTCCTTCATGTCCAGCCATGGCCGCTGGTGAGTGTGTCACTTAATACGCAGATATAGTAAATTCAACACGTGATGAGACTCGGGGTCGGTTGGAGGTCACATTCGTTGCCATCTTGGTCCCAGCTGGGTCCATCTGTTTGTTTGTAGCTTCCTTTCTTATCTCTGGACCCGTTAACTTAAATACTTAGGGGAACTCCTGCTGAAGGTGGGGGTGCAGGACAGCCCTGTGAAAGGTGGGTGCACGGGTCCTGAGCAGAGCCTGGAGCAGCTCTGACAACAGGAGGCTGAGACGGGCGGCCAGTCTGACGCCCACACTGGGGGCTGTGGTCGACATGTGGAGGAGGTCAGCCAGGGGCACATGTAAGGGAAGGTTCTCGGTGTTTACACAGAAGATGTGAACGTGGGCCCAGATGCACAGCTGCCTGCAGACGCTGCTACAGAAACCCCTGATTCTTTCTTGAGAAAACTGGTGGGTGGTCATTCAGGAAACAGGGCAAACAGCTTGCTCTGGAGGCTCTTGTGGGGAAGTGGGTAGATAGCAACAGGGGCTCAGCCTGCATAACCCCAGAAGCCCTCCCAGGACAGCTCCAGAACCACTTCTGGAATGGCAAGAAGTGGGTCTTCCACCTACTAGGCGTGGAGGAGAGGGCTGGGGTATACAGGGCCGCCCTCACCTTGAGGGACTGGCTGGGAGGTTCACAGGACCCAACATACGCTTGTGGCTTGTGTCCTCACAGGTGATATGGGTCACAGCACGCACTAGGCATTACCTCGAGGCAAGTGCTCACGCTGAGCGTCCCGTTAGCAAAACAGCATGGTAGCATGCTGACTTTCTCCTCGAGGAGGTTGACTTCAGGTACGAGGTCCTTGAAGAATTCTAAGCAGAGTGTTTTCTCATGGCAGCTCAGACGAGGGCCATGACAAAGACTTCAATGTCACATCAGACTAGCCAGAAATGTGGTCCTGAAGGCTGTTCGAGGGCTGTGGAAATGTAGCTCTCCTTAAGGAATGTGCAGTGTGTTGTCCATCACTCGGCATATGCAGAGGGCCTCCGAGGGACTGACCTATGGGCCTCGATGATGGTCAGCAGGCCCACAGGGGTCTGGAGGTACTCAGAGATCCTGGAGGGAAATGATGCACACCAGAGGGGCATAGGAGTCCTAAAAAGGGTACTTCCTTTAAAATAAAGAGGAACAGCAACTAACACTTCATGGAAACAGCTGCATGCCTCACTTTCTGCATGGCTACTCAAGGTCTTTCCTCGAGGCAAGTACTCACGTTGAGTTTCCCTTTGGCTCTAGAGCATGGCAGGCTGAACTCCACCCCAGTCATGGAAGCACCCGGTTTAGATAGAGGAAACTCATTTCCTTCCCAGAGCAATGCCTACAGTGGATAGAAGCCTGTCAACAGCAGTGAATTTCAGGTGGCTTCAAGGCAGCATGAATGGAGCTTTCAAAATGGGAAAGCAAGGCTAGATCAATCAGGCCCCCATTTCCATGGGCACACACCTAGCATATATCCCTGTGGTTTTCAACAAGTCAAAAGAGACACAGGTTACCCAGTGGTTCCTTCCCTGAATCAACTCCTTGAAGCAGGGTGTTCTGCATCTAGCAAACTGCCTTAACCAAGGTACGACCTAGCTAGGCTTCCGGGCCTGTGGCTCTTCAAAAGCCTGCAGTGTTACATGAAGAACCGGGTTTTAGATGCAGTAGAAACGCAAGACGACTTTCCCATGGAGGCAGGATGACTTCAGGCAGGAGGTCCTAGATGGTATGCGAAGCCGAGGGTTTCTCTCAGTGCAGCTCAGACTAGGGCAATGAGTCAGACTTCCCCGGCATGTTGGACGTGCTAGACCAGTGCTCATGACACTCTGGGAGAGCTGGGGATTTCAAGATGACCCAAGAAGGACTTCAGGGTGTTGCCCTACACACGGCATACACAGAGTGGCTGCAAAGGGCTACGGTCCTGGAAGTTGCTTAGCAGGCCCAGGGGGACATGGGGGTACTCACTGTTCCTGCCAGGAATAGGGTGCCCACGCTGGGCTCCTAGGTGTCCTGAAAAGTGTACTGCAGTTAAGATAATGCAGAGCTGCAGCTTCGGCCTCATGGAAACTGCTATACGACTCGGCTTCTGCACGGAAATTCAGGGCCTTACCTTGAGGCAAGTGTTCACGCTGAGTGTCCCGGTTGTGACTCAGCATTGTAGGATGCAGAATTTCTCCTCGAGTAGAGTGACTTCAGGTACGAGGTCCTCGAAGAATCCTGAGCAGAGTGTTTTCCCATGACATCTCAGACGATGGCCATGACAAAGACTTCCGTAGCAGGTCGGACTGGCCAGAAATGTGGCCCTGAAGGATGTTTGCGGGCTATGGAAATGTAGCTCTCCTTAAGGAACGTGCAGTGTGCTGCCCAACACTCGGCATACGCAGAGGGACTCCGAGGGACCGACTTATAGGACTCAATGTTGCTCAGCAGGCCCACAGCGGTCTGGAGGTACTCAGTGATCTTCAAGGGAAAAGGATGCACACCCGAGGGCCCTAGGAGTCCTAAAAAGGGTAGTTCCCCTAAAATACAGCAGACAGCGAGTAAGACCTCATGGAAACAGCGGCACGCCTCCCTTTCTGCACGGCTACTCAGGGCCTGTCCTCGAGGCACATACTCACGATGAGTTTCCCTTTAGCTGCAGAGCATGGCAGGCTGAGCTCCACCCCGGCCTTGGAAGCACCCGGTTTAGCTAGAGGAAACTCATTACCTTCCCAGAACCATGCCTACAATGGCTAGAGGCCTCTCAACAGCACAAATTTCAGGTAGCATCAAGGCAGCATGAATGGAGCTTTCAAAATGGGAAAGCAAGGCTAGTTCATCAGGCCACAATTTCCATGGGCACACACAGCATATATATCCCTTTGGATTCAAACAAGTCAAAAGAGACACAGGTTACCCAGTGATTCCTTCCCTGAATCAACTCCTCGAAGCAGGGTGTTCTGCATCTAGTGAACTGCATCAACCAAGGAACACCCTAGCTAGGCCTCCGGGCCTGTGGCTCTTCAAAAGCCTGCAGTGTTACACAAAGAACTGGGCTTTAGATAGAGTTGGAAGCAAGCCGACTTTCTCCTGCAGGCAGGGTGAATTCAGACAAGAGATCCTAGATGGAATGCAAATCCAAGGGTTTTTGTCAGTTCAGCTCAGACTAGGGCAATGCGTCAGACTTCCACAGCAAGTTGGACGTGCCAAAACAGTGTTCGTGAACCTGTGGGAGTACTGGGGATTTCAAGCTGTCCCAAGAAAGAGTGCAACCTGTTGCCCTACTTTCGGCATATACAGAGTGACTCCGAAGGGCTACGGGACTGGATGTTGCTTAACAGGCCCAGGGAGGCCTGTGGGTACTCAGGCTTCTGGCCGGGAATATAGTGCCGACCCGAGTCTCTTAGGTATCCTAAAAAGGGTACTGCGGTTAAGATAATGCAGAGAAGCAGCTGCAGCCTGATGGAAACTACTGCACGCCTCTGCTTCTGCAGGACAATTCAGGGCATTACCTACAGGCAAGTGTTCTTGCTGAGTTTCCCGTTAGCGACACAGCATGGTAGGATGGTGAACTCCTCGAGCAGAGTGACTTCAGGTACGAGATCCTCGAAAAATTGTAAGCAGAAGGTTTTCTCATGGCAGCTCCCCTTAAGAAAGGTGCAGTGTGTTGCCCATCACTCGATAAACAGAGGGCCCCTCTGAGGGTCCAACATATGGGCCTCGTTGTTGCTCAGCAGGCCCACAGGGGTCTGGAGGTACTCAGTAATCTTGCAGGGAAAATTATGCAAACCCGAGGGGCCCAGGAGTCCTAAAAAGGGTACTCCCGATGAAATAAAGCAGAACAGCGACTAAGACCTCATGGAAACAGTTGCGTGCCTCCCTTTCTGCATGGATACTCAGGGCCTGTCCTCGACGTAAGTACTCACATTGAGTTTCCATTTAGCTCTAGAGCGTGGCAGGCTGAGCTCCACCCCGGTCATAGAAGCACCTGGTTTAGATACAGGAAACTCATGTTCTTCTCATAGCCAGGCGTATAGTGGCTAGAGTCCTGTCCACAGCAGTGAATTTCACGTAGCTTTAAGGAAGCATGAATGGAGCTTTCAAAATGGGAAAGCAAGGTTTGTTCCATCAGGATCCCATTTCCATGAGCACACGCACCATACAACCCTGTGCTTTACAACAAGTCAAAAGAGACACAGGTTGCCAAGTGGTTCCTTCCCTGAATCAAATCAAATCCTCTAAGCAGGATGTTCGGCATGTAACAAACTGCCTCAACCAAGGTATGCCCTAGCTAGGCCTCCGGGGCTGTGCCTCTTCAAAAGCATGCCGTGTGACACAAAGAACTGGGCTTTCGTGGCAGTCAGAACGCAAGCCGACTTTCTCCAGGAGGCAGGGTGCCTTCAGGCAGGAGGTCCTAGATGGAAAGCGAAGCCGAGAGTGTTTCCCAGTGCAGCTCAGACTAGGCCAATGAGTCAGACTTCCCCGGCACGTTGGACGTGCTAGAACAGTGTTCGTAAACCTATGAGAGTGCTGGGGATTTCAAGCTGTCCCAAGCAGGAGTGGAGTGTGTTGTCCTACACTCGGCATACACAGAGTGGCTCCAGAGGGCTACGGGCATGAAAGTTGCTTTGCAGGCCCAGGGGGCCTAGGGGTACTCAGTGTTCCTGCAGGGAATACGGTGCCCACGCGAGACTCCTAGGTGTCCTGAAAAGTGTACTGCCATTAAGATAATGCAGAGTAGCGGCTACGGCCTTATGGAAACTGCTGCACACCTCCACTTCTGCTCGGCAGTTCAGGGCCTTACCTTAAGGCAAGCTCTTCGCTGAGTATCCCGTTAGTGACACAGCATGGTAGCATGATGAATTTCTCCTCGAGCAGAGTGACTTCAGGTATGAGGTCCTAGAAGAATTGTAAGCAGAATATTTCCCCATAGCAGCTCTGACAACAGCCATGACGAAGAATTCCATGGCACGTCGGACTAGCCAGAAATGTGGTCCTGAGGCTATTCGAGGGCTTTGGAAATGTAGCTCTCCTTAAGGAACGTGCAGTTTGTTGCCCATCGCTCAGCATACAGAGAGGGCCTCCACGGGACCGACATATGGACCTCGATATTGCTCAGTAGGCCCACCGGGGTCTCGAGGTACTCAGTGATATTGGAGGGAAATGACACACACCTGAGGCACCTAGGAGTCCTGAAAAGGGTACTTCCTTTAAAATAACACAGAACGGCAACTAAGACTTCATGGAAACAGCTGCACGCCTCCCTTTCTGTACGGATAATCTAGGCCTTTCTTTGAGGCAGGTATTCACGTTGAGTTTCTGTTTAGCTCTAGAGCACGGCAGGCTGAGATCTACACCCGCCATGGAAGCACCTGGTTTAGATAGAGGAAACTCATTTTCTTCCCAGAACCAGACCTATAGTGTCTAGAGGCCTGTCAACAAAAGTGAATTTTAAGTACCTTCAAGGCAGCATGAAAGGAGCTTTCGAAATGGGAAAGCAAGGTTAGTTCCATCAGGACCCCATTTCCATGGGCACACGCGACACACATCCCTGTGGTTTCTAACAAGTCAAAAGAGACACAGGTTACCCAGTGGTTCCTTCCCCGAATCAACTCCTCGAAGTAGGGAGTTCTGAAGCTAGCGAACTGCCTCAACCAAGGTACACTGTAGCTAAGTCGATGGGCCTGTGGCTCTTCAAGAGCCTGCAGTTTTACACGAAGAACTGGGCTTTAGTGGCAGTAGGAATGCAAGTCGACTTTCTCCTGGAGGCAGGGTGACTTCAGTCAGGAGGTCCTAGATGGAATGCGAAGCCGAGAGTTTTTCTCAGTGCGGCTCAGACTAAGGCAATGAGTCAGACTTCCACGGCATGTTGGACCTGAAAGAAACGTGTTCGTGAACCTGTGGGAGTATTGGGTAAATCAAGCTGTCCCAAAAAACAGTGCAGTGTGTTGCCCTACACGCGGCATACACAGAGTGACTCTGAAGAGCTACAAGCATGGATGTTGCTTAGCAACTAAAACCCTATTGATGATCCAACAAAGGCCCTGATGATGCTCCTACATCATGCCCTGACAGCGTCCCCAGCTAAGGGCCTGACACAAGGCCTCACCAGGCCCTGTCACTCTCCCTAAGTCAGGCTCTGATGCTGTCCCTACCAGAAGCCCTGAAACTGGTTCTAAGTAAGGCCCTGGTACTCTCAGTGACTAAGGTCTTGACACTACCCCTAGGTCATTTCCTGACACGATCCCTAAACTTCACCCTAAGCCTGTCCCTTGCAACTGTCCGGCCTCTTATGCTAACTGAAGCCATTATGCTGTGCCTAACTCAGCCCTGAATTTAGTCCCAGGGCCGTGACACTGTCCCTAACTGAGACCTAGATGCTCTTCCTAAATCTGGCCCAGAACTGTCCCTCACTAAAGCCCTAACACTATTCCTAACTCAGGCCCTGACACGGTACCTAACAGAGGCCCAGATGCTAGTCCTAACGCAGGCCCTGACACTGTGTCTAACTAAGGCCCTGCTACCGTCAATATCTAAAGTCCTGACATTATCCTGAGCTAATATCATGACCCATGTCTTACCAAGGTCCTGAAACTGTCCCAAAGTAAGCCCTAACGCTGTCCCTAAGTGAGGCCCTGAGGCTGTCCCTATCAGAGGCCCTGAGAACGTGTTTAACGAAGACCCTGTGCTGATCTTACAGAGGCCCTTATACTACTCCTATGTCATGCCCTGACACTGTCCCTCACTCAGGCCCTAAAGATAGGCCTCACTTAGGCCCTGTTGCCGTACCTCAGTTAAGCTCTGATGCTGTCCCTACATCAAGTCCTGACACGTGTCCTGATTAAGGCCCTGACGCTGGTCCTAACTAAGGCCCTGATGCTCTCAATAACTAAGGTCTTCACGCTATCCGTAGCTCATTTACTGACACTATCCCTAGCCGGGAAACTGACTCTGTCCCGAGCTAATTTTCTGCGTCTTATTCTCACAGAAGCCCTAATGCTCTCCCTAACTAAGGCGCAGACTAGTCCTAACTAGGGCCCTGACACTGTCTCTAACTAAGGCCCGGAATCTGTCCCTATTATAGGCCCTGCTGCCCGCAATAACTAAAATCCGGACACTATCCTGAGCTAATATTCTGACCCATTTCTAACCAAGGGCCTGACACTGTCTCAAAGAAAGCCCTGACACTGCTCCTGATTAAAGCCCTGACACTGGTCCTAACTAAGGCCCTGATGCTATGCCTACCTGAGGCCTTGAAGCTGTGACCACCTCAGAAGCTGCTCGTGTCTTTAACTAAGACCCTACTGCTGACCCAACAAAGGCCCTGATGCAGCTCCTACATCATGCCCTGACAGTGTCCCCAGCTAAGGGCCTGACGCTAGGCCTCACTCAGGCCCTGTGGCTCTCCGTAAGTCAGGCAGTGGCGCTGTCCCTACCTACAGCCATGATACTGGTGCTAAATAAGGCCGCGATACTCTCAGTGACTAAGGTCATTTCCTGACACGATCCATAAACTTTACCCTAAACCTAGCCCTAGCAAATGTCCTGCCTCTTACGCTAATTGAAGCCCTTACTCTGTGCCTAACACAGACACTGAATTTAGGCCCAAGGGCATGACACTGTCACTAACTGAGGCCTAGATGCCCGTCCTAAATCCGGCCCAGAACTGTCCCTCACTAAAGCCCTAACACTATTCCTAACTCAGGCCCTGACATGGTACCTAACAGAGGCCCAGATGCTAGTCCTAATGCAGGCCCTGACACTGTGTCTAACAAAGGCCCTGCTGCCGTCAGTATCTAATGTCCTGACACTATCCTGAGCTCATTTCCTGACCCATCTCTTACCAAGGTCCTGAAACTGTCCCTATGTAAACCCTGACGCTGTCCCTCAGTGAGACCTTGAGGCTCTCCCTAACAGAGGCCCTCATAATGGCTTTAGCAAAGCCCCTGAGGCTGATCATACCGAGGCCCTTATGCTGCTCCTAAGTCATGCCCTGATACTGTCCCTAGCTAAGGCCCTGACACTAGGCCTCACTCAAGCCCTGTCGCTCTCCCCAAGTCCGGCTCTGACGCTGTCCCTACCTGAAGTCCTGACACTGGTCCTAAATTAGGCCCTGATGCTCTAAGTAACTTAAGTCTTGGCACTATTCCTAAGTCATGTCGTGACACTCTCCCTAGACCTTAACCTAACCTTGCCTTTAACTAATGTCGAGCCTCTTATGCTAACTAAATCCCTGATGCTGTCCCGAACTTAGGCCTTGAAATTAGTCCCGAGGCCGTGATGACACCCCTAACTGAGGCCTGGAGGCTCGTCCGACCTCAGGCCCTGACACAACACCTAACTCAGTCCCTGACACTGTACCTAACAAAGGCTCTGATGCTCGTCCTAAGTCAGGCCCTGACACTGTCTCTAAGGCCCTGTGTCCATCAATATCTAAAGTCCTAACATTATCCTGAGCTAATATCCTGACCCATGTCTAACCAAGGTCCTGAAACTGTCCCTAAGTAAGCCCTGACGCTGTCACTAAGGGAGGCCCGGAGGATGTCCCTAACAGAGGCCCTGAGAATTTTTTTTACGAAGACCCTAGGCTGATCTTACAGAGGCCCTTATACTACTTCTACATTATGCCCTGACACTGTCCCTCACTCAGGCCCTAAAGATCGGCCTCACGTAGGCCCTGTTGCCGTACCTTAGTTAGACTCTGACGCTGTCCCTACATCAAGCCCGGACACTGGTCCTGATTAAGGTACTGACACTGGTCCTATCTGAGGCCCTGATGCTCTCAATAACGAAGGTCTTCACGCTATCCCTAGCTCATTTCCTCACACTATCCCTGGCCTGGAAGCTGACTCTCTCCCGAGCTAGTTTCCTGCCTCTTATCCTCACTGAAGCCCTAATGCTCTCCCTAATTAAGGCCCAGACTAGTCCTAACTAAGGAACTGACTCTGTCTGTAACTAACGCCTGGAATCTGTCCCTAATATAGGCCCTGCTGCCGGCAATAACTAAAATCCGGACACTATCCTGAGTTAAGAATCTGACCCATTTCTCACCAAGGTCCTGACACTGTCCCTAAGAAAGCCCTGTCTCTGTCTCTAAGTGAAGGCTTGAGGCTGTGCCTAACTCAGGCCCTGAAGTTATGCCTAACTGAGACCTTGATGCTCTGACTACCTCAGGCCCTGAAGTTATGCCTAACTGAGACCTTGATGCTCTGACTACCTCAGGCCCTGATCATGTCTTTAACTAAGACCCTATTGCTGACCCAACAAAGGCCCTGATGCAGCTCCTACATCATGCCCTGACAGTGTCCCCAGCTAAGGGCCTGACGCTAGGCCTCACTCAGGCCCTGTGGCTCTCCCTAAGTCAGGCTGTGACGCTGTCCCTATCTGAAGCCCTGACACTGGTTCTAAGGCCCTGATACTCTCAGTGACTAAGGTCTTGACACTACCCCTAGGTCATTTCCTGACACGATCCCTAAACTTCACCCTAAGCCTGTCCCTTGCAAGTGTCCTGCCTCTTATGCTAACTGCAGCCCTTATGCTGTGTCTATTTCAGGCCCTGAATTTAGTCCCAAGGCCGTGACACTGTCCATAACTGAGGCCTAGATGCTCATCCTAAATCCATCCCTGACACTCTCCCTAAATATGGCCCTAACACTCTTGCTAACTCAGGCCCTGACAAGGTACCTAACAGAGACCCAGATGCTAATCCTATCTAAAGCCTTGACCCTGTCCTTAACTAAGGCCCTGCTGCCGTCAATATTTAAAGTCCTGACAGTTTCCTGAGCTTATTATGTCCTGGCCCATGTTTCCTTAAAATCCTGAAACTGTCCCAAAGTAAGCCTTGATGCTGTCCCTACGTGAGGCTGTGAGGCTGTCTCTCACAGAGGTCCTGATATTGTCTTTAACTATCCCCTTAGGCTGTTCCTACCGAGGCCCTTATGCTGCTCCTAAGGCACGCCCTGACACTGTCCCCAGCTAAGGCCCTGACTCTAGGCCTCACTCAGTCCCTGTCGCTCTCCCTAAGTCAGGATCTGACGCTGTCCCTACACGAAGCCCTGACACTGGTTCTAAATTAGGCACTGATGCTCTAGGTAGCTTTGGTCTTGACACTATCCCTACGTCATTTCCTGACGCTATTCCTAGACCTTAACCTAACCTTGTCTTTAGCTAATGTCGAGTCTCTTATGCTAACTAAATCCCTGATGCTGTCCCTAATTAAGACCCTGAATTTAGTCCTTAGGCCGTGAACCTGTCTCTAACTGAGGCCTGGAGGCTGTCCTTAACAAAGGCCCTCAACTTATCTTTAACTGAGGCCCTGACACTCTCCCTAATTAAGGACTGAGGCTATCTCTGACTAAGGCCCTGAGTCTGTCTTTAACTACTGGCCTCACTCTTTCCCTAACAAAGGTCCTGACACATTCCCTAACTAAGACCCTGACACGGTCCCTAATAACCTGAGCTTCCCTCATTAATGCCCTGATGCGGCCCATAAATGATGTACTGAAGTCGGCACGAAGGTCCAGACGATGTCACTAATGACCCAAAATGTCTCTTACTAAAGCCCTCAAATTACATCTAACTGAGGCCCTAAAGATGTCCATAACTAAGGCCCTGACACTATCTCTAAATAAGACCCTTAAGTTATCTTTAACTGAGCCCATGACAGTGTCCCTAACAAAGAACCTGACACTGTCTCTAACTAAGGCCCTGAGTCTGTCTTTACCTAACCACCTCACTCTTTCCCCAACTACTCCCTGACGCTGCCCCTACCCAAGGCCCTGACGGTGTGCCTAATTGCCTGAGCTGTCTTTCACTAATACCCTGACCCTGTCCATAACTAACGCCCTCATGATGTCCCTAACGAACAGCCTGAAGTGTCTCTTACTAAGGCCCTCAAGTTTGTCTCTGAGGCCCTGACACTCTCTCTAATTAAGGCCTTGACACTGTCTGTAAGTAATGGCCTGATGCAGCTCCTACCTGAGATGCTGATGCTCTCACTGAGACCTTGAAGTCTCTACCTGAGAAGCTGACACTGTCTGTAACTAATTTCCTGGCTTTTTACTTAACTACCATCCTAATTTTGTCTCTGAATAACGCCCTGACACTGGTCCTAACTACGGCCCTGATGCTGACCCTATCTAAGGCCCTGATGATGTCCCTAATAGACTTAGATGTCCCTCACTGTTGGCCTGACCCTGTCCCTCACCAAGGCCCTGACCCTCTTCCTAACTAAGGCTGTGATGATGTCTCTACCTGAGGCACTGTCACTGTCTATAATAACGGCCGACTCTTTCCCTAACACCCTGATGCTGTCCCTAATAGCCTCACATATCTCTCAATAACGCCCTGATCCTGTCCATAACTAAGGCCCTGAATATGTCCCTAAGTATGTCTCTGACGCTGTCCTTAACTAAGGCCCTGATGCTCTCTCTACGTAAGGCACTGACACTATCTATAATAATGGCCTGACTCTTTCCCTAACTAATACCCTGATGCTATCACCAATTGAGGCCCTGAAGATGTCCCTAATACCTTTAGGTGTTCCTCTGTATCACCCTGATCCTGTCCATAACTAAGGCCCTGAATATGTCCCTAGGTAAGTCTCTGATGCTGTCCCTAACTAAGGCCCTGATGCTGTCTCTACCTCAGAATCTGATATTCTAATGTCTTGACTCTCCCTAACTAACATCCTGACGCTGCCCCTAAGTGAGGCCCTGACACTCTTCTTAACTAAGGACTTGCCGCTGTCCCTACCTAAAACCCTGACACTGTCTGTAACTAATGACCTGACTCTTTCCCTAACTAACACCCTAGTTTGGGCCCTAACTAACGCCCTGACACTGGTTCTAATTATGGCCATGATGCTGCTCTAAGGCCCTGAAGATATCCCTAAAAACAGCCTGAACTGTGTCTAAGGCTCTCACGTTATCTCTAAGTGAAGCACTGACACTGTCCCTAACATAGGCCCTGATGCTGTCCCTTATAGTCTAAGCTGTCACTAAATAATGCCCTGATCCTGTCCTTAATTAAGGCCCTGAATATGTCCCTAAGTGCATCTCTGACGATGTCCTTAACAGCCTGAACTCTTTTCAAGTTATCTCTGAGGCTCTGACACTGGCCCTTCCTAAGGCCTCACCCCGGGGTTGTCCCAGGCTGCTGGGCAGTTTTCTCTTGTCTGCATCTCTAGCCAGCTGCCTGCCATCAGCCACTCTAAGATTCTGCGATGCAGTGGTCCCACGTGAGATGTGCCTGTGTAGGCTCACCTGCGGGAGGAGAGTCATAGCCACTCCGCCCTCCAGGGGACTGCGTCTCAGGGTAGGAGCCTCTCAGCCAGTGTCTGGACACACGGTTCTGTGTCCTTGTTTGTTTTAAATCCCTTGGAGTTACCTCTAACATTTTTGAATGGATATCTCCCCCTCTGCATATTTATAATATAAATTATTTACCACATTAAAATCCAGGAATGACATTCTTAGAATGAGCAGGAGAACACTGGATGCCCCTCCCAATGATCTATTACTTGGAGGATTTAAAATTCTAATGAGAAAACACTCACTCTCCTCACCCTCTTGGGCATCAGCACAAAGCGGGAATCAGCTGCATCCTTTATTTATCCCTCTGATTTTCCACAACCTTTCCTTCCAGGAGAAATCTCTGGGCTCTTCGGGAGCTGTGAGTGGTGGCCATCAGGTAAATCTGAGACTGAAAAGCAAGAGGAAGAGAGATAGAGGAGGAGATGAGAATCGGTGATGGCGAGAAGCAGGGGCGTCCACGTTCAATCGCAGGCTGAGAGTCTGGGTTAGTCTCCAGCGAAGCTGAGGACCACCAGGGTCTGGCCCCACTGGCCTTGTCACCTGGGGTGGGGACTAGGGACAGCCAAATCCCCATGGCCACTCTCAGAGAAATCAGGGAGGTGGGAGGGCACCCCTGAGAGCCAGATGGAAAATGGTCATGCTGTGAAATAATAAGATGCCCATTCAGAAAAGTGAAGACTGTTCTCTTGGTTCTCAAAGACTTGCAAATACTCTGTGTCCTTCTGGAGGCATGCTGAAGCCTTCAGCCTTTGAGGGCAGTAATGGGAGTGCATCTGGGCTCAAAACC
Organism: Orcinus orca; assembly: GCF_937001465.1. NCBI lineage: Eukaryota > Metazoa > Chordata > Mammalia > Artiodactyla > Delphinidae > Orcinus > Orcinus orca. The sequence goes on along the minus strand of NC_064565.1, from coordinate 6,870,208 downwards.
ATCCAGCACTCACTCCCTGAGGGTGCTGAGGATGACCCGTGTCCACCCCTCGGGTGCTGTGGGGCCTGAAATCCCCTGATCACCGAGGATGGGAGGGGCCGCACAGACACTCCACTGGACCACCGGGGGCTTGACTGCTGGGCTACAGTCCTTTATCAGATACATGGTTTGCAAACATCTTGGGCCATTTTGGATGGTGGATTGTCTTATTCCTTGCTCCTTTTATACACAACTGTTTTTCAACTTGAGGAAGTCCAATTCATCTATTTTGTCTTTTGTTGCTTGTGCTTTTGGTAGATCTAACAAATCATGACCAAATGCAAGGTCATGAAGATTTACTCTCATGTTTTCTTCTACGAGTTTTATAATTTTGGTTCTTGCATCCAGGCCTTTGGTCCATTTTGCGTTGTTTTTGTTTATGGGGTGGGGGGAGGTAAGGGTCCAACTTTACTCTTCTGCATGTGGGTATCCCGTTGTTCCAGAAACTGTGCTCACCGTTTGGGAGAAAATACCTGCAAATGACGCGACCAACAAGGGCTTAATTCTAAAATATACAAACACCTCATACAACTCAAAAGAGAAAAAAAAATCAAAAAATAGGCAGAAATTTAGAAGGTCTAAATAGACATTTCTCCAAGGACATACAGATGGCCAAGAGGCACCTGAAAAGATGCTCCACATCGCTAATTATTAGAGAATGCAAATCAAAACTACAGTGAGTTATCACCCCGTAGTGGTCAGAATGGCCATCATTAAAATGTCTAGAAATAAATGCTGGAAGGGGTGTGGAGAAAAGGGCATCCTCCTACACTACTGGTGGGAATGTAAATTGATGCAGCCACTATGGGAAACAGCATGGAGGTTCCTCAAAAACTAAAAATAGAATTACCATATGAACCGGCAATCCCACTCCTGGGCACACATCCAGACAAAACTATAATTCGAAAAGATACGTGCACCCCAGCATTCACAGCAGCACTCTTCACAATAGCCAAGACACGGAAGCAACCTGAATGTCCCTCAACAGATGAATGGATATAGAAGACGTGGTACATATATACAATGGAAAATTACTCAGCCATAAAACAGAATGAAATAATGCCATCCGCAGCTACACGGATGGACCTAGAGATTATCATACAAAGTGAAGTAAGTCAGACAGAGAACAACAAATACCATATGATATCACTTATATGTGGATTATAAAATGAGACCCAAATGAACCTATCTACAGAACAAAAACACACTCACAAATATAGAAAACAGACTTGTGGTTGTCAAGGGGAAGACGGGGGAGAGGGATGGATTGGGAGTTTGGGATTAGTAGATGCAAATTAGTATATATAGGATGGATAGACAAGGTCTTACTGTACAGCACAGGGAACTGTATTCAATACCCTGTAATTAACCATAATAGAAAAGAATATGAAATATATGTATATACGTATGTTTGTATATATGAATCACTTTGCTGTACAGAAGAAATTAACACAACATCGTAGGAGCACGGACACTCCTGTCAGACTCAAGATGACCTCTGGAGCCAGGACAGAGGCCCGGCCTCTCTGTGGGCAGGCGAGCCCACACTGCCCAGGCCCTGGTGCAGTGCCTGTTCCGTGGGGTCAGCTGGGTGCACGCAGGTCAGCCAGTGTCTGTGTGTCTCAGCCTGTAACCACAGACCACACTGTCCTGCTTTGCTCACAAGAGCGAGGCCAATGGAGGGACAACAGGGGTGGGAACAAAGCCGGGTTATGATCCGGCTGGGTGAGACAGGGTCCAAGGAGCGAGAACCCGGCTGCCCTTGCCTGGTGAGCCGAGAGCTGACGTCCACCCTGTGGGCAGCCCCTCTCCCCACGTCCCGAGGTAAGGCTGCCTTTCCTGCACCCTGGGCAGTGTCATGCCTGTGTATAGAGACGGACGCACAGCAGTGCACGCAGCACGCCTGATGCCTGCCCTTGCCATGTACTAGGGGGCTTGCTGAGGGTGGAACATCCCGACAGGACACGGGCCGACCCCGGGGAGGATGTAGGGGTGAAGCGTTTGGGAGCCTCTGGAGGGGATCCTCACCTGTCTGCACAGGTGGACTGAGGACACCGACCAAGGGTGGGCAGGCGGGGAGACCCGGAAGGGTCCTAGGACTTCCCAATATAAAGGACTTCCCTTTCTTCCCTGTTGTGGATGACTTGGATGTGGTAGAAACAGCAGGATTTTGGAAGTTCAATTTTCCACATCATTCCACCAAAAAAAACTGTTAGAAATAATAAATGAATTCAGTAAAGACCCAAAATCAGTACACACAGCTCAACTGCATTTCTAAACACTAATAATGAACCAACAGAAAGAGAAAAAAAACCTATTTACAACTGCATCAAAAAGAACAAAATACCAAGGAATAAATTTAACCGAGGATGTGAAAGACCTGAAAACTTTAAGACACTCATGAAGACATTGAAGAAGACACAAGTCGGTGGAACGACTCCCCGTGCTCATGGAACGCAAGAATTACTGTTGCTAAAATGTCCGTTCCACCCAAAGCGGTGCACACAGGGAAGGCAGGCCGTCCTGAAGCTCCAATGGTGTTTTTCACAGAAATGGAGCAAATCCTCCTAAGACGTCTGTGGAGCCACAAAGGACCCCGAAGAGCCAAGGCGACCCTGAGAAAGGAGAACGGGCCGCAGGCATCTCCGTCCCTGACTTCACACTTCATCACGAAGCTACAGTCCCCAAAACAGTGCGGAACTGGCTCATAACAGGCGCACAGACCAGAGGGACGGGACGGAGAGCCCAGAACCCACCCCGCACGGTGGGGGGGGGAGGGGGCCGCTAAGTTACGACAAGGGGGCCAGGGACACACCGAGCGGAAGGGCAGCCCCACGGTAAACGGTGCGGGGAAGACTGCACACCCCGTAACCCACGCGGCTCCACCGCGCACCAGCCTGACCAAAAACCCAGCTTTGCACACCAAGCCCTTCCTGGGTCGCACGAATACGGGCCCCCGCAGCCGTCAGTCGCCCCCAGGAAGCTTCTCCCCACTTTTCCTCACTGTCTCCTCACCTGTTCCTCCGGCGTCGTCTGCGTCCTCAGGAAACCCACGTCCCGTCAGCGTGGACGCAGCCCCACGTTGTCCTGAAGCCGAAACCCCAGCGAGTCCTTGAGGAGACCCAGCGCCCCTCAGCAGCCGCAGCCCGGCGGTGCCGGAGGAGACACAACTCTCCTCAGCTGCCCTCAGAGCTGGGTTCGCGGGGAACGCGCATGCGCTGTGGGTCAGAGAGGCGGGATCAGCGCCACCCTGTGGTCGGTGCAGGAAGTGCAGGCCGCCCCTCCCTCACGGGTCACTGGAGACACCGACCCTGCCGGCAGAACTGCTGAACCCACTAAATTGTGGAAATTCAAACAAATGAAGACAATATCCCATAGCTTCTCCAAAGTAGTTAAGGAACAGTGGATTGGAAACCGTATGGAATAAAATGAATGTAGACACAAGCTTTACAACTTACACCAAATTCACTCAAAATGATTCAGAGGCAAGTTTGAAATGCAAAACTATTCAAAATTATAGGAGAAAACATAAAAGAAAATTGATATGAGCTTGGGCTTGGTCATGTCCATCACAAGCTTTGTGGTTTTAACACACAACGCAAAAAAGCAGTCCAGAAAGAAAAACAAGGGATTCTGTGGACTTTATGAAATTAAAGATTTCTACTGTGTGAAAAATCTCATTCAGACAATCGAAAGACAACACACACTGGGGGAAAAAAACTCTAAACATATCTAATAAAGAATTTGTCTCAACATATACAAAGAACTACAACACAACCCCATTAAAAATATGGAAAGCTCTAAATAGACACCTGGTCAAAGAAGGTACAGAGATAGTATACAAAACTATGCCCAGGCCTGGGGGGTAGAGAAACAGTGGTCCAGTTCAAATCCCTGAGTCATGTGTGACCCAGGACTACTCCTGTCCTTCCTGGAGGCCTCAGAGAGATGGGGAGGGAGGAAGGGGAAGACGGCAGATTCTGCTTAAACCTGACTCTAACCCCGACCACTCTCACCACTTTCATCCAACATGGTCTAGGAAGTCCTAGACATAGTAATTACATGAGAAAAAGAAACAAAAGGAATCCAATGGCAGAGGAAAAAGTAAAACTGTCACTGTTTGTAGATGAGATGATGTTTTATATTTCATTCATTTATTTATTCATTCATTCATTTATTTATTCTGGTTGCGCTGGGTCTTAGTTGTGGCAGGTGAGCTCCTTAGTTGCGGCAGGCAGGCTCCTTAGTTGTGGCATGCGAACTCTTAGTTGTGGCATGCATGTGGGATCTAGTTCCCTGACCAGGGATCGAACCCAGGCCCCCTGCATTGGGAGCGTGGAGTCTTAACCACTGGACCACTGGGGAAGTCCCGACATGATGTTTTATACAGAAAATCCTTAAGATGACCCCCCAAAACAAATAGAATTCATTGGAAAATTCAGTTAAGTTGCAGGATACAAAATTAACCTATAGAAATCAGTTGAATCTCTATCCACTGGCAACAAACTTTCAGAATGAGAAATTAAGAAAACAAACCCATTGACAATGGTATTAACAAAAATGAAATACCTAGGAATACATCTAAAAGGCCTGCACTCAGAAAACTGGAAGACACTGATGAAAGAAATTGGAGACGACACAGACAAATGGACAGATATAATGTGTTCATGGATTGGAAGAATTCATATTGTTAAAATGATTCCACACCCCAGAGCAATCTAGAGGTTTGATGCCATTCTTACCAAAATACCAATGGAATTTTATGAGAACTAGAACAAAGAATTCTAATATGTGTAACGAAACAGAAAAGAACCTGAACAGTCAATACGATCTTAAAAAGAAGCACAAACTTGGACATATCACACTCCCTGTTTCAAACTATACTACATATCTAGAATAATCAAGACAGTACGGTACAGGAACAAAAGAAATACACAGAGATCCATGGAACAGAATTGAGAGCCCCAAAATAAACATAGGCATATATGGTCAATTCATCTATGACAACGGAGGTGAGACTATACAATGGGGAAAAGATAGCCTCTTCAATGAATGGTGGTGGGAAAACTGGACAACTACATGCACAACAATCAAATGGGAATCCTTTCTTATACCACCTACCCAAGCAACCTCAAAGTGAATCAAATACTTCAACGTAAGACCTGAAGCCATAAAGCTCCTCGAAGAAAACATAAGCAGTCTGCTCTTTGACATCCGTCTTAGCAATATTTTCTGGATCTGCCTCCCCAAACAAGGGGAACAAAAGCAGAATAAACCAGTGGGACTCCATCCAACTTTAAAGTCTTTTCAATGGCAAAGGAAACCATCCACAAAATGAAGAGGCAGCCTACCGAATGTGAGAAAATAGTTGCAAACAATATGTCTGAAAAGGGGTTCATATCCAAAATAGATGAAGAACCACACAACTGAACCTCCGAAAACCAAAAACCCAATTAAAACTTGGGACCGAACATTTTTCCAAAGAGTACGTACATATGGCCAAGAGACATATGAAACTATGACCAATATCACTTATCATCAGGGAAACGCACATCAAAAGAACAATGAGATTATCACCTCGCACCTAAAAAATTGGCTATCGTCCAAAAGACAACAAATAACAAGCCTTGGCGAGGATGAGGAGAACCCTCACGCATTCTCTTGGGAATTCTCATTGGTGCAGTCACTGTGGAAAACAGTACAGAGGTTCCTCAAGAAATTAAAAATAGAACTACCATATGACGCAGGAATTACACTCGGGGGTATCTTTCTGAAGGAAACAAAAACACGGATTCAACAAGATATACACAGGGAGATCAGCTCGGTGCTTTGTGACCACATAGAGGGGTGGGATAGGGAGGGTGGGAGGGAGGGAGACGCAAGAGGGAAGAGATATGGGAACAGATGTATATGTATAACTGATTCACTTTGTTATAAAGCAGAAACTAACACACCATTGTAAAGCAATTATGCTCCAATAAAGATTTAGAAAAAAAAAAAAGAAAACAAAAAATACGGGAATGCATCTAAATCACATCTACAATGGACACTTAGGTTTATCTTGTATGTCTGAACCACAGTTACTCCTTTTAGACAATAAAATGCATTCCCCTCCTCAATGCCAAAGCAGATGTACAATTCATATCCAAAAGACCACAAAACAGGCCACTTTGCTCAGTAAAATTTACGTTAAACCATGTATAAGCCAGAGTGACTTCCTCACACCTCAATATGTGAAGAGTTTTTTTTCCCTCTTGATTACAAGTCTTTCAATAGAAAGCATTCATGATCAAAATGTCAATCCCTCAGTGCCAGAATGATTCAGCTGGTTGGCCCACGTGTAGATCATGTCCCTCAGCGCTAGGCCTCCATTATATTTGCCTAGTTAATCCACATTGGGGGACTACTGATCAGGTATCGTGAACATGCTCAAAGGAATGTTAATGAGAAAACGCTTTATATAGGCCATACATTTTATTATTCATACCCAATTATCACACAAACATTGCACATGTGCTTTTAGCAGTAGACCTAAAGCAAACAGTGATACATAACAACTAGTTACATTCTCATAACTTCACTAGGTAATTTTCCTTTCCTCTTAAACATCAGGGCAAAATGAAGCCAACACAGTAACTTTCATAAATACACACTTCCATACAGAGGTGTCATCCAATTGCTCCAAGTCCTAAGTAGCTTGAGGGGAAGGACTTCCCTGCGTCTGGAAAACACAGATCAAAGCCAGTAACAAAAAAACAAAAACATTATAACCATATTCACCAGTTCACTCAGTAACCAATCCTTCTGTTAACTTTTTATGAAGCCATCCGATTCTCCATTAAGATTTTTCATTTCTTACCCAGTGTGGCATTATGATATGAAATTTATCAGACCTGTGCTTGCCAAAAGGTCCTTCACATAGATCTTCTTGAAGATGGAGCACTTTTTCAAAGTGTTAGATCACAACAGTCACTATCTATAAATCACATAAAGACTTAAAAGGTCATGGTTAAACATTTGACCACAATGTAACTGACAAAACAGACCATTATTGCTGTTACATACAACATTTAAAAATAACTAGAATTACGACTTATAAAATTTTACCAGGATATACTAGCTTTTTAGGAATTCCATGTAATTTAACATACTAATCAAACATTTCTCTCTGAGATGGCTCAAGGGCCTTCGAAAGCAGCTCAAAGTTAGCTGGAGATCAAAAGAACTGTTAGAATTGGCCAAACAACACTTATTCACTGAACCAAAGTAAAGAGATTTCGAACAAAAATACAGATCACAGACACAGGCAAAGGAACTCACAAGCTGTTCACAATCAAAAGCAGCATTCCAAGAAAACTTTGGAGGGAGAATCCAAATCCAGGCTTGCCCTAACCCACTTCCAACAAAATCCATCTTAGAAAATCCTGGTCATGCACAACTCTTTCCTCAGTGTTCCCTTTGCACAAAATGTTTATCACCTTCTGTATCCATCTTATGTTGCCCCTTATTTTTTTCCGCATTCAGACACAACCAGCTCTACTACAAAGTGACTTTCTTTTCTCTTTGTACCATCAGCCTGTTACCTAGCTGCTCACTTTCTTTATTACGTAGCTTCATAAATGCTTGAACATATGGAACTTCTTTTGTCTTTCTCTTCCTGTGACAAAAGAACTCTAGCTGAAGGATAGGATAGTCATTTACGCTCCCACTCAAAGACCACCGTTCCTCATTTTTCAAGAATGTATCCATACATTGGCCAGACAAATTACAATAGAATTTCATTCTTTTCTTAGTCTTAGGTTTACAACTATAGGTTGACCAGTCTGCCAGGATTTTGCCCATTGGCTATCACATGGAACTGAAGAAGAAGCACTTCTCATGCTTGAACCATAGAACACTCACACACGGACAAAAAAAAAAACAAAATCCGAAACACCAACGGAAGCCTCAAACCAAAGGAACCAGAAACCAAACTGAAACCAAAAACCAAACAGCACAACACTCAAATCAGCTTCCAAATCTCAACTTAGCCTGTGACCTCTGTCCAAGGGGTGCACCTTCCAAATGAGATTTCCTGGAATGAAAAGTCACCCAAATGGGAACCAAGGTTCCCCCAAATGTACAGGGTTAAAAAGACCTCAGACTGCATGCCAAGGGAGTTACCACACGCTGGCTGAGGTGCTGAAACATCCCAAATGCTATTTTCCTGGTGCCCCAAAATAATCCCTGGGAGTAGGTCATTTGGGACAGCCCAGGCAGGAGGAAGAGAGGAACATCCTCAAGGCAAAGACGGCCTGGGCAGCTGCTAGGGTGGTCCCTCTTCCACCATCTATTCCTGCCTCAGAGTTCTAACTGCTGGGATGACTGGGGCTCGGCCTTTCCAGGCAAGGGTCCCAGGCGGTCTGGCCTCTTAACGAATCCTCCTACCCTACACTCTCTCGAAAGAGGCTTACGTAGAGAAAATCTCAGTGTCTTGTAGAGTCAGGGGACCCACAGCGTCCATCCCCAAGTCAGGCCCACATTGGGTAATAAATTTGTTGTCAAAAACTAGACCTCTGTGCACCAGTGCCAAATAGGATCTCAGAGACAGAGGTTTGGAGGAAGTAGAAAAGAATAGCTTTACTGCTGTGGCAGCCAAAGGGGGACACAGAAAACTCGTGCCCTCAAAAATCGTGTGTCCCAATGCGGGAGGATCTGGTGAGGAGTTTAACAGCAATGGTTTAAGGACGCAGTTGCTCCTAAGGTTTAGTGTGTGTACAGGGCCTTAACTCACTTTTATCTGGCCTCAGATGGTCTCTTGATGAGCTTCTCTGAAATAAAGAAGACTAAAATCTTCTATTTTGTGGGAGCTGTAAGTTGGTAAAGAGCCCAAAGATACTCATACCTGTATCCCTTGAGGCAAAACCAGGATCCTGCCCCAAGGCTGCACTATTGTTTCTTGATGGTTCCTCCATTGTCTCTGAATCCCCTCCCTTTCCTGATTAGCCACTGTTCCAATCTGCCCTTTGGAACTCAGGGAAGGTCCTGGAGGCTCTAGCCTAAATAAGGCCCTGACACTACACCTAACTCAGACCCTGATACTCTCTCTACCCAAGGCCCTGACACTACTCCTAACTCAGTCCCTGACACGGTACCTAACAAAGGCTCTGACGCTAATCCTAAATCAGGCCGTGACACTGTGTCTAACTAAGGCCCTGCTGCCGTCAATATCTAAAGTCCTGACATTATCCGGAGCTAATATCCTCACCCAGGTCTTACTAAGGTCTTAACAACTGTCCCAAATTAAGCCCTTACGCTGTCCCTAAATGAGGGCCTGAGCGTGTCTTTAATGAAGACCCTAAAGCTGATCCTACAGAGGTCCTTACACTACTCCTACATCATGCCCTGACACTGTCCCTCACTCAGGCCCTAAATATAGACCTCACTTAGGCCCTGTTGCCGTACCTCAGTTAGGCTCTGACGAACTCTCTATATCAAGCCCTGACACTGGTCTTGATTAAAGACCTGACACTAGTCCGGATTAAAGCCCTGACACTGGTCCTAACTAGGACCCTGATGCTCTCAATAACTAAGGTCTTCACGCTATCCCTAGCTCATTTCCTGATACTACCCCTGGCCTGGAAGCTGACTGTGTCCCGAGCTAATTTACTGCCTCTTATCCTCACTGATGACTTAATGCTCTCCCTAACTAAGGCCCAGACTAGTCCTAACTAAGGCCCTGACACTGTCTCTAACTACGGGCCGGAATCTTCACGAATATAGGCCCTGCTACCAGCAAAAACTATAATCCGGACACTATCCTGAGTTAATATCCTGACCAATTTCTAACGAAGGTCCTGACAGTGTCCCTAAGAAAGCCCTTTTGCTCTCCCTAAGTCAGGCACTGATGCTGCCCCTACCTGTAGCCATGATACTGGTTCTAAATAAGGCCCTGATACTCTCAGTGACTAAGTTCTTGACACTATTCCTAGGTCATTTCCTGACACGATCCATAAACTTTACCCTAAACGTATCCCTAGCAAATGTCCTGCCTCTTACGTTATCTGAAACCGTTATTCTGTGCCTAACACAGACCCTGAATTTAGGCCAAAGGCCATGACACTGTCACTAACTGAGGCCTAGATGCTCCTCCTAAATCCGGCCCAGCACTGTCCCTCACTAAAGCCCTAACATTATTCCTAACTCAGGCCCTGACACGGTACCTAACAGAGGCCCAGATGCTAGTCCTAATGCAGGCCCTGACACTGTCTCTAACTAAGGCCCTGCTGCTGTCAATATCTAATGTCCTGACACTATCCTGAGCTCATTCCCTGACCCATCTCTTACCAAGGCCCTGAAACTGTCCCTTAATAAGCCCTGACGCTGTCCCTAAGTGAGACCCTGAGGCTGTCCCTAACAGAGGCCCTGATAATGGCTTTAGCAAAGCCCCTGAGGCTGATCCTACTGAGGCCCTTATGCTGCTCCTAAGTCAGGCCCTGACACTATCCCTGGCAAAGGCCCTGACAATAGGCCTCACACAAGCCCTGTCGCTCTTCCAAAGTTGGGCTCTGACACTGTCCCTACCTGTAGCCTTGACACTGGTCTTAAATTAGGCCCTGATGCTCTAACTAACTAAAGTCTTGGCACTATGCCTAGGTAATGTCCTGACACTATCCCTACACCTTAACCAAACCTTGCCTTTAACTAAAGTCGAGCCTCTTATGCTAACTAAATCCCTGACACTGTCCCTAACTAAGGCCCTGAAATTAGTCCTGAGGTCGTGACGCTGTCCCTAACTGAGGCCTGCAGGCTCACCCGAACTCAGGCCCTGACACTACACCTAACTCAGTCCCTGACAATGTACCTGACTAAGGCTCTGATGCTCATCCTAAGTCAGGCCCTGACACTGCCTTAAGGCCCTGCGGCCATCAATATCTAAAGGCCTGACATTATCTTGAGTTAATATCCTGACCCATGTCTTACCAAGGTCCTGACACTGGCCCTAAGAAAGCCCTGTCACTGTCCCTAAGTGAAGACCTGAGGCTGTGCCTAACTGAGGCCTTGACATTGTGACTAGCTCAGGCCTTCATCATGTCTTTAACTAAGACCCTATTGCTGACCCAACAAAGACCCTGATGCAGCTCCTACATCATGCCCTGACAGTGTCCCCAGCTAAGGGCCTGACGCTAGGCCTCACTCAGGCCCTGATGCTCTCCCTAAGTCAGGCTGTGATGCTGTCCCTACCTGAAGCCCTGACACTGGCCCTAAATAAGGCCCTGACAGTGTCAGTAACTAAGGTCTTGACACTATCCCTAAGTCATTTCCTGACACGATCACTAAACTTTACATTAACCCTGTTTCTCGCAACTGTCCTGTCTCTTATGCTGAGTACCTTATGCTGTGTCTAACTCAGGCCCTGAATTTAGTCCCAAGGCCGTGACACTCTCCCTAACTAAGGCCTAGATGGTCGCCCTAAATCTGGCCCTGACACTGTCCCTAACTAATGCCCTAACACTATTCCTAACTCCGGCCCTGACACGGTACCTAACAGAGGCACAGATGCTAGTTCTAAGGCAGGCCCTGATACTGTCTAACTAAGGCCCGGAATCTGTTGCTAATATAGGCCCTGCTACCAGCAATAGATAAAATCCAGACACTATCCTTAGCTAATATCCTGACCCATTCCTAACCAAGGTCCTGACACTGGCCCTAAGAAAGCCCTGTCGCTGTCCCTAAGTGAAAACCTGAGGCTGTGCCTAACGCAGGCCCTGAAGCTATGCCTACCTGAGGCCTTGAAGCTGTGACCACCTCAGGCCCTGATCATGTCTTTAACTAAGTCCCTATTGCTGACCCAACAAAGGCCCTGATGCAGCTCCTACATCATACCCTGACAGTGTCCCCAGCTAAGGGCCTGACGCTAGGCCTCATTCAGGCCCTGTCAGTCTCCCTATGTCAGGCTCTGATGCTGTCCCTACCTGAAGCCCTGAGACTTGTCATAAATAAGGCCCTGATACTCTCAGTAACTAAGGTCTTCACTCTATCCCTAGGTCATTTCCTGACACGTTTCCTAAACTTTACCCTAACCCTGTCCCTCGCAACTGTCCTGCCTCTTAAGCTAACTGAAGCCCTCGTGCTGTGAATACCTCAGGCCCTGAATTTAATCCCAAGGCTGTGACACTGTCCCTAACTAAGGTCTAGATGCTCGTCCTAAATCCGGCCCTGACACAGTGCCTAACTAAGGCATTATTTGTTCTGATGTATCATCTATGACGTTTTTTTCCAATGGACTGGACACACTTACTAAAGTAAAATAAAAACATTATTTTGAAATGATATAAATAAATGAATAACTGCAAGAGATAGATTTAAGAGTGGATTTGGACCTGGCAGTTCTGGTGGCTCACTCTCTTGCAGTGTGGTCTGGTCTCTCTCCAATCCTTTGTCCTGTAAATGCCTTTGGGTGGCCCCATTCACAGGAACAGTCTCTCTCACTGCATCCAGGGCTTCCAGAAACTGCAGATGACACTCACTCAACGTCCATTTTAACAGAAAAGAAGAGGTTCAGTTAAGGTCAGGCGCTGTGGTCACCCATCCAGGGCTCTTGCTGTCCTCCCTTGGTGGCAGGAAGCTCTTCCACTAGCTAAAGTAGCAACTTTGCTGTTGGTGGTAAACTCAAGACTCTTGCTTGGAGCATCACATCCGAGGCTGGCCCTCATTGCCTGTGTACCTCAAAAGGCACACAGACTTCATTTGTGTCCCTGGGAGGTGGGAGCCCAGGAGACACACCTGCCCTCTGACTATATTAATCACCCATCCCCACAGAACACATCTGCTCATTTTCCTGTTTCTGCTCTCTCCTTTACAGAGAACAGAAACCAAATGGTCGGTGGTAAGGAAACGGTTACTCAATGGAGCAGTGTCTCAAGGATTATTCTATACCGTGGTAAGCCACAGTAGGCTGGCTTTCCGGAGCACACAGGGACTGGGTCCAGGATGCACATGGCTCCTGGAGACCACACTGCCTCAGTGGGAAAACAACAACTGGGAAGCCACTTGCTCCCATAACTTTGATTTTTCATGAGCATGAATGTGAAAGGTTTGCAACAACCCGAAGGCCAGGGGATTGCAGGGCCACGGTCTGCTGTATGCTGAGGGTGGCCAGGGCCACACTCAATGTCTGGAGGGTTATTTCCTCTCAGAACACTGGGAGGCTATGAGGGAGGAGGCCCTTTTCTCAATCACGTGGATGTAGGGAACTGAAACATCCCAAGGGGCCGTCTACGCTGCCCAGGTAGCTGTTCAATTGCCCAGCAGCAAGGTCAGCTCAGTGATTAGCCACAGGGGCTTGACAGGGCCCAAGCAGGCAGGCCTGAGCTGGAGGACCACAGATGCCTGCCTGGGTGGTCAGCGGTCAAGGGATATTCTGAGGTTTTATTATCTACTACTTCCCACTCAAATGGGACGAAGGATGCAGCCAATCCTGAAGGGCACCGCCAGCCCTCAAGAAGGCAGCATATGGGGGCTGGCAGTGCTACAGCCTTGCATGCATGCCAACAAGTCCCACTGAGCACACTGCGTGTCAGAGCTGGGCTGGAACCTGGGTCTAGCCCCACACTCCCCATGTTGGCGGTGGGGACCTTCCCGACTTCTGGGGCATTCCACAACCACAGACTGAGGTTAAGTTGGAGATGAAACAGTCAGCAACCAGAGAAGACATTTCTTTCATCTTCTTTAAAGTCCAGGATGCAGAGAGGAAGCAGAGGTGGAGCAGAAAACCAACAGTCCAGCTTGACCCCACGTCACTTGCACCAGGAGAGTCCTGTCCATCGTGGAGTCTCAGATAGACAAGAGAGTGGAAGGCGAAGCAGGCCCATTAGATCGTGAACACTAGGTGTGTAAAGTATGAGTACTTTCTGCTTTTCTTTTTATTTACAGGAAAGTCCATTCTTCAATCATTAAGATATGCTATTAGTCAAATAAATAGATTAAAATTGTGTATACCTTTTCAATCGCCCCGCACTAAATGTGAATTCTGTAGAAGGTACACATCTTCTGAAATCTCTTCTTACAGGAGTCGCGGATTTAATTACTAAAAGCTGGCAGGAATCAACACAGGCGACTTTGCACTTTTAGGATTGCCTGGGTCCGTGGCTTGCTGGGCTGCAGTTCCCACTTTCCACCTCAGTAAGACGCAGGTGGAGAAGCAACGGTGAGACCTGCCTCTCTATTAGCTGTTCAGCTAGGACTTTGAGGTACTTACCCTGTGCAGTATGTGGTAGCAGAAGCACGGGTCACAGCAGGAACAGAGTACTTGGTCTCGGCCCTTAGATGACCCACACGTCGGACAGTAGATACTCAGCCAACAACCAGAAAAGAGAGTCCACACATCTTACCTCCCTTCTACGAACACGTGCCGCTCAGGAACACAGGACACAGAAACTGGGCAGATATAGAGTTTAAATGCAGAATCTCTGGGACTTCCCTTGTGGTCCAGAGGTGAAGGCTCAGGGCTTCCACTGCAGGGGGGCAGGTTCAATCCTTGGTGGGGAACTAAAATCCCGCATGCTGCATGGCCCGGCCTAAATACATACATACAGAAAAGCAGAATTTCTGTTTTCAAGGTGCTGGCTGATGGGGGAGACAGAATAATTCATGTGCTCCTCCCCAGAGTGGAAGTGCCAGAGCCAGCCACAGTCGAGGATCCCTAATGGGGATGCGGGGTGGGAGGGGCAGCCGCAGGAGGAGGAGGGCTGGTGAGGAAGGGAAGGGACCCAGGGCTCCGGCCAGCGAGCCTGCCTCACAAGGCAGGCCCGGGACACACTGTGTGGACAGGACCACAGGCCCCTGAGGACAGGGGCTGAGCTTCTGGTGGGAACAACGGGGCGGCCCTGATAGAGGGTTGGGAGGCTCCAGGGTTTAGAGCGAGCCCTGGGCCCCTGTGAGGACAATGCAGGGGAGCGACGCCCTGGAGAGAACAGCTAGGAAAGGGTGCACACATCCAAGCAGACGCCAGAACAAGATCGCGCCAGGGGACCACGTGCAGGCAGCAGACGAGATTCAGTGATTGTTGGGCAGGTGGGGTGGGATGGCAGACAGGGGCACATCACGGGGAGTGTCTAGGAGCAGAAATCTGGGGAGAGAGGAGGGAGGGCAGAAACGATGAGATTGGCTGTATAGGTCAAGCCACAGTGACAAGTGTCCAGACGGTCTGCCTGAGTGCAGAGCTGGCCGCCCACTCACTCACTGTGCGCCCCAAGTAGGCTCAAGCCTCTTCTGTCAAGGCTGTCAGACTCCTGCCCCCACAGGAGCTCATAAAAAGTGTAGCTAGTAGATCTCATTACAACCCCCAGGCACTGCACGATCATGTGAGTTGCGACCGTGGGAACACAGGGGTTTCAGATCTATACTCCACACCAATTCCATTTACCAACTATAATTTCTGTCTGGAACTATTTTTCTTGGGGTGATTCCACTGTGTCTGTCCTTCAACCTTTAATTGTACATAATAACTTTTAACCAGTCTGCAGTTAAAGACTAAAGAATGATTCTTCACTGGGAATTAGCCAGTGATTTAGGAAGTCCCTTGGAAATTTAAATATTGGTGGGTGTTCCTATCTGCAAGCAGTTCCTCTACAGGCCTAAACGCCTTCTGCCACAGAGCAACGGCCACGTTACGTGGTTAGCTAAAGATATCAGGCAGAATCCGCCTTAACAGAACAACTTGCATCTGGAATGTCCCCCAAATCCCAGGCCCACCTTGTCCCAGGCCCTGTACTCCACCAAGACTGCAGGCACATGGAGAGAAAAAGCTTTGCCCTGCCCGTCCTGTTGTAGCACAACAGGTCCAGGATCCATTCCTCTACCTATCAGCCAGCCAGGCGGCCCCAGACGAAACTTACAACTACTGGAAAGGACAGACAGACAGAAAATAACAGTGTGGTGTGACAAGTGCTATGACACGGAACATTTAGGGGAACAACTAAGCCAACAGGAGGCCAAGGGGCTGTGGTGGGCAGGCCAGACCAGGGCACGGG
Source organism: Orcinus orca (assembly GCF_937001465.1). Lineage (NCBI taxonomy): Eukaryota > Metazoa > Chordata > Mammalia > Artiodactyla > Delphinidae > Orcinus > Orcinus orca. The sequence goes on along the minus strand of NC_064565.1, from coordinate 6,854,156 downwards.
GTGGGGAGCCTCCTCGAGGAAGGACGTTGTTTCCTTGAAGAGCTACAGGTGTTAGTTTGGCCGGCAGTCACCAGACAAGAAAATAACCAGCAGGGGACGCTGAGGGGAAGAACAGGCACCATGAAAAAGTAACTGCGGCCACAGCTGAGGAAATCAAATCTCCAAACAAAAAGGGCAGTGTGCTGCCCTACACGCTACATACACAGAGTGACACTGAAGGGCTACGTGCCTGGATGTTGCTTAGCAGGCCCAGGGGGTCCTGGGTGTACTCAGTGTTCCTGCCGGGAATAGGGTGCCCACGCGAGGCTCCGAGGTGTCCTGAAAAGCGTACTGCCTTTAAGATAATGCAGAGCAGTGGCTAAGGCCTCATGGAAACTGCTGCACGCCTCTGCTTTTGCACGGCAATTCAGGGCCTCACCTCGAGACAAGTGCTCACGCTGAGTGTCCCGTTAGCAACACAGCATGGTAGGATGGCGAATTTCTCCTTGAGCAGAGTGACTACAGGTACGAGGTCCTCGAAGAATTGTAAGCGGAATGTTTGCCCATGGCAGGTCAGACGACGGCCATAAAGAAGACTTCCATGGCACGGCGGACAGGCCAGAAATGTGCTCCTGAGGATGTTCGACGGATCTGGAAATGCAACTATACTTAAGGAACGTGCAGTGTGTGGCCCATCACTCGCCCTACACAGAGGGCCTCCGAGGGACCGACCTATGGGCCTCGATGTTGCTCAGAAGGCCCACAAGGTTCTGGAGGTACTCAGTGATCCTGGAGGTAATTGACGCACACCCGAGGGACTTAGGAGTCCTGAAAAGGGTACTTCCTTTAAAATGCAGCAGAACAGCTACTAAGACCTCATGGAAACAGCTGCATGCCTCCCTTTCTGTACGGATACTCTGAGCATGTTCTCGAAGCAAGTGCTCACATTGAGTTTCCCTTTAGGTCTAGAGCATGGCAGGCTGAGCCCCAACCAGGCCATGGAAGCACCTGGTTTAGCTACAGGAAACTCATTTTCTTCCCGGAGCCAGGCCTGCAGTGGCTACAGACCTGTCCACAGCAGCGAATTTCAGGTAGCTTCAAGGCAGCATGCATGGAGCTTTCAACATGCGAAAGCAAGGCTAGTTCCATTAGGCATTCATTTCCACGGGCACACGCAGTATACATCCCTGGGGTTTCTAACAAGTCAAAAGAGACACAGGGTACCCAGCTGTCCTATCCCTGAATCTACTCCTCGAAGCAGGGTGTTCTGCATCTAGCAAAAGGCCTCACCCAATGTATGCCCTAGCTAGGCCTTGGGCCTGAGGCTCTTCAAAAGCCTGCAGGGTTACATGAAGAACCGGGCTTTAGTGGCAGTCGGAAAGCAAGCCGACTTTCTCCTGGAGGCAGGGTGACTTCAGGCAGTAGGTCCTAGATGGAATGCGAAGACGAGGGTTTTTCTCAGTGCAGCTCAGACTAGGGCAATAAGTCAGACTTACCAGGCATGTTGGACGTCCTAGAAGGGTGTTCGTGAAACTGTGGGACTGCTGGGGATTTCAAGCTCTCCCATGAAGGAGGGCAGTGTGTTGCCCTATACTCGGCATACACAGAGTGGCTCCGATGGGTTACGGGCCTTGCAGTTTCTTAGCATGCCCAGGGGGTCCTGGGGGTACTCACTGTTCCTGCCGGGAATAGGTGCCCACGTGAAGCTCCTAGGTGTCCTGAAAAGCGTACTGCCGTTAAGATATGGCAGAGCAGCTGCTACGGCCTCATGGAAACCGCTGCACACCTCGGCTTCTGCACGGCAATTCAGGGCCTTACCTTGAGCCAAGTTCTCACGCTGAGTGTCCCATTAACGACACAGCATGGTAGGATGCTGAATTTCTCCTCGAGTAGAGTGACTTCAGGTACGAGGTCCTCGAAGAATTGTAAGCAGACTGTTTTCCCACGGCAATTCATACGATGGCCATGACGAAGAATTCCATGGCACGGCGGACTGGCCAGAAATGTGGTGTCGAGGCTGTTCGAGGGCTCTGGAAACGTAGCCCTCCTTAACGAACATGCAGTGTGTGGCCCATCACTCTGCAAACACAGAGGGACTCGGACGGACCGACCTATGGGCCTTGATGTTGCTCAGGAGGCCCATAGGGGTCTTCAGGTACTCAGTGATCCTGGAGCAAATCAGGCACACCCGAGGAGCCTAGGAGTCCTGAAAAGGGTACTTCCTTTAAAATACAGCAGAACAGCGACTAAGACCTCATGCAAACAGCTGCATGCCTCCCTTTCTGTAAGGATACTCAGGGCCTGTCCTCGAGGCAAGTACTCACGTTGAGTTTCCCTTTAGCTCTAGAGCATGGTAGGCTGAGCTCCACACCGGCCATGGAAGCACGTGGTTTAGATAGAGGAAACTCATTTTTTTCCCAGAGCCAGGCCTACACTGGCTAGAGGCCTGTAAACAGAAATGAATTTCAGGAAGCTTCAAGGCAGCATGCATGGAGCTTTCAAAAGGGGAAAGCAAGGCTAGTTCCATTAGGCATCCATTTCCATGGGCACACGCAGCATACATCCCTGCGGTTTCTAACAAGTCAAAAGAGACACAGGGTACCCAGCTGTCCCTTCCCTGAATCTACTCCTCGAAGCAGGGTGTTCTGCATCTAGCAAAAGGCCTCACCCAATGTATGCCCTAGCTAGGCCTTGGGCCTGAGGCTCCTCAAAAGCCTGCAGTGTTACATGAAGAACCGGGCTTTAGTGGCAGTCGGAAAGCAAGCCGACTTTCTCCTGGAGGCAGGGTGACTTCAGGCAGGAGGTCCTAGATGGAATGCGAAGACGAGGGTTTTTCACAGTGCAGCTCAGACTAGGGCAATGAGTCAGACTTACCAGGCATGTTGGACATCCTAGAAGGGTCTTCGTGAACCTGTGGGAGCACTAGGGATTTCAACCTGTCCCATGAAGGAGGGCAGTGTGTTGCCCTATCCTCGGCATACACAGAATGGCTCTGAAGGGATACGGACCGGGCAAGTGCTTAGCAGGCCCAGGGGGTCCTGGGGGTACTCACTGTTCTTGCCGGTAATAGGGTGCCCATGCGAGGCTCCCAGGTGTCCTGAAAAGTGTACTGCCTTTAAGATAATGCAGAGCAGCGGCTACGGCCTCATGGAAACTGCTGCACGCCTCCGCTTCCGCACCTCAATTCAGGGCCTTACCTTGAGGAAAGCGCTCACGCTGAGTGTCCTGTTAGCGACACAGCATGGTAGGATGCTGAATTTCTCCTCGAGCAGAGTGACTTCAGGTACGAGTTCCTAGAAGATTTGTGAGCAGAATGTTTTCCCAAGGCAGCTCACACGACGGTTAGGACGAAGACTTCCAAGCACGTCGGACTGTCCAGAAATAGGGTCCTGAGGCAGTTCGAGAATTCTGGAAATGTAGCTCTCCTTAAGGAACCTTCACTGTGTTGCCCATCAGTCTGCATACACAGAGCGCCTAAGAGGAACCGACCTATGGGCCTAGATGTTGCTCAGCAGGCCCACAGGGGTCTGGAGGTACTCAGTGATCCTGGAGGGTAATGATGCACACCAGAGGGGCCTAGGTGTCCTGAAAAGGGTACTTCCTTTCAACTACAGCAGAACAGCGACTAAGACCTCATGGAAACAGCTGCATGCCTCCCTTTCTGTACGGATACTCAGGGCCTGTCCTCGAGGCAAGTACTCACATTGACTTTCCCTTTGGCTCTAGAGCATGGCAGGCTGAGCCCCACCCAAGCCATGCAAGCACCTGGTTTAGATAGAGGAAATTCATTTTCTTCCCAAAACCAGGCGTACAGTGGCTAGAGGCCTGTCAACAGCAGTGAATTTCACGTAACTTCAAGGCAGCATGAATGGAGCTTTCAAAATGGGAAAGCAAGGCTAGTTGCATCAGGCCCCCATTTCCACAGGCACACGCAGCATACATCCCTGTGGTTTCTAACAAGTCAAAATGGATACTGGTTACACTGTGGTGCCTTCCCTGAATCAACTCCTCGAAGCAGGGTATTCTGCATCTAGCAAACTGCCTCAATCAAGGTATGCCATAGCTAGGCCTCGGGCCTCTGGCTCTTCAAAAGCCTGCAGTGTTACACGAAGACCTGGGCTTTAGTGGCAGGCGGAATGCAAGCCGACGCTCTCCTGGAGGTAGGGTGACTTCAGGCAGGAGGTCCTAGATGGAATGCGAAGCCGAGGGTTTTTCTCACTGCAGCTCAGACTAGGGCAATGGGTCAGACTTACCAGGCATGTTGCACGTGCTTAAAGGGTGTTCTTGAAACTTTGGGAGTGCAGGGGATTGCAAGATGTCCCGTGAAGAAGTGCAGTGTGTTGCGCTACACTCGGCATAAACAGACAGGCTCCGAAGGGATACGCGCCAGGACGTTCCTTAGCAGGCCCAGGGGTGCCTGGGATACTCAGGGATCCTGTCGGGAATTCGGTGCCCACTCGAAGCTCCTAGGTGTCCTGAAAAGCCGTTAAGATAACGGAGAGCAGCGGCTAAGGCCTCATGGACACTTCTGCACACCTCCGCTTCTGCACGGCCATTCAGGGCCTTACCTTGAGGCAAGTGATCACGCTGAGTGTCCCGTTAGCGACACAGCATGGTAGGATGGTGAATTTTTCCTTGAGCAGATTGACTTCAGGTACGAGTTCCTGGAAGAATTGTAAGCAGAACGTTTTCCCATGGCAGCACAGACGACGGTCATGACGTAGACTTCCATGGCACGTTGGACTGGCCAGAAATGTGGTCCTGAGGCAGTTCGAGAATTCTGGAAATGTAGCTCTCCTTAAGGAACATTCAGTGTGTTGCCGAACACTCGGCATACACAGAGGACCTCCGAGGCACCAACTTATGGGCCTCGATGTTGCTCAGCAGGGCCACAGGTGTTTGGATTTACTCAGGGATCCTGGAGGGAAACGATGTACACCCGAGGCGCCTAGGAGTCCTGGAAAGGGTACTTGCTCTAATATACAGCTGAACAGCGACTAAGATCTCATGGAAACAGCTGCATGCCTCCCTTTCTGTACGGATACTCAGGGCCTGTCCTCGAGGCAAGTACTCACATTGAGTTTCCCTTTAGCTCTAGAGCATGGCAGGCTGAGCCCCACCCAAGCCATGGAAGCACCTGGTTTAGATAGAGGAACCTCATTTTCTTCCCAGAGTCAGGCCTACATCGGCTAGGGGCCTGTCAACAGCACTGAATTTAAGTTACCTTCAAGGCAGCATGAAAGGAGCTTTCAAATTGGGAAAGCAAGGGTAGTTCGATCAGGCCCCCATTTCCAACGGCATAGGCAGCATACATCCCTGTGGTTTCGAACAAGTCAGAAGAGACTCAGGTTACCCAGTTGTTTCTTACCTGAATCGACTCCTCGAAGCAGGGTGTTCTTCAGAGCAAACTGCCTCAACCAAGGCAGACCCTGGCTAGGGCTCCAGGCCACTGGCTCTTGAAAAGCCTGCAGTGTTACACAAAGAGCTGGGTTTAAGTGGCAGTCAGAACGCAATCTGACTTTCTCCTGGAGGCAGGGTGACTTCAGGCAGGAGGTCCTAGATGAAATGCGAAGCCGAGGGTTTTTCTCAGTGCAGCTCAGACTAGGGCAATGATTCATACTTCCCCAGCACGTTGGACGTGCTAGAATGGTGATCGGGAACCTGTGGGAGGATTTGGTAAAGCAAGCTGTACCAAAAAACAGTGCAGTGTGTTGACCTACACGCGATATACACAGAGTGACTCCGAGGGGCTATGGGCATGGATGTTGCTTAGCAACTAGGATCCTATTGCTGATCCAACAAAGGCACTGATTCTGCTCCGACACCATGCCCTGACAGTGTCCCCTGCTAAGGGCCTGACGGTAGGCCTCACTCAGACCCTGTTGGTCTCCATAAGTCAGGCTCTGACGCTGTCCCTACCTGAAGCCCTGAAACTGGTTCTAATTAAGGCCCTGATACTCTCAGTGACTAAGGTCTTGAGAGTATCCCTAAGTCATTTCCTGACACGATCCCTAAACTTTACCCTAAGCCTGTCCCTAGCAACAGTTCTGCCTCTTACGCTAACTGAAGCCATTATGCTGTGAATACCTCAGGCCCTGAATTTAGTCCCAAGGCCGTGACACTGTCCTTAACTAAGGCATAGATGCTCATCCTAAATCCGGCCCTGACACTGTCCCTCACTAAAGCCCTAACACTATTCCTAACTCAGGCCCTGACACGGAACCTAACAGAGGCCCAGATGCTAGTCCTAACGCAGGCCCTGACACTGTCTCTAACTAAGGTCCTGCTGCCGTCAATATCTAATGTCCTGACACTATCCTGAACTCATTTCCTGACCCATCTCTTAACAAGGTCCTGAAATTGTCCCTAAATAAACCCTGATGCTGTCCCTACGTGAGACCCTGAGGCTATCCCTAACAGAGGCCCTGATAATGGCTTTAGCAAAGCCCCCGAGTCTGATGCTACAGAGGCCTTTATGCTGCTCCTACGTCATGCCCTGACACTATCCCTAGCGAAGGCCCTGACGCTAGGCCTCACTAAAGCCCTGTCGCTCTTCCTACATCCGGCTCTGATGCTGTCCCTACGTGAAGCCCTGACACTGGTCTTAAATTAGGCCCTGATGCTCTAAGTAACTGAAGTCTTGGCACTACTCCTAGGTCATGTCCTGACACTATCCCTAGACCTTAACCTAAACTTTCCTTTAACTAATGTCGAGCCTCTTATGCTATCTAAATCCCTGATGCTGTCCCTAAGGCCCTGAAATTAGTCCCGAGGCTGTGAACCTCTCCCTAACAGAGGCCTGGAGGCTCGTCCTAACTCAGGCCCTGACACAACACCTAACTCAGTCCCTGACACTGTACCTAACAAAGGCTCTGAGGCTCGTCCTAATATCCTGACCCATGTCTTACCAAGGTCCTGAAACTGTCCCAAAGTAAGCCCTGACGCTGTCCCTAAATGCGTCCCTGAGGATGTCCCTAACAGAGGTCCTAAGAATATCTTTTACGAAGACCCTAAGGCTGATCCTACAGAGGCCCTTATACTACTCGGACGTCATGCTCTGACACTGTCCCTCATTCAGACCCTAAAGACAGGCCTCACTTAAGCCCTGTTGCCCTACCTTAGTCAGGTTCTGACGCTTTCCCTACATCAAGCCCTGACACTGGTCCTGATTAAGGCGCTGACACTGGTTCTAACTATGGCCCGGATGCTCTCAATAACTAACGTCTTCACTCTATCCCTAGGTCATTTCCTGACACGATGCCTAAACTTTACGCTAACACTGTCCCTTGCAACTGTCCTGCCTCTTAAGCTAACTGAAGACCTTATGCTCTGTCTAACTCAGGCCCTGAATTTAATCCCAAGGCCGTGACACTGTCCCTAACTAAGGTCTAGATGCTCGTCCTAAATCCAGCCCTGACACAGTCCCTAAACTAAGGGATTATTGGTTCTGATGTATCAGCTAAGACTTTTTTGATTCCAATGGACTGGACACACTTACTAAAGTAAAATAAAAACATTATTTTGAAACGATATAAATAAACGAATAACTGCAAGAGATAGATTTAAGAGTGGATTTGGACCTGGCAGTTCTGGTGGCTCACTCTCTTGCAGTGTGGTCTGGTCTCTCTCCAATCCTTTGTCCTGTAAATGCCTTTGGGTGGCCCCATTCACAGGAACAGTCTCTCTCACTGCATCCAGGGCTTCCAGAAACTGCACGCGACACTCACTCAACGTCCATTTTAACAGAAAAGAAGAGGTTCAGTTACGGTTAGTGACTGTGGTCACCCATCCAGGGCTTTGGCTGTCCTCCCTTGATGGCAGGAAGCTCTTCCACTAGCTAAAGTAGCAACTTTGCTGTTGGTGGTAAACTCAAGACTCTTGCTTGGAGCATCACATCCGAGGCTGGCCCTCATTGCCTGTGTACCTCAAAAGGCACACAGACTTCATTTGTGTCCCTGGGAGGTGGGAGCCCAGGAGACACACCTGCCCTCTGACTATATTAATCACCCATCCCCACAGAACACATCTGCTCATTTTCCTGTCTCTGCTCTCTCCTTTACAGAGAACAGAAACCAAATGGTCGGTGGTAAGGAAACGGTTACTCAATGGAGCAGTGTCTCAAGGATTATTCTATACCGTGGTAAGCCACAGTAGGCTGGCTTTCCGGAGCACACAGGGACTGGGTCCAGGATGCACATGGCTCCTGGAGACCACACTGCCTCAGTGGGAAAACAACAACTGGGAAGCCACTTGCTCCCATAACTTTGATTTTTCATGAGCATGAATGTGAAAGGTTTGCAACAACCCGAAGGCCAGGGGATTGCAGGGCCACGGTCTGCTGTATGCTGAGGGTGGCCAGGGCCACACTCAATGTCTGGAGGGTTATTTCCTCTCAGAACACTGGGAGGCTATGAGGGAGGAGGCCCTTTTCTCAATCACGTGGATGTAGGGAACTGAAACATCCCAAGGGGCCGTCTACGCTGCCCAGGTAGCTGTTCAATTGCCCAGCAGCAAGGTCAGCTCAGTGATTAGCCACAGGGGCTTGACAGGGCCCAAGCAGGCAGGCCTGAGCTGGAGGACCACAGATGCCTGCCTGGGTGGTCAGCGGTCAAGGGATATTCTGAGGTTTTATTATCTACTACTTCCCACTCAAATGGGACGAAGGATGCAGCCAATCCTGAAGGGCACCGCCAGCCCTCAAGAAGGCAGCATATGGGGGCTGGCAGTGCTACAGCCTTGCATGCATGCCAACAAGTCCCACTGAGCACACTGCGTGTCAGAGCTGGGCTGGAACCTGGGTCTAGCCCCACACTCCCCATGTTGGCGGTGGGGACCTTCCCGACTTCTGGGGCATTCCACAACCACAGACTGAGGTTAAGTTGGAGATGAAACAGTCAGCAACCAGAGAAGACATTTCTTTCATCTTCTTTAAAGTCCAGGATGCAGAGAGGAAGCAGAGGTGGAGCAGAAAACCAACAGTCCAGCTTGACCCCACGTCACTTGCACCAGGAGAGTCCTGTCCATCGTGGAGTCTCAGATAGACGAGAGAGTGGAAGGCGAAGCAGGCCCATTAGATCGTGAACACTAGGTGTGTAAAGTATGAGTACTTTCTGCTTTTCTTTTTATTTACAGGAAAGTCCATTCTTCAATCATTAAGATATGCTATTAGTCAAATAAATAGATTAAAATTGTGTATACCTTTTCAATCGCCCCGCACTAAATGTGAATTCTGTAGAAGGTACACATCTTCTGAAATCTCTTCTTACAGGAGTCGCGGATTTAATTACTAAAAGCTGGCAGGAATCAACACAGGCGACTTTGCACTTTTAGGATTGCCTGGGTCCGTGGCTTGCTGGGCTGCAGTTCCTACTTTCCACCTCAGTAAGACGCAGGTGGAGAAGCAACGGTGAGACCTGCCTCTCTATTAGCTGTTCAGCTAGGACTTTGAGGTACTTACCCTGTGCAGTATGTGGTAGCAGAAGCACGGGTCACAGCAGGAACAGAGTACTTGGTCTCGGCCCTTAGATGACCCACACGTCGGACAGTAGATACTCAGCCAACAACCAGAAAAGAGAGTCCACACATCTTACCTCCCTTCTACGAACACGTGCCGCTCAGGAACACAGGACACAGAAACTGGGCAGATATAGAGTTTAAATGCAGAATCTCTGGGACTTCCCTTGTGGTCCAGAGGTGAAGGCTCAGGGCTTCCACTGCAGGGGGGCAGGTTCAATCCTTGGTGGGGAACTAAAATCCCGCATGCTGCATGGCCCGGCCTAAATACATACATACAGAAAAGCAGAATTTCTGTTTTCAAGGTGCTGGCTGATGGGGGAGACAGAATAATTCATGTGCTCCTCCCCAGAGTGGAAGTGCCAGAGCCAGCCACAGTCGAGGATCCCTAATGGGGATGCGGGGTGGGAGGGGCAGCCGCAGGAGGAGGAGGGCTGGTGAGGAAGGGAAGGGACCCAGGGCTCCGGCCAGCGAGCCTGCCTCACAAGGCAGGCCCGGGACACACTGTGTGGACAGGACCACAGGCCCCTGAGGACAGGGGCTGAGCTTCTGGTGGGAACAACGGGGCGGCCCTGATAGAGGGTTGGGAGGCTCCAGGGTTTAGAGCGAGCCCTGGGCCCCTGTGAGGACAATGCAGGGGAGCGACGCCCTGGAGAGAACAGCTAGGAAAGGGTGCACACATCCAAGCAGACGCCAGAACAAGATCGCGCCAGGGGACCACGTGCAGGCAGCAGACGAGATTCAGTGATTGTTGGGCAGGTGGGGTGGGATGGCAGACAGGGGCACATCACGGGGAGTGTCTAGGAGCAGAAATCTGGGGAGAGAGGAGGGAGGGCAGAAACGATGAGATTGGCTGTATAGGTCAAGCCACAGTGACAAGTGTCCAGACGGTCTGCCTGAGTGCAGAGCTGGCCGCCCACTCACTCACTGTGCGCCCCAAGTAGGCTCAAGCCTCTTCTGTCAAGGCTGTCAGACTCCTGCCCCCACAGGAGCTCATAAAAAGTGTAGCTAGTAGATCTCATTACAACCCCCAGGCACTGCACGATCATGTGAGTTGCGACCGTGGGAACACAGGGGTTTCAGATCTATACTCCACACCAATTCCATTTACCAACTATAATTTCTGTCTGGAACTATTTTTCTTGGGGTGATTCCACTGTGTCTGTCCTTCAACCTTTAATTGTACATAATAACTTTTAACCAGTCTGCAGTTAAAGACTAAAGAATGATTCTTCACTGGGAATTAGCCAGTGATTTAGGAAGTCCCTTGGAAATTTAAATATTGGTGGGTGTTCCTATCTGCAAGCAGTTCCTCTACAGGCCTAAACGCCTTCTGCCACAGAGCAACGGCCACGTTACGTGGTTAGCTAAAGATATCAGGCAGAATCCGCCTTAACAGAACAACTTGCATCTGGAATGTCCCCCAAATCCCAGGCCCACCTTGTCCCAGGCCCTGTACTCCACCAAGACTGCAGGCACATGGAGAGAAAAAGCTTTGCCCTGCCCGTCCTGTTGTAGCACAACAGGTCCAGGATCCATTCCTCTACCTATCAGCCAGCCAGGCGGCCCCAGACGAAACTTACAACTACTGGAAAGGACAGACAGACAGAAAATAACAGTGTGGTGTGACAAGTGCTATGACACGGAACATTTAGGGGAACAACTAAGCCAACAGGAGGCCAAGGGGCTGTGGTGGGCAGGCCAGACCAGGGCACGGGGTGGGGAGCCTCCTCGAGGAAGGACGTTGTTTCCTTGAAGAGCTACAGGTGTTAGTTTGGCCGGCAGTCACCAGACAAGAAAATAACCAGCAGGGGACGCTGAGGGGAAGAACAGGCACCATGAAAAAGTAACTGCGGCCACAGCTGAGGAAATCAAATCTCCAAACAAAAAGGGCAGTGTGCTGCCCTACACGCTACATACACAGAGTGACACTGAAGGGCTACGTGCCTGGATGTTGCTTAGCAGGCCCAGGGGGTCCTGGGTGTACTCAGTGTTCCTGCCGGGAATAGGGTGCCCACGCGAGGCTCCGAGGTGTCCTGAAAAGCGTACTGCCTTTAAGATAATGCAGAGCAGTGGCTAAGGCCTCATGGAAACTGCTGCACGCCTCTGCTTTTGCACGGCAATTCAGGGCCTCACCTCGAGACAAGTGCTCACGCTGAGTGTCCCGTTAGCAACACAGCATGGTAGGATGGCGAATTTCTCCTTGAGCAGAGTGACTACAGGTACGAGGTCCTCGAAGAATTGTAAGCGGAATGTTTGCCCATGGCAGGTCAGACGACGGCCATAAAGAAGACTTCCATGGCACGGCGGACAGGCCAGAAATGTGCTCCTGAGGATGTTCGACGGATCTGGAAATGCAACTATACTTAAGGAACGTGCAGTGTGTGGCCCATCACTCGCCCTACACAGAGGGCCTCCGAGGGACCGACCTATGGGCCTCGATGTTGCTCAGAAGGCCCACAAGGTTCTGGAGGTACTCAGTGATCCTGGAGGTAATTGACGCACACCCGAGGGACTTAGGAGTCCTGAAAAGGGTACTTCCTTTAAAATGCAGCAGAACAGCTACTAAGACCTCATGGAAACAGCTGCATGCCTCCCTTTCTGTACGGATACTCTGAGCATGTTCTCGAAGCAAGTGCTCACATTGAGTTTCCCTTTAGGTCTAGAGCATGGCAGGCTGAGCCCCAACCAGGCCATGGAAGCACCTGGTTTAGCTACAGGAAACTCATTTTCTTCCCGGAGCCAGGCCTGCAGTGGCTACAGACCTGTCCACAGCAGCGAATTTCAGGTAGCTTCAAGGCAGCATGCATGGAGCTTTCAACATGCGAAAGCAAGGCTAGTTCCATTAGGCATTCATTTCCACGGGCACACGCAGTATACATCCCTGGGGTTTCTAACAAGTCAAAAGAGACACAGGGTACCCAGCTGTCCTATCCCTGAATCTACTCCTCGAAGCAGGGTGTTCTGCATCTAGCAAAAGGCCTCACCCAATGTATGCCCTAGCTAGGCCTTGGGCCTGAGGCTCTTCAAAAGCCTGCAGGGTTACATGAAGAACCGGGCTTTAGTGGCAGTCGGAAAGCAAGCCGACTTTCTCCTGGAGGCAGGGTGACTTCAGGCAGTAGGTCCTAGATGGAATGCGAAGACGAGGGTTTTTCTCAGTGCAGCTCAGACTAGGGCAATAAGTCAGACTTACCAGGCATGTTGGACGTCCTAGAAGGGTGTTCGTGAAACTGTGGGACTGCTGGGGATTTCAAGCTCTCCCATGAAGGAGGGCAGTGTGTTGCCCTATACTCGGCATACACAGAGTGGCTCCGATGGGTTACGGGCCTTGCAGTTTCTTAGCATGCCCAGGGGGTCCTGGGGGTACTCACTGTTCCTGCCGGGAATAGGTGCCCACGTGAAGCTCCTAGGTGTCCTGAAAAGCGTACTGCCGTTAAGATATGGCAGAGCAGCTGCTACGGCCTCATGGAAACCGCTGCACACCTCGGCTTCTGCACGGCAATTCAGGGCCTTACCTTGAGCCAAGTTCTCACGCTGAGTGTCCCATTAACGACACAGCATGGTAGGATGCTGAATTTCTCCTCGAGTAGAGTGACTTCAGGTACGAGGTCCTCGAAGAATTGTAAGCAGACTGTTTTCCCACGGCAATTCATACGATGGCCATGACGAAGAATTCCATGGCACGGCGGACTGGCCAGAAATGTGGTGTCGAGGCTGTTCGAGGGCTCTGGAAACGTAGCCCTCCTTAACGAACATGCAGTGTGTGGCCCATCACTCTGCAAACACAGAGGGACTCAGACGGACCGACCTATGGGCCTTGATGTTGCTCAGGAGGCCCATAGGGGTCTTCAGGTACTCAGTGATCCTGGAGCAAATCAGGCACACCCGAGGAGCCTAGGAGTCCTGAAAAGGGTACTTCCTTTAAAATACAGCAGAACAGCGACTAAGACCTCATGCAAACAGCTGCATGCCTCCCTTTCTGTAAGGATACTCAGGGCCTGTCCTCGAGGCAAGTACTCACGTTGAGTTTCCCTTTAGCTCTAGAGCATGGTAGGCTGAGCTCCACACCGGCCATGGAAGCACGTGGTTTAGATAGAGGAAACTCATTTTTTTCCCAGAGCCAGGCCTACACTGGCTAGAGGCCTGTAAACAGAAATGAATTTCAGGAAGCTTCAAGGCAGCATGCATGGAGCTTTCAAAAGGGGAAAGCAAGGCTAGTTCCATTAGGCATCCATTTCCATGGGCACACGCAGCATACATCCCTGCGGTTTCTAACAAGTCAAAAGAGACACAGGGTACCCAGCTGTCCCTTCCCTGAATCTACTCCTCGAAGCAGGGTGTTCTGCATCTAGCAAAAGGCCTCACCCAATGTATGCCCTAGCTAGGCCTTGGGCCTGAGGCTCCTCAAAAGCCTGCAGTGTTACATGAAGAACCGGGCTTTAGTGGCAGTCGGAAAGCAAGCCGACTTTCTCCTGGAGGCAGGGTGACTTCAGGCAGGAGGTCCTAGATGGAATGCGAAGACGAGGGTTTTTCACAGTGCAGCTCAGACTAGGGCAATGAGTCAGACTTACCAGGCATGTTGGACATCCTAGAAGGGTCTTCGTGAACCTGTGGGAGCACTAGGGATTTCAACCTGTCCCATGAAGGAGGGCAGTGTGTTGCCCTATCCTCGGCATACACAGAATGGCTCTGAAGGGATACGGACCGGGCAAGTGCTTAGCAGGCCCAGGGGGTCCTGGGGGTACTCACTGTTCTTGCCGGTAATAGGGTGCCCATGCGAGGCTCCCAGGTGTCCTGAAAAGTGTACTGCCTTTAAGATAATGCAGAGCAGCGGCTACGGCCTCATGGAAACTGCTGCACGCCTCCGCTTCCGCACCTCAATTCAGGGCCTTACCTTGAGGAAAGCGCTCACGCTGAGTGTCCTGTTAGCGACACAGCATGGTAGGATGCTGAATTTCTCCTCGAGCAGAGTGACTTCAGGTACGAGTTCCTAGAAGATTTGTGAGCAGAATGTTTTCCCAAGGCAGCTCACACGACGGTTAGGACGAAGACTTCCAAGCACGTCGGACTGTCCAGAAATAGGGTCCTGAGGCAGTTCGAGAATTCTGGAAATGTAGCTCTCCTTAAGGAACCTTCACTGTGTTGCCCATCAGTCTGCATACACAGAGCGCCTAAGAGGAACCGACCTATGGGCCTAGATGTTGCTCAGCAGGCCCACAGGGGTCTGGAGGTACTCAGTGATCCTGGAGGGTAATGATGCACACCAGAGGGGCCTAGGTGTCCTGAAAAGGGTACTTCCTTTCAACTACAGCAGAACAGCGACTAAGACCTCATGGAAACAGCTGCATGCCTCCCTTTCTGTACGGATACTCAGGGCCTGTCCTCGAGGCAAGTACTCACATTGACTTTCCCTTTGGCTCTAGAGCATGGCAGGCTGAGCCCCACCCAAGCCATGCAAGCACCTGGTTTAGATAGAGGAAATTCATTTTCTTCCCAAAACCAGGCGTACAGTGGCTAGAGGCCTGTCAACAGCAGTGAATTTCACGTAGCTTCAAGGCAGCATGAATGGAGCTTTCAAAATGGGAAAGCAAGGCTAGTTGCATCAGGCCCCCATTTCCACAGGCACACGCAGCATACATCCCTGTGGTTTCTAACAAGTCAAAATGGATACTGGTTACACTGTGGTGCCTTCCCTGAATCAACTCCTCGAAGCAGGGTATTCTGCATCTAGCAAACTGCCTCAATCAAGGTATGCCATAGCTAGGCCTCGGGCCTCTGGCTCTTCAAAAGCCTGCAGTGTTACACGAAGACCTGGGCTTTAGTGGCAGGCGGAATGCAAGCCGACGCTCTCCTGGAGGTAGGGTGACTTCAGGCAGGAGGTCCTAGATGGAATGCGAAGCCGAGGGTTTTTCTCACTGCAGCTCAGACTAGGGCAATGGGTCAGACTTACCAGGCATGTTGCACGTGCTTAAAGGGTGTTCTTGAAACTTTGGGAGTGCAGGGGATTGCAAGATGTCCCGTGAAGAAGTGCAGTGTGTTGCGCTACACTCGGCATAAACAGACAGGCTCCGAAGGGATACGCGCCAGGACGTTCCTTAGCAGGCCCAGGGGTGCCTGGGATACTCAGGGATCCTGTCGGGAATTCGGTGCCCACTCGAAGCTCCTAGGTGTCCTGAAAAGCCGTTAAGATAACGGAGAGCAGCGGCTAAGGCCTCATGGACACTTCTGCACACCTCCGCTTCTGCACGGCCATTCAGGGCCTTACCTTGAGGCAAGTGATCACGCTGAGTGTCCCGTTAGCGACACAGCATGGTAGGATGGTGAATTTTTCCTTGAGCAGATTGACTTCAGGTACGAGTTCCTGGAAGAATTGTAAGCAGAACGTTTTCCCATGGCAGCACAGACGACGGTCATGACGTAGACTTCCATGGCACGTTGGACTGGCCAGAAATGTGGTCCTGAGGCAGTTCGAGAATTCTGGAAATGTAGCTCTCCTTAAGGAACATTCAGTGTGTTGCCGAACACTCGGCATACACAGAGGACCTCCGAGGCACCAACTTATGGGCCTCGATGTTGCTCAGCAGGGCCACAGGTGTTTGGATTTACTCAGGGATCCTGGAGGGAAACGATGTACACCCGAGGCGCCTAGGAGTCCTGGAAAGGGTACTTGCTCTAATATACAGCTGAACAGCGACTAAGATCTCATGGAAACAGCTGCATGCCTCCCTTTCTGTACGGATACTCAGGGCCTGTCCTCGAGGCAAGTACTCACATTGAGTTTCCCTTTAGCTCTAGAGCATGGCAGGCTGAGCCCCACCCAAGCCATGGAAGCACCTGGTTTAGATAGAGGAACCTCATTTTCTTCCCAGAGTCAGGCCTACATCGGCTAGGGGCCTGTCAACAGCACTGAATTTAAGTTACCTTCAAGGCAGCATGAAAGGAGCTTTCAAATTGGGAAAGCAAGGGTAGTTCGATCAGGCCCCCATTTCCAACGGCATAGGCAGCATACATCCCTGTGGTTTCGAACAAGTCAGAAGAGACTCAGGTTACCCAGTTGTTTCTTACCTGAATCGACTCCTCGAAGCAGGGTGTTCTTCAGAGCAAACTGCCTCAACCAAGGCAGACCCTGGCTAGGGCTCCAGGCCACTGGCTCTTGAAAAGCCTGCAGTGTTACACAAAGAGCTGGGTTTAAGTGGCAGTCAGAACGCAATCTGACTTTCTCCTGGAGGCAGGGTGACTTCAGGCAGGAGGTCCTAGATGAAATGCGAAGCCGAGGGTTTTTCTCAGTGCAGCTCAGACTAGGGCAATGATTCATACTTCCCCAGCACGTTGGACGTGCTAGAATGGTGATCGGGAACCTGTGGGAGGATTTGGTAAAGCAAGCTGTACCAAAAAACAGTGCAGTGTGTTGACCTACACGCGATATACACAGAGTGACTCCGAGGGGCTATGGGCATGGATGTTGCTTAGCAACTAGGATCCTATTGCTGATCCAACAAAGGCACTGATTCTGCTCCGACACCATGCCCTGACAGTGTCCCCTGCTAAGGGCCTGACGGTAGGCCTCACTCAGACCCTGTTGGTCTCCATAAGTCAGGCTCTGAGGCTGTCCCTACCTGAAGCCCTGAAACTGGTTCTAATTAAGGCCCTGATACTCTCAGTGACTAAGGTCTTGAGAGTATCCCTAAGTCATTTCCTGACACGATCCCTAAACTTTACCCTAAGCCTGTCCCTAGCAACAGTTCTGCCTCTTACGCTAACTGAAGCCATTATGCTGTGAATACCTCAGGCCCTGAATTTAGTCCCAAGGCCGTGACACTGTCCTTAACTAAGGCATAGATGCTCATCCTAAATCCGGCCCTGACACTGTCCCTCACTAAAGCCCTAACACTATTCCTAACTCAGGCCCTGACACGGAACCTAACAGAGGCCCAGATGCTAGTCCTAACGCAGGCCCTGACACTGTCTCTAACTAAGGTCCTGCTGCCGTCAATATCTAATGTCCTGACACTATCCTGAACTCATTTCCTGACCCATCTCTTAACAAGGTCCTGAAATTGTCCCTAAATAAACCCTGATGCTGTCCCTACGTGAGACCCTGAGGCTATCCCTAACAGAGGCCCTGATAATGGCTTTAGCAAAGCCCCCGAGTCTGATGCTACAGAGGCCTTTATGCTGCTCCTACGTCATGCCCTGACACTATCCCTAGCGAAGGCCCTGACGCTAGGCCTCACTAAAGCCCTGTCGCTCTTCCTACATCCGGCTCTGATGCTGTCCCTACCTGAAGCCCTGACACTGGTCTTAAATTAGGCCCTGATGCTCTAAGTAACTGAAGTCTTGGCACTACTCCTAGGTCATGTCCTGACACTATCCCTAGACCTTAACCTAAACTTTCCTTTAACTAATGTCGAGCCTCTTATGCTATCTAAATCCCTGATGCTGTCCCTAAGGCCCTGAAATTAGTCCCGAGGCTGTGAACCTCTCCCTAACAGAGGCCTGGAGGCTCGTCCTAACTCAGGCCCTGACACAACACCTAACTCAGTCCCTGACACTGTACCTAACAAAGGCTCTGAGGCTCGTCCTAATATCCTGACCCATGTCTTACCAAGGTCCTGAAACTGTCCCAAAGTAAGCCCTGACGCTGTCCCTAAATGCGTCCCTGAGGATGTCCCTAACAGAGGTCCTAAGAATATCTTTTACGAAGACCCTAAGGCTGATCCTACAGAGGCCCTTATACTACTCGGACGTCATGCTCTGACACTGTCCCTCATTCAGACCCTAAAGACAGGCCTCACTTAAGCCCTGTTGCCCTACCTTAGTCAGGTTCTGACGCTTTCCCTACATCAAGCCCTGACACTGGTCCTGATTAAGGCGCTGACACTGGTTCTAACTATGGCCCGGATGCTCTCAATAACTAACGTCTTCACTCTATCCCTAGGTCATTTCCTGACACGATGCCTAAACTTTACGCTAACACTGTCCCTTGCAACTGTCCTGCCTCTTAAGCTAACTGAAGACCTTATGCTCTGTCTAACTCAGGCCCTGAATTTAATCCCAAGGCCGTGACACTGTCCCTAACTAAGGTCTAGATGCTCGTCCTAAATCCAGCCCTGACACAGTCCCTAAACTAAGGGATTATTGGTTCTGATGTATCAGCTAAGACTTTTTTGATTCCAATGGACTGGACACACTTACTAAAGTAAAATAAAAACATTATTTTGAAACGATATAAATAAACGAATAACTGCAAGAGATAGATTTAAGAGTGGATTTGGACCTGGCAGTTCTGGTGGCTCACTCTCTTGCAGTGTGGTCTGGTCTCTCTCCAATCCTTTGTCCTGTAAATGCCTTTGGGTGGCCCCATTCACAGGAACAGTCTCTCTCACTGCATCCAGGGCTTCCAGAAACTGCACGCGACACTCACTCAACGTCCATTTTAACAGAAAAGAAGAGGTTCAGTTACGGTTAGTGACTGTGGTCACCCATCCAGGGCTTTGGCTGTCCTCCCTTGATGGCAGGAAGCTCTTCCACTAGCTAAAGTAGCAACTTTGCTGTTGGTGGTAAACTCAAGACTCTTGCTTGGAGCATCACATCCGAGGCTGGCCCTCATTGCCTGTGTACCTCAAAAGGCACACAGACTTCATTTGTGTCCCTGGGAGGTGGGAGCCCAGGAGACACACCTGCCCTCTGACTATATTAATCACCCATCCCCACAGAACACATCTGCTCATTTTCCTGTTTCTGCTCTCTCCTTTACAGAGAACAGAAACCAAATGGTCGGTGGTAAGGAAACGGTTACTCAATGGAGCAGTGTCTCAAGGATTATTCTATACCGTGGTAAGCCACAGTAGGCTGGCTTTCCGGAGCACACAGGGACTGGGTCCAGGATGCACATGGCTCCTGGAGACCACACTGCCTCAGTGGGAAAACAACAACTGGGAAGCCACTTGCTCCCATAACTTTGATTTTTCATGAGCATGAATGTGAAAGGTTTGCAACAACCCGAAGGCCAGGGGATTGCAGGGCCACGGTCTGCTGTATGCTGAGGGTGGCCAGGGCCACACTCAATGTCTGGAGGGTTATTTCCTCTCAGAACACTGGGAGGCTATGAGGGAGGAGGCCCTTTTCTCAATCACGTGGATGTAGGGAACTGAAACATCCCAAGGGGCCGTCTACGCTGCCCAGGTAGCTGTTCAATTGCCCAGCAGCAAGGTCAGCTCAGTGATTAGCCACAGGGGCTTGACAGGGCCCAAGCAGGCAGGCCTGAGCTGGAGGACCACAGATGCCTGCCTGGGTGGTCAGCGGTCAAGGGATATTCTGAGGTTTTATTATCTACTACTTCCCACTCAAATGGGACGAAGGATGCAGCCAATCCTGAAGGGCACCGCCAGCCCTCAAGAAGGCAGCATATGGGGGCTGGCAGTGCTACAGCCTTGCATGCATGCCAACAAGTCCCACTGAGCACACTGCGTGTCAGAGCTGGGCTGGAACCTGGGTCTAGCCCCACACTCCCCATGTTGGCGGTGGGGACCTTCCCGACTTCTGGGGCATTCCACAACCACAGACTGAGGTTAAGTTGGAGATGAAACAGTCAGCAACCAGAGAAGACATTTCTTTCATCTTCTTTAAAGTCCAGGATGCAGAGAGGAAGCAGAGGTGGAGCAGAAAACCAACAGTCCAGCTTGACCCCACGTCACTTGCACCAGGAGAGTCCTGTCCATCGTGGAGTCTCAGATAGACGAGAGAGTGGAAGGCGAAGCAGGCCCATTAGATCGTGAACACTAGGTGTGTAAAGTATGAGTACTTTCTGCTTTTCTTTTTATTTACAGGAAAGTCCATTCTTCAATCATTAAGATATGCTATTAGTCAAATAAATAGATTAAAATTGTGTATACCTTTTCAATCGCCCCGCACTAAATGTGAATTCTGTAGAAGGTACACATCTTCTGAAATCTCTTCTTACAGGAGTCGCGGATTTAATTACTAAAAGCTGGCAGGAATCAACACAGGCGACTTTGCACTTTTAGGATTGCCTGGGTCCGTGGCTTGCTGGGCTGCAGTTCCCACTTTCCACCTCAGTAAGACGCAGGTGGAGAAGCAACGGTGAGACCTGCCTCTCTATTAGCTGTTCAGCTAGGACTTTGAGGTACTTACCCTGTGCAGTATGTGGTAGCAGAAGCACGGGTCACAGCAGGAACAGAGTACTTGGTCTCGGCCCTTAGATGACCCACACGTCGGACAGTAGATACTCAGCCAACAACCAGAAAAGAGAGTCCACACATCTTACCTCCCTTCTACGAACACGTGCCGCTCAGGAACACAGGACACAGAAACTGGGCAGATATAGAGTTTAAATGCAGAATCTCTGGGACTTCCCTTGTGGTCCAGAGGTGAAGGCTCAGGGCTTCCACTGCAGGGGGGCAGGTTCAATCCTTGGTGGGGAACTAAAATCCCGCATGCTGCATGGCCCGGCCTAAATACATACATACAGAAAAGCAGAATTTCTGTTTTCAAGGTGCTGGCTGATGGGGGAGACAGAATAATTCATGTGCTCCTCCCCAGAGTGGAAGTGCCAGAGCCAGCCACAGTCGAGGATCCCTAATGGGGATGCGGGGTGGGAGGGGCAGCCGCAGGAGGAGGAGGGCTGGTGAGGAAGGGAAGGGACCCAGGGCTCCGGCCAGCGAGCCTGCCTCACAAGGCAGGCCCGGGACACACTGTGTGGACAGGACCACAGGCCCCTGAGGACAGGGGCTGAGCTTCTGGTGGGAACAACGGGGCGGCCCTGATAGAGGGTTGGGAGGCTCCAGGGTTTAGAGCGAGCCCTGGGCCCCTGTGAGGACAATGCAGGGGAGCGACGCCCTGGAGAGAACAGCTAGGAAAGGGTGCACACATCCAAGCAGACGCCAGAACAAGATCGCGCCAGGGGACCACGTGCAGGCAGCAGACGAGATTCAGTGATTGTTGGGCAGGTGGGGTGGGATGGCAGACAGGGGCACATCACGGGGAGTGTCTAGGAGCAGAAATCTGGGGAGAGAGGAGGGAGGGCAGAAACGATGAGATTGGCTGTATAGGTCAAGCCACAGTGACAAGTGTCCAGACGGTCTGCCTGAGTGCAGAGCTGGCCGCCCACTCACTCACTGTGCGCCCCAAGTAGGCTCAAGCCTCTTCTGTCAAGGCTGTCAGACTCCTGCCCCCACAGGAGCTCATAAAAAGTGTAGCTAGTAGATCTCATTACAACCCCCAGGCACTGCACGATCATGTGAGTTGCGACCGTGGGAACACAGGGGTTTCAGATCTATACTCCACACCAATTCCATTTACCAACTATAATTTCTGTCTGGAACTATTTTTCTTGGGGTGATTCCACTGTGTCTGTCCTTCAACCTTTAATTGTACATAATAACTTTTAACCAGTCTGCAGTTAAAGACTAAAGAATGATTCTTCACTGGGAATTAGCCAGTGATTTAGGAAGTCCCTTGGAAATTTAAATATTGGTGGGTGTTCCTATCTGCAAGCAGTTCCTCTACAGGCCTAAACGCCTTCTGCCACAGAGCAACGGCCACGTTACGTGGTTAGCTAAAGATATCAGGCAGAATCCGCCTTAACAGAACAACTTGCATCTGGAATGTCCCCCAAATCCCAGGCCCACCTTGTCCCAGGCCCTGTACTCCACCAAGACTGCAGGCACATGGAGAGAAAAAGCTTTGCCCTGCCCGTCCTGTTGTAGCACAACAGGTCCAGGATCCATTCCTCTACCTATCAGCCAGCCAGGCGGCCCCAGACGAAACTTACAACTACTGGAAAGGACAGACAGACAGAAAATAACAGTGTGGTGTGACAAGTGCTATGACACGGAACATTTAGGGGAACAACTAAGCCAACAGGAGGCCAAGGGGCTGTGGTGGGCAGGCCAGACCAGGGCACGGGGTGGGGAGCCTCCTCGAGGAAGGACGTTGTTTCCTTGAAGAGCTACAGGTGTTAGTTTGGCCGGCAGTCACCAGACAAGAAAATAACCAGCAGGGGACGCTGAGGGGAAGAACAGGCACCATGAAAAAGTAACTGCGGCCACAGCTGAGGAAATCAAATCTCCAAACAAAAAGGGCAGTGTGCTGCCCTACACGCTACATACACAGAGTGACACTGAAGGGCTACGTGCCTGGATGTTGCTTAGCAGGCCCAGGGGGTCCTGGGTGTACTCAGTGTTCCTGCCGGGAATAGGGTGCCCACGCGAGGCTCCGAGGTGTCCTGAAAAGCGTACTGCCTTTAAGATAATGCAGAGCAGTGGCTAAGGCCTCATGGAAACTGCTGCACGCCTCTGCTTTTGCACGGCAATTCAGGGCCTCACCTCGAGACAAGTGCTCACGCTGAGTGTCCCGTTAGCAACACAGCATGGTAGGATGGCGAATTTCTCCTTGAGCAGAGTGACTACAGGTACGAGGTCCTCGAAGAATTGTAAGCGGAATGTTTGCCCATGGCAGGTCAGACGACGGCCATAAAGAAGACTTCCATGGCACGGCGGACAGGCCAGAAATGTGCTCCTGAGGATGTTCGACGGATCTGGAAATGCAACTATACTTAAGGAACGTGCAGTGTGTGGCCCATCACTCGCCCTACACAGAGGGCCTCCGAGGGACCGACCTATGGGCCTCGATGTTGCTCAGAAGGCCCACAAGGTTCTGGAGGTACTCAGTGATCCTGGAGGTAATTGACGCACACCCGAGGGACTTAGGAGTCCTGAAAAGGGTACTTCCTTTAAAATGCAGCAGAACAGCTACTAAGACCTCATGGAAACAGCTGCATGCCTCCCTTTCTGTACGGATACTCTGAGCATGTTCTCGAAGCAAGTGCTCACATTGAGTTTCCCTTTAGGTCTAGAGCATGGCAGGCTGAGCCCCAACCAGGCCATGGAAGCACCTGGTTTAGCTACAGGAAACTCATTTTCTTCCCGGAGCCAGGCCTGCAGTGGCTACAGACCTGTCCACAGCAGCGAATTTCAGGTAGCTTCAAGGCAGCATGCATGGAGCTTTCAACATGCGAAAGCAAGGCTAGTTCCATTAGGCATTCATTTCCACGGGCACACGCAGTATACATCCCTGGGGTTTCTAACAAGTCAAAAGAGACACAGGGTACCCAGCTGTCCTATCCCTGAATCTACTCCTCGAAGCAGGGTGTTCTGCATCTAGCAAAAGGCCTCACCCAATGTATGCCCTAGCTAGGCCTTGGGCCTGAGGCTCTTCAAAAGCCTGCAGGGTTACATGAAGAACCGGGCTTTAGTGGCAGTCGGAAAGCAAGCCGACTTTCTCCTGGAGGCAGGGTGACTTCAGGCAGTAGGTCCTAGATGGAATGCGAAGACGAGGGTTTTTCTCAGTGCAGCTCAGACTAGGGCAATAAGTCAGACTTACCAGGCATGTTGGACGTCCTAGAAGGGTGTTCGTGAAACTGTGGGACTGCTGGGGATTTCAAGCTCTCCCATGAAGGAGGGCAGTGTGTTGCCCTATACTCGGCATACACAGAGTGGCTCCGATGGGTTACGGGCCTTGCAGTTTCTTAGCATGCCCAGGGGGTCCTGGGGGTACTCACTGTTCCTGCCGGGAATAGGTGCCCACGTGAAGCTCCTAGGTGTCCTGAAAAGCGTACTGCCGTTAAGATATGGCAGAGCAGCTGCTACGGCCTCATGGAAACCGCTGCACACCTCGGCTTCTGCACGGCAATTCAGGGCCTTACCTTGAGCCAAGTTCTCACGCTGAGTGTCCCATTAACGACACAGCATGGTAGGATGCTGAATTTCTCCTCGAGTAGAGTGACTTCAGGTACGAGGTCCTCGAAGAATTGTAAGCAGACTGTTTTCCCACGGCAATTCATACGATGGCCATGACGAAGAATTCCATGGCACGGCGGACTGGCCAGAAATGTGGTGTCGAGGCTGTTCGAGGGCTCTGGAAACGTAGCCCTCCTTAACGAACATGCAGTGTGTGGCCCATCACTCTGCAAACACAGAGGGACTCGGACGGACCGACCTATGGGCCTTGATGTTGCTCAGGAGGCCCATAGGGGTCTTCAGGTACTCAGTGATCCTGGAGCAAATCAGGCACACCCGAGGAGCCTAGGAGTCCTGAAAAGGGTACTTCCTTTAAAATACAGCAGAACAGCGACTAAGACCTCATGCAAACAGCTGCATGCCTCCCTTTCTGTAAGGATACTCAGGGCCTGTCCTCGAGGCAAGTACTCACGTTGAGTTTCCCTTTAGCTCTAGAGCATGGTAGGCTGAGCTCCACACCGGCCATGGAAGCACGTGGTTTAGATAGAGGAAACTCATTTTTTTCCCAGAGCCAGGCCTACACTGGCTAGAGGCCTGTAAACAGAAATGAATTTCAGGAAGCTTCAAGGCAGCATGCATGGAGCTTTCAAAAGGGGAAAGCAAGGCTAGTTCCATTAGGCATCCATTTCCATGGGCACACGCAGCATACATCCCTGCGGTTTCTAACAAGTCAAAAGAGACACAGGGTACCCAGCTGTCCCTTCCCTGAATCTACTCCTCGAAGCAGGGTGTTCTGCATCTAGCAAAAGGCCTCACCCAATGTATGCCCTAGCTAGGCCTTGGGCCTGAGGCTCCTCAAAAGCCTGCAGTGTTACATGAAGAACCGGGCTTTAGTGGCAGTCGGAAAGCAAGCCGACTTTCTCCTGGAGGCAGGGTGACTTCAGGCAGGAGGTCCTAGATGGAATGCGAAGACGAGGGTTTTTCACAGTGCAGCTCAGACTAGGGCAATGAGTCAGACTTACCAGGCATGTTGGACATCCTAGAAGGGTCTTCGTGAACCTGTGGGAGCACTAGGGATTTCAACCTGTCCCATGAAGGAGGGCAGTGTGTTGCCCTATCCTCGGCATACACAGAATGGCTCTGAAGGGATACGGACCGGGCAAGTGCTTAGCAGGCCCAGGGGGTCCTGGGGGTACTCACTGTTCTTGCCGGTAATAGGGTGCCCATGCGAGGCTCCCAGGTGTCCTGAAAAGTGTACTGCCTTTAAGATAATGCAGAGCAGCGGCTACGGCCTCATGGAAACTGCTGCACGCCTCCGCTTCCGCACCTCAATTCAGGGCCTTACCTTGAGGAAAGCGCTCACGCTGAGTGTCCTGTTAGCGACACAGCATGGTAGGATGCTGAATTTCTCCTCGAGCAGAGTGACTTCAGGTACGAGTTCCTAGAAGATTTGTGAGCAGAATGTTTTCCCAAGGCAGCTCACACGACGGTTAGGACGAAGACTTCCAAGCACGTCGGACTGTCCAGAAATAGGGTCCTGAGGCAGTTCGAGAATTCTGGAAATGTAGCTCTCCTTAAGGAACCTTCACTGTGTTGCCCATCAGTCTGCATACACAGAGCGCCTAAGAGGAACCGACCTATGGGCCTAGATGTTGCTCAGCAGGCCCACAGGGGTCTGGAGGTACTCAGTGATCCTGGAGGGTAATGATGCACACCAGAGGGGCCTAGGTGTCCTGAAAAGGGTACTTCCTTTCAACTACAGCAGAACAGCGACTAAGACCTCATGGAAACAGCTGCATGCCTCCCTTTCTGTACGGATACTCAGGGCCTGTCCTCGAGGCAAGTACTCACATTGACTTTCCCTTTGGCTCTAGAGCATGGCAGGCTGAGCCCCACCCAAGCCATGCAAGCACCTGGTTTAGATAGAGGAAATTCATTTTCTTCCCAAAACCAGGCGTACAGTGGCTAGAGGCCTGTCAACAGCAGTGAATTTCACGTAGCTTCAAGGCAGCATGAATGGAGCTTTCAAAATGGGAAAGCAAGGCTAGTTGCATCAGGCCCCCATTTCCACAGGCACACGCAGCATACATCCCTGTGGTTTCTAACAAGTCAAAATGGATACTGGTTACACTGTGGTGCCTTCCCTGAATCAACTCCTCGAAGCAGGGTATTCTGCATCTAGCAAACTGCCTCAATCAAGGTATGCCATAGCTAGGCCTCGGGCCTCTGGCTCTTCAAAAGCCTGCAGTGTTACACGAAGACCTGGGCTTTAGTGGCAGGCGGAATGCAAGCCGACGCTCTCCTGGAGGTAGGGTGACTTCAGGCAGGAGGTCCTAGATGGAATGCGAAGCCGAGGGTTTTTCTCACTGCAGCTCAGACTAGGGCAATGGGTCAGACTTACCAGGCATGTTGCACGTGCTTAAAGGGTGTTCTTGAAACTTTGGGAGTGCAGGGGATTGCAAGATGTCCCGTGAAGAAGTGCAGTGTGTTGCGCTACACTCGGCATAAACAGACAGGCTCCGAAGGGATACGCGCCAGGACGTTCCTTAGCAGGCCCAGGGGTGCCTGGGATACTCAGGGATCCTGTCGGGAATTCGGTGCCCACTCGAAGCTCCTAGGTGTCCTGAAAAGCCGTTAAGATAACGGAGAGCAGCGGCTAAGGCCTCATGGACACTTCTGCACACCTCCGCTTCTGCACGGCCATTCAGGGCCTTACCTTGAGGCAAGTGATCACGCTGAGTGTCCCGTTAGCGACACAGCATGGTAGGATGGTGAATTTTTCCTTGAGCAGATTGACTTCAGGTACGAGTTCCTGGAAGAATTGTAAGCAGAACGTTTTCCCATGGCAGCACAGACGACGGTCATGACGTAGACTTCCATGGCACGTTGGACTGGCCAGAAATGTGGTCCTGAGGCAGTTCGAGAATTCTGGAAATGTAGCTCTCCTTAAGGAACATTCAGTGTGTTGCCGAACACTCGGCATACACAGAGGACCTCCGAGGCACCAACTTATGGGCCTCGATGTTGCTCAGCAGGGCCACAGGTGTTTGGATTTACTCAGGGATCCTGGAGGGAAACGATGTACACCCGAGGCGCCTAGGAGTCCTGGAAAGGGTACTTGCTCTAATATACAGCTGAACAGCGACTAAGATCTCATGGAAACAGCTGCATGCCTCCCTTTCTGTACGGATACTCAGGGCCTGTCCTCGAGGCAAGTACTCACATTGAGTTTCCCTTTAGCTCTAGAGCATGGCAGGCTGAGCCCCACCCAAGCCATGGAAGCACCTGGTTTAGATAGAGGAACCTCATTTTCTTCCCAGAGTCAGGCCTACATCGGCTAGGGGCCTGTCAACAGCACTGAATTTAAGTTACCTTCAAGGCAGCATGAAAGGAGCTTTCAAATTGGGAAAGCAAGGGTAGTTCGATCAGGCCCCCATTTCCAACGGCATAGGCAGCATACATCCCTGTGGTTTCGAACAAGTCAGAAGAGACTCAGGTTACCCAGTTGTTTCTTACCTGAATCGACTCCTCGAAGCAGGGTGTTCTTCAGAGCAAACTGCCTCAACCAAGGCAGACCCTGGCTAGGGCTCCAGGCCACTGGCTCTTGAAAAGCCTGCAGTGTTACACAAAGAGCTGGGTTTAAGTGGCAGTCAGAACGCAATCTGACTTTCTCCTGGAGGCAGGGTGACTTCAGGCAGGAGGTCCTAGATGAAATGCGAAGCCGAGGGTTTTTCTCAGTGCAGCTCAGACTAGGGCAATGATTCATACTTCCCCAGCACGTTGGACGTGCTAGAATGGTGATCGGGAACCTGTGGGAGGATTTGGTAAAGCAAGCTGTACCAAAAAACAGTGCAGTGTGTTGACCTACACGCGATATACACAGAGTGACTCCGAGGGGCTATGGGCATGGATGTTGCTTAGCAACTAGGATCCTATTGCTGATCCAACAAAGGCACTGATTCTGCTCCGACACCATGCCCTGACAGTGTCCCCTGCTAAGGGCCTGACGGTAGGCCTCACTCAGACCCTGTTGGTCTCCATAAGTCAGGCTCTGACGCTGTCCCTACCTGAAGCCCTGAAACTGGTTCTAATTAAGGCCCTGATACTCTCAGTGACTAAGGTCTTGAGAGTATCCCTAAGTCATTTCCTGACACGATCCCTAAACTTTACCCTAAGCCTGTCCCTAGCAACAGTTCTGCCTCTTACGCTAACTGAAGCCATTATGCTGTGAATACCTCAGGCCCTGAATTTAGTCCCAAGGCCGTGACACTGTCCTTAACTAAGGCATAGATGCTCATCCTAAATCCGGCCCTGACACTGTCCCTCACTAAAGCCCTAACACTATTCCTAACTCAGGCCCTGACACGGAACCTAACAGAGGCCCAGATGCTAGTCCTAACGCAGGCCCTGACACTGTCTCTAACTAAGGTCCTGCTGCCGTCAATATCTAATGTCCTGACACTATCCTGAACTCATTTCCTGACCCATCTCTTAACAAGGTCCTGAAATTGTCCCTAAATAAACCCTGATGCTGTCCCTACGTGAGACCCTGAGGCTATCCCTAACAGAGGCCCTGATAATGGCTTTAGCAAAGCCCCCGAGTCTGATGCTACAGAGGCCTTTATGCTGCTCCTACGTCATGCCCTGACACTATCCCTAGCGAAGGCCCTGACGCTAGGCCTCACTAAAGCCCTGTCGCTCTTCCTACATCCGGCTCTGATGCTGTCCCTACGTGAAGCCCTGACACTGGTCTTAAATTAGGCCCTGATGCTCTAAGTAACTGAAGTCTTGGCACTACTCCTAGGTCATGTCCTGACACTATCCCTAGACCTTAACCTAAACTTTCCTTTAACTAATGTCGAGCCTCTTATGCTATCTAAATCCCTGATGCTGTCCCTAAGGCCCTGAAATTAGTCCCGAGGCTGTGAACCTCTCCCTAACAGAGGCCTGGAGGCTCGTCCTAACTCAGGCCCTGACACAACACCTAACTCAGTCCCTGACACTGTACCTAACAAAGGCTCTGAGGCTCGTCCTAATATCCTGACCCATGTCTTACCAAGGTCCTGAAACTGTCCCAAAGTAAGCCTGACGCTGTCCCTAAATGCGTCCTGAGGATGTCCCTAACAGAGGTCCTAAGAATATCTTTTACGAAGACCCTAAGGCTGATCCTACAGAGGCCCTTATACTACTCGGACGTCATGCTCTGACACTGTCCCTCATTCAGACCCTAAAGACAGGCCTCACTTAAGCCCTGTTGCCCTACCTTAGTCAGGTTCTGACGCTTTTTCCCTACATCAAGCCCTGACACTGGTCCTGATTAAGGCGCTGACACTGGTTCTAACTATGGCCCGGATGCTCTCAATAACTAACGTCTTCACTCTATCCCTAGGTCATTTCCTGACACGATGCCTAAACTTTACGCTAACACTGTCCCTTGCAACTGTCCTGCCTCTTAAGCTAACTGAAGACCTTATGCTCTGTCTAACTCAGGCCCTGAATTTAATCCCAAGGCCGTGACACTGTCCCTAACTAAGGTCTAGATGCTCGTCCTAAATCCAGCCCTGACACAGTCCCTAAACTAAGGGATTATTGGTTCTGATGTATCAGCTAAGACTTTTTTGATTCCAATGGACTGGACACACTTACTAAAGTAAAATAAAAACATTATTTTGAAACGATATAAATAAACGAATAACTGCAAGAGATAGATTTAAGAGTGGATTTGGACCTGGCAGTTCTGGTGGCTCACTCTCTTGCAGTGTGGTCTGGTCTCTCTCCAATCCTTTGTCCTGTAAATGCCTTTGGGTGGCCCCATTCACAGGAACAGTCTCTCTCACTGCATCCAGGGCTTCCAGAAACTGCACGCGACACTCACTCAACGTCCATTTTAACAGAAAAGAAGAGGTTCAGTTACGGTTAGTGACTGTGGTCACCCATCCAGGGCTTTGGCTGTCCTCCCTTGATGGCAGGAAGCTCTTCCACTAGCTAAAGTAGCAACTTTGCTGTTGGTGGTAAACTCAAGACTCTTGCTTGGAGCATCACATCCGAGGCTGGCCCTCATTGCCTGTGTACCTCAAAAGGCACACAGACTTCATTTGTGTCCCTGGGAGGTGGGAGCCCAGGAGACACACCTGCCCTCTGACTATATTAATCACCCACCCCCACAGAACACATCTGCTCATTTTCCTGTCTCTGCTCTCTCCTTTACAGAGAACAGAAACCAAATGGTCGGTGGTAAGGAAACGGTTACTCAATGGAGCAGTGTCTCAAGGATTATTCTATACCGTGGTAAGCCACAGTAGGCTGGCTTTCCGGAGCACACAGGGACTGGGTCCAGGATGCACATGGCTCCTGGAGACCACACTGCCTCAGTGGGAAAACAACAACTGGGAAGCCACTTGCTCCCATAACTTTGATTTTTCATGAGCATGAATGTGAAAGGTTTGCAACAACCCGAAGGCCAGGGGATTGCAGGGCCACGGTCTGCTGTATGCTGAGGGTGGCCAGGGCCACACTCAATGTCTGGAGGGTTATTTCCTCTCAGAACACTGGGAGGCTATGAGGGAGGAGGCCCTTTTCTCAATCACGTGGATGTAGGGAACTGAAACATCCCAAGGGGCCGTCTACGCTGCCCAGGTAGCTGTTCAATTGCCCAGCAGCAAGGTCAGCTCAGTGATTAGCCACAGGGGCTTGACAGGGCCCAAGCAGGCAGGCCTGAGCTGGAGGACCACAGATGCCTGCCTGGGTGGTCAGCGGTCAAGGGATATTCTGAGGTTTTATTATCTACTACTTCCCACTCAAATGGGACGAAGGATGCAGCCAATCCTGAAGGGCACCGCCAGCCCTCAAGAAGGCAGCATATGGGGGCTGGCAGTGCTACAGCCTTGCATGCATGCCAACAAGTCCCACTGAGCACACTGCGTGTCAGAGCTGGGCTGGAACCTGGGTCTAGCCCCACACTCCCCATGTTGGCGGTGGGGACCTTCCCGACTTCTGGGGCATTCCACAACCACAGACTGAGGTTAAGTTGGAGATGAAACAGTCAGCAACCAGAGAAGACATTTCTTTCATCTTCTTTAAAGTCCAGGATGCAGAGAGGAAGCAGAGGTGGAGCAGAAAACCAACAGTCCAGCTTGACCCCACGTCACTTGCACCAGGAGAGTCCTGTCCATCGTGGAGTCTCAGATAGACGAGAGAGTGGAAGGCGAAGCAGGCCCATTAGATCGTGAACACTAGGTGTGTAAAGTATGAGTACTTTCTGCTTTTCTTTTTATTTACAGGAAAGTCCATTCTTCAATCATTAAGATATGCTATTAGTCAAATAAATAGATTAAAATTGTGTATACCTTTTCAATCGCCCCGCACTAAATGTGAATTCTGTAGAAGGTACACATCTTCTGAAATCTCTTCTTACAGGAGTCGCGGATTTAATTACTAAAAGCTGGCAGGAATCAACACAGGCGACTTTGCACTTTTAGGATTGCCTGGGTCCGTGGCTTGCTGGGCTGCAGTTCCCACTTTCCACCTCAGTAAGACGCAGGTGGAGAAGCAACGGTGAGACCTGCCTCTCTATTAGCTGTTCAGCTAGGACTTTGAGGTACTTACCCTGTGCAGTATGTGGTAGCAGAAGCACGGGTCACAGCAGGAACAGAGTACTTGGTCTCGGCCCTTAGATGACCCACACGTCGGACAGTAGATACTCAGCCAACAACCAGAAAAGAGAGTCCACACATCTTACCTCCCTTCTACGAACACGTGCCGCTCAGGAACACAGGACACAGAAACTGGGCAGATATAGAGTTTAAATGCAGAATCTCTGGGACTTCCCTTGTGGTCCAGAGGTGAAGGCTCAGGGCTTCCACTGCAGGGGGGCAGGTTCAATCCTTGGTGGGGAACTAAAATCCCGCATGCTGCATGGCCCGGCCTAAATACATACATACAGAAAAGCAGAATTTCTGTTTTCAAGGTGCTGGCTGATGGGGGAGACAGAATAATTCATGTGCTCCTCCCCAGAGTGGAAGTGCCAGAGCCAGCCACAGTCGAGGATCCCTAATGGGGATGCGGGGTGGGAGGGGCAGCCGCAGGAGGAGGAGGGCTGGTGAGGAAGGGAAGGGACCCAGGGCTCCGGCCAGCGAGCCTGCCTCACAAGGCAGGCCCGGGACACACTGTGTGGACAGGACCACAGGCCCCTGAGGACAGGGGCTGAGCTTCTGGTGGGAACAACGGGGCGGCCCTGATAGAGGGTTGGGAGGCTCCAGGGTTTAGAGCGAGCCCTGGGCCCCTGTGAGGACAATGCAGGGGAGCGACGCCCTGGAGAGAACAGCTAGGAAAGGGTGCACACATCCAAGCAGACGCCAGAACAAGATCGCGCCAGGGGACCACGTGCAGGCAGCAGACGAGATTCAGTGATTGTTGGGCAGGTGGGGTGGGATGGCAGACAGGGGCACATCACGGGGAGTGTCTAGGAGCAGAAATCTGGGGAGAGAGGAGGGAGGGCAGAAACGATGAGATTGGCTGTATAGGTCAAGCCACAGTGACAAGTGTCCAGACGGTCTGCCTGAGTGCAGAGCTGGCCGCCCACTCACTCACTGTGCGCCCCAAGTAGGCTCAAGCCTCTTCTGTCAAGGCTGTCAGACTCCTGCCCCCACAGGAGCTCATAAAAAGTGTAGCTAGTAGATCTCATTACAACCCCCAGGCACTGCACGATCATGTGAGTTGCGACCGTGGGAACACAGGGGTTTCAGATCTATACTCCACACCAATTCCATTTACCAACTATAATTTCTGTCTGGAACTATTTTTCTTGGGGTGATTCCACTGTGTCTGTCCTTCAACCTTTAATTGTACATAATAACTTTTAACCAGTCTGCAGTTAAAGACTAAAGAATGATTCTTCACTGGGAATTAGCCAGTGATTTAGGAAGTCCCTTGGAAATTTAAATATTGGTGGGTGTTCCTATCTGCAAGCAGTTCCTCTACAGGCCTAAACGCCTTCTGCCACAGAGCAACGGCCACGTTACGTGGTTAGCTAAAGATATCAGGCAGAATCCGCCTTAACAGAACAACTTGCATCTGGAATGTCCCCCAAATCCCAGGCCCACCTTGTCCCAGGCCCTGTACTCCACCAAGACTGCAGGCACATGGAGAGAAAAAGCTTTGCCCTGCCCGTCCTGTTGTAGCACAACAGGTCCAGGATCCATTCCTCTACCTATCAGCCAGCCAGGCGGCCCCAGACGAAACTTACAACTACTGGAAAGGACAGACAGACAGAAAATAACAGTGTGGTGTGACAAGTGCTATGACACGGAACATTTAGGGGAACAACTAAGCCAACAGGAGGCCAAGGGGCTGTGGTGGGCAGGCCAGACCAGGGCACGGGGTGGGGAGCCTCCTCGAGGAAGGACGTTGTTTCCTTGAAGAGCTACAGGTGTTAGTTTGGCCGGCAGTCACCAGACAAGAAAATAACCAGCAGGGGACGCTGAGGGGAAGAACAGGCACCATGAAAAAGTAACTGCGGCCACAGCTGAGGAAATCAAATCTCCAAACAAAAAGGG
The DNA here is from genome assembly GCF_937001465.1 of Orcinus orca. Classification (NCBI taxonomy): domain Eukaryota; kingdom Metazoa; phylum Chordata; class Mammalia; order Artiodactyla; family Delphinidae; genus Orcinus; species Orcinus orca. The sequence continues at coordinate 6,820,351 of NC_064565.1, read as the reverse complement.
CAGTGTGCTGCCCTACACGCTACATACACAGAGTGACACTGAAGGGCTACGTGCCTGGATGTTGCTTAGCAGGCCCAGGGGGTCCTGGGTGTACTCAGTGTTCCTGCCGGGAATAGGGTGCCCACGCGAGGCTCCGAGGTGTCCTGAAAAGCGTACTGCCTTTAAGATAATGCAGAGCAGTGGCTAAGGCCTCATGGAAACTGCTGCACGCCTCTGCTTTTGCACGGCAATTCAGGGCCTCACCTCGAGACAAGTGCTCACGCTGAGTGTCCCGTTAGCAACACAGCATGGTAGGATGGCGAATTTCTCCTTGAGCAGAGTGACTACAGGTACGAGGTCCTCGAAGAATTGTAAGCGGAATGTTTGCCCATGGCAGGTCAGACGACGGCCATAAAGAAGACTTCCATGGCACGGCGGACAGGCCAGAAATGTGCTCCTGAGGATGTTCGACGGATCTGGAAATGCAACTATACTTAAGGAACGTGCAGTGTGTGGCCCATCACTCGCCCTACACAGAGGGCCTCCGAGGGACCGACCTATGGGCCTCGATGTTGCTCAGAAGGCCCACAAGGTTCTGGAGGTACTCAGTGATCCTGGAGGTAATTGACGCACACCCGAGGGACTTAGGAGTCCTGAAAAGGGTACTTCCTTTAAAATGCAGCAGAACAGCTACTAAGACCTCATGGAAACAGCTGCATGCCTCCCTTTCTGTACGGATACTCTGAGCATGTTCTCGAAGCAAGTGCTCACATTGAGTTTCCCTTTAGGTCTAGAGCATGGCAGGCTGAGCCCCAACCAGGCCATGGAAGCACCTGGTTTAGCTACAGGAAACTCATTTTCTTCCCGGAGCCAGGCCTGCAGTGGCTACAGACCTGTCCACAGCAGCGAATTTCAGGTAGCTTCAAGGCAGCATGCATGGAGCTTTCAACATGCGAAAGCAAGGCTAGTTCCATTAGGCATTCATTTCCACGGGCACACGCAGTATACATCCCTGGGGTTTCTAACAAGTCAAAAGAGACACAGGGTACCCAGCTGTCCTATCCCTGAATCTACTCCTCGAAGCAGGGTGTTCTGCATCTAGCAAAAGGCCTCACCCAATGTATGCCCTAGCTAGGCCTTGGGCCTGAGGCTCTTCAAAAGCCTGCAGGGTTACATGAAGAACCGGGCTTTAGTGGCAGTCGGAAAGCAAGCCGACTTTCTCCTGGAGGCAGGGTGACTTCAGGCAGTAGGTCCTAGATGGAATGCGAAGACGAGGGTTTTTCTCAGTGCAGCTCAGACTAGGGCAATAAGTCAGACTTACCAGGCATGTTGGACGTCCTAGAAGGGTGTTCGTGAAACTGTGGGACTGCTGGGGATTTCAAGCTCTCCCATGAAGGAGGGCAGTGTGTTGCCCTATACTCGGCATACACAGAGTGGCTCCGATGGGTTACGGGCCTTGCAGTTTCTTAGCATGCCCAGGGGGTCCTGGGGGTACTCACTGTTCCTGCCGGGAATAGGTGCCCACGTGAAGCTCCTAGGTGTCCTGAAAAGCGTACTGCCGTTAAGATATGGCAGAGCAGCTGCTACGGCCTCATGGAAACCGCTGCACACCTCGGCTTCTGCACGGCAATTCAGGGCCTTACCTTGAGCCAAGTTCTCACGCTGAGTGTCCCATTAACGACACAGCATGGTAGGATGCTGAATTTCTCCTCGAGTAGAGTGACTTCAGGTACGAGGTCCTCGAAGAATTGTAAGCAGACTGTTTTCCCACGGCAATTCATACGATGGCCATGACGAAGAATTCCATGGCACGGCGGACTGGCCAGAAATGTGGTGTCGAGGCTGTTCGAGGGCTCTGGAAACGTAGCCCTCCTTAACGAACATGCAGTGTGTGGCCCATCACTCTGCAAACACAGAGGGACTCGGACGGACCGACCTATGGGCCTTGATGTTGCTCAGGAGGCCCATAGGGGTCTTCAGGTACTCAGTGATCCTGGAGCAAATCAGGCACACCCGAGGAGCCTAGGAGTCCTGAAAAGGGTACTTCCTTTAAAATACAGCAGAACAGCGACTAAGACCTCATGCAAACAGCTGCATGCCTCCCTTTCTGTAAGGATACTCAGGGCCTGTCCTCGAGGCAAGTACTCACGTTGAGTTTCCCTTTAGCTCTAGAGCATGGTAGGCTGAGCTCCACACCGGCCATGGAAGCACGTGGTTTAGATAGAGGAAACTCATTTTTTTCCCAGAGCCAGGCCTACACTGGCTAGAGGCCTGTAAACAGAAATGAATTTCAGGAAGCTTCAAGGCAGCATGCATGGAGCTTTCAAAAGGGGAAAGCAAGGCTAGTTCCATTAGGCATCCATTTCCATGGGCACACGCAGCATACATCCCTGCGGTTTCTAACAAGTCAAAAGAGACACAGGGTACCCAGCTGTCCCTTCCCTGAATCTACTCCTCGAAGCAGGGTGTTCTGCATCTAGCAAAAGGCCTCACCCAATGTATGCCCTAGCTAGGCCTTGGGCCTGAGGCTCCTCAAAAGCCTGCAGTGTTACATGAAGAACCGGGCTTTAGTGGCAGTCGGAAAGCAAGCCGACTTTCTCCTGGAGGCAGGGTGACTTCAGGCAGGAGGTCCTAGATGGAATGCGAAGACGAGGGTTTTTCACAGTGCAGCTCAGACTAGGGCAATGAGTCAGACTTACCAGGCATGTTGGACATCCTAGAAGGGTCTTCGTGAACCTGTGGGAGCACTAGGGATTTCAACCTGTCCCATGAAGGAGGGCAGTGTGTTGCCCTATCCTCGGCATACACAGAATGGCTCTGAAGGGATACGGACCGGGCAAGTGCTTAGCAGGCCCAGGGGGTCCTGGGGGTACTCACTGTTCTTGCCGGTAATAGGGTGCCCATGCGAGGCTCCCAGGTGTCCTGAAAAGTGTACTGCCTTTAAGATAATGCAGAGCAGCGGCTACGGCCTCATGGAAACTGCTGCACGCCTCCGCTTCCGCACCTCAATTCAGGGCCTTACCTTGAGGAAAGCGCTCACGCTGAGTGTCCTGTTAGCGACACAGCATGGTAGGATGCTGAATTTCTCCTCGAGCAGAGTGACTTCAGGTACGAGTTCCTAGAAGATTTGTGAGCAGAATGTTTTCCCAAGGCAGCTCACACGACGGTTAGGACGAAGACTTCCAAGCACGTCGGACTGTCCAGAAATAGGGTCCTGAGGCAGTTCGAGAATTCTGGAAATGTAGCTCTCCTTAAGGAACCTTCACTGTGTTGCCCATCAGTCTGCATACACAGAGCGCCTAAGAGGAACCGACCTATGGGCCTAGATGTTGCTCAGCAGGCCCACAGGGGTCTGGAGGTACTCAGTGATCCTGGAGGGTAATGATGCACACCAGAGGGGCCTAGGTGTCCTGAAAAGGGTACTTCCTTTCAACTACAGCAGAACAGCGACTAAGACCTCATGGAAACAGCTGCATGCCTCCCTTTCTGTACGGATACTCAGGGCCTGTCCTCGAGGCAAGTACTCACATTGACTTTCCCTTTGGCTCTAGAGCATGGCAGGCTGAGCCCCACCCAAGCCATGCAAGCACCTGGTTTAGATAGAGGAAATTCATTTTCTTCCCAAAACCAGGCGTACAGTGGCTAGAGGCCTGTCAACAGCAGTGAATTTCACGTAGCTTCAAGGCAGCATGAATGGAGCTTTCAAAATGGGAAAGCAAGGCTAGTTGCATCAGGCCCCCATTTCCACAGGCACACGCAGCATACATCCCTGTGGTTTCTAACAAGTCAAAATGGATACTGGTTACACTGTGGTGCCTTCCCTGAATCAACTCCTCGAAGCAGGGTATTCTGCATCTAGCAAACTGCCTCAATCAAGGTATGCCATAGCTAGGCCTCGGGCCTCTGGCTCTTCAAAAGCCTGCAGTGTTACACGAAGACCTGGGCTTTAGTGGCAGGCGGAATGCAAGCCGACGCTCTCCTGGAGGTAGGGTGACTTCAGGCAGGAGGTCCTAGATGGAATGCGAAGCCGAGGGTTTTTCTCACTGCAGCTCAGACTAGGGCAATGGGTCAGACTTACCAGGCATGTTGCACGTGCTTAAAGGGTGTTCTTGAAACTTTGGGAGTGCAGGGGATTGCAAGATGTCCCGTGAAGAAGTGCAGTGTGTTGCGCTACACTCGGCATAAACAGACAGGCTCCGAAGGGATACGCGCCAGGACGTTCCTTAGCAGGCCCAGGGGTGCCTGGGATACTCAGGGATCCTGTCGGGAATTCGGTGCCCACTCGAAGCTCCTAGGTGTCCTGAAAAGCCGTTAAGATAACGGAGAGCAGCGGCTAAGGCCTCATGGACACTTCTGCACACCTCCGCTTCTGCACGGCCATTCAGGGCCTTACCTTGAGGCAAGTGATCACGCTGAGTGTCCCGTTAGCGACACAGCATGGTAGGATGGTGAATTTTTCCTTGAGCAGATTGACTTCAGGTACGAGTTCCTGGAAGAATTGTAAGCAGAACGTTTTCCCATGGCAGCACAGACGACGGTCATGACGTAGACTTCCATGGCACGTTGGACTGGCCAGAAATGTGGTCCTGAGGCAGTTCGAGAATTCTGGAAATGTAGCTCTCCTTAAGGAACATTCAGTGTGTTGCCGAACACTCGGCATACACAGAGGACCTCCGAGGCACCAACTTATGGGCCTCGATGTTGCTCAGCAGGGCCACAGGTGTTTGGATTTACTCAGGGATCCTGGAGGGAAACGATGTACACCCGAGGCGCCTAGGAGTCCTGGAAAGGGTACTTGCTCTAATATACAGCTGAACAGCGACTAAGATCTCATGGAAACAGCTGCATGCCTCCCTTTCTGTACGGATACTCAGGGCCTGTCCTCGAGGCAAGTACTCACATTGAGTTTCCCTTTAGCTCTAGAGCATGGCAGGCTGAGCCCCACCCAAGCCATGGAAGCACCTGGTTTAGATAGAGGAACCTCATTTTCTTCCCAGAGTCAGGCCTACATCGGCTAGGGGCCTGTCAACAGCACTGAATTTAAGTTACCTTCAAGGCAGCATGAAAGGAGCTTTCAAATTGGGAAAGCAAGGGTAGTTCGATCAGGCCCCCATTTCCAACGGCATAGGCAGCATACATCCCTGTGGTTTCGAACAAGTCAGAAGAGACTCAGGTTACCCAGTTGTTTCTTACCTGAATCGACTCCTCGAAGCAGGGTGTTCTTCAGAGCAAACTGCCTCAACCAAGGCAGACCCTGGCTAGGGCTCCAGGCCACTGGCTCTTGAAAAGCCTGCAGTGTTACACAAAGAGCTGGGTTTAAGTGGCAGTCAGAACGCAATCTGACTTTCTCCTGGAGGCAGGGTGACTTCAGGCAGGAGGTCCTAGATGAAATGCGAAGCCGAGGGTTTTTCTCAGTGCAGCTCAGACTAGGGCAATGATTCATACTTCCCCAGCACGTTGGACGTGCTAGAATGGTGATCGGGAACCTGTGGGAGGATTTGGTAAAGCAAGCTGTACCAAAAAACAGTGCAGTGTGTTGACCTACACGCGATATACACAGAGTGACTCCGAGGGGCTATGGGCATGGATGTTGCTTAGCAACTAGGATCCTATTGCTGATCCAACAAAGGCACTGATTCTGCTCCGACACCATGCCCTGACAGTGTCCCCTGCTAAGGGCCTGACGGTAGGCCTCACTCAGACCCTGTTGGTCTCCATAAGTCAGGCTCTGACGCTGTCCCTACCTGAAGCCCTGAAACTGGTTCTAATTAAGGCCCTGATACTCTCAGTGACTAAGGTCTTGAGAGTATCCCTAAGTCATTTCCTGACACGATCCCTAAACTTTACCCTAAGCCTGTCCCTAGCAACAGTTCTGCCTCTTACGCTAACTGAAGCCATTATGCTGTGAATACCTCAGGCCCTGAATTTAGTCCCAAGGCCGTGACACTGTCCTTAACTAAGGCATAGATGCTCATCCTAAATCCGGCCCTGACACTGTCCCTCACTAAAGCCCTAACACTATTCCTAACTCAGGCCCTGACACGGAACCTAACAGAGGCCCAGATGCTAGTCCTAACGCAGGCCCTGACACTGTCTCTAACTAAGGTCCTGCTGCCGTCAATATCTAATGTCCTGACACTATCCTGAACTCATTTCCTGACCCATCTCTTAACAAGGTCCTGAAATTGTCCCTAAATAAACCCTGATGCTGTCCCTACGTGAGACCCTGAGGCTATCCCTAACAGAGGCCCTGATAATGGCTTTAGCAAAGCCCCCGAGTCTGATGCTACAGAGGCCTTTATGCTGCTCCTACGTCATGCCCTGACACTATCCCTAGCGAAGGCCCTGACGCTAGGCCTCACTAAAGCCCTGTCGCTCTTCCTACATCCGGCTCTGATGCTGTCCCTACGTGAAGCCCTGACACTGGTCTTAAATTAGGCCCTGATGCTCTAAGTAACTGAAGTCTTGGCACTACTCCTAGGTCATGTCCTGACACTATCCCTAGACCTTAACCTAAACTTTCCTTTAACTAATGTCGAGCCTCTTATGCTATCTAAATCCCTGATGCTGTCCCTAAGGCCCTGAAATTAGTCCCGAGGCTGTGAACCTCTCCCTAACAGAGGCCTGGAGGCTCGTCCTAACTCAGGCCCTGACACAACACCTAACTCAGTCCCTGACACTGTACCTAACAAAGGCTCTGAGGCTCGTCCTAATATCCTGACCCATGTCTTACCAAGGTCCTGAAACTGTCCCAAAGTAAGCCCTGACGCTGTCCCTAAATGCGTCCCTGAGGATGTCCCTAACAGAGGTCCTAAGAATATCTTTTACGAAGACCCTAAGGCTGATCCTACAGAGGCCCTTATACTACTCGGACGTCATGCTCTGACACTGTCCCTCATTCAGACCCTAAAGACAGGCCTCACTTAAGCCCTGTTGCCCTACCTTAGTCAGGTTCTGACGCTTTCCCTACATCAAGCCCTGACACTGGTCCTGATTAAGGCGCTGACACTGGTTCTAACTATGGCCCGGATGCTCTCAATAACTAACGTCTTCACTCTATCCCTAGGTCATTTCCTGACACGATGCCTAAACTTTACGCTAACACTGTCCCTTGCAACTGTCCTGCCTCTTAAGCTAACTGAAGACCTTATGCTCTGTCTAACTCAGGCCCTGAATTTAATCCCAAGGCCGTGACACTGTCCCTAACTAAGGTCTAGATGCTCGTCCTAAATCCAGCCCTGACACAGTCCCTAAACTAAGGGATTATTGGTTCTGATGTATCAGCTAAGACTTTTTTGATTCCAATGGACTGGACACACTTACTAAAGTAAAATAAAAACATTATTTTGAAACGATATAAATAAACGAATAACTGCAAGAGATAGATTTAAGAGTGGATTTGGACCTGGCAGTTCTGGTGGCTCACTCTCTTGCAGTGTGGTCTGGTCTCTCTCCAATCCTTTGTCCTGTAAATGCCTTTGGGTGGCCCCATTCACAGGAACAGTCTCTCTCACTGCATCCAGGGCTTCCAGAAACTGCACGCGACACTCACTCAACGTCCATTTTAACAGAAAAGAAGAGGTTCAGTTACGGTTAGTGACTGTGGTCACCCATCCAGGGCTTTGGCTGTCCTCCCTTGATGGCAGGAAGCTCTTCCACTAGCTAAAGTAGCAACTTTGCTGTTGGTGGTAAACTCAAGACTCTTGCTTGGAGCATCACATCCGAGGCTGGCCCTCATTGCCTGTGTACCTCAAAAGGCACACAGACTTCATTTGTGTCCCTGGGAGGTGGGAGCCCAGGAGACACACCTGCCCTCTGACTATATTAATCACCCACCCCCACAGAACACATCTGCTCATTTTCCTGTCTCTGCTCTCTCCTTTACAGAGAACAGAAACCAAATGGTCGGTGGTAAGGAAACGGTTACTCAATGGAGCAGTGTCTCAAGGATTATTCTATACCGTGGTAAGCCACAGTAGGCTGGCTTTCCGGAGCACACAGGGACTGGGTCCAGGATGCACATGGCTCCTGGAGACCACACTGCCTCAGTGGGAAAACAACAACTGGGAAGCCACTTGCTCCCATAACTTTGATTTTTCATGAGCATGAATGTGAAAGGTTTGCAACAACCCGAAGGCCAGGGGATTGCAGGGCCACGGTCTGCTGTATGCTGAGGGTGGCCAGGGCCACACTCAATGTCTGGAGGGTTATTTCCTCTCAGAACACTGGGAGGCTATGAGGGAGGAGGCCCTTTTCTCAATCACGTGGATGTAGGGAACTGAAACATCCCAAGGGGCCGTCTACGCTGCCCAGGTAGCTGTTCAATTGCCCAGCAGCAAGGTCAGCTCAGTGATTAGCCACAGGGGCTTGACAGGGCCCAAGCAGGCAGGCCTGAGCTGGAGGACCACAGATGCCTGCCTGGGTGGTCAGCGGTCAAGGGATATTCTGAGGTTTTATTATCTACTACTTCCCACTCAAATGGGACGAAGGATGCAGCCAATCCTGAAGGGCACCGCCAGCCCTCAAGAAGGCAGCATATGGGGGCTGGCAGTGCTACAGCCTTGCATGCATGCCAACAAGTCCCACTGAGCACACTGCGTGTCAGAGCTGGGCTGGAACCTGGGTCTAGCCCCACACTCCCCATGTTGGCGGTGGGGACCTTCCCGACTTCTGGGGCATTCCACAACCACAGACTGAGGTTAAGTTGGAGATGAAACAGTCAGCAACCAGAGAAGACATTTCTTTCATCTTCTTTAAAGTCCAGGATGCAGAGAGGAAGCAGAGGTGGAGCAGAAAACCAACAGTCCAGCTTGACCCCACGTCACTTGCACCAGGAGAGTCCTGTCCATCGTGGAGTCTCAGATAGACGAGAGAGTGGAAGGCGAAGCAGGCCCATTAGATCGTGAACACTAGGTGTGTAAAGTATGAGTACTTTCTGCTTTTCTTTTTATTTACAGGAAAGTCCATTCTTCAATCATTAAGATATGCTATTAGTCAAATAAATAGATTAAAATTGTGTATACCTTTTCAATCGCCCCGCACTAAATGTGAATTCTGTAGAAGGTACACATCTTCTGAAATCTCTTCTTACAGGAGTCGCGGATTTAATTACTAAAAGCTGGCAGGAATCAACACAGGCGACTTTGCACTTTTAGGATTGCCTGGGTCCGTGGCTTGCTGGGCTGCAGTTCCCACTTTCCACCTCAGTAAGACGCAGGTGGAGAAGCAACGGTGAGACCTGCCTCTCTATTAGCTGTTCAGCTAGGACTTTGAGGTACTTACCCTGTGCAGTATGTGGTAGCAGAAGCACGGGTCACAGCAGGAACAGAGTACTTGGTCTCGGCCCTTAGATGACCCACACGTCGGACAGTAGATACTCAGCCAACAACCAGAAAAGAGAGTCCACACATCTTACCTCCCTTCTACGAACACGTGCCGCTCAGGAACACAGGACACAGAAACTGGGCAGATATAGAGTTTAAATGCAGAATCTCTGGGACTTCCCTTGTGGTCCAGAGGTGAAGGCTCAGGGCTTCCACTGCAGGGGGGCAGGTTCAATCCTTGGTGGGGAACTAAAATCCCGCATGCTGCATGGCCCGGCCTAAATACATACATACAGAAAAGCAGAATTTCTGTTTTCAAGGTGCTGGCTGATGGGGGAGACAGAATAATTCATGTGCTCCTCCCCAGAGTGGAAGTGCCAGAGCCAGCCACAGTCGAGGATCCCTAATGGGGATGCGGGGTGGGAGGGGCAGCCGCAGGAGGAGGAGGGCTGGTGAGGAAGGGAAGGGACCCAGGGCTCCGGCCAGCGAGCCTGCCTCACAAGGCAGGCCCGGGACACACTGTGTGGACAGGACCACAGGCCCCTGAGGACAGGGGCTGAGCTTCTGGTGGGAACAACGGGGCGGCCCTGATAGAGGGTTGGGAGGCTCCAGGGTTTAGAGCGAGCCCTGGGCCCCTGTGAGGACAATGCAGGGGAGCGACGCCCTGGAGAGAACAGCTAGGAAAGGGTGCACACATCCAAGCAGACGCCAGAACAAGATCGCGCCAGGGGACCACGTGCAGGCAGCAGACGAGATTCAGTGATTGTTGGGCAGGTGGGGTGGGATGGCAGACAGGGGCACATCACGGGGAGTGTCTAGGAGCAGAAATCTGGGGAGAGAGGAGGGAGGGCAGAAACGATGAGATTGGCTGTATAGGTCAAGCCACAGTGACAAGTGTCCAGACGGTCTGCCTGAGTGCAGAGCTGGCCGCCCACTCACTCACTGTGCGCCCCAAGTAGGCTCAAGCCTCTTCTGTCAAGGCTGTCAGACTCCTGCCCCCACAGGAGCTCATAAAAAGTGTAGCTAGTAGATCTCATTACAACCCCCAGGCACTGCACGATCATGTGAGTTGCGACCGTGGGAACACAGGGGTTTCAGATCTATACTCCACACCAATTCCATTTACCAACTATAATTTCTGTCTGGAACTATTTTTCTTGGGGTGATTCCACTGTGTCTGTCCTTCAACCTTTAATTGTACATAATAACTTTTAACCAGTCTGCAGTTAAAGACTAAAGAATGATTCTTCACTGGGAATTAGCCAGTGATTTAGGAAGTCCCTTGGAAATTTAAATATTGGTGGGTGTTCCTATCTGCAAGCAGTTCCTCTACAGGCCTAAACGCCTTCTGCCACAGAGCAACGGCCACGTTACGTGGTTAGCTAAAGATATCAGGCAGAATCCGCCTTAACAGAACAACTTGCATCTGGAATGTCCCCCAAATCCCAGGCCCACCTTGTCCCAGGCCCTGTACTCCACCAAGACTGCAGGCACATGGAGAGAAAAAGCTTTGCCCTGCCCGTCCTGTTGTAGCACAACAGGTCCAGGATCCATTCCTCTACCTATCAGCCAGCCAGGCGGCCCCAGACGAAACTTACAACTACTGGAAAGGACAGACAGACAGAAAATAACAGTGTGGTGTGACAAGTGCTATGACACGGAACATTTAGGGGAACAACTAAGCCAACAGGAGGCCAAGGGGCTGTGGTGGGCAGGCCAGACCAGGGCACGGGGTGGGGAGCCTCCTCGAGGAAGGACGTTGTTTCCTTGAAGAGCTACAGGTGTTAGTTTGGCCGGCAGTCACCAGACAAGAAAATAACCAGCAGGGGACGCTGAGGGGAAGAACAGGCACCATGAAAAAGTAACTGCGGCCACAGCTGAGGAAATCAAATCTCCAAACAAAAAGGGCAGTGTGCTGCCCTACACGCTACATACACAGAGTGACACTGAAGGGCTACGTGCCTGGATGTTGCTTAGCAGGCCCAGGGGGTCCTGGGTGTACTCAGTGTTCCTGCCGGGAATAGGGTGCCCACGCGAGGCTCCGAGGTGTCCTGAAAAGCGTACTGCCTTTAAGATAATGCAGAGCAGTGGCTAAGGCCTCATGGAAACTGCTGCACGCCTCTGCTTTTGCACGGCAATTCAGGGCCTCACCTCGAGACAAGTGCTCACGCTGAGTGTCCCGTTAGCAACACAGCATGGTAGGATGGCGAATTTCTCCTTGAGCAGAGTGACTACAGGTACGAGGTCCTCGAAGAATTGTAAGCGGAATGTTTGCCCATGGCAGGTCAGACGACGGCCATAAAGAAGACTTCCATGGCACGGCGGACAGGCCAGAAATGTGCTCCTGAGGATGTTCGACGGATCTGGAAATGCAACTATACTTAAGGAACGTGCAGTGTGTGGCCCATCACTCGCCCTACACAGAGGGCCTCCGAGGGACCGACCTATGGGCCTCGATGTTGCTCAGAAGGCCCACAAGGTTCTGGAGGTACTCAGTGATCCTGGAGGTAATTGACGCACACCCGAGGGACTTAGGAGTCCTGAAAAGGGTACTTCCTTTAAAATGCAGCAGAACAGCTACTAAGACCTCATGGAAACAGCTGCATGCCTCCCTTTCTGTACGGATACTCTGAGCATGTTCTCGAAGCAAGTGCTCACATTGAGTTTCCCTTTAGGTCTAGAGCATGGCAGGCTGAGCCCCAACCAGGCCATGGAAGCACCTGGTTTAGCTACAGGAAACTCATTTTCTTCCCGGAGCCAGGCCTGCAGTGGCTACAGACCTGTCCACAGCAGCGAATTTCAGGTAGCTTCAAGGCAGCATGCATGGAGCTTTCAACATGCGAAAGCAAGGCTAGTTCCATTAGGCATTCATTTCCACGGGCACACGCAGTATACATCCCTGGGGTTTCTAACAAGTCAAAAGAGACACAGGGTACCCAGCTGTCCTATCCCTGAATCTACTCCTCGAAGCAGGGTGTTCTGCATCTAGCAAAAGGCCTCACCCAATGTATGCCCTAGCTAGGCCTTGGGCCTGAGGCTCTTCAAAAGCCTGCAGGGTTACATGAAGAACCGGGCTTTAGTGGCAGTCGGAAAGCAAGCCGACTTTCTCCTGGAGGCAGGGTGACTTCAGGCAGTAGGTCCTAGATGGAATGCGAAGACGAGGGTTTTTCTCAGTGCAGCTCAGACTAGGGCAATAAGTCAGACTTACCAGGCATGTTGGACGTCCTAGAAGGGTGTTCGTGAAACTGTGGGACTGCTGGGGATTTCAAGCTCTCCCATGAAGGAGGGCAGTGTGTTGCCCTATACTCGGCATACACAGAGTGGCTCCGATGGGTTACGGGCCTTGCAGTTTCTTAGCATGCCCAGGGGGTCCTGGGGGTACTCACTGTTCCTGCCGGGAATAGGTGCCCACGTGAAGCTCCTAGGTGTCCTGAAAAGCGTACTGCCGTTAAGATATGGCAGAGCAGCTGCTACGGCCTCATGGAAACCGCTGCACACCTCGGCTTCTGCACGGCAATTCAGGGCCTTACCTTGAGCCAAGTTCTCACGCTGAGTGTCCCATTAACGACACAGCATGGTAGGATGCTGAATTTCTCCTCGAGTAGAGTGACTTCAGGTACGAGGTCCTCGAAGAATTGTAAGCAGACTGTTTTCCCACGGCAATTCATACGATGGCCATGACGAAGAATTCCATGGCACGGCGGACTGGCCAGAAATGTGGTGTCGAGGCTGTTCGAGGGCTCTGGAAACGTAGCCCTCCTTAACGAACATGCAGTGTGTGGCCCATCACTCTGCAAACACAGAGGGACTCGGACGGACCGACCTATGGGCCTTGATGTTGCTCAGGAGGCCCATAGGGGTCTTCAGGTACTCAGTGATCCTGGAGCAAATCAGGCACACCCGAGGAGCCTAGGAGTCCTGAAAAGGGTACTTCCTTTAAAATACAGCAGAACAGCGACTAAGACCTCATGCAAACAGCTGCATGCCTCCCTTTCTGTAAGGATACTCAGGGCCTGTCCTCGAGGCAAGTACTCACGTTGAGTTTCCCTTTAGCTCTAGAGCATGGTAGGCTGAGCTCCACACCGGCCATGGAAGCACGTGGTTTAGATAGAGGAAACTCATTTTTTTCCCAGAGCCAGGCCTACACTGGCTAGAGGCCTGTAAACAGAAATGAATTTCAGGAAGCTTCAAGGCAGCATGCATGGAGCTTTCAAAAGGGGAAAGCAAGGCTAGTTCCATTAGGCATCCATTTCCATGGGCACACGCAGCATACATCCCTGCGGTTTCTAACAAGTCAAAAGAGACACAGGGTACCCAGCTGTCCCTTCCCTGAATCTACTCCTCGAAGCAGGGTGTTCTGCATCTAGCAAAAGGCCTCACCCAATGTATGCCCTAGCTAGGCCTTGGGCCTGAGGCTCCTCAAAAGCCTGCAGTGTTACATGAAGAACCGGGCTTTAGTGGCAGTCGGAAAGCAAGCCGACTTTCTCCTGGAGGCAGGGTGACTTCAGGCAGGAGGTCCTAGATGGAATGCGAAGACGAGGGTTTTTCACAGTGCAGCTCAGACTAGGGCAATGAGTCAGACTTACCAGGCATGTTGGACATCCTAGAAGGGTCTTCGTGAACCTGTGGGAGCACTAGGGATTTCAACCTGTCCCATGAAGGAGGGCAGTGTGTTGCCCTATCCTCGGCATACACAGAATGGCTCTGAAGGGATACGGACCGGGCAAGTGCTTAGCAGGCCCAGGGGGTCCTGGGGGTACTCACTGTTCTTGCCGGTAATAGGGTGCCCATGCGAGGCTCCCAGGTGTCCTGAAAAGTGTACTGCCTTTAAGATAATGCAGAGCAGCGGCTACGGCCTCATGGAAACTGCTGCACGCCTCCGCTTCCACACCTCAATTCAGGGCCTTACCTTGAGGAAAGCGCTCACGCTGAGTGTCCTGTTAGCGACACAGCATGGTAGGATGCTGAATTTCTCCTCGAGCAGAGTGACTTCAGGTACGAGTTCCTAGAAGATTTGTGAGCAGAATGTTTTCCCAAGGCAGCTCACACGACGGTTAGGACGAAGACTTCCAAGCACGTCGGACTGTCCAGAAATAGGGTCCTGAGGCAGTTCGAGAATTCTGGAAATGTAGCTCTCCTTAAGGAACCTTCACTGTGTTGCCCATCAGTCTGCATACACAGAGCGCCTAAGAGGAACCGACCTATGGGCCTAGATGTTGCTCAGCAGGCCCACAGGGGTCTGGAGGTACTCAGTGATCCTGGAGGGTAATGATGCACACCAGAGGGGCCTAGGTGTCCTGAAAAGGGTACTTCCTTTCAACTACAGCAGAACAGCGACTAAGACCTCATGGAAACAGCTGCATGCCTCCCTTTCTGTACGGATACTCAGGGCCTGTCCTCGAGGCAAGTACTCACATTGACTTTCCCTTTGGCTCTAGAGCATGGCAGGCTGAGCCCCACCCAAGCCATGCAAGCACCTGGTTTAGATAGAGGAAATTCATTTTCTTCCCAAAACCAGGCGTACAGTGGCTAGAGGCCTGTCAACAGCAGTGAATTTCACGTAGCTTCAAGGCAGCATGAATGGAGCTTTCAAAATGGGAAAGCAAGGCTAGTTGCATCAGGCCCCCATTTCCACAGGCACACGCAGCATACATCCCTGTGGTTTCTAACAAGTCAAAATGGATACTGGTTACACTGTGGTGCCTTCCCTGAATCAACTCCTCGAAGCAGGGTATTCTGCATCTAGCAAACTGCCTCAATCAAGGTATGCCATAGCTAGGCCTCGGGCCTCTGGCTCTTCAAAAGCCTGCAGTGTTACACGAAGACCTGGGCTTTAGTGGCAGGCGGAATGCAAGCCGACGCTCTCCTGGAGGTAGGGTGACTTCAGGCAGGAGGTCCTAGATGGAATGCGAAGCCGAGGGTTTTTCTCACTGCAGCTCAGACTAGGGCAATGGGTCAGACTTACCAGGCATGTTGCACGTGCTTAAAGGGTGTTCTTGAAACTTTGGGAGTGCAGGGGATTGCAAGATGTCCCGTGAAGAAGTGCAGTGTGTTGCGCTACACTCGGCATAAACAGACAGGCTCCGAAGGGATACGCGCCAGGACGTTCCTTAGCAGGCCCAGGGGTGCCTGGGATACTCAGGGATCCTGTCGGGAATTCGGTGCCCACTCGAAGCTCCTAGGTGTCCTGAAAAGCCGTTAAGATAACGGAGAGCAGCGGCTAAGGCCTCATGGACACTTCTGCACACCTCCGCTTCTGCACGGCCATTCAGGGCCTTACCTTGAGGCAAGTGATCACGCTGAGTGTCCCGTTAGCGACACAGCATGGTAGGATGGTGAATTTTTCCTTGAGCAGATTGACTTCAGGTACGAGTTCCTGGAAGAATTGTAAGCAGAACGTTTTCCCATGGCAGCACAGACGACGGTCATGACGTAGACTTCCATGGCACGTTGGACTGGCCAGAAATGTGGTCCTGAGGCAGTTCGAGAATTCTGGAAATGTAGCTCTCCTTAAGGAACATTCAGTGTGTTGCCGAACACTCGGCATACACAGAGGACCTCCGAGGCACCAACTTATGGGCCTCGATGTTGCTCAGCAGGGCCACAGGTGTTTGGATTTACTCAGGGATCCTGGAGGGAAACGATGTACACCCGAGGCGCCTAGGAGTCCTGGAAAGGGTACTTGCTCTAATATACAGCTGAACAGCGACTAAGATCTCATGGAAACAGCTGCATGCCTCCCTTTCTGTACGGATACTCAGGGCCTGTCCTCGAGGCAAGTACTCACATTGAGTTTCCCTTTAGCTCTAGAGCATGGCAGGCTGAGCCCCACCCAAGCCATGGAAGCACCTGGTTTAGATAGAGGAACCTCATTTTCTTCCCAGAGTCAGGCCTACATCGGCTAGGGGCCTGTCAACAGCACTGAATTTAAGTTACCTTCAAGGCAGCATGAAAGGAGCTTTCAAATTGGGAAAGCAAGGGTAGTTCGATCAGGCCCCCATTTCCAACGGCATAGGCAGCATACATCCCTGTGGTTTCGAACAAGTCAGAAGAGACTCAGGTTACCCAGTTGTTTCTTACCTGAATCGACTCCTCGAAGCAGGGTGTTCTTCAGAGCAAACTGCCTCAACCAAGGCAGACCCTGGCTAGGGCTCCAGGCCACTGGCTCTTGAAAAGCCTGCAGTGTTACACAAAGAGCTGGGTTTAAGTGGCAGTCAGAACGCAATCTGACTTTCTCCTGGAGGCAGGGTGACTTCAGGCAGGAGGTCCTAGATGAAATGCGAAGCCGAGGGTTTTTCTCAGTGCAGCTCAGACTAGGGCAATGATTCATACTTCCCCAGCACGTTGGACGTGCTAGAATGGTGATCGGGAACCTGTGGGAGGATTTGGTAAAGCAAGCTGTACCAAAAAACAGTGCAGTGTGTTGACCTACACGCGATATACACAGAGTGACTCCGAGGGGCTATGGGCATGGATGTTGCTTAGCAACTAGGATCCTATTGCTGATCCAACAAAGGCACTGATTCTGCTCCGACACCATGCCCTGACAGTGTCCCCTGCTAAGGGCCTGACGGTAGGCCTCACTCAGACCCTGTTGGTCTCCATAAGTCAGGCTCTGACGCTGTCCCTACCTGAAGCCCTGAAACTGGTTCTAATTAAGGCCCTGATACTCTCAGTGACTAAGGTCTTGAGAGTATCCCTAAGTCATTTCCTGACACGATCCCTAAACTTTACCCTAAGCCTGTCCCTAGCAACAGTTCTGCCTCTTACGCTAACTGAAGCCATTATGCTGTGAATACCTCAGGCCCTGAATTTAGTCCCAAGGCCGTGACACTGTCCTTAACTAAGGCATAGATGCTCATCCTAAATCCGGCCCTGACACTGTCCCTCACTAAAGCCCTAACACTATTCCTAACTCAGGCCCTGACACGGAACCTAACAGAGGCCCAGATGCTAGTCCTAACGCAGGCCCTGACACTGTCTCTAACTAAGGTCCTGCTGCCGTCAATATCTAATGTCCTGACACTATCCTGAACTCATTTCCTGACCCATCTCTTAACAAGGTCCTGAAATTGTCCCTAAATAAACCCTGATGCTGTCCCTACGTGAGACCCTGAGGCTATCCCTAACAGAGGCCCTGATAATGGCTTTAGCAAAGCCCCCGAGTCTGATGCTACAGAGGCCTTTATGCTGCTCCTACGTCATGCCCTGACACTATCCCTAGCGAAGGCCCTGACGCTAGGCCTCACTAAAGCCCTGTCGCTCTTCCTACATCCGGCTCTGATGCTGTCCCTACCTGAAGCCCTGACACTGGTCTTAAATTAGGCCCTGATGCTCTAAGTAACTGAAGTCTTGGCACTACTCCTAGGTCATGTCCTGACACTATCCCTAGACCTTAACCTAAACTTTCCTTTAACTAATGTCGAGCCTCTTATGCTATCTAAATCCCTGATGCTGTCCCTAAGGCCCTGAAATTAGTCCCGAGGCTGTGAACCTCTCCCTAACAGAGGCCTGGAGGCTCGTCCTAACTCAGGCCCTGACACAACACCTAACTCAGTCCCTGACACTGTACCTAACAAAGGCTCTGAGGCTCGTCCTAATATCCTGACCCATGTCTTACCAAGGTCCTGAAACTGTCCCAAAGTAAGCCCTGACGCTGTCCCTAAATGCGTCCCTGAGGATGTCCCTAACAGAGGTCCTAAGAATATCTTTTACGAAGACCCTAAGGCTGATCCTACAGAGGCCCTTATACTACTCTGACGTCATGCTCTGACACTGTCCCTCATTCAGACCCTAAAGACAGGCCTCACTTAAGCCCTGTTGCCCTACCTTAGTCAGGTTCTGACGCTTTCCCTACATCAAGCCCTGACACTGGTCCTGATTAAGGCGCTGACACTGGTTCTAACTATGGCCCGGATGCTCTCAATAACTAACGTCTTCACTCTATCCCTAGGTCATTTCCTGACACGATGCCTAAACTTTACGCTAACACTGTCCCTTGCAACTGTCCTGCCTCTTAAGCTAACTGAAGACCTTATGCTCTGTCTAACTCAGGCCCTGAATTTAATCCCAAGGCCGTGACACTGTCCCTAACTAAGGTCTAGATGCTCGTCCTAAATCCAGCCCTGACACAGTCCCTAAACTAAGGGATTATTGGTTCTGATGTATCAGCTAAGACTTTTTTGATTCCAATGGACTGGACACACTTACTAAAGTAAAATAAAAACATTATTTTGAAACGATATAAATAAACGAATAACTGCAAGAGATAGATTTAAGAGTGGATTTGGACCTGGCAGTTCTGGTGGCTCACTCTCTTGCAGTGTGGTCTGGTCTCTCTCCAATCCTTTGTCCTGTAAATGCCTTTGGGTGGCCCCATTCACAGGAACAGTCTCTCTCACTGCATCCAGGGCTTCCAGAAACTGCACGCGACACTCACTCAATGTCCATTTTAACAGAAAAGAAGAGGTTCAGTTACGGTTAGTGACTGTGGTCACCCATCCAGGGCTTTGGCTGTCCTCCCTTGGTGGCAGGAAGCTCTTCCACTAGCTAAAGTAGCAACTTTGCTGTTGGTGGTAAACTCAAGACTCTTGCTTGGAGCATCACATCCGAGGCTGGCCCTCATTGCCTGTGTACCTCAAAAGGCACACAGACTTCATTTGTGTCCCTGGGAGGTGGGAGCCCAGGAGACACACCTGCCCTCTGTCTATATTAATCACCCAACTCCACAGAACACATCTGCTCATTTTCCTGTTTCTGCTCTCTCCTTTACAGAGAACAGAAACCAAATGGTCGGTGGTAAGGAAACGGTTACTCAATGGAGCAGTGTCTCAAGGATTATTCTATACCTTGGAAGACACAGTAGGCTGGCTTTCTGGAGGGCACAGGGACTGGGTCCAGGATGCACATGGCTCCTGGAGACCACACTGCCTCAGTGGGAAAACAACAACTGGGAAGCCACTTGCTCCCATAACTTTGATTTTTCATGAGCATGAATGTGAAAGGTTTGCAACAACCCGAAGGCCAGGGGATTGCAGGGCCACGGTCTGCTGTATGCTGAGGGTGGCCAGGGCCACACTCAATGTCTGGAGGGTTATTTCCTCTCAGAACACTGGGAGGCTATGAGGGAGGAGGCCCTTTTCTCAATCACATGGATGTAGGGAACTGAAACATCCCAAGGGGCCGTCTATGCTGCCCAGGTAGCTGTTCAATTGCCCAGCAGCAAGGTCAGCTCAGTGATTGGCCACAGGGGCTTGACAGGGCCTAAGCAGGCCTGAGCTGGAGGGCCACAGATGCCTGCCTGGCTGGTCAGTGGTCAAGGATATTCTGAGGTTTTACTATCTACTACTGCCCACTCAAATGGGACGAAGGATGCAGCCAGTCCTGAAGGGCACCGCCAGCCCTCAAGAAGGCAGCATATGGGGGCTGGCAGCACTACAGCCTTGCATGCATGCCAACACGTCCCACTGAGAACACTGCGTGTCAGAGCTGGGCTGGAACCTGGGTCTAGCCCCACACTCCCCATGTTGGTGGCGGGGACCTTCCCGACTTCTGGGGCATTCCACAACAACAGACTGAGGTTAAGGTGGAGATGAAACAGTCAGCAAGCAACCAGAGCAGACATTTTTTCATCTTCTTTAGAGTTGAGGAAGCAGAGGCGGAGCAAAACACCAACAGTCCAGCTTGACCCCACGTCACTTGCACCAGGAGAGTCCTGTCCATCGTGGAGTCTCATATAGACGAGAGAGTGGAAGGCGAAGCAGGCCCATTAGATCATGAACACTAGGTGTGTAAAGTGTGAGTATTGTCTGGTTTTCTTTTTATTTACGGGAATGTCTATTTTTCAATCATTAAGATACGCTATTAGTAATATAAAAGGATTAAAATTGTGTATCCCTTTTCACACGCCCCTCACTAAATGTGAATTCTGTAGAAGGTACACATTTTCTGAAATCTCTTCTTACAAGAGTCACGGATTTACTTACTAAAAGCTGGCAGGAATCAACACAGGCGACTTTGCACTTTTAGGATTGCCTGGGTCCGTGGCTTGCTGGGCTGCAGTTCTTATTTTCCACCTCTGTAAGACGCAGGTGGAGAAGCAATGGTGAGACCTGTCTATTAGCTGTTCAGCTAGGACTTTGAGGTACTTACCCTGTGCAGTATGTGGTAGCAGAAGCACGGGTCACAGCAGGAACAGAGTACTTGGTCTCAGCCCTTAGATGACCCACACGTCGGACAGTAGATACTCAGCCAACAACCAGAAAAGAGAGTCCACACATCTTACCTCCCTTCTACGAACACGTGCCGCTCAGGAACACAGGACACAGAAACTGGGCAGATATAGAGTTTAAATGCAGAATCTCTGGGACTTCCCTTGTGGTCCAGAGGTGAAGACTCAGGGCTTCCACTGCAGGGGGGCAGGTTCAATCCTTGGTGGGTAACTAAAATCCCGCATGCTGCATGGCCCGGCCTAAATACATACATACAGAAAAGCAGAATTTCTGTTTTCAAGGTGCTGGCTGATGGGGGAGACAGAATAATTCATGTGCTCCTCCCCAGAGTGGAAGTGCCAGAGCCAGCCACAGTCGAGGATCCCTAATGGGGATGCGGGGTGGGAGGGGCAGCCGCAGGAGGAGGAGGGCTGGTGAGGAAGGGAAGGGACCCAGGGCTCCGGCCAGCGAGCCTGCCTCACAAGGCAGGCCTGGGAGACACTGTGTGGACAGGACCACACGCCCCCTCAGGACGGGGGATGAGCTGTTGTTGGGAACAGGGGGTCGGCACTGATACAGGGCTGGGAGGCTCCAGGGTTTAGAGCGAGCCCTGGGCCCCTGTGAGGATGATGCAGGGGAGTGATGCCCTGCAGAGAGCAGCTAGGAAAGGCTGCATGGATCCAAGCAGATGGCAGAACAGGATCGCACCAGGGAACCATGTACAGGCAGTGGACGAGATTGGGTGACTGCTGGGCAGGTGGGGTGGGATGGCAGACAGGGGGCACATCACAGGGAGAGCCTAGGAGCAGCAATCTGGGGAGAGAGGAAGGAGGGCAGAAAACAATGAGATTCGCTGTGCAGCAATCTGGGGAGGGAGGAGGGAGGGCAGATACGATGAGATTGGTTGTATAGGTCAGGCCTTAGTGACAATATCCAGATGGTCTGCCTGAGTGCAGAGCTGTCCGCCCACTCTCACTGTGCGCCCCAAGTTGGCTCAAGCCTCTTCTGTCAAGGCTGTCAGACTCCTGCCCCCACAGGAGCTCATAAAAAGTGTAGCTAGTAGATCTCATTACAACCCCCAGGCACTGCACAATCATGTGAGTTGCCACTGTGGGAACACAGGTGCTTCAGATCTATACTCCACACCAATTCCATTTACCCACTATAATTTCTGTCTGGAACTGTTTTTCTTGGGGTGATTCCACCGTGTCTGTCCTTCAACCTTTAATTTTACATAATAACCTTTAACCAGTCTGCAGTTAAAGACTAAAGAATGATTCTTCACTGGGAATTAGCCAGTGATTTAGGAAGTCCCTTGGGAATTTAAACATTGGTGGGTGTTCCTATCTGCAAGCATTTCCTCTACAGGCCTAAATGCCTTCTGCCACAGAGCAATGGCCACGTTACGTGGTTAGCTAATGATATCAGGCAGAATCCACTCTCACAGAACAACTTGCATCCGGAAGGTCCCCCAAATCCCAGGCCCACCTTGTCCCAGGCCCTGTACTCCACCAAGACTGTGGGCACATGGAGAGAGAAAGGTTTGCCCTGCCCGTCCTGTTCTAGGACAACAGGTCCAGGATCCATTCCTCTACCTTTCAGCCAGCCAGGCAGCCCCAGAGGAAATTTACATCTAGTGGAAGGGACAGAGAGAGAGAAAATAACCGTGTGGTGTGACAAGTGCTATGACATGGAACATTCAGGTGAACAACTAGGCCAACAGGAGGACCAAGGGGCTGTGGTGGGCAGGCCAGACAAGGGTGTGGGGTGGGGAGCCTCCTCGAGGAAGGACGTTGTTTCCTTGAACAGCTACAGCTGTTGGTTTGGCCGGCAGTCACCAGACCTGCAAAGAACCAGCAGGGGACGTGGAGGGGAAGAACAGGCACCATGAAAACGCAACTGCTGCCACAGCTGAGGAAATCAAGCTGTCCCAAAAAAGAGGGAAATGTGTTGCCCTACACGCGACATACACAGAGTGACTCAGAAGGGCTACGGGCCTGGATGTTGCTTAGCAGGCCCAGAGGAGCCTGAGGGTACGTGGTGTTCTTGCAGGGAATACGGTGCCCAGGCGAGGCTCCTAGGTGTCCTGAAAAGCGTACTGCCGTTAAGATAATGCAGAGCAGCGGCTACGGCCTCATGGAATCTGCTGCGTGCCTCAGCTTCTGCATGGCAATTCAGGGCCTTACCTTGAGGCAAGTGCTCATGCTGAGTGTCCCGTTAACGACACAGCATGGTAGGAGGTTGCCTTTCTCCTCGAGCAGGGTGACTTCAGGTATGAGGTCCTCGAAGAATGTTGAGCAGAGTGTTTTCCCATGGCAGCTCAGACGGCGACCATGACAAATACTTCCATGGCACGTCGGACTGGCCAGAAATGTGGTACTGAGGCAGTTCGAGGGCTCTGGAAATGCAGCTCTCCTTAACGAACGTGCAGTGTGTTGCCCATCACTCGGCATACACAGAGGGCCTAGGAGGGACCGACCTATGGGCGTCGATGTTGCTCAGCAGGCCCACAGGGGTCTAGAGGTACTCAGTGATCCTAGAGGGAAATGATGCACACCCGATGGGCCTAGGAGTCCTGAAAAGGGTACTTCCTCTAAAATAAAGCAGAGGAGTGAGTAAGACTTCATGGAAGCCACTAAATGCCTCCCTTTCTCTACGGTACTCAGGGCCTTTCGTCGAGTCAAGTACTCACGCTGAGTTTCCCTTTATCTCTAGAGCATGGCAGGCTGAGCTCCACCCCAGCCATGGAAGAACCTGGTTGAGATAGAGGAAACTCATTTTCTTCCCAGAGTCAGGCCTACATTGGCTAGGGGCCTGTCAACAGCAGTGAATTTAAGGTAGCTTCAAGGCATCATGCATGGAGCTTTCAAAATGGGAAAGCAAGGCTAGTTCCATCAGGCCCACATTTCATGGGTACAAGCAGCATACATCCCTGTGGTTTCTAACAAGTCGAAAGAGACACAGATTACAAACTGCTTCCTTCCCTGATTCAACTTCTCCAAGCAAGGTGTTCTGCATCTAGTGAACTACGTCATCCAAGGAACCCCCTAGGTAGAACTCTGGGCTTGTGGCTCTTTAAAACCCTGCAGTGTTACACAAAGAACTGGGCTTTAGTTCAAGTAGTAACGCATGCCGACTTTATCCTGGAAGCAGTGTGAATTCAGGTAGGAGGTCCTAGATGGAATGGGAAACCGAATGTTTTTCCAAGTGCAGCTCAGACTAGGGCAATGAGTCAGACTTACATGGCATGTTGGACGTGCTAGAACTGTTTACCTGAACCTGTGGGAGTACTGGGGAAATCAAGCTGTCCCAAAAAAGAGGGCACTGTGTTGCCCTATACTCGGCATACACAGAGTGACTCCAAAGGGCTACGAGCCTGGAAGTTGCTTAGCAGGCCCAGGGGGGGCTGGGGGTACTCACTGTTCCTGCCGGGAACAGGGTGGCCACGCGACGCTCCTAGGTGTCCTGAGAAGCGTCCTGCCGTTAAGATAATGCAGAGCAGCAGCTACGGCCTCATGGAAACTGCTGCACGCCTCCACTACTGCCTGGCAATTCAGGGCCTTACCTCGAGGCAAGTGCTCTCGTTTAATGTCCCATTAGTGACACAGCATGGTAGGATGCTGCTTCCTACCCGAGTATAGTGACTTCAGGTACAAGGTCCTCGAAGAATTCTAAGCAGAGTGTTTTCTCATGGCACCTCAGAGGAGAGCCACGATGAAGACTTCCAAGGTACCTTGGACTGGCTATAAATGTGGTCCTGATGCTGTTCGAGTGCTCTGGCAATGTAGCTTTCCTTAAGTAACGAGCAATGTGTTGCCCATCACTTGTCAAACACAGAGGACCTCCAAGGGACCTATGGGCCTCGATTTTGGTCAGCTGGCCCACGAGGTCTGGAGGTACTCAGTGATCTTGGAGGGAAAATGATGCGCACCCAAGGGGCCTAGGAGTCCTGAAAGGGTACTTCTTTAAAATATGGCAGAACCCCGATGAAAACCTCATGGAAACAGCCGCATGCCTCACTTTCCACATGTCTACTCAGGGCCTTACCTCGAGGCAAGTACTCAAGTTGAGTTTCTATTTAGCTCTAGAGCATGGCAGGCTGAGCCCCACCCAAGCCATGGAAGAACCCTGTTTAGCTAGAGGAAACTCACTTTCTTTGCAGAGCCATGCCTACAGTGGCTAGAGTTCTGTCAACAGCAGTGAATTTCCCGTAGCTTCAAGGCAACATGAAGGGAGCTTTCAAAATGGGAAAGCAAGGCTAGTTCCATCAGGCCCCCATTTCCATGGGCACACGCAGCATACATCCCTGTGCTTTCTAACAAGTCAAAAGAGACACAGATTACACACTGGTTCCTTCCCTGAATCAAATTCTCCAAGCAAGGTGTTGTGCATCTAGTGAACTACGTCAACCAAGGAACGTCCTAGGTAGGAATTCGGGCCTGTGCCTCTTCAAAAGCCTGCAGTGTTACTCGAAGAATTGATCTTTAGTTGCAGTAGGAACGCAAGCCGACTTATTCTTGGAGGCAGGGTGACTTCAGGTAGGAGGTCTTAGATGGAATGCGAAGCCAAGTGTTTTTCTCAGTGCAGCTTAGACTAGGGAAATGAGTCAGACTTCCACGGCATGTTGCACGTGCTAGAAAGGTGTTCATGAACTTGTGGGAGTACTGGGTAAATCAAGCTGTCCCAAAGAAACAGTGCAGTGTGCTGCCCTACACACGGCATACACAGAGTAACTCCGAAGAGCTACAAGCCTGAATGTTGCTTAGCAACTGATTGCTGATCCAACAAAGGCCCTGATGATGCCCCTACGTCATGCCCTGACAGTGTCCCCAGCTAAGGGCCTGTCGCTAGGCCTCACTCAGGCCCTGTCACTCTCCCTAAGTCAGGCTATGATGCTGTCCCTACCAGAAGCCCTGACACAGGTTCTAAGTAAGGCCCTGGTACTCTCAGTAACTAAGGTCTGGACACTATCCCTAGATGTTAACCTGACCCTGTCCCTAGCTAAAGTCCTGCCTCTTATGCTAACTAAAGCCCTTATGCTGTGCCTAACTCAGGCCCTGAATTTAGTCACAAGGCAGTGACACTATCTCTAACTGAGGCCTAGATACTCGTCCTAAATCTGGCCCAGAACTGTCGCTAACTAATGCCCTAACACTATTCCTAACTCAGGCCATGATACGGTACCTAACATAGGCCCAGATGCTAGTCCTAACGCAGGCCCTGACACTGTGTCTAACTAAGCCCCTGCTGCCGTCAATATCTAAAGTCCTGACATTATCCTGAGCTAATATCCTGACCCATGTCTTACCAAGGTCCTGAAACTGTCCCAAAGTAAACCCTGACGGTATCCTTAAGTGAAGTCCTGAGGCTGTCCCTATGGGAGGCCCTGAGAATGTCTTTAAAGAAGACCCTAATGCTGATCCTACAGAGGCCCTTATAGTACTCTAAGCAATGCCCTGACAGTGTCCGTCACTCAGGCCCTAAAGATAGGCCTCACTTAGGCCCTGTTGCCGTACCTTAGTTAGGCTCTGACGCTGTCCCTACATCAAGCAATGACACTGGTCCTGCTTAAGGCCCTAACACTGGTCCTAACTAAAGCCCTGATGCTCTCAATAACTAATGTCTTCACGCTATCCCTAGCTCATTTCCTGACACTATCCCTGGCCTGGAAGCTGAATCTGTCCCGAGCTAATTTCCTGCCTCTTACCCTCACAGAAACGATAATGCTCTACCTAACTAAGGACCAGACTAGTCCTAACTAGGGCCCTGACACTGTCTCTAACTATGGCCCGGAATCTGTCCCTAATATAGGCCCTATTGCTGGCAATAACTAAAATCCGGACACTATCCTGAGCTAATATCCTGACCCATTTCTAACCAAGGGCCTGACACTGTCCCTAAGAAAGCCCTGTCGCTGCCCCTAAGTAAAGGCCTGAGGCTGTGCCTAACTCAGGCCCTGAAGCTATGCCTACCTGAGGCCTTGAAGCTGTGACCACCTCAGGTCCGGATCATGTCTTTAACTAAGACCCTATTGCTGACCCAACAAAGACCCTGATGCAGCTCCTACATCATGCCCTGACAGTGTCCCCAGCTAAGGGCCTGACGCTAGGCCTCACTCAGGCCCTGTGGCTCTAAGTCAGGGTCTGATGCTGTCCCTACTTGAAGCCCTGACACTGGTTCTAACTAAGGCCCTGATACTCTCAGTGACTAAGGTCTTGACAGTATTCCTAGGTCATTTCCTGACACGATCCCTAAACTTTACCCTAAGCCTGTCCCTAGCAAATGTTCTGCCTCTTATGCTAACTGAAGCCGTTATGCTGTGAATACCTCAGGCCCTGAAATTAGTCCCAAGGCCATGACACTGTCCCTAACTGAGGCCCAGATGCTCACCCTAAATCCGGCCCTGACACTATCCCTAACTATGGCCCTAACACTATTCCTAACTCAGGCCCTGACACGGTACCTAACAGAGAACAAGATGCTAGTCCTATCTAAGGCCTTAACACTGTCCTTAACTAAGACCCTGCTGCCGTCAATCTCTATAAAGTCCTGACAGTATCCTCAGCTTATTATTTCCTGGCCCATGATTTATTAAGGTCCTGAACCTGTCCCAAAGTAAGCCTTGACGCTGTCCCTACGTGAGGCTGTGAGGCTGTCTCTCACAGAGGCCCTGATAATGTCTTTAACAAACCCCTTAGGCTGTTCCTACCGAGGCCCTTATGATGCTCCTAAGGCATGCCCTGACACTGTCCCCAGCTAAGGCCCTGACTCTAGGCCTCACTCAGGCCCTGTCGCTCTCCCTAAGTCAGGATCTGACGCTGTCCCTACATGAAGCCCTGACACTGGTTCTAAATGAGGCACTGATGCTCTAAGTAGCTATGGTCTTGACACTATCCCTACGTCATTTCCTGACGCTATTCCTAAACCTTAACCTAACCTTGTCTTTAGCTAATGTCGAGTCTCTTATGCTAACTAAATCCCTGATGCTGTCCCTAACTAAGACCCTGAATTTAGTCCCGAGGCGGTGAATCTGTCTCTACCTAAGGCTTGGAGGCTGTCCTTAACAAAGGCCCTCAACTTATCTTTAACTGAGGCTCTGACACTCTCCCTAGTTAAGGACTGAGGATGTCTCTGACTAAGACCCTGAGTCTGTCTTTAACTACTGGCCTCACTCTTTCCCTAACAAAGGTCCTGACACATTCCCTAACTAAGACCCTGACACGATCCCTAATAACTCGAGCTGTCCCTCATTAATGCCCTGATGCGGCCCATAAATGGTGTACTGAAGACGGCACTAAGTTCCAGATGATGTCACTAATGACCCAAAATGTCTCTTACTAACGCCCTCAAATTACCTCTAACTGAGGCCCTCAAGTTGTTCGTAACTAAGGCCCTGACACTATCTCTAAATAAGACCCTCAAGTTATCTTTAACTGAGCCCATGACAGTGTCCCTAACAAAGAACCTGACACTGTCTCTAACTAAGGCCCTGAGTCTGTCTTTACCTAACGGCCTCACTCTTTCCCCAACTACTCCCTGACACTGCCCCTACCCAAGGCCCTGACGGTGTGCCTAATTGCCTGAGATGTCTTTCACGAATACCTTGACGCTGTCCATGACTAACACCCTGATGATGTCCCTAATGAACAGCCTGAGGTGCCTCTTACTAAGGCCCTCAAGTTTTTCTCTGAGGCCCTGACACTCTCCCTAATTAAAGCCTTGACACTGTCTGTAAGTAATGGCCTGATGCAGCTCCTACCTGAGATGCTGATTCTCTCACTGAGACCTTGAAGTCTCTACCTGAGAAGCTGACACTGTCTGTAACTAATTTCCTGGCTTTTTCCTTAACTACCATCCTAATTTTGTCTCTGGATAACGCCCTGACACTGGTCCTAACTATGGCACTGATGCTGACCCTATCTAAGGCCCTGACGATGTCCCTAATAGACTGAGATGTCCCTCACTGTTGGCCTGACCCTGTCCCTCACCAAGGCCCTAACCCTCTTCCTAACTAAGGCTGTGATGATGTCTCTACCTGAGGCACTGTCACTGTCTATAATAACGGCCGACTCTTTCCCTAACACACTGATGCTGTCCCTAATAGCCTCATGTATCTCTCAATAACGCCCTGATCCTGTCCATAACTAAACCCTGAATACGTCCCTAAGTATGTCTCTGACGCTGTCCTTAACTAAGGCCCTGATGCTCTCTCTACATAACGCACTGACACTATCTATAATAATGGCCTGACTCTTTCCTTTACTAATACCCTGATGCTATCGCCAATTGAGGCCCTGAAGATGTCCCTAATACCCTTAGGTGCTCCTCTGTATCACCCTGAACCTGCCCATAACTACGGCCCTGAATATGTCCCTAGGTAAGTCTCTGACGCTGTCCCTAACTAAGGCCCTGATGCTGTCTCTACCTCAGAATCTGAAATTCTAATGTCCTGACTCTCCCTAACTAACATCCTGACGCTGCTCCTAAGTGAGGCCCTGACACTCTTCTTAACTAAGGACTTGCTGCTGTCCCTACCTACAACCCTGATACTGTCTGTAACTAATGACCTGACTCTTTCCCTAACTAACACCCTAGTTTTGGCCCTAACTAACGCCCTGACACTGGTTCTAATTATGGTCATGATGCGGCTCTAAGGCCCTAAAGATATCCCTAAGTAACAGCCTGAACTGTGTCTAACTAAGGCTCTCACGTTATCTCTAAGTGAAGCACTGACACTCTCCCTCCCTAACATAGGCCCTGATGCTGTCCCTTATAGTCTAAGCTGTCACTAAATAATGCCCTGATCCTGTCCATAAGTAAGGCCCTGAATATGTCCCTAAGTGCATCTCTGACGATGTCCTTAACAGCCTGAACTCTCCTCAAGTTATCTCTGAGGCTCTGACACTGGCCCTTCCTAAGGCCTCACCCCGGGGTTATCCCAGGCTGCTGGGCAGCTTTCTCTTGTCCGCATCTCTAGCCAGCTGCCTGCCATCGGCCACTCTAAGATTCTGCGATACAGTGGTCCCACGTGGGATGTGCCTGTGTAGGCTCACCTGCGGGAGGAGAGTCATGGCCACTCTGCCCTCCAGGGGACTGCGTCTCAGGGTAGGAGCCTCTCAGCCAGTGTCTGGACACGGGGTTCTGTGTCCTTGCTTGTTGTAAATCCCTGGAGTTACCGCTAACATTTTTGAATGGATATCGCCCCCCCTGCATATTTATAATAGAAATTATTTACCACATTAAAATCCAGGAATGACATTCTTAGAATGAGTAGGAGAACACTGGATGCCCCCACAATGATCTATTACTTGGAGGATTTAAAATTCTAATGAGAAAACACTCACTCTCCTCACCCTCTTGGGTGTCAGCACAAGTCAGGAATCAGCTGCATCCTTTATTTATCCCTCTGATTTTCCAGAACCTCTCCTTCCAGGAGAAATCTCTGGGCTCTTCGGGAGCTGTGAGTGGTGGCCGTCAGGTAACTCTGAGACTGAAAAGCAAGAGGAAGAGAGACAGAGGAGGAGATGAGAATCGGTGATGGCGAGAAGCAGTGGCGTCCACGTTCAATCGCAGGCTGAGAGTCTGGGTTAGTCTCCAGCGAAGCTGAGGACCACCAGGGTCTGGCCCCACTGGCCTTGTCACCTGGTGTGGGGACTGGGGACAGCCAAACCCCCATGGCCACTCTCAGAGAAATCAGGGAGGTGGGAGGGCACCCCTGAGAGCCAGATGGAAAATGGTCATGCTGTGAAATAATAAGATGCCCTTTCAGAAAAGTGAAGAGTATTCTCTTGGTTCTCAAAGACTTGCAAATACTCTATGTTCTTCTGGAGGCATGCTGAAGCCTTCAGCCTTTGAGGGCACTAATGGGAGTGCATCTGGGCTCAAAACCATCCAGCTCTCACTCCCTGAGGGTGCTGAGGATGACCCGTGTCCACCCCTCGGGTGCAATGGGGCCTGAAATCCCCTGATCACCGAGGACGGGAGGTGCCGCACAGACACTCCCCTGGACCACCGGGGGCTTGGCTGCTGGGCTACAGTCCTTTATCAGATACATGGTTTGCAAACATCTTGGGCCACTTTGGATGGTGGATTACCTTATTCCTTGCTCCTTTTATCCACAACTGTTTTTCATTTTGAGAAAGTCCAATTCATCTATTTTGTCTTTTGTTGCTTGTGCTTTTGGTAGATCTAACAAATCATGACCAAATCCACGGTCATGAAGATTTACTCTCATGTTTTCTTCTAGGAGTTTTATAATTATGGTTCTTGCATCTAGGCCTTTGGTCCATTTTGCGTTGATTTTGTATATGGGGTGGGGGGAGGTAAGGGTCCAACTTTCCTCTTCTGCATGTGGGTATCCCGTTGTTCCAGAACCTGTGCTCACTGTTTGGGAGAAAATAGCTGCAAATGACCCGACCAACAAGGGCTTAATTCTAAAGTATACAAACAGCTCATACAACTCAAAAAAGAAAAAACATTAAAAAATAGGCAGAATTTTAGAAGGTCTAAATAGACATTTCTCCAAGGACACACAGATGGCCAAGAGGCACGTGAAAAGATGCTCCACATTGCTAATTATTAGAGAATGCAAATGAAAACTACAGTGAGTTATCACCCCGTAGTGGTCATAATGGCCATCATTAAAATGTCTAGAAATAAATGCTGGAAGGGGTGTGGAGAAAAGGGAACCCTCCTACACTACTGGTGGGAATGTAAATTGATGCAGCCACTATGGAAAACAGTATGGAGGTTCCTCAAAAACTAAAATTCGAATTACCATATGAAGCAGCAATCCCACTCCTGGGCACACATCCAGACAAAACTATAATACGAAAAGATACGTGCACCCCAGCATTCACAGCAGCACTCTTCACGATAGCCAAGACACGGAAGCAACCTGAATGTCCCTCAACAGATGAATGGATATAGAAGATGTGGTACATATATACAATGGAATATCACTCAGCCATAAAACAGAATGAAATAATGCCATCTACAGCTACATGGATGGACCTAGAGATTATCATACAAAGTGAAGTAAGTCAGACAGAGAACAACAAATACCATATGATATCACTTATATGTGGATTATAAAATGAGACCCAAATGAACCTATCTACAGAACAAAAACACACTCACAAATATAGAAAACAGACTTGTGGTTGTCAAGGGGAAGACAGGGGAGAGGGATGGATTGGGAGTTTGGGATTAGTAGATGCAAATTAGTATATATAGGATGGATAGACAAGGTCTTCCTGCACAGCACAGAGAACTGTATTCAATACCCTGTAATTAACCATAATGGAAAAGATAATGAAAAATATGTATATATGTATGTTTCTATATATGAATCACTTTACTGTACAGTAGAAATTAACACAACATTGTAGGCCAACTATACTTTAATATCAATTAGTTTGAAGGCACTTTTATAAATCAGGTCTTATTTCTCTTGTCCTTTCATCCTGGGACAAATGTATAACAGAAACTAACCTGGATTACTCCGGGATGAACTCGTATCACACAGAACTTTAATTGTTGAACAAACCATGAATACGAGTTACACCATGGGATGTCCTGACCCAATATGAAGTTTGTAAACCTTGTATCAAGCCTGCAGAATCCACTAAATTTGGAAATTCAAACTGAAATGAAGCCACCTATCCCATGACTTCTCCACAACTAGTTATACAACATCAATTGGAAACCATATACAATCAAATGAATGTAGACAGAAACAACTATAGCCTTCCTTTTTTTGCCTTTTAGATGAAGACGGTATTTAAGGTGATGTCTTGGGCCGTTTCAGGGTGTTACTCAATTTCCTGGGTATCTGCCATGCACACAAGAGGTACACATGTTAGTTAACTTGTTTGTGCAACTATATGAAGGTAGTTAATACCACAAAACTGTATACGTAAAGTGAATTAAATGCTACAGTCGTGTTTTGTATTTTTAATGACAATGAAAAAAAAGTGCAGCACTGATATTTGTTACAAAAATGAACATTAAAAACATTCTTACTGGAAAAAGCCATACAGAAAAGGCCACCTAGATCCCATACTCATCTTGTCTGCTTCAAATCCATCAAGGTTGTCCAAATGAGTGAGAAACTCAGGAATGGTTCCAGAAAAAGAAAACTGGATCAGGATGGAAAAAGACATTTTCATATAGTTGGGACAGTAGGTGAAAGTTGAAGTGGGGCTGAGTAATAAATTATAATGTGGACATCAGGATTTCTTCATTTAGGGGTTATGTGCTGGTTCCTTGGGCAAAACACACTGTGCATTTTGTGTGAAGTGGCAAACGTGAGTACTTTTTGCCATTACTGCAACTTTTCGGTACATTTTAAATTACTGGAAACTAAGTTACTTTTCTAGACAACGATGTCAATATCATGCCAGAAAATCAGATAAGACGGACATCAAATTTTGTTATAGAGGCCAAGACTTACCCAGACCACGTTCAACCAAAGTTGTGATACTTATTTCCCTTGTAGGAGTCCGCATGGTATGAAGAGGCAACATGGGAAGAGTATATTAGTAGCTACCATCTCTTGGGTCCTGTGGATTACCTGGGGGGCAGTAGAAACTCTGAGATTTTAGTATTGCAATTTTTCACATTACTTCAAAAAATATGCTAAAAAAAAAATTCAGTAAAGTTGCAAATTATGGAATCAATATACACAAATCAGTTTTGTTTCTATACGCTAATAATGAACCAACAGCAAGAAAAATTAAGAAAACAATCCCATTGACAATTCCATCGAAAAGAACGAACTATTTAGCAATAAATTTAACCAAGGACATGAATGACCTATACTCAGAAAACTATAAAGCATTGATAAAGAAACTGAAGACACAATAGAAAACAATATTCCATGCTCATGCATCAGAAAAATTACTATTATTAAAATGTTTGGGAGAGGGGGAAGATGGCGGAAGAGTAAGACTTGGAGATCACCTTCCTCCCCACAGATACACCAGAAATACATCTACACATGGAACAACTCCTACAGAACATCTACTGAATGCTGACAGAAGACCTCAGACCTCGCGAAAGGCAAGAAACTCCGCGCGTACCTGGGTAGGACAAAAAAAAAAAAAAAGAATAAACAGAGACAAAAGAATAGGGATGGACCCTGCACCAGTGGGAGGGAGGTGCGAAGGGGGAAATGTTTCCACACACTAGGAAGCCCCTTCTCAGGCAGAGACTGTGGGTGGTAGAGGGGGAAAGCTTCGGGGCCGCAGAGGAGAGGGCAGCCACAGGGTGCGGAGGGCAAAGTGGAGAGATTCACGCACAGAGGACCGATGCCGACCGGTACTCACCAGCCCAAGAGGCTTGTCTGCTCCCCCGAGGGGTGGGAGGGGCTGGAAGCGGAGGCTCGGGCTTTGGTCGGAGCGCAGGGAGAGGACTGGGGTTGGTGGCCTGAACACAGCCTGCAGGGGATTAGTGCACCGTGGCTGGCCGGGAGGGAGTGCGGGGGGAAAAGTCTGGACCTGCCGAAGAGGCAAGAGACTTTTTCTTCGTTCTTTGTTTCCTGGTGCACGAGGAGAGGGGATTCAGAGCACTGCTTAAAGGAGCGCCAGAGACGGGCGCGAGCCGCGGCTAACAGCGCGGACCCCAGAGACGGGCATGAGACACTAAGGCTGCTGATGCCGCCACTAAGAAGCCTGTGTGCGAGCACAGGTCACTATCCACACCCTCCTTCCGGGGAGCCTGTGCAGCCTGCCACTGCCAGGGTCCCGGGATCCAGGGACAACTTCCCCGGGAGACCGCACAGCGCTCCTCAGGCTGGTGAAAGTCATGTGGCCTCTGCCACCGCAGGCCTGCCCCCCACTCCGTGCCCCTCCCTCCCCACCCCGCCCCACCCCCCGGCCTGAGTGAGCCTAGCCCTCCAATCAGTGGCTCCTTTAACCTAGTCCTGTCTGAGCGAAGAACAGACGCCCTCTGGCGACCTACACGCAGAGGCGGGGCCAAATCCAAAGCTGAGCCCGGAGAGCTGTGTGAACAAAGAAGAGAAAAGGAAATCTCTCCCAGCAGCCTCAGAAGCAGCGGATTAAAGCTCCACGACCAACTTGATGTTGGTCTGTGGAATACCTGAATAGACAACGAATCATCCCAAGTTGAGGAGGTGGAGTTTGAGAGCAAGATTTATGATTTTTTCCCCTTTTCCTCTTTTTGTGTGTATGAGTATGTTTCTGTGTGAGTTTTGGCTGCATAGCTTTGCTTTCAGCATTTGTCCCAGGGTTCTATCTGTCCTTTTTGTTTGTTTGTTTACGCGTTTTAAAAAATTTTTTCTTAATAATTATTTTTTATTTTTAATAACTTTTATTTTACCTTACTTTATTTTATTTTCTATTGTCCTCTTCCTCTCTTTCTTTCTGCTTTTTCTCCCTTTTATTCTGAGCCGTGTGGATGAAAGGCTCTTGGTGCTGCAGCCAGGAGTCAGTGATGTGCCTCTGAGGTGGGAGACCCAACTTCAGGACACTGGTCCACAAGAGACCTCCCAGCTCCATGTAATATCAAACGGCGAAAATCTCCCAGAGATCTCCATCTCAACACCAACACCCAGCTTCACTCAACGACCAGCAAGCTACAGTGCTGGACACCCTATGCCAAACAACTAGCAAGACAGGAACACAACCCCACCCATTAGCAGAGAGGCTGCCTAAAATCATAATAAGTCCACAGACACCCCAAAACACACCACCAGACGTGGACCTGCCCACCAGAAAGAAAAGATCCAGCCTCATCCACCAGAACACAGGCACTAGTCCCCTCCACCAGGAAGCCTACACAACCCACTGAAACAACTTTAGCCACTGGGGACAGACACCAAAAACAACGGGAACTACGAACCTGCAGGCTGCAAAATGGAGACCCCAAACACAGTAAGATAAGCAAAATGAGAAGACAGAAAAACACACAGCAGATGAAGGAACAAGATGAAAACCCACCAGACCTAGCAAATGAGAGGAAATAGGCAGTCTACCTGAAAAAGAATTCAGAATAATGATAGTAAGGATGATCCGAAATCTTGGAAATAGAATAGAGAAAATGCAAGAAACATTTAACAAGGACCTAGAAGAACTAAAGAGGAAACAGCAACAATGAATAACACAATAAATGAAATGAAAAATACTCTAGATGGGATCAATAGCAGAATAACTGAGGCAGAAGAACGGATAAGTGACCTGGAAGATAAAATAGTGGAAATAACTACTGCAGAGCAGAATAAAGAAAAAAGAATGAAAAAACTGAGGACAGTCTCAGAGACCTCTGGGACAACATTAAACGCACCAACATTCGAATTATAGGGGTTCCGGAAGAAAAAGAGAAAAAACGGACTGAGAAAATATTTGAAGAGATTATAGTTGAAAACTTCCCTAATATGGGAAAGGAAATAGTTAATCAAGTCCAGGAAGCACAGAGAGTCCCATACAGGATAAATCCAAGGAGAAACACACCAAGACACATATTAATCAAACTGTCAAAAATTAAATACAAAGAAAACATATTAAAAGCACCAAGGGAAAAACAACAAATAACACACAAGGGAATCCCCATAAGTTTAACAGCTAATCTCTTAGCAGAAACTCTGCAAGCCAGAAGGGACTGGCAGCACATATTTAAAGTGATGAAGGAGAAAAACCTACAACCAAGATTACTCTACCCAGCAAGGATCTCATTCAGATTTGATGGAGAAATTAAAATTTACAGACAAGCAAAAGCTGAGAGAGTTCAGCACCATCAAACCAGCTTTACAGCAAATGCTAAAGGATCCTCTCTAGGCCTGAAACACAATAGAAGGAAAAGACCTATATAACAAACTCAAAACAATTAAGAAAATGGGAATTGGAACATACATATTGATAATTACCTTAAATGTAAATGGATTAAATGCTCCCACCAAAAGACACAAGACTGGCTGAATGGATACAAAAACAAGACGCATATATATGCTGTCAACAAGACACCCACTTCAGACCTAGAGACACACACAGACAGAAAGTGAGGGGATGGAAAAAGATATTCCATGCAAATGGAAACCAAAAGAAAGCTGGAGTAGCAATTCTCCTATCAGACAAAATAGACTTTAAAATGAAGACTATTAGAAGAGACAAAGAAGGACACTACAAAATGATCAAGGAACCAATCCAAGAAGAAGACATAACAATTTTAAATATTTATGCACCCAACATAGGAGCACCTCAATACAGAAGGCAAATACTAACAGCCATAAAAAGGGAAATCGACAGTAACACGTTCATAGTAGGGGACCTTAACACCCCACTTTCACCCATGGTCAGATCATCAAAAATGAAAATAAATAAGGAAACACAAGCTTTAAATGATACATTAAACAAGATGGACCTAATTGATATTTATAGGACACTCCATCCAAAAACAACAGCATACACATTTTTCTCAAGTGCTCATGGAACATTCTCCAGGATAGATCATATTTTGGGTCACAAATCAAGCCTTGGTAAATTTAAGAAAATTGAAATTGTATCAAGTATCTTTTCCGACCACAACGCCATGAGACTAGATATCAATTACAGGAAAAGATCTGTAAAAAATACAAACACATGGAGGCTAAACAATACACTACTTAATAACGAAGTGATCACTGAAGAAATCAAAGAGGAAATGAAAAAATACCTAGAAACAAATGACAATGGAGACACAACGGCCCAAAACCTATGGGATGCAGCAAAAGCAATTCTAAGGGGGAAGTTTATAGCAATACAAGCCCACCTTAAGAAGCAGGAAACATCTTGAATAAACAACCTAAACTTGCACCTCAAGCACTTAGAGAAAGAAGAACAAAAAAACCCCCAAAGTTAGCAGAAGGAAAGAAATCATAAAAATCAGATCAG
This sequence comes from Orcinus orca, assembly GCF_937001465.1. Lineage (NCBI taxonomy): Eukaryota > Metazoa > Chordata > Mammalia > Artiodactyla > Delphinidae > Orcinus > Orcinus orca. Next base: position 6,782,953 of record NC_064565.1, on the reverse strand, counting down.
AAATAAATGAAAAAGAAATGAAGGAAACAATAGCAAAGATCAATAAAACTAAAAGCTGGTTCTTTGAGAAGATAAACGAAATAGATAAACCATTAGCCAGACTCATCAATAAAAAATGGGAGAAGACTCAAATCAATAGAATTAGAAATGAAAAAGGAGAAGTAACAACTGACACTGCAGAAATACAAAATATCATGAGAGATTACTACAAGCAACTCTATGCCAATAAAATGGACAACCTGGAAGAAATGGACAAATTCTTAGAAATGCACAACCTGCCAAGACTGAATCAGGAAGAAATAGAAAATATGAACAGACCAATCACAAGCACTGAAATTGAAACTGTGATTAAAACTCTTCCAACAAACAAAAGCCCAGGACAAGATGGCTTCACAGGCGAATTCTATCAAACATTTAGAGAAGAGCTAACACGTATCCTTCTCAAACTCTTCCAAAATACAGCAGAGGGAGGAACACTCCCAAATGCCTTCTACAAGGCCACCATCACCCTGATACCAAAACCAGACAAGGATGTCACAAAGAAAGAAAACTACAGGCCAATATCACTGATGAACATAGATGCAAAAATCCTCAACAAAATACTAGCAAACAGAATCCAACAGCACAATAAAAGGATCATACACCATGATCAAGTGGGGTTTATTCCAGGAATGCAAGAATTCTTCAATATACATAAATCAATCAATGTGATACACCATATTAACAAATTGAGGGAGAAAAACCATATGGTCATCTCAATAGATGCAGACAAAGCTTTCGACAAAATTCAACACCAATTTATGATAAAAACCCTCCAGAAAGTAGGTACAGAGGGAACTTTCCTCAACATAATAAAGGCCATATATGACAAACCCACAGCCAACGTCGTCCTCAATGGTGAAAAACTGAAAGCATTTCCACTAAGATCAGGAACAAGACAAGGTTGCCCACTATCACCACTCTTATTCAACATAGTTTTGGAAGTTTCAGCCACAGCAATCAGAGAAGAAAAAGAAATAAAAGGAATCAAAACTGGAAAAGAAGTAAAGCTGTCACTGTTTGCAGATGACATGATACTATACATAGAGAATCCTAAAGATGCTACCAGAAAACCACTAGAGCTAATCAATGAATTTGGTAAAGTAGCAGGATACAAAATTAATGCACAGAAGTCTCTGGCATTCCTACACACTAATGAAGAAAACATCTGAAAGTGAAATCAAGAAAGCACTCCCATTTACCATTGCAACAAAAAGAATAAAATATCTAGGAATAAACCTACCTAAGGAGTCAAAAGACCAGTATGCAGAAAATTATAAGACACTGATGAAAGAAATTAAGGATGATACAAAGCGATGGAGAGATATACCATGTTCTTGGATTGGAAGAATCAACATTGTGAAAATGACTCTACTACCCAAAGCAATCTACAGATTCAATGCAATCCCTATCAAACTACCACTGCCATGTTTTCACAGAACTAGAACAAAAAATTTTACAATTTGTATGGAAACACAAAAGACCCCGAATAGCCAAAGCAATCTTGAGAACGAAACACGGAGCTGGAGGAATCAGGCTCCCTGACTTCAGACTATACTACAAAGCTACAGTAATCAAGACAGTATGGTACTGGCACAAAAACAGAATGATAGATCAATGGAACAGGATAGAAAGTCCAGAGATAAACCCACGCACATATGGTCACCTTATCTTTGATAAAGGAGGCAGGAATGTACTGTGGAGAAAGGACAGCCTCTTCAATAAGTGGTGCTAGGAAAACTGGACAGGTACATGTAAAAGTATGAGATTACATCACTCCCTAACACCATACGCCAAAATAAGCTCAAAATGGATTAAAGACCTAAATGTAAGTCCAGAACTATCAAACTCTTAGAGGAAAACATACGCAGAACACTCTATGACATAAATCACAGCAAGATCCTTTTTGACCCACCCCCTAGAGAAATGGAAATAAAAACAAAAATAAACAAATGGGACCTAATGAAACTGCAAAGCTTTTGCACCCCAAAGAAAACCATAAACAAGACCAAAAGACAACCCTCAGAATGGGAGAAAATATTTGCAAATGAAGCAACTGAAAAAGGATTAATCTCCAAAATTTACAAGCAGCTCATGCAGCTCAATAACAAAAAAAACAAACAACCCAATCCAAAATTGGGCAGAAGCCCTAAACAGACATTTCTCCAAAGAAGATATACAGACTGCCAACAAACACATGAAAGAATACTCAACATCATTAATCATTAGGGAAATGCAAATCAAAACTAGAATGAGATACCATCTCATACCAGTCAGAATGGCCATCACCAAAATATCTAGAAACAATCAATGCTGGAGAGGGTGTGGAGAAAAGGGAACACTCTTGCACTGCTGGTGGGAATGTGAATTGGTACAGCCACTATGGAGAATAGTATGGAGGTTCCTTAAAAAACTACAAATAGAACTACCATATGACCCAGCAATCCCACTACTGGGCATATACCCTGAGAAAACCATAATTCAAAGAGTCATGTACCAAAATGTTCATTGCAGCTCTATTTACAATAGCCAGGAGATGGAAACAAGCTAATTGTCCATCATCGGATGTATGGATAAAGAAGATGTGGCACATATATACAATGGAATATTACTCAGCCATAAAAAGAAATGAAATTGAGTGATTTGTAATGAGGTGGATGGACCTAGAGTCTGTCATACAGAGTGCACTAAGTCAGAAGGAGAAAGACAAATACCATATGCTGACACAGATATATGGAAATTAAGGAAAAAAATGTCATGAAGAACCTAGGGGTAAGAGAGGAATAAAGACACAGACCTACTAGAGAATGGACTTGAGGATATGGGGAGGGGGAAGGGTAAGCTGTGACAAAGTGGGAGAGTGGCATGGACATATATACACTACCAAGCGTAAAATAGATAGCTAGTGGGAAGCAGCCGCATAGCACAGGGAGATCAGCTCGGTGCTTTGTGACCACCTGGAGGGGTGGGATACGGAGGGAGGGAGGGAGGCAGACACAAGAGGGAACAGATATGGGATCGTATGTATATGTATGACTGATTCACTTTGTTATAAAGCAGAAACTAACACACCATTGTAAAGCAATTATACTCCAATGAAGATGTAAAAAAAAAAATGTTTATTCTACCTAAAGCCATCAACAGACAGTGCCAGGAAAACTAGACACCAGTCTCCAAAGAACGACACTGGTCACCATCTACACTGCACATAAAACTAACTAAAAGTACACAGTATTCCACATTAAACCCTTTCTCTCCTGAGTCCCCTGAAGATGCACCCCACCCACCCAGCAATCACCTGCACAGGAAGATTCTCCACACTTGCTCATTTTTTCCTCTTGTGGAGTCTCCTCACCAGTGGTTCCTGAGAAAACCCAGCTCCTGTCAGTGTGGACAATGCCTCATGGTCCAGAAACCTAGGCCCTGACAGGAGACAAAGCTCCTGTCTGCTTGTCACAGAGCAAAGTCTGTGGACAGGGTGCACCTGTGCCCCCAGGGTCACACAGGTGGGTTCGGCGCCCCCTGTGGGATGTGAGAAAAGTGCCGGGAGTGCCGCACTCACAAACCCAGAGGCCTGGTCTGGGAGGCAGTTCTGTTGTATATACTCAGTTTGGAAATCCAAACTGAAATGGAGCCAAGTATCTCACTGTATCTTCCCAAAAGACGGTTAAGGAGCAATTAATTACAAACCATATGTAATGAAATGAATGTAGACACAAACTTTACGACTTAAACCAAAATTCACTCAAAATGCCCATAGACAAATTTCAATTACCAAACTATAAAAATCCTAGGAAAAAAAAAAAGGTAATCTACATGACTTTGGGTCTGGTGACCTTATTTAGAAAACTGGAAGACAAACCACAAACTGCAAGAAACTATTTCCAAAACACATATCTGATAAAGGATTTGTACTCAAATTATGCCAACAATGCCATTAAAATTTGGTAAAGATTGAAACACACACCTGCCCAAGAAGATAAACAGGCAGTAAATAAGTATACAAGAATAAGCTCAAGATGCTGGTGGAATGCATGTACAACCAACTTTGAAAGACAGTTTGGCAGTTTTTTCCAAATCTAAAAAGTCTCACCTTAGGATCCAAGAAGTGTACCTCTTGTATTAAGACAACTGCTTTGAAAAACTGTATTCAAACCAAAACTAGCATCAACTAATGCATAGCAGCTCTATTCATAATGGCTAAAAACTTAAAGATATCAGGATGTCCTTCTGTAGATGATTTCATAAGCAAATTAGGGCACATACATGTCAAGGGGAGCAGAATACACCACCCCAAAATATGCCCATTTGACAAAAGGATTATTTTGGACTGATTAATTTAAGAAACAGCAGACCCAGGAGAATCTTTCAAAACCAAGTAGAAAATGCCCTTTTAGGAGGTAAATTTACATTTATTAAGGATATCTCCATTTGTAAATGTATGTCCCTCTCTGGACCAGGAATTGAATGATGACTAAATATCAAGAAAAGCTTGTTGGGACTTCCCTGCTGGTCCAGTGGTTAAGACTCCATGCTCCCAATGCATGGGACCAGGGTTCAATCCCTGCTCAGGGAACTAGATCCCACATGCTGCAATTAAGAGCCCGCATGCCGCAATTAAGATTCCACAGGCCGCAACTAAGACCCGGCGCAGCCAAATAAATAAATGTTAAAAAAAAAAAAAAAAGCTTGTCAATGAAATAGGCCTGGATGTAAACCTGTGTAACAACCATACCGTTGTTTACAGGGCTTTGCCTAATAACATCCCTTAAATGGCTGCCTCCATTCCCTAACATCTTTTTTTGTTCTCAGCAGAAGCATTTAAGATAACGGCTTGGGCCATTTCAGGGAGTGACTCAGTTTTGCTGGGTATCTTTCAAATATACAGGAGGTACGCATGGTATATATTAAACTTCTGATTGTTTTCTCCAGTTCGTCTCTTTTTCATTACAAGGGGGATCTCTATAAAGAACATAGAAGTGTAGAGGGAAAATTATTTTTCCTCTCATATACATGCAGTGCGATAGTATTCAGAGATATAAAGGAATGGATCATCAACCCGTGCAAAAAAAAAACAATAGATGCACCGAACACTTACATTGCTAAGTGAAAGAATCCGGCCTGAGGGCTGCGCACTGTGTGGCCTCCTTTACACGACGTGCTAGAAAGGGCAGAACTGACACGGGAGCAGTTTACGGAACATGTGGCTGAAACAGTCCATATGATACTTCAGTGGTGAATACCTGTCACTATGCATCTGGCTACACCCACAGATTTTTACAACCCAACAAGTAAGTTACAATCTATTCAAACTTAGCTACTTAGGATATGGGAGTGTCAAAGACTGCAATACAGAATGTAACAAAGAAGCTAACCGATTCAGAAATGTATGAAAAAACTCACTGTTGGTAGTGGGACAAATGGGCTGACCTAAGTTAACTTTGGAAATGTACAGAATCTGTAGGCCAAAGACAAAATGTGCCATACATACACAGTGGACTCTATGTTCTTTCCCAGGAGGGGTAGCAGCTAACAGTACTGAAACTATGATATCAGTCATCAAATGGAACAAGCACTGAATTTCATAAATGACAAATGGTGGAAGCCAGGTTTCTTACCACTGGAGTTGGATGTTACAGTCAAACAAAGGGAGAAGGTTACAATATCCATGTCATAACAGATCTGCTTGGAGATATCAGTATAAACTATCTTTAGCCTACACATAGTTCCACATGGAAATCTTTATATTTATGTGTATATGCATAGGCTGGGATACATGCATATATTTCGATGTACAGTCAGCTGAGCGTATTTAGCTCCCACATGTAAGTTTTTAATACCATTCTCTAATAAAAGGAACAAGGGCTCTGTGAAGAAAGGGCTGCTGCTAGGACTGAGACAGTAAATATATGAAGCAGGATAATCTTAAAATATCATAAAGAAGTACCAAAAATTTTTTAAACCCACAAAAGAAAAATTATGTAAAATGAAATCAAGAGCAAATGGAAAAAGCTCTCAAGAGCCAAAGCAAGAATTAACTAAGCAGTCTAATAATGTAGTACTGGATTATAACCAAAAGTTTACACTAATTATTCACGTGTCCAAACTGGTATAAATAAATTACAGAGTTTTTGATGAATGGTGTTAAATAGAAATCTCCTATGCAGAAAGCTTCTAAACAATGTATATAGCCACTCAGCTGTCCATCAAGGATGTGAAGCTAACCCCTCTCTCCTCAAGTGTGGCTTCTGCATTATGACTGCCTCCTACATAAGACACACAGGATGGACATGGGAAAAAATCAACCTCACTGTGGGAAAACCTGACTAATGTTACCTCAGCTGGGTGACCAAAATTAAGAATATAAGGGAGAAGTTCCCTTAAGAGCCCGTCTTCTTGATATATAGTGAAGAAGAAGAACTTCACATCTGTGGTCTGCTTTTTGAGAACCAAGTCTAAGCACGACAAAACCACCAAGCAAATCCCAGCACCCGGCAGTCTATACAATACCTGAGCAGCCCTCCTCCACGCTGTCAAGGTCATGGAAACAAGGATAATCTGAGCAACTGTCAGAGCCCAGAAGAGACTAAACAGACATGATGACCCCATGTCCTCTGAGACCCTGGAACAAGGAAAGGTATAACAAAGGGAATGTGAATAGGGACTTCAGTGAATAGTAAAGTATCAGTATTTGTTCATTATTTGTCATGATTCTGTAGAAAATTAGACAGGAAAAATTAAACGTCAAATAAGAGAAACCTACTGTAACAAACTGGAAATCTAGAGGAAAAGGGGGATTTCTTTGTAAAAACACATTACCAAAATGGACCCTAAATGAAGGAAAACACAAAAAGGCCAATTAACCACTGAGGAACCTCTTCCCTACTGGCTATCCTATCACTGTTCCAGGCTTTCCCTCTCCCGGGACAGGGAAGGAGCAGGGACAGAGCTGTTTGGCAGCTCCCCTAGTATATGACCCAACCCAGTGTCTTCATCTCCCCTAACCACGCCTACCCAGTGAGGACACCTGTGGAAGGGTCAGGGATTATTGACTCAGATATATCAACCAGGACTTTTTCTTTACCCAGCGACTGGACACACTTACGGAAGTAAAATAAATTAGTATTTATTGTAAGGGTAGAAATACATTAATACTTGCAAGTGGCAGGTTGAAGACTGGGTTTGGACCTGGCAGGTCCAGGGGCTCACACTGTCTCAGTGTGACCTTGCTTCTCTCCAAACCTTTGTCCCGCTCAGTGCCTTTGGGGGACCCCATTCACAGGCACAGGCTCTCTCACTGCACTTGGGCCAACAGCAGTTCTAGGCTGACAACCACTCACCAACCATTTTCCGAGAAAGAGTTTCTCCTTTTCTTGGATTCCAAGAAAGTCATGGTTTTAAAATGCCTTTGATCTGGCTTGGGTTGCATTCTCATCCTTAACCCATCACCAGAAGATGGAAAATGGGACTGGCTAGATGTGGGTTGTAAACCCATCTTCGGGCTGGGTGGAACATGGGGTCATCCTTCTGCAACTGTTTGGACTGGAAGCAGGTGACATGTAATTCCCAAAGGAAAACTGAGGCACTTGGGCCTGAGAACAGATGCTGGCTGGGAGAAAGCAACAGATTCTATGTCAATGACAGCTCACTGCACAGCACAGAATCTGACACAAAAGGAAGAAAGGGGTTCACTTAGGGTCAGGGGCTGCAGCGACACATCCAGTGCTCTTACTGCCCCTCCCAAGACTGCAAGAAGGTCTTTCACTTGCTGAAAAGTCAGGATCATTGCTGGTGGTAAACTCAAGTCTCTTTCCTTAGGCATCAGGTCCTCACATCTCAGAGGCTGGCCCAGAACAGCCCATGTGCCCTCAGAGACACACACACCTCATTCCTGCCCCTGAGAGGTGGGAGCCCTGAGTTATGCCGTCTCCCTGGCCATATTAATTGCCCATCCCTGAAAAACAATACTGCTCCTTTTCCAGTTTTTTCTCTATCCTTTACTAAGAGGAAGAAACCAAATGCTAGGGTGGTAAGGAAACCCTTGTGCAATGAAGTAACGGGAGGCTCGAGAATTATTTCCTGCCATGGAACCCATAATTGGCAGGCTTTCCAGAGGCCACATGGATGCAAATGGCTCTCCAAGACAATGGGAGTGGCAGTGTAAACCTCACACTGGGAGGTCCCGTTGCTCCCATATCTTTGATTCTTAATGAATATGCGTGTCAAAAGTTTCTAACGACTGAAAGGACAGAGGATTGCAGGGCCATGGTCTGCTATATGGGTGTTGTGTCAGGGCCACACTCCAATGTCTATAGGATTATTACCTCTCTTGGCAGCCTGTGAGGCCGTGAGCGGGAGGCCTTCTTCTCAGCCACATGCATGTTGGTAGTTGAAACTTCTCAAAGGAATGTCTACACTGCCCAGGTAGCTCTTGAATTGCCCGGCATCATGGTCAGCTCCGTAACTGTACATGAGGGCCTGACAATGCCCAGGCTGGACTGAGCTAGAGGACCACAGATGCCTGCCTGGATAGTCAGAGGTCGAGGGCTGTCCTGCCTGAGACTTGATCATCTATTCATGCCCACTCAGATGGGACAAAGGATGCCTCCAGTGCTAGGAGGGCCCCACCAGCCCTCAAGAAGGCAGCACCTGGGGGCTGGCAGGTCACTGCACCCAGTCCTATATAAATCCACACATGTCCACTGAGTGCCCTCCTGTCTGGGCTGTGCTGGAACCTGGGGCTGCCCAGACAGAGTAGGGCCAGCATCACCCTTCCCAGGTAGGAGGGCAGAAGGAAACCATGCATGACTTCTGACACCCTCCCCAATCCTTGACAGAGGTTGAGTTGGATAAGAAGCAGTCCCAGACAAGAACAGACATTTCATTCTTCTCTCAGAGCCCAGGACTGGGGGAAGGGAGGCCAGAAAAACAGTTCTTCACCTCAGCTCCCTGACTCCTGTTTGACCCTGGGCAAGTCCTACCCATTCTGGAGGCTTCACAGAGAAGGAGAGGGGAGGGCAATGAGCTTAAACCTAACTCTAACCTTTACCCTAAGAACCCTAACCTCTAACCGTAACCCCCTAACAACCCTAGCCCCAGACCCCTAGACCCTCGCCACGGACCCCTAAACTCTAATCCCTGACCCTTTAACCACAACCCTCTACCATGACTCTGCAACGATGACCCATAACCCTAAACTGTGACCGTTGAACACTCACACTGACTCAGCCCCAGGCTTAAAGCCTGGCCTAGTGGGCGCCGAGGGATGACTGAATGAACTCTCAAATAAACCGAGGAATTAAATCTTCCCGACCATGAATTTAGCAATGGTTTCTTAGATTTGACAGTAAAGCATAAGAAATGAAAGGAAAAAATATATAAATTGGATTTCCTGAAAATTACAAACCTTTGTGCATCAAAAGAGGCTATCCAGAAAGTAAAGAGACAGCCCACAGAATGGAAGACAATATTGGCACATTATATACTGATAAAACTCTTTACCTAGAATATACCCAGGATTTTTCCAACTTATCAACAAAAAGACAAACAATACAATTTTTGAAACAGACAAATAACTTGCATGGACTGCTCTCCAGGCAAGACATACAAATGGTCAACAAGGACATGAAAAGATGTCAAATTTCAGGAGTCATGATGAAAATGCAAATTAAGGCCACAGTGTGATGCCCCTTCACACACACTAAAATAAAAATAAATTTATAAATAAAATTTAAAATACGTAAATAAAAATAACAAATGTTGGCAACAATGCAGAGAAATTGGAACACTTAAAAGTTACTTGTGGATATGTACAATGGTGCAGTCTATGTGTACAAACCTTTAGCATTTACTCAAAAATATAAAATATAATTACCATGTGGTTCAACAACTCCAATCCTAGATATATACCAAAAAAAAGGAAAACAGGCGTTCAAACAAAAACTCCTACACCAGTTATTCATAGCAGCGGTCAGCCACACACAGGAACCTTCTGCCCACTTTTCCTCACCTTCTCCCTCAGCGGCATCACCTCCCGGCAGGTTCTGAGGAGACCAGGCTCCTGTCAGCATGAACTGGACCCCACAGTGTCCCAAAGCTGAAGGCCCAGCGGGTCCTGAGGAGACCCGGCTTCTGATAGTGTGAACCTGACCCCGGCTTGTCCCAAAGCCTGGCCATCAGCGTGGACTCAGCCCCACGTGTTCCAGAAGCCAAAGCCCCAGCAGGTCCTGAGGAGACAGGGCTCCTCTCAGCATGAACATGAACAGCATGCTCTGAACCAACATCCCGCCAAAAAAGATATACAGATAGTAAAAGTCATACAGAAACAAGCTCAAGGGCTTCTCTGGTGGCGCAGTGGTTGAGAGTCCACCTGCTGATGCGGGGGACACGGGTTCGTGCCCCGGTCCGGGAAGATTCCACGTGCCGCGGAGCCGCTGGTTCCGTGAGCCATGGCCGCTGAGCCTGCGTGTCCAGAGCCTGTGTTCCGCAACGAGTGATGCCACAACAGTGAGAGGACCGCGTACCTCAAAAAAAAAAAAAAAAGAAAGAAACAAGCTCAACATCATATACAATTAGGGAATTACAAATTAAAATCATGAGCTATCACAGCACACCTATTAGGACTGCTAAGCTCCAAAACTATGACAATACCAATTGCTAGAGGGTGAGGAACAAAAGGAACTCTCCCTCATAGCTGGGGGGATGCATGTGCAGCCACTTTGTAAGATAATTTGGCAGTTTTTTCCAAAGCTAAACAAGTCTCACGTTGGGATCCAACAATCACACTTCCAGTATTTAGGCAACTGCTTTGAAAATCTATGTCCAAATGCAAAGAAGGATGCAATTATGAAGAGCAGCACTTCCATAATGGCTAAAACCTTGAAGAAATCAGGATATCCTTCAAAAGATGAATGCATAAGCAAATTGGGGTACATCTATGTCAACGTGAGTAAAATATGCCACCCCAATATATGTCTCTCTGGCATAAGGATTATTGGTCCGCTTAAAAAAAAAAAAAAAAAAAGGGCTTCCCTGATGGCTAAGTGGTTAAAAGTCCACCTGCCGATTCAGGGGACACAGGTTCGAGCCCTGGTCCGGGAAGATCCCACATGCCGCAGATCAACTAAGCCTGTGAGCCACAACTACTGAGCCTGCGCTCAAGAGCCTGTGAGACACAACTACTGAGCCCGTGTGCCACAACTACTGAAGCCCACACGCCTAGAGCCTGTGCTCCGCGACAAGAAAAGCCACCACAATGAGAAGTCCGCACACCACAATGAAGAGTAGCCCCTGCTCGCCACAACCAGAGAAAAGACTGCACACGGCAACGAAGACCCAATGCAGTCAAAAATATAAATTTTTTAAAAAATCTCAGAAAACTGAGATTGCTGTTTTATGAAGGACATTTACAACAGAGAAGTCTCCATTTATAAGGGTATGTCCCTCTTTGCACCAAAAATAGAAGGATAATTAAATCTTAAGTAACTCTTTTCAATGGGGAAGTCCTGACTTAAATGTGCAAACAGTCATACCCTTGTTTACTGTGCTTTGCATGATAACCTGCCATAACTGGCCTTCCCCACTTCCCCAGCATCTTTCTTCTGTTTTTAGCTGAAGACAGTATTTAAGGGGATGGTTTTGGTCATTTCAGGGCATGACTCAGTTTTCCATGGTATCACCCCTGTATTCAGAAGGTATACATGTTATTAAACTTCGGCTTTCCCCTGGTAATCTGTCTTTTATTACAGGGGCGGGGGGGGGACCTCAACCAAGAACCTAGAAAAGTAGAGGGAAACTTGTTTTTCCTCCCATACACGTGCAGTGGAATACTACTCAGCAGAAAAGAATGCACCATCAACCTATGGAAAGACATTGATAAATCTTCAGTATATACTGCTAAGTGAAAGACTCCAGTCTGCGGAGGCTGCACACAGTATGACCCCATTGATGACATTCCGGGAAACGCAAAGCTACCTAGATGATAAGCAGATCATGGGGTGGGGGGTTTGAAGCAGTCCATGTGATACTCTAGGGTGGATACCTGTCACTATGCATTTGTCTAAGACCACAGAGGTGCATAGCCCATCTATGCAAAGGGCCAATCAAAATCTATTCAAATTTAGTTATTTAGGATGTAGGAATGTTGCAGGATGGAATACATAATGTCACAGAATCTAACTGTATTAGAAATATATGGAAACAACTTACTGTAGGGGATGGGATAAAAGGTGCTGACCTAAGTCACCTTTGGCAATGAATGGAATCTGTAGACTAAAGGCAAAATGGACCGTATATAAACAGTGGACTTTATTCTACGAAGTTCTTTCTAGGGTGTAGTAGCCAACAATTCTGAAACCTCTGCACATGTAACCTGGAAAGGAGCAATGCACAGATAAATGGCAGATGGTGGGAGCCAGGGAGCCAGCCACAGCCTTGCTGTGGGAGTGGGAAGTTACAGATAAGCAAGGGGAGAGCCTCTACCCTCATAATCCTGGATCTGGGCTTCCTGGGAGGATGTTGACTGGCCGGGGGAAACACACAGATCTTCATGCTGGGAAGACCCTGCAGACATAGGAATTTCACACCCCATCATTCCACCCATACCTGCTGGAAACATTCAGCCCTCCATAATCAGTCAACGTCTCACCCCCAGGCAGATAAAGGAGCATGAGGGTCTTGCTTACCCCTAAGCTGTCCCAGAATCCAGGCCCTGGGTGTGGAGCCAGGTTGGGGGTTCCTGGGCCTCTGAATCCAGGCCCTGGGTGTGGAGCCAGGTTGGGGGTTCCTGGGCCTCTGACCAGCAGGTGAGAGGAGAGAGAAAGACCGGGCCTGAGGACAGAGGTTCCCTCAAGGCTGTGAGCCCAGGAGACCCGATGGGGCTCATTCCCAGTGCGGACATGGGCGGGGCCTGCAGTGGTTCTCTGTTCCCCCTGGGCCCTTTGATGAAGCCATGGCAGCACTGGGCCCTGACGTCTCCTGGCGGTGTCTCAAACTCTGACACAGCAGTTTTACAAAGGAACAGGAGAATGGAGCTGAGCCCCTGACGGCCACTCCTTTGTGGCTCTGAGTTGCTTCCACCAGGACCACAGTCACCTGCACATAGTCTGCTGTGACCTACCTGTCCTCATTGGCCTTTCCTCTCCCTCCCTGTGATGATTCCCGTGACATTTCCAGCCTGGACCCCTCTCCCAGGCCAGACGCCTCTGTCCAGCCACCGCACCCCCATCTCACCTTGGGGGCTAACAGGCCCCTCAGAGGACTGGGCCCGCATCTCCCACTCCCAGGAGCAGCCCCACCTTCCCAGGTTGCTGAGCCCAGGCACCAGGTGTAACCAAGCAGGGCCCTACGGGGCCTTCCCAGGACAGACCCCTCCCCCACATGCTCTGCTGTAGCTCCTCTCTGAAGTACCTGGATAACAGTATCTGATGCATGCTTCCTGAGTTGTTTTACAGATGCTAAAACCACCACCAAGTGGAAGAACTTAACTACTTGATGATCATGAACAGGGAGCCCTGGAGCTTCTGGCGCCTAAGATATTATAATGTTAACCGCCTGTTACCTCACCATCAACCAGAGAATTGCGCACCAGCTGATCACATACCCTGCAACGCCCCTCCTTCACCTGGCCTTTCATATTGCTTTACTGAAATCCTTCAGGGAGCTTGGGGTTTTAGAGCACAAGCCACCTGGCCTCCTTGTATTGGCACTTTTACAATTAAAGCTGCACTTTTCTTCACCACACCCGGTGTCAGTAGACTGGCTTTACTGCACTCGGGCAAGCCGACCCACGATTTGTTCGGTAACACTGGGGCCTCCCAGGCTCCCACCCTCCTTGTGCCCCAGTGACTGTCATCTGCTCCTCCAGTCTTGTTGCAGCAAAAGTAGAAATGAAGTTTTCCTTCCCCTGAGAACAAGGAAAACAAAGGGAACAGCGAACAGGCTAGAGAAGAAATATAACCTGGCCTGAAAGTGCTAATCACTCCTTGTTTTACTTTGTCACTAATCTGTAATAACTAGATTTGTACTTTTCAAAGCTAACCTCACTCCCTGACACTGTGTAATTTACATTTAGTACCCATCACCCCTGACTCTGTGTGAGTTACATCCCCTGCCTCTCACTCCCTAACCTTATGTCCAGCACTTACATTCTATACGCCCCTCATAACAAATCACCCCCTATACCTTTTGCATTTCAGAAACAAGGTCACCACCGATAAACCAGAGGCAAACGTATGCAATTACCAGACTCCTGGACCCCAATTATCATGCAGCCTGATGCCAGCTATGACTGTTTTGAAAAATGCAAAGGAAAGGAAGAATGCAAGACCTTCATACTTTTATCCTCATCCTATACCCCAGACTGCGAGAGCCCCACGCATAAAATTTTCCCTGATTCTCAAGGAGCGGGGGCGTGCCCAGTTCTTGAGGCGCTAGCCAGCTGTGTCTTCCCTTCTGCCTGGCAGAAACATAAAGCCATCTCTCTCTTCCTCCAAAATCCCTGTCTCCGTAATTCTGTTTGGCCTCGGTGCACAGGGAAGCTGAGATTTCGACAACAGTCTGTGGCCAGTTCCCACACTAATTCCCCTCTACGCCCACAGCCCTGGCCCAAGCCCGATCTGGTGCCTGGTTCCTCCATCAGGCCTGACAAAGCTCCCTGCCCTCACGGTGCGTCTCACATCCCACCCCAACCTGGTCTTTCTGAAGCATAAACGAGACTGACTCTCTCCCGCCTGTAATCCCCCAAATGTTTCCCCACTTTCGCTAGGGTATCTTCCGGGAGAGACATCTTCCAAGGCCCTGAGAGTCCCCGGCATCCCCACTAGGCTGCTGGCTCCTGAGTTCCCTGACAATGAGCACCTCAGCAGGCCGGGCGACACGGCAGGAAACCCCAGAACTGCTCACCTCAGGACGGGGCAGACACTGCCACGGCCTGATCAGAGACAGCAGAGAAGGGTTCCCCAGCTGGGACACAAACTCTGCACGAGTGGCCTCTCCTTGAGCCATTACATCACCTCGTGTGATTTGAGGGAAGGAAGGACTGAAGCACACTTGGTTCCTAAGGAGGATGGTATAGGCTCAGTCACATCCCCCCAAATTCACATGCTGAATCCCTAACGCCCAGGACCCCAGGATGTGGCTGTATTTGGAGACGGGATTTTTAAAGAGGTGATCAAGGTAAAAATGAGGTCACTAGGGTGGATCTTAATCCAATAAGATTGATGTCCTACAAGAAGAGATTAGGACACAGATAGGCACAGGGGGAGACCATGTGAGGAACTGGGGAGAAGATGGCTGTCTAAGCACCAAGGAGAGAGGCCTCAGGAGAAGCCAGTGTGCACACACCTTGATCTCCGACAGCATCCAGGACTGGGAGATAGGTCTGTTACCCAAGCTGCCCTGTCTGTGCTATTTGTTATGGCAGTCCTGAGCAGACTCACATGCAGGGTTAACTCAGGGCTCAGACTGGACACAGCCCACTCTCCATCCCCCTGTACGTGGGTTACAGGAACCCCAGGAACTGAGGCGGGGGTCCCTGAGGGGAGGCACAAGATAGAAGATGCTAGGCATTAACATGGCTGCATTCATGTTAAACGTGCCTGAAGTCCAATCCCACGAGATGGTTTTGTCCTGTATGTACATCGGCACCTTCAGTCTGAACTGCAGATCTTGGGCTTCACCAGCTCCACTGAGAGCATTAGCTTCACCTGCTGTGGACTGTCTCCTATAGGATTTCCAGAACCACAAAGCACTGAAGCTTCACAGGACCCAGTGTCTGTGCGCTACTGTCACGGTGACCGTCACAACAGGGCCGTGCAGCTGGCCATCAGAACCCATTTGCCTTTTTCCTGTCCACAGCTACCCTGCACCTCCCAGCCTTCCCACCCCTTCCAGCTGGGGCGTAGTGTCTCCTGTTACCAAGGGAAACAGGTGAAGTTTGTGAGGGCCTTGGCCAGCCTGCATCCTACAACAGAGGGCATGAAGCCCAGCTGTTCACCGCACCCTGCTGGTTGGAGACCTCACCTGGAAGCAGGGAGGAGAAACAAGGGGGCCAGAGCCTGGGACCTGACACTCACCTGCCCTGGACTCTCACAAGAAGGGGACAGACACATCTTGAGCTCCAGCCCAGTGTTGGGAAACACTTTGTTCCAGCAACAAACTTTGCCTTAAAAGCCAAGGTACTTTACAAACCCCTCCCCAGCTCTCACAGAAAGTCAGGCTTCATCTCATCACACTTTTCTCAAACCCCAGCTCATGCTGAGACCACCTCTCAGGGGATGGTGCTTCAGAGAAGCCCCTTTAAAAGATCCCTGGAGTTCAGCTCTCCCAGCCCTGCCTTCAGTTTAAGGGAGAAGTTTCCTTGACAAACCTTCTCAGTTTCCTGGACAACCAAGCTTCACAATCTCCCAAACTCTTCTCCTTCAAACATTCCTATTCTAGGCTAGATGAGCCTAAAGAGACAGTGCTGTCATCACGTGCCGAAACCGATTCCAATTCTGGACTCGGCACTGGGTCCATTTCCACGGACAGAGTGGAGTGGCTGTTTCCACGTGCCCCGTGGTAGAAGAGCTCACCTAATGCAGCCAGGACTTCATCCTTTCCAGGTGATTCCAGGGTCCTCACTCTGCCCAGACACCACCCACATGGCTGCTGTCTGTGCCAGTCTATACGGGACCTTGGCAATCTCCTAAAATGAGGGTTATTTTATACACAGGCAATGGGTTGAATGCTGGCCCCGAGAGATGTACCCCCCCAGAACACGTGAACAGGACCATATCTGGGAAAAGGGTCTTTCTATATGTAGTTAAAGATCTCGAAGTGAGGTCATCCTGGGTTACGGCGGTCCTCAATCCAATTGAGAAAGTCCTTATGAGAGACAAAAGAGGAGAAACACAGACGCAAAGAAGCCACGTGAAGACAGAGGCAGAGACGGGAGGGATGCAGCCGCAAGCCTGGGAATGCCTGGAGCCCCCAAAAGCTGGAAAAGGCAGGAAGAACCCTATCCTGGAGCCTTTGGAGAGACTTCTGTCCTGCAACACCTTGATCTTAGATGTCTGGTCTCCAGGACTGGGGGAGGATGAATTCCTGTTGTTCTGAACCACCCAGCTTGTGGTCATTTGTTACAGAAGCCACGGAATGGTCACACAGACCCTGCTCCGTAGGATCCTGGAGTGCGGGCCTCATTAAAGGCCCCCAGAGGCTGGGTTACAGAACCCTTAGGGTCAGCATTGGGCCTCAGAAATACTAAAGCAGTGGCTGGACACCAGAATGTTGAGGGGTCAGGCAGAAGCCCATCCCTAAGGGTGCCGGCTGCACACAGCCTCCCCAGGTTTTTACGCCTGTACCTGTTGGGGATAAGTATTTCCATCCTGATTCATGACTTCTGATGTCACCCTTCACGTTGCTAATCAAGAACCCACTAGTTATACAGAGGAAAACCCTATCAGGGCACTTGCTCCAGTGGTAAACCATTCTGAAGTTGGTCAGAGGTGAGGAATCGTCTCCCTCCCATGCAGCCAGCAGCTCCCCCAAAAGGAGTGTCCTCATTGCAAGGCTGGGGGATGGTGCCGAGGTGTCTGTGAGTAAACGTGAGCTGAGGCCCAGGCCAGCTGCTGCTGAACTGTTCCCACCCTTCCCAGGTAAAACACCTGAATGTGTGCAAGGACTTGAAAGCCTACAGGAAAGCGCTTGGAGTCACACCAGCCACAGCACGCAGGCCGAGTTGGTGCCTGCAGGCCAGTCAGGATGGTCCTGGTCCCGGGCACTCTTCTGGAAGCTTTCCATTTCCCTGCCTGAGGTACCCCTCCTATCCCGCCCCCACTGTGTTTTTCCTTCCTCACCTCTGCCCGGGGAGAAATTCCAGCAGAAGGTATGGGTGACACATCCTCTCCTTTAGAAGGTGGCAGCCCTGCAACTCCTGCAGAAAGTCCAGCAGAGCCCCACTCACACCGGGCCACCCACAGAGCCGTGGCCCCTCACTCCCTCCCACCAGCCCAGCCCCAAGACTGCTGACAGGGCAGAGAATGTGGCATCAGGCCCAGCTGCAGGGGCTCTTGCTGCCTGGAGCGGTGTTTATACTGACATCAACGCAGGCACACCTGGGGAGGGCTGGCCGGCAGGGTCAGGCTGCCCAGGTCAGCCAATCCTCACCCCTCAGGGGCTCACAGTTGCATTCTAGCCAAATTCTAGCTCTCACATTCCTGCCCCAGTGCACCTGGGGTCGGGGGCAGCAGACCCAGGCTCTGTTTCGGCAGAAGCTCCCTTTCTGTGAACAGGTCTTCCCCCACTCCCATTATCCTCACTGGAGACTCAGGAGGCCACAGCATCGGGGCACCTCCAGCACCAGGACCCCACCCTAGGGAATCTCTCAAGAGCAGGGACCAGGCCTGCAGGTGGAGGGGAGGAGGGAGCCGGCCTCTTCAGGATCCCCGGGGCTAGGAAGCCTCCTACGCAGGAGGGCCTTGGACTCAGCTTAACTGCCACCCAGGGTCTCCTACCCCTCCCCTGGTAGGGGGGCCCTTCAGATTCCGGGGCCCCAAGATCCTCCCCACCGACTTCTGACCCCAACTGCAGGGTAGGGGACCCCCTCCGCGGCTTCTTTTTTCTTGCTCCCAGAATTCCCTGAAGCTGTTATACTCAGGGCAGGATCAGGGCTGCTCCCTGCAGGGCCAGACCCTGATGTCCGGCCAGACCCCAGCCGGCAAGAAAAAGGAAGCCCTGTCTCCGCTGCTGAAAACACCAGTGTGGGACGTTTGCCGCCCACTTCACCTGGCGGGGAAACGGGCACACTGAAGTGGAGAGTGATGGGGTGGAGGTGGGAAATGCGGGTGCTCGGAGCCTGGAGAGCAGGGTTCCTGAGGGGGTGAGGTCACAGGGTGCAGGAGGGGGCCGGGAGATGGGCAGCGGGACGGGCAGTGCGTGTCCGGCGCTGGAGCACGTGCATCCTCGCTTGGGCCGGTCCCCTGCCCTGAAGGCTGCATCTAGTAACGCAGGGGACCCTGGAAGGGGGTTTTCTGTGTGGCTGGTTCACTAAAGCTGGGTGTCTGTGGGCACATGGGCCCGGCTGCAGTCCCGGTGAACACACTGTTCTCTCCAGGGAAATGAGGTGGACACTCAGTCCCCGCTCTTTGGATGGTCTAGTCCTCTGGGTGTCTTGTCACTTCTTGGGGGTGACTGGGGCTTTATCCTCACTCCGTGGGGTACAGGAGGGGAGGGATGCACACGCCCCAGGCTCACTCTGCCTGGGCTCCTGGGGAGGACCTCTCTGGCCCACATGTTCACAGGCCTCAGTCACCCCTGCTCGACACTCCCCTCCAGAGACTCGGCAAGAGGACCTGCCCTGTGAAACGGGGCGCCTGGGTCGGGGGGCTTGTGGGTCCCTTCTCAGATGGCCACACTCAGGTCTCGGGGTGGGTGCGGTGGCCTGTGACCACTCGCCAAGTCACCACGCTGCTGTGGCTCCTTTCTGGGGCCTGAGATGGCCCAGGGGTGGCTGGGGGAGCGGGGGAGCTTGCTGTGATGGGGAAGTGTGGGACGGGGGTCCTGGGCCCTGGGTCCCTCCCCGAGGAGGAGTGGGGGTCATGCCCAGAGGGGGTGAGGCCGGTGACGGTCCTTGGTGTCAAAAAGCACAGCGCCACGCCCCGCAGGCTGGGTGTGGGATTCCTGTGGCCCTGGCACAGAACACCAGATGGGGGGCGGGGTTCGGAGAGAGGACGCTTCCTCTCACGCCTGGAGCCCGAGGTCAAGGTGCCGGGAGCCCGCTCCTCTGCGGGTTCTGGGGTCAGTCGGTCCCAGGCCACTCCCAGCCCCGTCTCCGTCTCTGCCATGACATCGCCTTCTCCCCCGTGTGTCTGGGTCCAAATGCCCCCCATGAGGACGCCCGCACACAGGTCAGTGACCTCGGCTCACCCCGGGCAGCTCTGCAGTGGCCCATCTGCACACAAACTCCCATTCTGAGGTCCTGGGGAGTCCGTCTTCCGGGGCCTCTTGAGGTGACAATCCTCGTGATCTACACAGCTCGTGGGGGCGTGTGGGTCCCCCAGGCCGGAATCCAGGAGCCTCATGGAGGACAGAGTGTCCTGAATCAGGGAGTACGGACGGACGGGCAGAGGGGGGAGAGAGGCCGAGGGGTGGTCAGCCCTGC
Organism: Orcinus orca; assembly: GCF_937001465.1. NCBI lineage: Eukaryota > Metazoa > Chordata > Mammalia > Artiodactyla > Delphinidae > Orcinus > Orcinus orca. The sequence goes on along the minus strand of NC_064565.1, from coordinate 6,762,774 downwards.
CCTCCAAAGACGGGGGGAGTCTCTAGAGGGCCGGGCCGGAGCTGGTGGGGGGACGCGGTGGTCAGAGGCGGGCGGGCTGGGCTAAAACGTCAGGGTCGCTTAGGGCAACCATGACCCAGTCCCAGCCCTAATGCTGACCCTTCAAAGCACCAACACCAAGCCACATCTAATCAAGTCACACAAATACATCATGAGAAAGAAAAGTACACCAGTATACCTTAGAGATATGAACGCAAGAATCCTCCACAAAATTAGAACAACATGGAGCCAACAGAACATTAAATGGATGATGTCATAAGCAAGTATCTCTACACTGGAAATGTCAGGTTGTTCAACATATTAAACCTAAGCAATGTACTGAAGAACTATAAAGAAGTGAAGTCAAAGCACATGATCCTATCAATTACTGCAGGAAAAGCTATAATCAAAATCCAGTGCTATTTCATGATACAAACACTCAAGAAAGTAGGAATAAAAGGAAGTTTGTTCAATATGAAAAAGAGCAGTATACAAAGCCACAGCAAACACCATGCTCAATGTTAAAAACTGAAAGATTCACTCCTGAAATCAGGAACAAGGCCAGGAAGCTGGCCTCCACCGCTGACAATAGTGTACTGGAAGTTCTACCCAGAGTTTGGAGGGAAGAAACCAAAGGCATCCATATGTGAATGGAAAAATTAAAACTGTGTCTATTCACAGAACACAGATCACACCATGTTATATATAAAACTTCCTACAACAACAAAAAATTATTTGACTACTCAGTAATTCAGCAAATTTATAGAAAAAAATATCAATTCACAAAAATCTTATACATATATACTAGCAACAAATAATCTGAAAAACAACTTATGAAAACAATAACATTTTAAATAATGTCAACATTAATATTTAGGAATATATTTAATCAAGATACAAGACTTGCTTTTCTGTATGTAAAGCTTTCTGTACGTTTGAAATTACTGGAAAGTCAAGTACTTTTCAAAACACCATGTCAAAACCAAGCCAGAAAGGCAAAGGAAACATCAAACTTCATACAGAGGCCAAGCCTTACCCAGATCCAGTTCACCCCAAGTCCACATGTCATTTAGAGGCACTGTGGAAAGACTTATTAGGACTTCCCAATATAAAGGACTTCCCTTTCTTCCCTGTTGTGGATGACTTGGATGTGGTAGAAACAGCAGGATTTTGGAAGTTCAATTTTCCACATCATTCCACCAAAAAAAACTGTTAGAAATAATAAATGAATTCAGTAAAGACGTAAAATCAGTACACACAACTCAACTGCATTTCTAAACACTAATAACGAACCATCAGAAAGAGAAAAAAAAACCCTATTTACAACTGCATCAAAAAGAACAAAATACCAAGGAATAAATTTAACCGAGGATGTGAAAGACCTGAAAACTTTAAGACACTCATGAAGACACTGAAGAAAACACAAAGTCGGTGGAACGACTCCCCGTGCTCATGGAACGCAAGAATTACTGTTACTAAAATGTCCTTTCCACCCAAAGGAGTGCACACAGGGAAGGCAGGCCGTCCTGAAGCTCCAATGGTGTTTTTCACAGAAATGGAGCAAATCCTCCTAAGACGTCTGTGGAGCCACAAAGGACCCCGAAGAGCCAAGGCGACCCTGAGAAAGGAGAACGGGCCGCAGGCATCTCCGTCCCTGACTTCACACTTCATCACGAAGCTACAGTCCCCAAAACAGTGCGGAACTGGCTCATAACAGGCGCACAGACCAGAGGGACGGGACGGAGAGCCTAGAACCCACCCCGCACGGTGGAGGCGGGGGGGCCGCTAAGTTACGACAAGGGGGCCAGGGACACACCGAGCGGAAGGGCAGCCCCACGGTAAACGGTGCGGGGAAGACTGCACACCCCGTAACCCACGCGGCTCCACCGCGCACCAGCCTGACCAAAAACCCAGCTTTGCACACCAAGCCCTTCCTGGGTCGCACGAGGACGGACCCCGGCAGCCGTCACTTGCCCCCTAATGTTTCTCCCCACTGTTCCTCACTGTCTCCTCACCTGTTCCTCCAGCGTCGCCTCCGTCCTCAGGAAACCCAGCTCCCGTCAGCGTGGACGCAGCCCCACGTTGTCCTGAAGCCGAAACCCCAGCGAGTCCTTGAGGAGACCCAGCGCCCCGTCAGCAGCCACAACCCGGCGGTGCCGGAGGAGACACAACTCTCCTCAGCTGCCCTCAGAGCTGGGTTCGCGGGGAACGCGCATGCGCTGTGGGTCAGAGAGGCGGGATCAGCGCCACCCTGTGGTCGGTGCAGGAAGTGCAGGCCGCCCCTCCCTCACGGGTCACTGGAGACACCGACCCTGCCGGCAGAACTGCTGAACCCACTAAATTGTGGAAATCAAACAAATGAATACAATATCCCATAGCTTCTCCAAAGTAGTTAGGGAACAATGAATTGGAAACCATATGGAATACAATGAATGTAGGCACGAGCTTTACAACTTACACCAAATTCACTCAAAATGATTCAGAGACAAGTTTGAAATGCAAAACTATTCAAAATTATAGGAGAAAACATAAAAGAAAATTGATATGAGCTTGGGCTTGGTCATGTCCATCACAAGCTTTGTGGTTTTAACACACAACACAAAAAAGCAGTCCAGAAAGAAAAACAAGGGATTCTGTGGACTTTATAAAATTAAAGATTTCTACTGTGTGAAAAACCTCATTCAGAAAATCGAAAGACAACACAAAGTGGGGGAAAAAAACTGCAAACATATATAATAAAGAATTTGTCTCAACATATACAAAGAACTACAACACAACCCCATTAAAAATACGGAAAGCTCTAAATAGACACCTGGTCAAAGAAGGTACAGAGATATTACATAAAACTATGCCCAGGACTGAGGGGTAGAGAAACAGTGGTCCAGTTCAAATCCCTGAGTCATGTGTGACCCAGGACTACTCCTGTCCTTCCTGGAGGCCTCAGCGAGATGGGGAGGGAGGACGGGGAAGAGGGCGGATTCTGCTTAAACCTAACTCTAACGCCGACCACTCTCACCACTTTCATTCAACATGGTCGAGGAAGTCCTAGACATAGTAATTACGTGAGAAAAAGAAATAAAAGGAATCCAATGGCAGAGGAAAAAGTAAAACTGTCACTGTTTGTAGATGAGATGATGTTTTATATTTCATTTATTTATTTATTTATTCATTCATTTATTTATTCTGGTTGCGCTGGGTCTTAGTTGTGGCAGGTGAGCTCCTTACTTGGGGCAGGCAGGTTCCTTAGTTGTGGCATGCGAACTCTTAGTTGTGGCATGCATGTGGGATCTAGTTCCCTGACCAGGGATCGAACCCAGGCCCCCTGCATTGGGAACGTGGAGTCTTAACCACTGGACCACTGGGGAAGTCCCGACATGATATCTTATATAGAAAATCCTAAAGATGACCCTCCAAAACAAATAGAATTCATTGGAAAATTCAGTTAAGTTGCAGGATACAAAATTAACCTATAGAAATCAGCTGCATCTCTATCCACTGGCAACAAACTTTCAGAATGAGAAATTAAGAAAACAAACCCATTGACAATGGTATTAACAAAAATGAAATACCTAGGAATACATCTAACGCAGGAGGTAAAAGACCTGTACTCAGAAAACTGGAAGACACTGATGAAAGAAATTGGAGACGACACAGACAAATGGACAGATATAAAGTGTTCATGGATTGGAAGAATTCATATTGTTAAAATGATTCCACACCCCAGAGCAATCTAGAGATTTGATGCCATTCTTATCAAAATACCAGTGGAATTTTATGAGAACTAGAACAAAGAATTCTAATACGTGAAAGGAAACAGAAAAGAACCTGAATAGTCAATACGATCTTAAGAAAGAAGCACAAACTTGGACATATCACACTCCCTGTTTCAAACTATACTACATATCTAGAATAATCAAGACAGTATGGTATAGGAACAAAAGAAATACACAGAGATCCATGGAACAGAATTGAGAGCCCCAAAATAAACATAGGCATATATAGTCAATTCATCTATGACAACGGAGGTGAGACTATACAATGGGGAAAAGACAGCCTCTTCAATGAATGGTGGTGGGAAAACTGGACAAGTACATGCACAAGAATCAAACGGGAATCCTTTCTTATACCATCTACACAAGCAACCTCATAGTGAATCAAATACTTCAACGTAGGGCCTGAAGCCATAAAAGTCCTCGAAGAAAACATAAGCAGTATGCTCTTTGACATCCGTCTTAGCAATATTTTCTGGGTGTGCCTCCCCAAACAAGGGGAACAAAAGCAGAAAAAAACAGTGGGACTCCACCCAATTTTAAAACTTTTCAATGGCAAAGGAAACCATCCACAAAATGAAGAGGCAGCCTACCGAATGTGAGAAAATAGTTGCAAACAGTATGTCTGAAAAGGGGTTCATATCCAAAATAGATGAAGAACTCACACAACTGAACCTCCAAAAACCAAAAACCCAATTAAAACTTGGGACCGAACATTTTTCCACAGAGTACGTACATATGGCCAAGAGACATATGAAACTATGACCAATATCACTTATCATCAGGGAAACGCACATCAAAAGAACAATGAGATTATCACCTCACACCTAAAAACTTGGCTATCGTCCAAAAGACAACAAATAACAAGCCTTGGCGAGGATGAGGAGAACCCTCACGCATTCTCTTGGGAATGTTCATTGGTGCAGCCACTATGGAAAACAGTACAGAGGTTCCTCAAGAAATTAAAAATAGAACTACCATATGACGCAGGAATTACACTCGGGGGTATCTTTCTGAAGGAAACAAAAACACGAATTCAAAAAGATATACACAGGGAGATCAGCTCGGTGCTTTGTGACCACATAGAGGGGTGGGATAGGGAGGGTGGGAGGGAGGGAGACGCAAGAGGGAAGAGATATGGGAACAGATGTATATGTATAACTGATTCACTTTGTTATAAAGCAGAAACTAACACACCACTGTAAAGCAATTATACTCCAATAAAGATTTAGGAAAAAAAAAAGAGAAAAATATGGGAATGCATCTAAATCACATCTACAATGGACACGTAGGTTTATCTCGTATATCTGAAGCACAGTTACTCCTTTTTGACAGTCAAATGCATTCCCCTCCTCAATGCCAAAGCAGATGTACAATTCATATCCAAAAGACCACAAAACAGGCCACTTTGGTCAGTAAAATTTAAGTTAAACCATGTATAAGCCAGAGTGACTTCCTCACACCTCAATATGTGAAGAATTTTTTTTCCCTTTTGATTACATGTCTTTCAGTAGAAAGCACTGATGATCAAAATGTCAATCCCTCAGTGCCAGAATGATTCAGCTGTTTGGCCCACGTGTAGATCATGTCCCTCAGCGCTAGGCCTTCTTTATATTTGCCTAGTTAATCTACATTGGGGGAACACTGATCAGGTATCGTGAACATGCTCAGAGGAATGTTAATGAGAAAACGCTTTATATATTTTATTATTCATACCCAATTGTCACACAAGCATTGCACATGTGCTTTTAGCAGTAGACCTAAAGCAAACAGTGATACATCATGAGTAGTAACATTCTCATAACTTCACTAGGTAATTTTCCTTTCCTCTTAAACATCAGGGCAAAATGAAGTCAACACGGTAACTTTCATAAATACACACTTCAATACAGAGGTGTCATTTATCCAATTGCTCCAAGTCCTAAGTAACTTGAGGGGAAGGACTTCCCTGTGTCTAGAAAACACAGATCAAAGCCAGTAACAAAAAAAACCAAAAACATTATAACCATATTTACCAGTTCACTCAGTAACCAATCCTTCTGTTAACTTTTTATGAAGCCATCCGATTCTCCATTAAGATTTTTCATTTTTACCCACTGTGGCATTATGATATGAAATTTATCGGAGACCTGTGCTTGCCAAAAGGTCCTTCACATAGATCTTCTTGAAGATGGAGCACTTTTTCAAAGTGTTAGATCACAACAGTAACTATCTATAAATCACATAAAGACTTAAAAGGTCATGGTTAAACATTTGACCACAATGTAAATGACAAAGGAAACCATTATTGCTGTTACATACAACATTTAAAAATAACTAGAATTACGACTTATAAAATTTTACCAGGACATACAAGCTTTTTAGGAATTCCATGTAATTTAACATACTAATCAAACATTTCTCTCTGAGATGGCTCAAGGGCCTTCGAAAGCAGCTCAAAGTTAGCTGGAGATCAAAAGAACTGTTAGAATTGGCCAAACAACACTTATTCACTGAACCAAAGTAAAGAGATTTCGAAAAAAATACAGATCACAGACAGGAAAAGGAACTCACAAGCTGTTCACAATCAAAAGCAGCATTCCAAGAAAACTTTGGAGGGAGAATCCAAATCCAGGCTTGCCCTAACCCACTTCCAACAAAATCCATCTTAGAAAATCCTGGTCACGCACAACTCTTTCCTCAGTGTTCCCTTTGCACAAATGTTCATCACCTTCTGTATCCATCTTATGTTGCCCCTTATTTTTTTCCGCATTCAGACACAACCAGCTCTACTACAAAGGGACTTTCTTTTCTCTTTGTACCATCAGCCTGTTACCTAGCTGCTCACTTTCTTTATTACGTAGCTTCATAAATGCTTGAACATATGGAACTTCTTTGGTCTTTCTCTTCCTGTGACAAAAGAACTCTAGCTGAAGGATGGTATAGTCGTTTAGGCTACCTTTCAAAGACCACCATTCCTCATTTTTCAAGAATGTATCCATACATTGGCCAGACAAAATTACAATAAAATTTCATTCTTTTCTTAGTCTTAGGTTTACAACTATAGGTTGACCAGTCTGCCAGGATTTTGCCCATTGGCTATCACATGGAACTGAAGAAGAAGCACTTCTCATGCTTGAACCATAGAACACTCACACACGGACTAAAACCATAACAAAATCCGAAACACCAACGGAAGCCTCAAACCAAAGGAACCAGAAACCAAACACAAACCAAAAACCAAACAGCACAAGACTCAAATCATCTTCCAAGTCTCAACTTAGCCTGTGACCTCTGTCCAAGTGGTGCACCTTCCAAATGAGATTTCCTGGAATGAAAAGTCACCCAAATGGGAATCAAGGTTCCACCAAATGTACAGGGTTAAAAGGACCTCAGACTGCATGCCAAGGGAGTTACCACACGCTGGCTGAGGTGCTGCAACCTCCCAAATGCTATTTTTCTGGTTCCTCAAAACAATCCCTGGGAGTAGGACATTCGGGACAGCCCAGGCAGGAGGAAGAGAGGAACGTCCTCAAGGCAAAGACGGCCTGGGCAGCTGCTAGGGTGGTCCCTCTTCCACCATCTATTCCTGCCCCAGAGTTCTAACTGCTGGGATGACTGGGACACAGCCTTTCCAGGCAAGGGTCCCAGGTAGTCTGGCCTCTAAAGGAATTCTCCAACCCTACACTCTCTCGAAAGAGGCTGGCGTGGAGAAAATCTCAGTGCCCAATTCAGTCAGGGGACCCACAGGGGCCATCCCCAAGTCAGCCCCACATTGGGTACTAAATTTGATGTCGAAAACTCGACCACTGCGCACCAGTGCCAAATCGAATCTGAGAGACAGTGGTTTGGAGGAAGTAGAAAAGAATAGCTTTACTGCTTTGGCAGCCAAAGGGGGACACAGAAAACTCGTGCCCTCAAAAACCATGCGTCCCAATACAGGAGGATCTGGTGAGGAGTTTTACAGCAATGGTTTAAGGACGCAGTTGCTCCTAAGGCTTAGTGTGTGTACAGGGCCTAAACTTCCTTTAATCTGGCCTCAGATGGTCTCTTGATGAGCTTCTCTGAAATAAAGAAAACTAAAATCTTCTATTTTGTGGGGGTTTTAGGTTGGTAAAGAGCCCAAAGATACGCTTACCTGTATCCCTTCAGGCAAAATCAGGATCCAGCCCCAAGGCTGCACTGTTGTTTCTTGATGCTTCCTCACATTTCTCTGCATCCCCTCCCTTCCCTGATTAGCATCTGTTCCAATCTGCCCTTTGGAAATCAGGGAGGGTCCTGGAGTCTCTAGTGTAAATAAGGCCCTGACACTACACCTAACTCAGACCCTGATACTCTCCCTAAGCAAGGCCCTGAGACTACTACTAACTCATTCCCTGACACTGTACCTAACAAAGGCTCTGATGCTAATCCTAAATCAGGCCCTGACACTGTGTCTAAGTAAGGCCCTGCTGCCGTAAATATCTAAAGTCCTGACATTATCCTGAGCTAATATCTTCACGCATGTCTTACAAAGGTCCTGAAACTGTCCCAAAGGAAGCCCTTATGCTGTCCCTAAAAGAGGCCCTGAGCGTGTCTTTAACGAAGACCCTAACGCTGCTCCTACAGAGGCCCTTATGCTGCTCCTAAGGCATGCCCTGACACTGTCCCTGACTCAGGCCCTGAAGATAGGCTTCACCTAGGCCCTGTTGCCGTACTTCAGTTAGGCTCTGACGCTGTCCCTACATCAAGCCCTGACACTGGTCTTGATTAAAGACCTGACACTGGTCCTGATTAAAGCCCTGACACTGGTCCTAACTAGGACCCTGATGCTTTCAATAACTAACGCCTTCACGCTATCCCTAGCTCATTTCCTGACACTACCCATGGCCTGGAAGCTGACTCTGTCCCGAGCTAATTTCCTGCCTCTTATCCTCACTGATGACCTAATGCTATCCCTAATTAAGGTCCAGACTAGTCCTAACTAAGGCCCTGACACTGTCGCTAACTAAGGCCCGGAATCTTCACTAATATGGGACCTGCTACTGGCAATAACTAAAATACCACACTGTCCTGAGCTAATACCCTGACCCATTTCTAGACAAGGTCCCAACACTGTCCCTAAGAAATCCCTGTTGCTCTCCCTAAGTCAGGCACTGACGCTGTCCCTACCTGCAGCCATGATACTGGTTCTAAATAAGGCCCTGATACTCTCAGTGACTAAGGTCTTGACACTATCCCTAGGTCATTTCCTGACACGATCCATAAACTTTACCCTAAACCTAGCCATAGCAAATATCCTGCCTCTTATGCTAATTGAAGGCCTTACTCTCTGCCTAACACAGACCCTAAATATAGGCCCAAGGCCATGACACTGTCACTAAGGCCTACATGCTCGTCCTAAATCGGGCCCAGAACTGACACTCAATAAAGCGCTAACACTATTCCTAACTCAGGCCCTGACAGACACGGTACCTAACAGAGGCCCAGATGCTAGTCCTAAAGCCGGCCCTGACACTGTCTCTAACTAAGGCCCTGATGCCGACAATATATAATGTCCTGACACTATCCTGAGCTCATTTCCTGAACCATCTCTTAACAAGGTCCTGAAACTGTCCCTGAGTAAGCCCTGACGCTGTCCCTAAGTGAGACCCTGAGGCTGTCCCTAACAGAGGCCCTGATAATGGCTTTAGCAAAGCCCCTGAGGCCGATCCTGCCCAGGCCCTTATGCTGCTCCTAAGTCATAACCTGATACTGTCCCTAGCTAAGGCCCTGACACTAAGCCTCACTCAAGCCCTGTCACTCTTCCCAAGTCCGGCTCTGATGCTTTCCCTACCTGAAGGCCTGACAATGGTCCTAAATTAGGCCCTGATGCACTAAATAACTGAAGTCTTGGCACTACTCCTAGGTCACGTCCTGACACTATCCTTAGACCTTAACCTAAACTTGCCTTTAACTACTGTCGCTCCTCTTGCGCTAACTAAATCCCTGATGCTGTCCCAAACTAAGGCCCTGAAATTAGTCCCGAGATTATGAACCTCTCCCTAACAGAGGCCTGGAGGCTCGTCGTAACTCAGGCCATGACACAACACCTAACGCAGTCCCTGACACTGTACCTAACAAAGGCTCTGACGCTGTCCCTACCTGAAGGCCTGACACTGGTTCTAATTAAGGCCCTGATACTCTCAGTGACTAAGGTCTTGACACTATCCCTAGGTCATTTCCTGACACGATCCATAAACTTTACCCTAAACCTAGCCCTAGCAAATGTCCTGCCTTGAAATTAACTACTTGATGATCATGAACATGTAGCCCCGGAGCTTCTGGCGCCTAAGAATTTATAATGTTAACTGCCTGTTACCTCACCATCAACCAGAGAATTGTGCACCAGCTGATCACATACCCTGCGACCGCCCTCCTAAACCTGGCCTTTAATATTGCTTTACTGAAATCCTTCAGGGACCTTGGGATTTTAGAGCACAAGCCACCTGGCCTCCTGGTATTGGCACTTTTATAATTAAAGCTGCACTTTCCTCCACCACACCCTGTGTCAGTACACTGGCTTTACTGCACTCGGGCAAGGGGACCCAAGGTTTGTTCGGTAACACTGGGGCCTCCCAGGCTCCCACCCTCCTTGTGCCCCAGTGACTGTCATCTGCTCCTCCAGCCTTGTTGCAGCAAAACTGGAAATGAAGTTTTCCTTCCCCTGAGAACAAGGAAAACAAAGGGAACAGCGAACAGGCTAGAGAAGAAACATAACCTGGCCTGAAAGTGCTCATCACTCCTTGTTTTACTTTGTCACTAATCTGTAATAACTAGATTTGTACTTTTCAAAGCTAACCTCACTCCCTGACACTATGTAATTTACATTCAGCACCCATCACCCCTGACTCTGTGTGAGTTACATCCCCTGCCTCTCACTCCCTAACCTTAGTATGTCCAGCACTTACATTCTATACGCCCCTCATAACAAATCACCCCCTATACCTTTTGCATTTCAGAAATGAGGTCACCAACGATAAACCAGAGGCAAACATATGCAATTACCAGACCGCTGGACCCCAATTACCACGCGGCCTGATGCCAGCTATGACTGTTTTGAAATAATGCAAAGGAAAGGAAGAATGCAAGACCTTCATACTTTTATCCTCACCGTATACCCCAGACTGCGAGAGCCCCACGCATAAAATTTTCCCAGATCCTCAAGGAGCGGGGGCGTGCCCAGTTCTTGAGGCGCTAGCCAGCTGTGTCTTCCCTTCTGCCTGGCAGAAACATAAAGCCATCTCTCTCTTCCTCCAAAATCCCTGTCTCCGTATTTCTGTTTGGCCTCGGTGCACAGGGAAGCCAAGATTTCGACAACAGTCTGTGGCCAGTTCCCACACTAATTCCCCTCTACGCCCACAGCCCTGGCCCAAGCCCGATCTGGTGCCTGGTTCCTCCATCAGGCCTGACAAAGCTCCCTGCCCTCACGGTGCGTCTCACATCCCACCCCAACCTGGTCTTTCTGAAGCATAAACGAGACTGACTCTCTCCCGCCTGTAATCCCCCAAATGTTTCCCCACTTTCGCTAGGGTATCTTCCGGGAGAGACATCTTCCAAGGCCCTGAGAGTCCCCGGCATCCCCACTAGGCTGCTGGCTCCTGAGTTCCCTGACAATGAGCACCTCAGCAGGCCGGGCGACACGGCAGGAAACCCCAGAACTGCTCACCTCAGGACGGGGCAGACACTGCCACGGCCTGATCAGAGACAGCAGAGAAGGGTTCCCCAGCTGGGACACAAACTCTGCACGAGTGGCCTCTCCTTGAGCCATTACATCACCTCGTGTGATTTGAGGGAAGGAAGGACTGAAGCACACTTGGTTCCTAAGGAGGATGGTATAGGCTCAGTCACATCCCCCCAAATTCACATGCTGAATCCCTAACGCCCAGGACCCCAGGATGTGGCTGTATTTGGAGACGGGATTTTTAAAGAGGTGATCAAGGTAAAAATGAGGTCACTAGGGTGGATCTTAATCCAATAAGATTGATGTCCTACAAGAAGAGATTAGGACACAGATAGGCACAGGGGGAGACCATGTGAGGAACTGGGGAGAAGATGGCTGTCTAAGCACCAAGGAGAGAGGCCTCAGGAGAAGTCAGTGTGCACACACCTTGATCTCCGACAGCATCCAGGACTGGGAGATAGGTCTGTTACCCAAGCTGCCCTGTCTGTGCTATTTGTTATGGCAGTCCTGAGCAGACTCACATGCAGGGTTAACTCAGGGCTCAGACTGGACACAGCCCACTCTCCATCCCCCTGTACGTGGGTTACAGGAACCCCAGGAACTGAGGCGGGGGTCCCTGAGGGGAGGCACAAGATAGAAGATGCTAGGCATTAACATGGCTGCATTCATGTTAAACGTGCCTGAAGTCCAATCCCACGAGATGGTTTTGTCCTGTATGTACATCGGCACCTTCAGTCTGAACTGCAGATCTTGGGCTTCACCAGCTCCACTGAGAGCATTAGCTTCACCTGCTGTGGACTGTCTCCTATAGGATTTCCAGAACCACAAAGCACTGAAGCTTCACAGGACCCAGTGTCTGTGCACTGCCGTCCAGGTGACCGTCACAACTGGGCCGTGCAGCTGGCCATCAGAACCCATTTGCCTTTTTCCTGTCCACAGCTACCCTGCACCTCCCAGCCTTCCCACCCCTTCCAGCTGGGGCGTAGAGTCTCGTATTACCAAGGTAAACAGGTGGAAGTGGTAAGGGCCTTAGCCAGCCTGCATCCTACAACAGAGGGCATGAAGCCCAGATGTTCACCGCACCCTGCTGGTTGGAGACCTCACCTGGAAGCAGGGAGGAGAAACAAGGGGGCCAGAGCCTGGGACCTGACACTCACCTGTCCTGGACTCTCACAAGAAGGGGACAGACACATCTTGAGCTCCAGCCCAGTTTTGGGAGACACTTTGTTCCAGCAACAAACTTTGCCTTAAAAGCCAAGGTGCTTTACAAACCCCTCCCCAGCTCTCACAGAAAGTCAGGCTTCATCTCATCACACTTTTCTCAAACCACAGCTCATGCTGAGACCACCTCTCAGGGGATGGTGCTTCAGAGAAGCCCCTTTAAAAGATCCCTGGAGTTCAGCTCTCCCAGCCCTGCCTTCAGTTTAAGGGAGAAGTTTCCTTGACAAACCTTCTCAGTTTCCTGGACAACCAAGCTTCACAATCTCCCAAACTCTTCTCCTTCAAACATTCCTATTCTAGGCTGGATGAGCCTAAAGAGACAGTGCTGTCATCACGTGCCAGAAACCGATTCCCCCAAGCCCGTAGTTACTGGTCACATGATGCTATTAATGATGAAATCCCAGAAGAGCCAGCTTTCCAATATAACCATTTCTGGACTCGGCACTGGGTCCCTTTCCACGGACAGAGTAGAGTGGCTGTTTCCACGTGCCCCGTGATAGAAGAGCTCACCTAATGCAGCCAGGACTTCATCCTTTCCAGGTGATTCCAGGGTCCTCACTCTGCCCAGACACCACCCACATGGCTGCTGTCTGTGCCAGTCTATACGGGACCTTGGCAATCTCCTAAAATGAGGGTTATTTTATACACAGGCAATGGGTTGAATGCTGGCCCCGAAAGATGTACGCCCCCAGAACACGTGAACAGGACCATATCTGGGAAAAGGGTCTTTCTATATGTAGTTAAAGATCTCGAGGTGAGGTCATCCTGGGTTAGGGTGGTCCTCAATCCAATTGAGAAAGTCCTTATGAGACACAAAAGAGGAGAAACACAGGCACAGAGGAGAAGCCACGTGAAGACAGAGGCAGAGACGGGAGGGATGCAGCCGCAAGCCTGGGAATGCCTGGAGCTCCCAAAAGCTGGAAAAGGCAGGAAGAACCCTATCCTGGAGCCTTTGGAGAGACTTCTGTCCTGCAACACCTTGATCTCAGATATCTGGTCTCCAGGACTGGGGGAGGATGAATTCCTGTTGTTCTGAACCACCCAGCTTGTGGTCATTTGTTACAGAAGCCACAGAACGGTCACACAGACCCTGCTCTGTAGGACCCTGGAGTGCGGGTCTCATTAAAGGCCCACAGAGGCTGGGTTACAGAACGCTTAGGGTCAGCATTGGGCCTCAGAAATACTAAAGCAGTGGCTGGACACCAGAATGTTGAGGGGTCAGGCAGAAGCCCATCCCTAAGGGTGCCGGCTGCACACAGCCTCCCCAGGTTTTTACGCCTGTACCTGTTCGGGATAAGTATTTCCATCCTGATTCATGACTTCTGATGTCACCCTTCACGTTGCTAATCAAGAACCCACTAGTTATACAGAGGAAAACCCTATCAGGGCACTTGCTCCAGTGGTAAACCATTCTGAAGTTGGTCAGAGGTGAGGAATCGTCTCCCTCCCATGCAGCCAGCAGCTCCCCCAAAAGGAGTGTCCTCATTGCAAGGCTGGGGGACGGTGCCGAGGCGTCTGTGAGTAAACGTGAGCTGAGCCCCAGGCCAGCTGCTGCTGAACTCTTCCCACCCTTCCCAGGTAAAACACCTGAATGTGTGCAAGGACTTGAAAGCCTACAGGAAAGCGCTTGGAGTCACACCAGCCACAGCACGCAGGCCGAGTTGGTGCCTGCAGGCCAGCCAGGATGGTCCTGGCCACGGGCGCTCTTCTGGAAGCTTTCGATTTCCGTGCCTGAGGTACCCCTCCTGTCCTGGCCCCCACTGCGTTTTTCCTTCCTCACCTCTGCCCGGGGAGAAATTCCAGCAGAAGGTATGACACATACTCTCCTTTAGCAGGTAGCAGCCCGGCAACTCCTGCAGAAAGTCCAGCAGAGCCCCACTCACACCGGGCCACCCACAGAGCCGTGGCCCCTCACTCCCTCCCACCAGCCCAGCCCCAAGACTGCTGACAGGGCAGAGAATGTGGCATCAGGCCCAGCTGCAGGGGCTCTTGCTGCCTGGAGCGGTGTTTATACTGACATCAACGCAGGCACACCTGGGGACGGCTGGCCGGCAGGGTCAGGCTGCCCAGGTCAGCCAATCCTCACCCCTCAGGGGCTCACAGTTGCATTCTAGCCAAATTCTAGCTCTCACATTCCTGCCCCAGTGCACCTGGGGTCAGGGGCAGCAGACCCAGGCTCTGTTCCGGCAGAAGCTCCCTTTCTGTGAACAGGTCTTCCCCCACTCCCATTATCCTCACTGGAGACTCAGGAGGCCACAGCATCGGGGCACCTCCAGCACCAGGACCCCACGCTAGGGAATCTCTCAGGAGCAGGGACCAGGCCTGGGGGAGGAAGGGAGGAGGGAGCCGGCCTCTTCAGGATCCCCGGGGCTAGGAAGCCTCCTACGCAGGAGGGCCTTGGACTCAGCTTAACTACCACCCAGGGTCTCCCACCCCTCCCCTGGTAGGGGGGCCCTTCAGATTCCAGGGCCCCAAGATCCTCCCCACCGACTTCTGACCCCCAACTGCAGGGTAGGGGACCCCCTCCGCGGCTTTTTTCTTGCTCCCAGAATTCCCTGAAGCTGTTATACTCAGGGCGGGATCAGGGCTGCTCCCTGCAGGGCGGCACCTAGCCCCGCAACGATGGAAGCTCCTGGTGTCTGGCCAGACCCCAGCCAGCAAGAGAAAGGAAGCTTGGTCTATGCTGCTGAAAACACCAGTGCGGGACGTTTGCCGTGCTCTTCACCTGGCGGGGAAATGGGCACATTGAAGTGGAGAGTGATGGGATGGAGGTGGGAAATGTGGGTGCTCGGAGCCTGGAGAGCAGGGTTCCTGAGGTGGTGAGGCCACAGGGTGCAGGAGGGGGCCGGGAGATGGGCAGCGGGACGGGCAGTGCGTGTTCGGCGCTGGAGCACGTGCATCCTTGCTCGGGCCAGCCCCCTCCCCCGAAGGCTGCGTCTAGTAACACAGGGGCCCCTGGAAGGGGGTTTTCTGTGTGGCTGGTTCACTAAAGCTGGGTGTCTGTGGGCACATGGGCCCGTCTGCAGTCCCGGTGAAGACATTGTTCTCTCCGGGGAAATGAGGTGGACACTCAGTCCCCGCTCTGTGGATGGTCTAGTCCTCTGGGTGTCTTGTCTCTGCTTGGGGGTCACTGGGGCTTTATCCTCACTCCGTGGGGTACAGGAGGGGAGGGATGCACACGCCCCGGGCTCACTGTGCCTGGGCTCCTGGGGAGGACCTCTCTGGCCCACATGTTCACAGGCCTCAGTCACCCCTGCTCGACACCCCCCTCCAGAGACTTGGCAACAGGACCTGCCCTGTGAAACAGGGCGCCTGGGTCAGGGGGCTGGTGGGTCCCTTCTCAGATGGCCACACTCAGGTCTCTGGGTGGGTGTGGTGGCCTGTGGCCACTCCCCGAGGTCACCTCACTGCTGCGGCTCCTTTCTGGGGCCCGAGATGCCCCAGGGTTGGTTGGGGGAGGGGGGGAGGTCACTGTGACGGGGACGTGTGGGACGGGGGTCCTGGGCCCTGGGTCCCTCCCCGAGAAGGAGTGGGGGTCATACCCAGAGTGGGGGCGGCCAGTGACGGTCCTGGGTGTCAGCAGGCACAGTGCCATGCCCCGAAGGCCGGGTGTGGGATTCCTGTGGCCCCAGCACAGAACACCAGATGGGGGGCGGGGTTCGGAGAGAGGACGCTTCCTCTCACGCCTGGAGCCCGAGTTCAAGGTGCTGGGGGCCCGCTCCTCCGCGGGTTCTGGGGTCAGTCGGTCCCAGGCCACTCCCAGCCCCGTCTCCGACTCTGCCATGACATTGCCTTCTCCTCCGTGTGTCTGGGTCCAAATGCCTCCCATGAGGACGCCCGCACACAGGTCTGTGACCTCGGCTCATCCCGGGCAGCTCTGCAGTGGCCCATCTGCACACAAACTCCCATTCTGAGGTCCCGGGGAGTCTGTCTTCCGGGTCCTCTTCAGGTGACAATCCTCGTGGTCGACACAGCTCGTGGGGGCATGTGGGTCCCCCAGGCCGGAATCCAGGAGCCTCAAGGAGGACGCGGTGTCCTGACTCAGGGAGGACGTACGGACGGGCAGCGGGGGGAGGGAGGCCGAGGGGTGGTCAGCCCTGCCTTCCAGGTACGGGGGAGTCTCTAGAGGGCCGGGCCGGAGCTGGCCGGGGGAGGCGGTGGTCAGAGGCGGGCAACCTGGGCTGCGACGGGTGGGGTCACTTAGGGCAACCATGACCCAGTCCCAGCCCTAATGCTGACCCTTCAAAGCACCAACACCAAGCCACATCTAATCAAGTCACACAAATACATCATGAGAAAGAAAAGTACACCAGTATACCTTATAAATATGAACGCAAGAATCCTCCACAAAATTAGAACAACATGGAGCCAACAGAACATTAAATGGATGATGCCATAAGCAAGTATCTCCACACTGGAAATGTCAGGTTGTTCAACATATTAAACCTAAGCAATGTACTGAAGAACTATAAAGAAGTGAAGTCAAAGCACATGGTCCTATCAATTACTGCAGGAAAAGCTATAATCAAAATCCAGTGCTATTTCATGATACAAACACTCAAGAAAGTAGGAATAAAAGGAAGTTTGTTCAATATGAAAAAGAGCAGTATGCAAAGCCACAGCAAACACCATGCTCAATGTTAAAAACTGAAAGATTCACTCCTGAAATCAGGAACAAGGCCAGGAAGCTGGCCTCCACCGCTGACAATAGTGTACTGGAAGTTCTACCCAGAGTTTGGAGGGAAGAAACCAAAGGCATCCATATGTGAATGGAAAATTTAAAACTGTGTCTATTCACAGAACAGAGATCACACCATCTTATATATAAAACTTCCTATAACAACAAAAAATTATTTGATTAAGCAGTAATGCAGCAAAGTTATAGGAAAAAATATCAATTCACAAAAATCTATCTTATACATATATACTAGCAATAAATAATCTGAAAAAGAACTTATGAAAACAATTCCATTTTAAATAATGTCAACATTAATATTTAGGAATATATTTAATCAAGATACAAGACTTGCTTTTCTGTATGTAAAGCTGTCTGAACGTTTGAAATTACTGGAAAGTCAAGTACTTTTCAAAACACCATGTCAAAACCATGCCAGAAAGGCAGAGGAAACATCAAACTTCATACAGAGGCCAAGCCTTACCCAAATCCAGTTCACCCCAAGTCCACATGTCATTTAGAGGCACTGTGGAAAGACTTATTAGGACTTCCCAATATAAAGGACTTCCCTTTCTTCCCTGTTGTGGATGACTTGGATGTGGTAGAAACAGCAGGATTTTGGAAGTTCAATTTTCCACATCATTCCACCAAAAAAAACTGTTAGAAATAATAAATGAATTCAGTAAAGACGCAAAATCAGTACACACAGCTCAACTGCATTTCTAAACACTAATAACGAACCATCAGAAAGAGAAAAAAACCCTATTTACAACTGCATCAAAAAGAACAAAATACCAAGGAATGAATTTAACCGAGGATGTGAAAGACCTGAAAACTTTAAGACACTCATGAAGACACTGAAGAAAACACAAGTCGGTGGAACGACTCCCCGTGCTCATGGAACGCAAGAATTACTGTTGCTAAAATGTCCTTTCCACCCAAAGGAGTGCACACAGGGAAGGCAGGCCGTCCTGAAGCTCCAATGGTGTTTTTCACAGAAATGGAGCAAATCCTCCTAAGACGTCTGTGGAGCCACAAAGGACCCCGAAGAGCCAAGGCGACCCTGAGAAAGGAGAACGGGCCGCAGGCATCTCCGTCCCTGACATCACACTTCATCACGAAGCTACAGTCCCCAAAACAGTGCGGAACTGGCTCAAAACAGGCGCACAGACCAGAGGGACGGGACGGAGAGCCTAGAACCCACCCCGCACGGTGGAGGGGGGGGGGCCGCTAAGTTACGACAAGGGGGCCAGGGACACACCGAGCGGAAGGGCAGCCCCACGGTAAACGGTGCGGGGAAGACTGCACACCCCGTAACCCACGCGGCTCCACCGCGCACCAGCCTGACCAAAAACCCAGCTTTGCACACCAAGCCCTTCCTGGGTCGCACGAATACGGGCCCCCGCAGCCGTCAGTCGCCCCCAGGAAGCTTCTCCCCACTTTTCCTCACTGTCTCCTCACCTGTTCCTCCGGCGTCGTCTGCGTCCTCAGGAAACCCACGTCCCGTCAGCGTGGACGCAGCCCCACGTTGTCCTGAAGCCGAAACCCCAGCGAGTCCTGAGGAGAACGAGCGCCCGTCAGCAGCCGCAGCCCGGCGGTGCCTGAGTAGACACAACTCCCCTCAGCTGCGCTCAGAGCCGGGTCCGCGGGGAACGCGCATGCGCTGTGGGTCAGAGAGGCGGGATCAGCGCCACCCTGTGGTCGGTGCGGGAAGTGCAGGCCGCGCCTCCCACACGGGTCACTGGAGACAGTGCCCCCTGCTGGCTGAACCCATTAAATTGTGGAAATTCAAAGGAACACAATATCCCATAGCTTCTCCAAAGTAGTTAAGGAACAATGAATTGGAAACCGTATGGAATAAAATGAATGTAGACACAAGCTTTACAACTTACATCAAATTCACTCAAAATTATTCAGAGACAAGTATTAAATGCAACACTATTCAAAATTATAGTAGAAAGCATAAAAGAAAATTGATATGAGCTTGGGCTTGGTCATGTCCATCACAAGCTTTGTGGTTTTAACACACAACACAAAAAAGCAGTCCAGAAAGAAAAACAAGGGATTCTGTGGACTCTATAAAATTAAAGATTTCTACTGTGTGAAAAACCTCATTCAGAAAATCGAAAGACAACACAAAGTGGGGGAAAAAAACTGCAAACGTATCTAATAAAGAATTTGTCTCAAAATATACAAAGAACTCCAACACAACCCCATTAAAAATAGGGAAAGCTCTAAATGGACACCTGGTCAAAGAAGGTACACAGATATTACACAAAACTATCCCCAGGACTGGGGGGCAGAGAAACAGTGGTCCAGATCAACTCCCTGAGTCATGTGTGACCCAGGAGTAGTCCTGTCCTTCCTGGAGGACTCAGAGAGATGGGGAGGGAGGAAGGGGAAGAAGGCGAATTGTACTTAAACCTAACTCTAACCCTGACCACTCTCACCACTTTCATTCAACATGGTCGAGGAAGTCCTAGACATAGTAATTACATGAGAAAAAGAAATAAAAGGAATCCAATGGCAGAGGAAAAAGTAAAACTGTCACTGTTTGTAGATGAGATGATGTTTTATATTTCATTTATTTATTTATTTATTCATTTATTTATTCTGGTTGCGCTGGGTCTTAGTTGTGGCACGTGAGCCCCTTAGTTGCAGCAGGCGGGCTCCTTAGTTGTGGCATGTGAACTCTTAGTTGTGGCATGCATGTGGGATCTAGTTCCCTGACCAGGGATGGAACCCAGGCCCCCTGCATTGGGAGCGCGGAGTCTTAACTCGTGCAACTCTGGGGAAGTCCCGACATAATGTTTTATTTAGAAAATCCTTAAGATAACCCCCCCAAAACAAATAGAATTCATTGGAAAATTCAGTTAAGTTGCAGGATACAAAATTAACCTATAGAAATCAGTTGCATCTCTATCCACTGGCAACAAACTATCAGAATGAGAAATTAAGAAAACAACCACATTGACAATGATATTAACAAAAATGAAATACCTAGGAATACATCTAACCCAGGAGGTAAAAGACCTGTACTCAGAAAACTGGAAGACACTGATGAAAGAAATTGGAGACGACACAAACAAATGGACAGATATAATGTGTTCATGGATTGGAAGAATTCATATTGTTAAAATGATTCCACACCCCAGAGCAATCTAGAGGTTTGATGCCATTCTTATCAAAATACCAATGGAATTTTATGAAAACTAGAACAAAGAATTCTAATATGTGTAAGGAAACAGAAAAGAACCTGAATAGTCAATACGATCTTAAGAAAGAAGCACAAATTTGGACATATCACACTCCCTGTTTCAAACTATACTACATATCTAGAATAATCAAGACAGTATGGTATAGGAACAAAAGAAATACACAGAGATCCATGGAACAGGATTGAGAGCCCCAAAATAAACATAGGCATATATGGTCAATTCATCTATGACAACGGAGGTGAGACTATACAATGTGGAAAAGATAGCCTCTTCAACGAATGGTGGTGGGAAAACAGGACAGGTACATGCACAAAAATCAAACGGGAATCCTTTCTTATACCATCTACACAAGCAACCTCAAAATAAATCAAATACTTCAATGTAAGACCTGAAGCCATAAAGCTCCTCGAAGAAAACATAAGCAGTCTGCTCTTTGACATCCGTCTTAGCAACATTTTCTGGATCTGTCTCCCCAAGCAAGGGGAACATAAGCAGAATAAACCAGTGGGACTCCATCCAACTTTAAAGCTTTTCAATGGCAAAGGAAACCATCCACAAAATGAAGAGGCAGCCTACCAAATGTGAGAAAATAGTTGCAAACAATATGTCTGAAAAGGGGTTCATATCCGAAATAGATGAAGAACCACACAACTGAACCTCCAAAAACAAAAAACCCAATTAAAACTTGGGACCGAACATTTTTCCAAAGAGTACGTACAGATGGCCAAGAGACATATGAAACTATGACCAATATCACTTATCATCAGGGAAACGCACATCAAAAGAACAATGAGATTATCACCTCACACCTAAAAACTCGGCTATCATCCAAAAGACAACAAATAACAAGGCTTGGTGAGGATGAGGAGAACCCTCACGCATTCTCTTGGGAATTCTCATTGGTGCAGTCACTGTGGAAAACAGTACAGAGGTTCCTCAAGAAATTAAAAATAGAACTACCATATGATGCAGGAATTACACTTGGGGTTATCTTTCTGAAGGAAACAAAACCACGAGTTCAAAAAGGTATACACAGGGAGATCAGCTCGGTGCTTTGTGACCACCTAGAGGGGTGGGATAGGGAGGGTGGGAGGGAGGGAGATGCAACAGGGAAGAGATATGGGAACATATGTATATGTATAACTGATTCACCATGTTATAAAGCAGAAACTAACACACCATTGTAGAGCAATTATATTCCAATAAAGATTTTAAAAAAAGAAAAACGATATACACACCCTTATGTTCACGGCAGCTTTATTGACAATACCCAAGACATGGAAGCCACCAGAGTGTCCATCGATTGGCGAGTGGATAAAGAAGTTTTCTCATATATACATACACATATACACACACAATGGAATATGACTCAGCCATAAAAAAATGGTATCTAGCAACAACATGAATGGACCTATCGTGCTAAGTGAGATATGGCAGACAGAGAAAGAGAAATACCTTATGACATCATTTATATGTAGAAACTACAAAACAAAACAAGTGAACAGGGATTTCTCTGGTGGCGCAGTCATTAAGAATCCGCCTGCCAATGCAAGAGACATGGGTTCGAGCCCTGGTCTGGGAAGATCCCACATGCCGCGGAGCAACTAAGCCTGTGCACCACAACTACTGAGCGTGCGCTCTAGAGCCTGCAAGCCACAACTACTGAAGCCCGCATGCCTAGAGCCCGTGCTCCGCAACAAGAGAAGCCACTGCAGTGAGAAGCCCGTGCACCACAACGAAGAGTAGCCCCCGCTTGCTGCAACTAGAGAGAAGCCCACGCAGCAACGAAGACCCAACACAGCCAAAAATTAATTAATTTTAAAAAAAAGTGAACAAGCACAACATAACAGAAATGGACTCATAGATCCCAAGAACATGCTAGTGGTTGCCAGAGGGGAGAGGGGTGGGGGCATGAGTGCAAAAGGTGAGAAAGATTGGAGGTACCGAATTCCAGTTATAAAACAAATGTCAGGGTGATGTAATGTACAGAATAGGGAATAGAGTCCATAATACTGTAATAACATTGTACAGTGACAAATGGTAACTAGACTTACCCTTGTGATCATTTTGTAATGTATAAAAATATAGAATCACTATGTTGTATACCAGAAAATTAACATAATATTACCTGTCAATTATACATCAATTTTAAAAAAAGAGAGAGAAAAAGGGAATTCCCTGGCAGTCCAGTGGTTAGGACTCGGTACTTTCACTGGCAAGGGCCCAGGTTCAATCCCTGGTTGAGGAACTAAGATCCCGCAAGCCGCACAGCACAGCCAAAAAATTAATTAATTTTAAAAATAAAAAAGAAGAAAAAAATACTATCTTAAAAAAAAGAAAAGAGTGTAGTGAGATAAAAAGCAGATGTCAGATGAAACTTTAAAAGCATGCGGGTTGGGCTTCCCTGGTGACTCAGTGGTTAAGAATCTGCCTGCTAATGCAGGGGACACGGGTTCGAGCCCTGGTCTGGGAAGATCCCACATGCCACGGAGCAACTAAGCCCACGCACCACAACTACTGAGCCTGCGCTCTAAAGGCTGCGAGCCACAACTACTGAAGCCTGCTCGCCTAGAGCCCATGCTCCGCAACAAGAGAAGCCACTGCAATGAGAAGCCCACGAAACGCAGTGAAGAGCAGCCCCCGCTTGCTGCAACTAGAGAAAGCCCGCACCCAGCAAGGAAGACCCAACGCAGCCAAAATTAAAAACAAATAAAGTAAATAAATTTTAAAAATAAATAAAGGGTGCGGGTTGAAAGGACAATGTCCGCTGAAGTTTGACTCTCAAGTGGCACAAACAGGACTTGAAGAGAGCAGCCATGGGATACCACTGGAATGTTTGTTTGTTTAAATAGGCTTTCTTTTTTAAAGAAGTTTTGAGTTCACAGCAAAGTTGGGCGGAGTGCAGAGAAGTGTCATGTGGCCCTGCTCTGCTGCTGCTATTCCGTCATCCCACCCTCCCACACACAGCTGCTCAAAGCCTCCACCTCCCCAACTACCCTATCAGCATTCTGTGTGCTGGTTACTACAGATGAATCCACCGGACACCCAAGTCCAGCGTTTATATTAGGTATCACTCCTAGTGTTGTACATTCGACGCGTTTTGACAAATGTATCTCACCACGAATGTACCACACTGTATAGCTTCACTGCCTTAAAAATCCTCTGTGCTTGACCTATTTATCACCCACCACCACTCAACCCTGCCACAAACCCCTGGCTATACACTGACCTTTTCACCCTTTCTTGGTTGGCCTTTTCTGGGATGTCATATGTAGCTGGTACCCTAAGCTATGCCACCTTTCCAGATTGCCTTCTTTCAGTGAGTGATATGCACTTAAGGTGCCCCTCCCGTCTCTCCGTGGCTCCGTATCGCTCATTTCTTTTCAGTGCTGAAGAACATTCTGTTGCATGGATGGAGTCCAGTCTGTGTGTCCATTCACCTGCTAAAGGACATCTTGGTTGCTTCCAAGTTCTGCAACTTATGGATAAAGCTGCCCTAAATGTCTGGGTGCAGGTTTCTGTGTAGATATAAGCATCTGACTCATTTGGGTCCATTGATATCAAGGAGTTCGAGGGCTGGATCATATGGTAAGAATGTGCTTCATTTTCAGTTTCTGAAGATGGTAGCTGAGAGTATGTCAGCATACTGAGGAATCAAACCAAAGAAGGAGGTAGAATTCAATGATGTCGGCAAGAAAGATGTCGCCAAGACAAAACCATACTTTCATCCTCTTAGGGTTGACAGCTGGTCCTGAGAATTAAATGGACATGGGATAGATTCACAGGAGAGAAGCATCCACATTTATTTCCCATGAGTTTTACATGACCCAGGGCGCCCTCCTAAGGAAATGAAGAAAGACCCAGAGAAGTGGCAAAACCTAAATGCTTTTCTGTTGGGTTGAACAAAGAGAGGTCGTTGCGGAAAAGGAACTACACTATGTGGGGAGGCTGAGGAGGTTGAGAATTATGTTGAACAAGGTCTGTTTGCACAGAATTCTCTCACTCTCCACACTCTGCCCTTGACAACAACGTCATTCCCCTTCCAGCAGAGGATGGACCTCTTACATGGGGGTCGGTGGATGGGGAGACGGAGATGTTATTCTCCTGCTTCCAGGAAGAAAGAGGGGAAGGCTCAGCACGCCCTTCCTGCACCTGCCGTATAGGGGGGTTTGTTTTGTTTTTGCTGTTTTTTAAAGTGTCTGTAGCTCAAGACAATATTCTGGTTTCCTTCACAACCAAGTCCTTTCCCTGGGGGTTGGCTTCCGACAGGAGGAGGGACACATATTTCTGACATGATGGGCTGGGCAGGCAGAGGAGGATAAGATGGGTGCAGACCATGCCTGTTCCCTTCTCATGTGTTTGGAAGATGATCCCGCTCTTGCAAGGTAGGATCTAACTTCTCCATGAACAATCTAGCAAGATACCAGCTGAAAAGAAGAAGACCAAAGTCAGAAGACTGTGAAGAAGATGGATGATAGATGCCAGGGTCTCCTGAGCATTGTTGGAGGCACACGCACATCTCTGGTCTCTGGGCACCACGTTTATGGCTGATTTGGTGTGTAGGTCATTTTCGATGTACAGTGCTACCATTGGGCCACTTTGGGTTGTGTCTCCAGCTCACCTGAGCAAGGCCATTGTGCCAACATAAGACGGGGCTCACCCAAGGATGGCATTGTGCCAGAGAAAGGGAGACAGCGGTATGTCATTGAGCTTAAGATATTTCTAAGAGAGTGACCCTCTGGAGAGGCTGAGGTAGAAGGAGAGCAGCTGGATATCTGCTTGTTTGTTGGGTATTGGGAAGGGGGGTGCGTGCATTGTTTATTTTCTGGATGAGGGGTTAGCAGGATGAGAGGGTGCGGGTCAGTCCATATGCCAAGAAATCCAGAGTCTAGAGTGGCTCAGACTCAGGCCTTTTCTCAGAAATAGGCAGAGAGAGGAGCTGGCTTTGGTCACCACAAAGCTAACTGGCACCTCAGTAGTCACGACATAAGGTTCCCAGAATGAATTGAATTGCAGGAGCCAGCACGCCTGCAGCCCTGAGCCCTCAGACCTCAGCCCCAGGTGTGTACCTATTGCAGGAGAGATTTATTCCCTGCTTTCAAGGAGACAAACAGGAGGTGGAAAGTGTCTGTCTTGCGTGGGTCTTTTCTTCGGTAACATTAATTTAAAATAATCAATATATCTTTAAGAGATATTTTGAAGTGACCTGCCATGGGCCCTAACAATACATACATACCCTAACCCTAACCCTGACACCGAGGCTGACCAGAACCTGGACCCAGACCCTGACCCTGACCCTGACCCCCAACCCCTAACCCTCAACCGTAAAGAGTACCCCTAAACATTAACCCTAACCCTCACCCCCTATTCCCTCATCTTCCTACCCCCAACCAAAACTTTTCGCTGCATACTCTAGCCATAAACCCTAACCTCATTACAGCCGGTCTGCTCCCACACTACCTGCAGCCAGACTCTTAGTTCTCTGAACCACCTACGGCATCCACAGTGTAATCCAATCACATAAGTGTATAACAAAAACAAAAAAGAGCAATAAAACTTCAAAAATGGACGTAAGAATCTTCCACAATAGTGGTATGAAACGACACCCCACTGAAAAGATTTTGCACCACTAACAAATGTCTCTACACCAGAAATTCCACATCATTAACATTTAAACCAAGCAATGTAATAAATTATTAAATAGAACCAACCAATGTAATACATGACAATAATTGTGAGAAGTTAAAACACATGATTAGGGACCTCCCTGGTGGCATAGTGGATAAGACTCCACATTTCCAATGCAGGGGGCCTGGGTTCAATCCCTGGTCAGGGAACTAGATCCCACATGCATGTGCAACTAAGAGTTCGCATGACACAACTAAGGAGCCCGTGGTCCACAACTAAGGAGTTGTCGAGCCGCAACTAAGGAGCCTGCCTGCCACAACTAAGGAGCCCACATGCTGCAACTAAGGAGCCAGAGAGCCAAAACTAAGGAGCCCACCTGCCGCAACTAAGACCCGGTGCAACCAAATAAATATTTTTTTAAAAACATGATTATATCACTAGATGAAGGAAAAACTCTAAACAAATTCCAGTCCTATTTTATGATATAAACACTCACAAAAGTAGGAGTAAAAGCACATTTTTTCACAATGATGTGGAGCATTGTGCAAACCATGCAGCAAATGTCATGTTCATTATTGAAGACTGAAAGGTTTACTTCTGAACATCAGAAACAAGGTCAGGATGGTGCCTTTAACCACTGCTGCTCAATGTTGTACTGGAAGTTCTACCCAAATCCATGAGGAAAGACATAAAAGGGATCCAGATATGAAAGTAGAAATTAAAACCAAGTCTTTTCACTATACAGTTGACATCATCTGTATATATATAAGTTTAAAGCATAAATAATTTCAGGGCTTCCCTGGTGGCACAGTGGTTGAGAGTCCGCCTGCTGATGCAGGGGACATGGGTTCGTGCCCCAGTCCGGGAAGATCCAACATGCCGCGGAGCGGCTGGGCCCATGAGCTATGGCCGCTGAGCCTGTGCGTCCGGAGGCTGTGTTCCGCAACAGGAGAGGCCACAACAGTGAGAGGCCTGCGTACCGCAAAAATAATAATAATAATAATAATAATTTCAGCTAGCCAACTAATTCACAAAATAACAAGACACAATATCAATACACAAAAAGCTATTTACTTCTTTTTTAAAGATTTATTTTTATTTATTTATTTATTTTTGGCTGCATCGGGTCTTAGTTGCAGCACACGGTACCTTCGTTGCGGTGCACAGCCTTGTCTGTAGTTGTGGCACGCGGGTTTTCTCTCTCTAGTTGTGGCATGTGGGTTTTCTCTCTCTAGTTGTAGGACACGGGTTCCAGAGCACGTGGACTCTGGAGTTTGCAGCACGCAGGCTCTCTAGTTGAGGTGCGAGAGCTCAGTAGCTGTGGCACGGGCTTAGTTGCCCCGAGGCATGTGGGATCCTAGTTCCCTGACCAGGGATCAAACCAGCATCCCCTCCATTGCAAGGTGGATTCTTTACCACTGGACCACCAGGGAAGTCCCTCTACTTACTTTTATAAACTACCAGTTAATAAACTCGGAAGGAATTTAAGAAGGGAGCTCCATTTTAAATAATGTCAATATGATTAGAATATTTAGGAATAGCTTTAATCAAGGTTCAAGACTGGTACACAGAAAATGAAAAAACATGGCTGAAATAAATGAAAGAAAACCTAAATAGATACAAAGCCATCTCATGGTGATGGGAAAACTTAATATTGTTAATATGGCAATAATGCACAAAGAGATCTAGAGTCAAGGTGATCTCAGTGAAAATTTGGGAAGCAATACACAAGCTGATTATAACATTCATATGGATTTTCTAGGGACCCCTAAAAAGCAAAAACAAACTTGAAGAGTAAAATCAAAGTTGGAGGCACACATTTGCCAATTTAAAATCTCAGTACAAAGCAACAGTAAATGAAACATTGTGATACTAGCATAAAGATATACATATAAATGAAACTGGATAAACAACCCCCAAATAAACCCATCCTGCTAGAATAATTTTTGACATAGGCAGACAACATTCAATTAAGGAAAGAATGGTCTTTTCAACAAATGGTGCTAGGCAACTGACTATCCACGTGCACAGGAATGAAATTTGACCCTTGCCTCACACCATAAAGACACTTAAAATAAATAAAAGTCAATCAGCCCTTCATATTCGTGGGTTCTACAACCATGAATTCAAACAATTATGGATATAAAATATTGCAGAAAACAATTCCAAAGTTTCCAAAGTGTAAATACTGAATTTCACTTCCAGTTAGTTCTTTAGATAGCATCTACATTATATTAGGTATTATGACTAATCTAGAGATAATTTAAAGTATACAGGAGAATGTGCACGAACGATACATGCAAATACTACACCACTTTATATAAGAGACATGAACATCTGTGGATTTTGGCATCCACGGGGCACATCTGGAACCATTCCTCAAGGAATACTGAAGAATAACTATATCAAATCTCAAAGGAAACAAGGCTATAAGAGTTCACGACCTTGGGTTTCGCTACGGTTTCTTAGATCTGACACCAGGAGATAATCAATGAAAGGAAAAATAAATGCAATTCCTCAAAATTAAAAACTTTTGTGCATCAAAAGACACTATCCATAAAGTGCAAAGAAAATAAAAATAGAAAATACTGACACATTATATATGTGATAAAACACTGCCATCCAGAATATATCAAGAACTGTTACAACTGATCAACAGAAAGACAAACAAGCCCATATTTTAAATGAATAAAGGACTTGAATAGACCTTTCCCTAAATGAGATGTATGATTTGTCAACAAGCACAGGCAAAGATGTCAAACGTTTTCCAGGCAAGATAGTACACGTGATGTGAGTCCATGGGCAATTATTAGAGGGTGGTTCCCTATATAACTTCAGGGTGTTTGGATGAGGAGAATACAATGACAAGTGCCCTTGACCAGTGAAGCAGTATGTGATGAATAATTGTAAGTCTATTAGGAACACACAGATTGAGCTGGTTATAATTATTCCTCATAAAAATTATATAAGCATTAGGTACACTGTGTAGTATGTTAATGGGTTTAGAATTGTAATTCATGGTATACCTCACGCACCAATTGCAGTAGCATACCTGAAAGACCTCTAGATTTCTCGATGGAAGCTTCTACCTGCACTTTTGGCAATCAGAGCTCTAACCCATTCAGGGGTATTTTTACTATAAAAGCTAACCTGCATGATAATCAAGTGAAAACACTGGATGAAGACTTAGATAATGTTTGAGCTCAGTACTGAATTATTAAAAAGTAGTAAGTCTTGGGCTTCCCTGGTGGCGCAGTGGTTGGGAGTCTGCGTGCCGATGCAGGGGACACGGGTTCGTGCCCCGGTCCGGGAAGATCCCACGTGCCGCGGAGCGGCTGGGCCCATGAGCCATGGCCGCTGAGCCTGCGCGTCCGGAGCCTCTGCTCCGCAACGGGAGAGGCCACAACAGTGAGAGGCCCACGTACCGCAAAAAAAAAAAAAAAAAAAAAAAGGTAAAAAGTAGTAAGTCTTTAGGTAGATGGAATGAGCTGATGAGGAGTATTTTTAGAGGCAGTAAAGACGCTGACAGTCAAAGAAGGTTAATGAAAAGTTAAGGCTATTGTCATTAAATTGGTTAAAAAGAAATAGGATAATAAAACTAATTAGCAAATTGTAAGTTGTATTAATTCAAATTGTATTATTTCTGGACAATTATGCCAGTGATATTAATATAACAGCTTGAATAATAATTTTTTAAATTGAGAAAGGTTGAGATTGTATACATAATTGATGCCATAAGTGTTTGTTGTTTTCTTTTTAACATCTTTATTGGAGTATAATTGCTTTACAATGGTGTGTTAGTTTCGCTGTATAACAAAGTGAATCAGCTATATGTATACATATATCCCCATATCCCCTCCCTCTTGTGTCTCCCTCCCACCCTCCCTATCCCACCCCTCTAGGTGGTCACAAAGCACCGAGCTGATTTCCCTGTGCTATGTGGCTGCTTCCCACTAGCTATCTATTTTACATTTGGTAGTGTATATATGTCCATGCCACTCTCTCACTTCGTCCCAGCTTACCCTTCCTCCTCCCCATATCATCAAGTCCATTCTCTACAGCTGCATCTTTATTCTGGTCCTGCCCCTATGCCATAGGTGTTTGATACTATTACTGAAAGGGATAAAAGTACCGCAGTCTCACAAACAACAAATACTACTAAGATGATGGGTATTAAGCTAGCTTGAGTGAAATAAGTGTTAAGAATTATTAGAGTTGCTATAATGAATGAGGATAATATTATTCCCTCTAGGCATAGTAGGAAGGGTGTTAACTAGAATCAGTACATTAATAGCCCTAAGAGGGAAACTGAAAGGACAGAAGAATATTTATGTATACTAAAGGAATTTAGTAACTATAAATTTAATCAAATGTAATGACTCAAAATTGTATGTTTTAATTTAAACTAATTATCATATTTGGAACCCTCTAACCTCTTTTGTCTTCACTTGTAGGCTACACTTATTGCTAACAGTGAAATTAGGATTAGAGCTATAATTAGTGTGGTTATTAGATTTGTTTCTTTGGGATGCTACAGGCAGAGGCAAAGGGAGGGCAATTTCAACATCACAGAGGAAAAAAATAACAGCACTTTAAAAAATTTTATGGAATAAGATAGGCGTGGTGATCCTATAGGGCCAGACATTCGTACGGACTTGATTTTTCTGTGTGTTTACTTCAGGAAGTCAGAATGTAAAAAACACAAGTAACGAAACTAGTAATATATTCATAAATAATGCTAATAATAGAAAGTTGATTATTCTTTTTCTGATTCTATCAAAACTATTTGACTGGAAGTCAATTTTAGTAATTATTACTAAAAGAATAAGACCCTCATCAATAAGTGGAGATGTACAGGAACAGCCATAATATATCTAAGAAGTGTCAATATCACGCAGCAGCTTCAAAGCCGAAACGATGATCAGAGATACAGTGAAATGTTAGTTCATGTAAAAAGCAGATAATTAGGAAACAAGAGCCAATGATCATGCATAGGCCATGGAAGCCTGTAGCTATGAAGAATGTTGATCTGTATACTCCATCTGAGACTGGAAAAGGTGCTTTGTAATGTTCTGAGGCTTGCAGGAGTGTAAAGTGAACTCCTACACAGATTGCAATAAAAACTGTTTGAAGTATATTCTTACAATTTCCATCTACCAGGCTGTGGTGAGCTCAAGGACAGTCAAAACTTAAGTTTTCATAATCTGTGTATTTCTAGCTTCAGTATCATTGATGGCCTATAGCTTCTACGGTTAGGGAAGGGTTATTAATGTCATTTATTATGTAAAAAATTCATAATGATGGTAGGATAATTAAGATTAGAATGATGGCTGGTAGAATGATTTAAATTGTTTCTACTTCTTATGCATCTATTGTATGTGTATGAGTCAGTTTAGCTGTCAATATTAGAGAAATAATATAGAGAACTAGAAAACTTATCAAAAAAGGATGATGAACCGGTGATCATGAAAATGTAAAGTTCTTTCATAATACGTGATGTTGCATTGTGAAGCCTCGTTGAAATGCATATGCTACAGAGATATGCAGGATTTTCACCTCTGATTTAACTTTGATAAAGTTATGTAATTTTTTACTAACATCTCACATATTGAAAAAGACATAATGGTTATGGTGTTGGCTTAAAACCAGTTGAAGAGGTTTTGATTCCTTCCTTTCTTATTTTAAATTTGCATAAATACACCCCCCCAAACATAGGATATGGTTGAGGGCATCCGTGTAATTATTCTAGATTAGTGACAGTTACCTATACTACTGAGATTTCTTCTTTGGATCCAAATGCTTCTCAAATTAAGAAAAGTGTTAGCATTACTGCTGTTAGTTACATGAGTGAGCCTATAAATACAAAGATATTTCACTTTGTGTATACATCAGAATAGTCGAAAATAACTCGGGGGCATCCATGAAAAGCCAAAAAGTGCTGCGGGAAGAAAGTCATATTTACTCCTACAAATATAATCATGCACTGAACTTTGTGCGTGTTGTGTTAAGTGTATAGCCTGAGGATAGTAGAGGTCACTGTACGGTTCACGGACTGCTGGCGTCGGCTTCTATTGATGACAGGAGTAGGAGTAAGAATGTTGGAAGAAGTACTCAAAAGCTTCTATTATGTAGTCAAGGAAATGCTACATTGGGTACTCCAATTATTGGTGGGACAAGTCAGTTTCCAAGTCCTCCAATTATAATGGGCATAACTAAAAACATGATTACAAATGCATGGCATGTTATGACGACACTGTAAATTCGTTCGTCTTCAGGTACTGCTTCAGGTTCGCCTACTACAGCATGGAGGAATGGATGCAAAGCGGTGTCTACTATTCCAGCTCAAGCACCAAATAGTAAATACAAAATGCTGATCTTTGTGATTTGTTCAGAATAATCAGCAGTGTGTCAACATACGTAAAATGGCTGAGCAAGCCTGGGAATGTAAATCTAAAGACAGGTTATGCCCTCTTTTTGCCAAGCCCTGTGGTGAATTGCAAATCCAAAAAAAAAAAAAAAATCACCTTCAATGTTGCCAATCCTTCTCCCACCTTTTCCTTCTGGATGGCGGGAGAAACAGATTGATGCCAGTTGACTAGAGGATTTACCTGTCAACAAAAAGTGTGTGGGATGGAAGCACATCAATACAGTAAGGATTTAACTTAAACTGATTTGCATTCAATTGGTATAGAGTTCTGTAATCCTTATTTTAAGCAATTAAGTAAATTATACTTCCTTACACCTTCTAAATCTCTTGGTCTATATTAACCTAAATTCCTAGTCCAGCACTGATCGAATGGGTGTTAAGGGTAGTAGTAATGTGGCTATTAGGATTAGTAATGATAGGAAGTTTATTTACTTTGTATGTTCGAATTCTCATTTTATGTTTCTGTTGTTTATCAATAAAAGTATAGTTACTGGTGTGGAGGATTTTAGCCACATGTATAAACATATGTTGAGCAGTGCTATGATGACTGTTAGTGTTGGGAGAATATTATCTTTTAAATTATGTTTT
Source organism: Orcinus orca (assembly GCF_937001465.1). Taxonomy (NCBI): domain Eukaryota; kingdom Metazoa; phylum Chordata; class Mammalia; order Artiodactyla; family Delphinidae; genus Orcinus; species Orcinus orca. The sequence goes on along the minus strand of NC_064565.1, from coordinate 6,729,548 downwards.
TCATATATTTTTTCATATTTATAGAGCTATTATTTTTCATATTCTTTTCCATTATAGATTATTACAAGATATTGAATAGAGTTCCCTGTATTATACAGTAGGTCCTTGTTGTTTATTTTATATATAGTAATACGATCTTAATCCCAAACTCCTAATTTATCCCTCCCCACCTTTTCCCTTTGGAAACCATAAGTTTGTTTTCTATGTCTGTGAGTCTGTTTCTGTTTTGTAAATAAGTTCATTTGTATCAAATTTTTTACATTCCACATATGAGTGAAATCATATTACATTTGTCATTCTATCTGACTTACTTCATTTAGTATAATCTCTAGTTCCATCCATGTTGCTACAAATGGTATTATTTCTATTTTATGGCTGAGTAATATTCCAGTGTGTGTGTGTGCATGTGTGTGCATGTGTATGTGTGTGTGTGTCTGTGTGTGTGTATGTATATCACATCTTCTTTATCCATTCATCTGTCGATGGACATTTAGGTTGCTTCCACATCTTGGCTATTGTAAATAGTGCTGCTATGAACACTGGGGCGCATGTATCTTTTTGAATTAGGTTTTTGCCTTTTCCAGATATATGCCGAGGAGTGGGATTGCTGGATCATATGGTAACTCTATTTTCAGTTGTTTTAGGAACCTCCATACTGTTCTCCATAGTGGCTGTACCAGTTTACATGCCCAGTAACAGGGTAGGAGGGTTCCTGTTGCTCCTGCATTTAGTACTTGTAGACTTTTAATGATGACCATTCTGACTGGCATGAGGTGGCACCTCACTGACATTTATTTTTGCTTTTGTTCAGAGTAAATGGCAGAACTATGGGTTGTCCTTATAAGCCTTACATATCTAAGTAATTGGTACAGTTAGGAGGCTAGCTTGCAGTTAACTAACTTTGGGTTGGGGAAGTGAGGGCAATATGACTGTTAGATAAGTTAACTAAATCTTATATAGTTATATGTTGGCCTTGTTTTAGGAGTCTGGCAGGTTGTTGATGGCATACAAAGTATGAGATTTAGCAGGAGGTAAGAGGGTTTGATTAAGCAAGCTATTTACCTGAAATGTGCATGTGCACTTATGTGTGTAATTGCTCTATGTTCTGTGACCACTGACTCAATGACACGTTATGGTGAATGATGCTGGTAAATAATACTCAATTTAATTTCAGCTACAAGTTGCTTGACTGTGTTAAGGCCACTGATGCCCATAGCTGAGTCACAGCACCCCCCAAAATTAAAAAATTCCAAATGCATGAAACCAGTTATGTGTGAGCATGGCCTGATTAGTCACGAGTCCATTGTGACATCCTATTTAAGGGGAAAGAGTAGGTGCTATGGCCCTGAAGGTGAGATGACCCTGAAGTAAGAACAAGATGCCAGATATAGTTCATTTATAGAAATCTGTATGGTTCATGGGCCAGAAATGCAGACAGGCACATTTTGGGGCAAGTTGATGGTTTCTCGTGGCTTCATCATTAAGTCCTAGTTATCAGCAATGATAAGCATGTTGACTGGAAATGATTTGACAATGTATTATGTATGATTAATACACATATGTACTATATAGTATTAATCACTTCAGTTACCCCTGTAAAAACTCACAGAGGCTGGAACCTAGTGTGCACTGAAATGTTTAATGTGTTATATAACATCAGTACACTGATGTACATGCTTATACACATGAGATAATTCACAATTACACATATTATGTATTATATATGATAAAGCATGTGTATTGTACTTATATATGTGAAGGGCATATAATTCTCAAATTACATAGTAATGTTAGTTTTTATGATGTCAATTTTTAATACTTATATATAGCATTCAACAATAGTGTTTATGTCCCCTAAGCAAATTGTTCAGGGAATAGTTTAAGCAGAAATTCAGCTTTGGGTGCTGATGAGAGAGCTGGAGCTTCTTCCTTGAGTCTTAGGGAGAAATGTTGCTGTTTCTAAAAAAGACTCTTAATTTTAGGAGGTTATTTTCAATAACACTTATTAGTGGTATGAGGACAAGAATTAGAAGAAAGTATAGAATAGATGCTAGTTGTCTGATGATAATAAATAGGTGATCAATGGATTGCCTTCCAATACATGTAAGTGTTAATAGGCCCACTACTAGGAATCCAAATAAACATTAGCTAAGAGGTCAGAATGTTATACTTTATTGTTTTGCTGTATGAAGTATTGGAACATAGCTAAAATCATGATTGAGAAATTAATACACCTCCTATTCACTGTGAATGGATCGCAGAATTGCACATGCAAATTAAAACTATCATTCTGGTTTCATGTGAGGGGGAATACTGAAGGGCTTAGCTGGAGTATAATTTACTGGGTCTCCTAGAAGGTCAGATGAGACTACTACTAGTATCAGTAAGATTATTAATAAGAATAAAGCAACCAAGATATCCTTTATTTTGTAGTATGGATGAAATGAGATTTTTGCCCATATTGGATGAGATCCCTGTTGGATTATTAGAGTCTATTTCATGAAGGAATAATAAGTAAACAACTGTTAAAGCTGCAATTAAAAATGGGAGAATAAAGTGGAAGGCGAAGAATCAGGTAAGGGTGGTTTTATCAACTGAGAATTCTCCTTTGACTCCTCTGACTACATTAGTGCCAATGTAAGGAATTGCTAAAAGGAAATTTGTAATGACTGTTTTTCCTCAAAAGGACATTTAGCCTCATGGTAAGAGGTAACCTATAAATGCTATGGCTATTAATAAAACAGTAATATGATTCTGATGTTTCATGTTTCTAAGAAGGTGTAAGATCCACAATACAGGCCTCATGCTACATGAATAAATAAGCAATTAAAGAATATAGACCAGTCCCTCCCATCAGGAAACTTGCACAAGCCTCTTAGATAGCCTCATACACCAGAGGGCAGACAGCAGAAACAAGAAGAACTAAAATCCTGCAGTCTGTGGAATGAAAACCACATTCACAGAAATATAGACAAGATGAAAAGGCAGAGGGCTATGTACCAGATGAAGGAACAAGATAAAACCCCAGAAAAACAACTAAATGAAGTGGAGATAGGCAACCTTCCAGAAAAAGAATAAAGAATAATGATAGTGAAGATGATCCAGGACCTCGGAAAAAGAATGGAGGCAAAGATCGAGAAGATGCAAGAAATGTATAACAAAGACCTAGAAGAATTAAAGAACAAACAAACAGAGATGAACAATACAATAACTGAAATGAAAACTACACTAGAAGGAATCAATAGCAGAATAACTGAGGCAGAAGAACGGATAAGTGACCTGGAAGACAGAATGGTGGAATTCACTGCTGCAGAACAGAATAAAGAATAAAGAATGAAAAAAATGAAGACAGCCTAAGACACCTTTGGGACAACATTAAATGCAACAACATTTGCATTATAGGGGTCCCAGAAGGAGAGGAGAAGAGAAAGGACCCAAGAAAATATATGAAGAGGTTATAGTCGAAAACTTCCCTAACATGGGAAAGGAAATAGCCACCCAAGTCCAGGAAGTGCAGAGAGTCCCATACAGGAGAAACACACCGAGACACATAGTAATCAAATTGGAAAAAATTAAAGACAAAGAAAAATTATTGAAAGCAGCAAGGGAAAATGACAAATAACATACAAGGGAACTCCCATAAGGTTAACAGCTGATTTCTCAGCAGAAATTCTACAAGCCAGAAGGGAGTGGCATGATATATTTAAAATGATGAAAGGGAAGAACCTACAACCAAGATTACTCTACCCAGCAAGGATCTCATTCAGATTTGACGAAGAAATTAAAAGCTTTACAGAGAAGCAAAACCTAAAAGAATTCAGCACCACCAAACCAGCTCTACAACAAATGCTAAAGGAACTTCTCTAAGTGGGAAACACAAGAGAACAAAAGGACCTAAAAAACAAACCTAAAACAATTAAGAAAATAGGAATAGGAACATACATATCGATAATTACCTTAAACGTGAATGGATTAAATGCTCCAACCAAAAGACACAGGCTCGCTGAATGGATACAAAAAACAAGACCCATATATATGTTGTCTACAAGAGAGCCACTTCAGATCTAGGGACAATACAGACTGAAAGTGAGGGGATGGAAAAAGATATTCCATGCAAATGGAAATCAAAAGAAAGCTGGAGTAGCAATACTCATATCAGATAAAATAGACTTTAAAATAAAGAATGTTATAAGAGACAAGGAAGGACACTACATAATGATCAAGGGATCGATCCAAGAAGAAGATACAACAACTATAAATATACATGCACCCAACATAGGAGCACCTCAATACATAAGGCAACTGCTAACAGCTATAAAAGAGTAACACAGTAACACAACAATAGTGGGGGACTTTAACACCTCACTTACACCAATGGACAGATCATCCAAACAGAAAATTAAGAAGGAAACACAAGCTTTAAATGACATAATAGACCAGATACATTTAATTGATATTTATAGGACATTCCATCGAAAAACAGCAGATTACACTTTGTCCTCAAGTGCACACCGAACATTCTGCAGGATATATCGCACCTTGGGTCACAGATAAAGCCTCAGTAAATTTAAGAAAATTGAAATCATATCAAGCATCTTTTCTGACCACAGCGCTATGAGATTAGAAATCAATTACAGGGAAAAAAACACAAAAAACACAAACACATGGAGGCTGAACAATACGTTACTAAATAACCAAGAGATCACTGAAGAAATCAAAGAGGAAATCAAAAAATACATAGAGACAAATGACAATGAAAACATGATGATCCAATACCTATGGGATGCAGCAAAAGCAGTTCTAAGAGGGAAGTTTATAGCAACACAATTCTACCTCAAGAAACAACAAACATATCAAATAAACAATCTAACCTTACACCTAAAGGAACTAGAGAAAGAAGAACAAACAAAACCCAAAGTTAGTAGAAGGAAAGAAATCATAAAGATCAGAGCAGAAATAAATAAAATAGAAACAAAGAAAACAATAGGAAAGATCAATAAAACTAAAAGCTGGTTCTTTCAGAAGATAAACAAAATTGATAAAACATTAGCCAGACTCATCAAGAAAAAGAGGGAGAGGACTCAAGTCAATAAAATTAGAAATGAAAAAGGAGACCTTACAACAGATACCACAGAAATACAAAGCATCCTAAGAGACTACTACAAGCAACGCTATGCCAATAAAACAGACAACATGAAAGAAATGGACAAATTCTTAGAAAGGTATAACCTTCTAAGACTGAACCAGGAAGAAATAGAAAATATGAACAGACCAATCGCCAGTAATGAAATTGAAACTGTGATTTAAAATTTTCCAACAAACCAAAGTCCAGGACCAGATGGCTTCACAGGTGAATTCTATCAAACATTTAGAGAACAGATAACACCCATCCTTCTCAAACTCTTCGAAAAAATTGCAGAGGTAGGAACACTCCCAAACTCATTCTATGAGGCCACCATCACACTGATCCCAAAACCAGACAAAGATACTACAAAAAAAAAAGTACAAACCAATATCACTGATGAATATAGATGCAAAAATCCTCAACAAAATACTAGCAAACAGAATCCAACAACACATTAAAAGGATCACACACCATGTTCAAGTGGGATTTATCCCAGGGGTGCAAGGATTCTTCAGTATACTCAAGTCAATCAATGTGATACACCATATTAGCAAATTGAAGAAGAAAAGCTATATATGATCATCTCAATAGATGCCGAAAAAGCTTTTGACAAAATTCAACACCCATTTATGATAAAAACTCTCCAGAAAGTGGGCATAGAAGGAACCTACCTCAACATAATAAAGGCCATATACAACAAACCCACAGCAAACATCATTCTCAATGTTGAAAAACTGAAAGCATTTCCTCTAGATCAGGAACAAGACAAGGTTGCCCACTCTCACCACTCTTATTCAACATAGTTTTGGAAGTTTTAGCCATGGCAATCAGAGAAGAAAAAGAAATAAAAAGAATACAATTTTGAAAACAAGAAGTAAAACTGTCACTGTTTGCAGATGACATGATACTATACATAGAGAATCCTAAAGATGCCACCAGAAAACTACTAGAGCTAATCAATGAATTTGGTAAAGTTGCAGGATACAACTTTCTGTAATGCACAGAAATCTCTTGCATTCCTATACGCTAATGATGAAAAATCTGAAAGAGAAATTAAGGAAACACTCCCATTTACCATTGCAATAAAAAGAATAAAATACCTAGGAATAAACCTACCAATTACCAGTGACATTTTTTACAGAACTAGAACAAAAAATCTTAAAATTTGTATGGAGATACAAAAGACCCGAATAGCCAAGGCAGTCTTGAGGAATAAAAAAAGGAGCTGGAGGAATCAGATTCCCTGACTTCAGACTATACTACAAAGCGACAGTAACCAAGACAATATGGTACTGGAACAAAAACAGAAATATAGATGAATGGAACAGGATAGAAAGCCCAGAGATAAACCCACGCACCTATGGTCAACTAATCTATGACAAAGGAGGCAAGGATATACAATGGAGAAAAGACAGTCTCTTCAATAAGTGATGCTGGGAGAACTGGACAGCTACATGTAAAAAATGAAATTAGAACACTCCCTAACACTATACACAAAAATAAACTCAAAATGGATTAAAGACCTAAGTAAGACTGGACACTATAAAACTCTTAGAGGAAAACTTAGGAAGAACACTCTTTAACATAAATCACGGCAAGATCTTTTTTGATCCACCTCCTAGAGTAATGGAAATAAAAACAAATGGGACCTAATGAAACTTAAACGCTTTAGGACAGCAAAGCAAACTACAAACAAGACGAAAAGACAACCCTCAGAATGGGAGAAAATATTTGCAAATGAATCAATGGACAAAGGATTAATCTCCAAAATATATAAACAGCTCATGCAGCTCAATATTAAAAAAAAACAAACAACCCAATCCAAAAATGGGCAGAAGACCTAAGTAGACATTTCTCCAAAGAAGACATTCAGATGGCCAAGAAGCACATGAAAAGCTGCTCAACATCACTAGTTATTAGAGAAATGCAAATCAAAACTACAATGAGGTATCACCTCAAGCCAGTTAGAATGGGCATCATCAGAAAATCTACAAACAACAAATGCTGGAGAGGGTGTGGAGAAAAGGGAACCCTCTTGCACTGTTGGTGGAAATGTAAATTGATACAGCCACTATGGAGGTTCCTTAAAAAACTAAAAGTAGAATTACCATATGACCCAGCAATCTCACTACTGGGCATATACCCAGAGAAAACCATAATTCAAAAAGACACATGCACCCCAATGTTCACTGCAGCACTATTTACAATAGCCAGGACATGGAAGCTACCTAAATGCCCATCGACAGACAAATGGATAAAGAAGATGTGGTACATATATACAATGGAATATTACTCAGCCATAAAAAGGAACAAAACTGGGTCATTTGTAGAGTCATGGATGGATCTAGACACTGTCATACAGATTGAAGTAAGTCAGAAAGAGAAAAACAAAAATCGTATATTAATGCATATATGTGGAACCTAGAAAAATGGTACAGATGAACCAGTTTGCAGGGCAGAAATTGAGACACAGATGTAGAGAACAATTGTATGGACCCCAAGAGGGGAAAGCTGGGGGAAGGATGAATTGGGAGATTGGGATTGACATATATACACTAATATGTATTAAATGGTTAACTAATAAGAACCTGCTGTATAAAAATATATATATAAAATAAAATTCAAAAAAAAAGAATATAGAAGCTCTGTTTTCATGAAACTATCAAATAATTCATAGGTTGTTTACATCTTGTTACATACGAGTTATGGATTAGAAGACACTTATTGTACCTGATGTGTATTGCTAGAAATAAACCTGTTATGATTTGCAAAATTAAACAAATACAAAGCAAAGAATGGGCATTTCATTGTGCTGAGATATTTGATGGGACTGGTAGATCAATAAATGCACTGTTAATGATTTTGATTACTGTGTGGAATCTTCAAATGTTGATCACTAGTGTTCTTATAGTTGAAAAACAACGATGATTTTTCATTACATTGGCATGGTTCCATTCCGTGTAAGAATAATGATGACATACATAGTATTTTAAGTACTATTTTTGTTGTTAGTTTTATAAGGTTTTTCTTCCAAACCTTAACAGATTTGTAGTGGGTTTGGGTTTATTTCCATGGTAGAACTGGTTGTATTATTGCAATGAATTTTGATGGATCATTTTTGGGCTTAATGGTTTTTAAAATTTATTTAGGGTGACTGTTAATAGTTTTTGGTTATGCGACAGCTATGGCTACAAATCAGTATCCTGAGGTTTGAGTTTCTAATAAAATTATCTCAGGTATACTTCTTTTGTGTTGTTATGGAAATACTAATTAAAACTGCAATGCAATATTTAGTCACATTCACTAAATGATTATAATCAAGAACCAATAAATATATTAGCAACAGTGTTGAGAAATTGGGACCCTTATGGTTTGCTTGTGGAAATGGAAAACGGTACAGATTATACGTACAACAGTTTGGCATTTTCTCAAAAAGATGAAAATATAATTACCGTTTACTTCAAAAACTCCAATCCTAGATATATACGTCAATGAACTGAAAACAGGTGTTCAAACAAGAACTGGTACACAAATATTCATAGCAACATTATTCACAATAGCCCAAAAGGTAGAAACCATACAAAATTCCATCAGTGGATGAATGGATATGAAAAATAGGGTAGATTCAAAGACTTCCATTTTTCTGCTCTATAAAAAATAAAGTGAAATGGTGCAGCCACTGTGGAAAATATTATAGCAAAAACTTAAACGTGAAATTAACATATGATATGTCAATTCCACTTCGGGGTGTATACCCAAAAGGTTTGAAAGCAGGGACTGAAACACATATTTGTACACTCATATTCATACCAGTACTATTCATACTGGTCAAAGATGGAAGGAATCCAAGTGTCCATGGATAGATGATTCCATAAACAAGCTGTGGTATATACACAATGGAATATGATTCAGCCTTTAAACTTAAGGTATGCTACAATGTGGATGAACCTTAAAGTCATTATGTTAACTGAAACAAACCAGACCAAAAAGGTACAAACATGCTATGATTCCACTAGTATGAGATATCCAAATAAGTCAAATTCAAAGAAAGAAAGTAGAATGTGATTCCCAGGGGTTGAAGAGAGTTGGTGTTTAATGGATGTAAATGTGGTTAATGTCGTAGAACTATATACTTAAAGTGGCTTAAATGGTAAACATTATGTTGTATGGATTTAATCACAATGACAAATATGAATGAAGTACTGATACATGCTACAACATGAATGAACACTGAAAACATCCTAAGAGAAAGAAGCCATACAGCAAAGACCACCCAGATCGTATTCATTTACGTACTTGAAATCCATCAAGGTTTTATAAATAAGGGAAAGTCTCAAGAACTGTTCCAGAAAAAGTAAACTGGATCAGAATAGAAAACCACATTTCCATATAGTTGGGGCAAGTGGTGAAAGTTGAACAGGGCCTGTGGATGGGATTATAAAGTGAAAACCATAATAATTCCTCATTTGGCGGTGGTCTACTGGGAGAGTGTCTCTGTTTGAGGTCGAACGCACTGGAGGTCTTCATTTAGATTGGCAGATGTGGAAAATCAATGATGACTGAGGAATCTGAGCTTAGAGATAAAGTGTACATTGTACTGTTACTGCAAGTTTTCTGTATCTCTGAAATTACTAGAAAGTAAATAACTTTTCCAGACAACCATGTCAATACTGCACCTGAAAAGTAGAAAAAGACATCAAACTTCATTATAAGGGCCAAGCCCTAGCCAGATCCAATTCCCCCCAAATGATGAAGCTCATTGCTATATACATATACAACATATATGTACTATTAAAAAAGAATCTTTTTACATGAGATGATGTATGTTAACTAATTGTATTGTGGTAATCATTTCACAATATATGTATGACAAATCATAGGTCAATTATATCTCAATAAAACTGGAAAAGGTTACATCAGCTTTACAATAATGTCTTTCAAATATACATATAGAGAGATAGATATAGATCTATATATATGTGTGTATATATATATATATAGACCAAAATAAAATGGAAATACAACTTAGCAAAACTTACAGGATGCAACAAAAACAGCTGTAATTAAGAAGTTTATCATTATAAACACCTACAGTAAGAAAAAAAGATCAGAAATAAACAATCTAACTTTACCCTTAAAGGAAGTAGGAAAAAAAGCAAAAAACTAAGCACATATGAAGCAAAAGGAATGAAATATCAGAGCAGATATTAATAGAGACCATGAAAACAATAGAAAACATCCATGCAAAGTGTGATTTTTTTTTAAAAGATAAGCAAAATTGACAAACTTTTACTAAGAATAAAAGAGAATACTCAAATACACAAAATCAGAAATGAACGATGAGAAACTGCAACTGATGCAACAGAAATACAACATCATAAGTGACAAATATGAATAAGTATACTCCAACAAATTGGATAAACTAGAAGAAAGAAACAAATTCCTAGAAACCTACCAAGACTGAATCAAAATAAAATAGAAAATCTAAACAGATCAGTGATGAGTGAAGAGATTGTATCATTAATCAAAAACCTACAAACAGAAAAAGGTAAAGATGAGATGGCTTCACTGGGAAGTTCTACCAAACACTGAAATAAGAATTAATACAAATCTATCACAAACTCTTCCAAAAAAATTAAGAGGAGGAACATTCCCAAACTCATTTTATGGGTCCAACGTAACTTTGATACCAAACCTACATAAGCACACTACCAGAAAAAAAGAAAAAAAAAAATGGGAAGTATCCCTGATGAATATAAATGCAAAACTTCTCAACAAAATACTAGCAAACCAAATTCAATGGTACACAAAAAGGATCATACACCATGCATGACCAAGTGGGATTTATCCCTGGGGTGCAAGGATGCTTCAATGTAAATTAAATAAAATATGTAAATTAAAATATGTGATGCACCACATTAATAGAATAAAACATAAAAATCATATGGTAATTTCAATAGACACAGAAAAGGCACTTGACAAAATTGAACATCCTCCCAAAATTGGTTTAGAAAAATGTACCTCAACATAATAAAGGCCATAAAGAACAAATTCACAGCAAACATTATTCTCAATGGTGAAATTCTGAAAGATTTTCTGCTAAAAATAGGGAAAAAAACAAGCATGTCAATTCTCATCACTCCTTTTCAATATGGTGCTGGAAGTCCTAGCCCTTTCAATTAGGCAAGAAAAGGAAATAAAAGAAATCCAAATTGGAAAGGATGAAGTAAAACTGTCTCTGGTTGCATTTAATATCATCTTATATATGAAAAATTTTAAAGATTCCACCAAAAAACATTATATCTAATAAACAAATTTAGTCAAGTTGCAGGATACAAAATCAACGTAGAAAAAACAGGTGTATTTTATTTAATTTATTTATTTATTTTTGGCTGAGTTGGGTCTTCACTGATGCGTACAGGCTTTCTCTAGTTGCTGTGAGTGGGGGCTACTCTTCATTGCGGCATGCAGGCTTCTCATTGCAGTGTTTTCTCTTGCTGCGGAGCACAGGCTCTAGGTGTGTGGGCTTCAGTAGTTGCAGCACGCAGGCTCAGAAGCTGGGGCACATGGGCTCTAGAGTGCATGGGCTTCAGGAGTTGTGGTACATGGCCTCAGTAGTTGTGGCTCACAGGCTCTAGAGTGCAGGCTCAGTAGTTGTGGTGCATGGGCTTAGTTGCTCCGTGGCATGTGGGATCTTCCCAGACCAGGGATTAAACCCATGTCCCCTGCATTGGCAGGCGGATTCTTAACCACTGTGCCACCAGGGAAGTACCAACAGCTGTGTTTTAATATACTAACCGCAAACAATTTGAAAAAAGAAGTAAGGAAAACAATCATATTTACAATAGCCTCAAAAATAGATAAAACACTTAGGAATAAATTAAACCAAGTAGGTGAAAGATCTATAAAACTACAAGACCTTGATGAAAGAAACTTCAGAAGATACAAATAAATGGAAAGAGTGATCGTGGATTGGAAGAATTAATATTGTTAAAATGTCCATACTATACAAAGCCATCTATAGATTCAATGCAATTCCTATCAAAATTCCAATGACTTTTGCACAGAAATAAAGAAAACCACGCTAAAAGTTGTATGAAACCACAAAACACCCCTAATAACCAAATCAATCTGGAGAAAAAAGAACAAATCTATAGGCATCACAATTCCTGATTTCAAACTTTATTACAAAGCTATAGTAATCAAAACAGTATGATACTGGCAAAAAATAGAGACATAGACAAATGGAACAGAATCAAGAGCCCAGAAATAAACCAGCTCATACATGGTCAACAAATATTTGACAAGGGAGCCAAGAGATGCAATGGTAAAAGAATAGTTTCTTCAACAAATGTGTGGGAAAAACTGGAGAACTACAAGCAGAAGAATGAACTAAACCGCTTTCTTCTACCTCTCACAAAAATTAACTCCAAATGAGCTAAAGGCTTAAATGTAAGACCCCAAACTATTACTTCTTCTGTTACTTGAAGACAACCTAAGGAATAAACTCCTTGATATTGGTTTTTTTTTTATTAACATCTTTCTTGAGTATAGTTGCTTTACAATGGTGTGTTAGTTTCTGCTTTATAACAAAGTGAATCAGCTATACGTATACATATCTCCCCATATCTCCTCCCTCTTGCATCTTTGATACTGGTTTTGACAAAGACTTTTTGGATATTTGTACCAAGGGTGCAAGTGACAAAAACCAAAATAAACAAGTGGAACTTGTTTCATATGAAATAAAAACTAAAATAACAAAAAAGCAAAAAACATTAAACTAAAAAACAACACTTCTACATAGCAAAATAAACAATCAGCAAATACAAAGGAAACCTACAGAATGGGAGAACATATGTGGAAACCATCTTTCTGATAAGGGCTTTATCCAAAATACATAAAGAATATATAAAGCTCAATGGCTAAAAAGATAAAAATCTGGGATAAAGACTTGAATAGACATTTCTCCAAAGAAGACATCCAAACGACAAACAGATACGTGAAAAGATGCTCATCTAAATATCAGGGAAGTGCGAATCAAAACCACAATGAGATATCACTTCATACCTGCTAGAATGCTTATGTGAAGAAAAAAAAAGGGCAACTCTTATGTACTTTTGGTGGAAGTGTAAACTGGTACAATCGTAGGAATCAAAAAGAATGGAATTGGAGCCTTATCTTACATCATTCACACAATTTACCTCAAAATGGATTAAATATTTAAATGTAGGACTTGAAACAATAAAAATCCTAAAAGAAAATATAGGAGTAAAGCTCCTTGACATTGGTCTTGGCAATAATTATTTTTTGCATATGACCCCAAAATAACAGGCAACAAAAGGAGAAATAAACAAGTGGCACTATGTCAACCTAAAAACCTTCTGCACAGTAAAAGAAATAATCCAAAGAATGAAAAGGCAACATATGGAATGGGAGAAAATATTAACAAACCGTCTTATCATAAATGGTAATTATCAAAGTATATAAATAAATCACACAGCAGCAAACAAACAAAAACAAATAATCTGATTAAAAATGGTTAAAAGATCTGATTAGACACTTTTCAAAAAATAGTACAAGTGTCCAACAGGTACATGAAAAGGTGCTCAGCATCATTCATCATCACAGAAATGCAAATCAAAACTGTAATGAGATACCACCTCATACCTGTTAGAATGGCTACAGTCAAAGAGACAAGAGATTACAATTGTTTGCAAGGATGTGGACAGAAGGAAATCCTTTTTGGTGAAAATGTAAATTACTACAGCCACTGTGAAAAACAGTATGGAGGTTCCTCAAAAAATTAAAAGTAGTCATTTTGTTGTCCCAGTACCATTTGTTGAAGAGACTATCATTTGCCCATTGAGTATGTGTGACTCCCTTCTCAAATATTAGTTGACTTTATATGCAGGAGTTTATTTCTGGGCTCTCTATTCTGTTCCACTGACTATGTGACTATTTTCTTGCCAGTACCATACTGTCTTAATTACTGTATCTCTGTAATATAGTTTTAAATCAGGAAGTTTGATGCCTCCCAACTTGTCCTTTCTCAGGATTGCTTTGGCTATTTGGGGTCTTTCGTTTGATAAAGTTTAAGATTTTTTTTCTATATCTGTGAAAAATGTCATTAGAATTTTGATAGAGATTTAATTGAATCTATAGATGTGTACTATGGACATCTGAATGATATTAATTCTTCTGATCCATGGGTATAGTATATCTTTCTATTTTATTTTTTCTTCTTCAGTTTTTTTCATCAAAATCTTCAAGTGTTTATTGTACAATTATTTCCCTTCCTTGGTTAAATTTATTTCTAACTATTTTATTGGTTTTGATGTTATTGTGAATGGAGAAAGAATAGCATCTTCAACAAATGCTGTTGGGAAAATTGGAAAACCACATGCAGAAAAATGAAATTAGACCCTTATCTTATAGCACTCACAAATATTAATCAAAATGGATTAGAGACAAACATAAGGACTGATACCCTAAAACTCCTAGAAGGAAACATAGAGAAGAAGTGCCTTAACGTTGGTCTTGGCAATGATTGTTTTGGATATGACCCTAAAAGCATAAGCAACAAAGGTAAAAAATCAGTAAGTGGATCTACATCTGCCTAAAAAGCTTTTGCACAGCAAAAGAAACAATCAACAAAATGTTAAGGGAGAATACAGAAAAAGGAGAATATGTTCTCAAAGCATATATTGGATAAAAGGTTAGTATCCAAAATCTGTTTATATTGAACTCATACAACTCAACAGCAAAAACAAACAAGCAAAAACAGCAAACAAAATCCAATTTAAAAATGGGCAGTAGAATTGAATACATACTTTTCCAAAGAAGACTTCTAAACGGTCAACAAGTACATGAAAAGATGTTCAACATCTCTAAAAAGTAGGGAAATACAAATCAAAACCACAGTGAGGTATCATCTCACAGCTTTAGAATTACTATTATCAAGACAAGAGGTAAGCATTGGTGAGACTATGGAAAAAAGGGAAACTTGTGTACTGTTGGTGGGGATATAAATAGTTTAGTCACTATGGAAAAACTAGAGGTTGCTCAAAAAATTAAATATAGGACCATATGCTGCAGCAATACCACATCCTGGTATATAGCAAAAGGAAATAAAAGCAAGGTATCAAAAGTATACCTGCACTTGCATGTTTATTGCATCATTATTCACAACAGAGGAATCAATAAAGAAGATGTGGTGTTTACATACAATGGGATATTATTCAGCCTTAAGAAAGAAGGAAAAAAAAAAAAGAAAGAAAGAAGAAAACCCTGCCATTTGAGACATCATGGATGAGCCTTGAGGGCATTATACTTAGTGAGATAAGCCAGACAAAGACAAATATTGTATATTACCTATATATGGACTCTAAAACCAAACCCTTAGCAACAGAGAGTAGAACGGTGCTTACCAGGGGGTGAGGGGTGGAGAAATTGGGGAGATGTTGTTAAAAGGCACAAACTTGATACTAGAAGATGAATAAGTTACGTAGACCTAACACGCAGCACAGTGATCACAAACGACAATACTGTTTTATATATCTCAAAATTGCTAAGATGCTGGATCATAAATGTTCTCACCAAAAATAAATTATAATTATGGGATGTGATATAGATGTTAAATAAAGCTATGGTGGTAATCAGATTGCAGCATATAAATGGTTCAGATCACACTGTAAACTTTAAAAAAATTAAAAGTAGAACTGTATAACCTTATATGTATGTGTATTCTAAAAGAGCCAAACTCTAAAAGAGAAACAGAGAATAGAACGGTTGTTGCCAGGGCCTGGGAAGTGGGGAAAATGAGGAGATGGTGGTCAGAGAGTATCAACTTCCAGTTATAAGATGAATAAGTTTTGGGAAATCCAACGTACATCATGGTGACTATAGTTAACAAAACTATTATATTCTTGAAAGGTGCTAAGAACGTAGATCTCAAATGTTCTCATCACACAAAAAATAAATAGTTAAATAACCTATGGTCATTGTTTCACAATATACAGGTTTATCAAATAACTATGTTGTACACTTTAAGCTGACAAAGTGTTATGTTAATTGTATCTCAATAAAGCCGGAAAAAATATTTCAAGACGGTGACAGCAGAGCATGAAAACAAGCACAGGCTTTTCTGAGCAAAGGACCCAGTGTGACAGCAAAAGTGTCACACCTGTGGGGCTGGCCCTTATTGAACCTGCAAAGACACACCTACAACCTGCCTGAGCTCCACCTGGTTCACTATGGCAGTCTCCTAATCGGCCCCCTGATTCTCCTTTTGCCCCTTCAGACCATTTGTGGGACAGCAGCCAGAGTAAGATGATGTCCCTCCTCTGCTTAAAACCCTTCCCTGGCATTTCACCCAGAGTAGAAGCCAAAGTCCTTTCAACGGCTGACAAGCCTGTTCACAACCCCCAGGACTCTGTCCCCTGCTCACTTAACTTCAAACACACAGCATTCCTGAGGGTCCTCAAAAGTGCCAGGCACGTCCCTTCCTTGTGGCATGTTCCCTTGCTCTTCACTCTGCTTTGCCACCAGTGACACTCTGCATGTCTTACTCACTGACAAATATTTACAAATATTTACGGAGCACAGACTACGTGCCAGACACTATTCAAGGCATAGATGGTTGCATCCAGCATCCCTCCGATCATTACCGAGGTGGAGCATTGTTTCGTAAACTCACAGTCAATTTTATAGATATTTTTCTGGAAAAAATAAATAGATAATATGGGAGCGTGGGAATCTTTCAGGCATAAACCCAAAAAATTAATATAAATGTTATAACTGCCAGGGATGTGGAGCACAGCTTCCCACCCCTTAAACATGGGCTGTGCCTAGTGACACCCTTGCAAATGGTACAGACAGAATGGACTGGGGGAAAGAGGAACTTTATAGTGGAGGAACCTGACAAGCCCTCCTTCAGCCAGGAGACCAGGGTCACATCAACAGTAAAAAGCCACAGGGACTTCCCTGGTGGTGCAGTGGTTAAGAATCCGCCTGCCTGTGCAGCAGACACGGGTTTGAGCCCTGGTCAGGGAAGATCCCACATGACGCAGAACAGCTAAGCCCATGCGCCACAACTTCTGGGTCCACGTGCCACACTACCGAAGCCTGCGCGCCTACAGCCCGTGCTCTGCAACAAGAGAATCCACCTCAATGAGAAGCCCCTGCTCGCCTCAACAAGAGAAAGCCCGCGTGCAGCAACAAAGACAGAACGCAGCCAAAACTAAATAAATAAATTTATTTTTTTAAAAAAAGAATTACATGTTATTACAATGTCCATCCATATAGTTAGCAATGTAAGTCAAGATAAAGAGTGATCTGGGGTTTCCCTGGTGGCGCAGTGGTTGAGAGTCCACCTGCCGATGCAGGGGACACGGGTTCGTGCCCCGGTCCGGGAAGATCACACGTGCCGCGGAGCGGCTGGGCCCGTGAGCCATGGCCGCTGAGCCTGCGCGTCCAGAGCCTGTGCTCCGTGGTGGGAGAGGCCACAACAGTGAGAGGCCCACGTACCGCAAAAAAAAAAAAAAAAAAAAAAAAAGAAGCAATGAACCAGACCATTCAAACTTTCCTGGGACCCACCTAAGAAATACTTTTTACTTTGCAACCTGTATCTATTTCTTTTTGAAAAAAAATTCATGAAACAACATTTACCCTAATTATGTTTGAGGCACTCTGATATTGCCTATTACATTGTATTCGTTTATTATAAGTGGTGATTATGCCCCTGTCAAATTGATCTCACCAGCCGCTACTGGGACCCAACCTATCATGTGTAAAACACTGAATTAGATTTACACATATACCAACAGGGGTGGCCTCAAATCATGCTGTTGGGTGAGAATAGTAGGAAACAGAACAAGATTTATAGCATAATGCCACTTAGGAAAGCAAAAATCACACACACACACATACAAGGATACACAATGGTTAAGGATATACATCAAACACATTAGAGGTGGTACCACTGGGCGAATGAAAAACGGAAAATAAACTTCAGGAGGACCTGGATTCAAGGATGCCCGCGTGCTGTGATCTGAGAATGGTTGGCTGGGCTCGGAACTGGGGTCCAACAAAACAAAAGACGGGGGGGTAATTTACTGGAAAAGTTTGAGAATCACATAAATATCCAGAAAATACATAGGAGCTGGAGAATGTCGCATTTAGAATTCTTGAAATGTATTTAAAAAATCAATTCATAAGGTCAGAGACAAAATATCATCCAGGGCAAAGTTGGAAGAGAGGAGGAAGGGTCCCCTCACCATCGACAAAGTGATACTAGATGAAAAGGAGGTGGTCGGCTTGCAGGCTGGCGAAGAGCGCGGTCCCAGAGGCCTGGCCGGTCAGTGCACCCCCGGCGCACTCCAGGGGAGGGGGCTTATGGTGGGAGCCACGATGACTCCAGGGAGGGGCTCTCTGTCGAGTGCACAGCCCCCACCTCATTGCGCTCTCGCCCGAAGCCCCTGCCGCCCAGGAGGCTGCCTGCCCCCAGCCCTTGGTTACAGCTTTTCTGGACCAGGACGGGCCCCTAGCCCCAGAATCACCAGTGCTCAGACCATCTGCTTCCCTTTACACCGGGCAGCCTCGTTTTCCTCGACTAAGGAGATTATCCGGGAAACCTGAACCCAGAAGGGGGAGATCATTGCCATTGGGGTGAGGGCTGCAGCAGGAGGGTCTGGAATCTGGGCAGGAAAGACTGGTCTGGGGGGCCGGGGGGGCAGAGTTACGGGGAACAAAAACTGGGGCCAGCCAGGAAGGCAGTGGTGGTAGCGTGGAAACAGACCCTGAAAGCATGGCTGGGTTATTTACCAGCACAACACAGAGCTGGGCTTATAAAGGGAAATCCTACGAGGGCCAGGCAGGCAACACAGAAGAGTGAACAGAACGGGGGGACGGTAAAACTGGGGGGCTCCCCAGAGCACAGTCCATGCAAAGGGCAGTCACCCAAAGTGGCCACTGTTCCCATGCAGAAAAGGGACCCTCAGGGTCCAAACTGTCTCAGTTTCAAGAGAAGCCAATAAATCCAGAATCTAGTGTAAAACCTCCCAATTTATTTTATTTTATTTTAATTTTTTGGCCACCCCGTGCGGCATGCGGGATCTTAATTCCCCAACCACGGATTGAGCCAGTGGCCCCTGCAGTGGAAGCGCAGAGTCTCAACCACTGGACCACCAGGGAAGTTCCAAACCTCCCAATTTTTGAATTGACAACACTTCTTTGCTTTTAACACGTCTACAGACTGAGGTGGTAAGTGGCCAGACGCCCAGACCCTGCTGGTTCAGGCCTGGAGGATCCCCTCTGACCAGCCCTCCACGCCCCTGTGGGGGACCATCCCTCCCTCCCTTCTCACTCCTCTGGCCCCTGTGACAGCATGCCTTCCTTGTAAAGGTCAAAGCTAATAAACAGGGTGATGGGTATTTCCTGGGCTTCCCAGAGCCTAGGCAAAGCCCTGCCTCAGCTTTTAACTTCTCTTGTCATCATTCCGTGCTCACCACCAATTCCTGGTGTCTAATTTTGCTTCCTGGACCCTTTGATCCGGCAGGCGGGGTGCCCTGGTTAAGGAAGAGCACCGGCCCCTTTTGGGAAGGGACGGGCTGTCAGTCTGCTCTCTACAACTGCCCTGGGTGTGCCTAGTTACGGGGACCATCGCCTAGAGACGGAGTGTCTCAAAGTGCGCTGACAACTCCAGGGTCCACGCCTGCAAAGAAGGTGCTAGAAGTCTCCCCAACTCTGCCTGGAAATCTGCAGGTCCTGGTGCCCTGGAGGGGCACCCATCTCCAGGATGGACTTGCCTGTAGAAAGGGGAGACCCTACAGAAGGGACACCCTCTGAGCCCACCTACATCCCTGCTGCATCCGTTCATCCCTTCAACCGGTCAGTCCCCTTCCCCACCGCCCTTGCCCTGGTGGGGAACTGGTGCCCTGGGCCCCCCTGAGGCGACACCCTCACCCGCAGCATAAACATCACACCTGCTACCCACCTGGCCCAGAGCAAAGCACTGTGAAGCAAAGCCCCAGGGCAGGTGGGGAAGCCCCTGGGCCACTATAATGCCTACACAAAGTCTCTGCTGCAGTCAGGCGACTGGGAAGAGGTCGGGATGCAGGGCTAGAGCTTGAGGCAGAGGGGGCAAAGGGCGGGCGGAGGTCTGGCTGGAGGGGATGGAACCGGCCTGGACTCAGGAAACCTGAGGAGGGCGATGGGAGAAGAGAAATACCCAGTGGGTGAAGGCAGGGCGCTGGGGAGAAGGTGGGGAGGGGACGGGAAGGGAACAGGGAGAGGCAAGTGGGCGGGTCCACAAAGAACGGAGAGTTGGAGGGACCAGGAGTCCAGGCTTCGGGCAGGCAGAGCTAGTCATCAGCTTTGAAACTGCCCAGTGAACTAGGCAGCTCCTAGCAGACTCCCCGTTATTGCCTCTGGGTCTCCCCACGTGTCGGCCCGAGAACCCACACCCCAAGTGCTCAAAGGAGAAAAACCCGGGGCAGGGGCCTCCCTAGTGGCAGAGTGGAGCCTGCCTCAGCTAAGCTTCTCTGGGGTCAGGGGTCAGTGCCCACCCTGCGCCAGGCGCAGTTGACAGAGTCACTGCCCCCATGACCCTCGCAACACCCAAAGGATGCGTTTCCCCGTTTGACAGAAAACCAAGGCTCACGGAGGGGAAGTGATTCGCCCAGAATGCATCTGAGGCTGCTCCATCAATTCGCAAGCCTTACGGCCCAGTCCCTGCTCTTAGAACCGGGCATGCGGGGGTGAAAGAGAGACAGGCCTAGCACTCGACTGTGTGCTGTACTTCAGAGAGGGAAACGGACAAATAGAGAAGGTCAGCTAAGGATCAAGAAAATACGAAGGCCCACAACACTGTAAATCAACTATATTTCAATAAATTTAAAAAAGAAAAAGAAAAAAGGAATGAATGAGACAATATATACAAAAAAAAAAAAGGAAGAAAACACGAAGGTAACAGGGTCAAGCGTGTGTGGGATGCTACTCTGGCTGGCGAACTCAAGGGAGGCCCTTGAAGAGGTGACAGCCTGCCCAGCAGACCCCCAGGGAAGGCCTGTCACACAGAGGGAACCGTGAACACAGCATCCCTGAGACTGGACAGAGCTTCCCGCCCAGGGCACAAGCGGGCACGTGCAGCTGGAGCTGAGGGCAGAGGGGTGGGCCTGCAGAGAGAGGGGACGGGAAGCTGCAGGACAGAGGCTGAGGGTGGAGGCAGGGCGGCCCAGCAGGAGGCTGTTACGCAGGCCTCCACGTTAGAGGTGATGGGCCTAGAGCTGGCGAGAGGATGGTGGACCAGGGGTGCAAGGGAAGAGACAGGAGGAGGATGTGGGCCTGAACTGGGGAGGCTGGGGAGGAAGCAGAAATGAAGGGGACGCAGATTTTGACCCTAAAACCCAAGCATCTTACCCCTGACGGGGACTTTGTCTCTTTCTCCTTTGTCCCTCATTAGCCAGCAGGTACAGAGTAGGTATACAATTAACTCATTCATATATTCAATTAATATTTATTGAGCACCTACTGTCGTGCCTGGCAAAGTCCTTGCTCCTGTGGTGATAGAGGGGAGGGAGAAGAGAATGGAGGACCTTTGTTTCAGGTGCAGTGGTCACCGCAGGCTTCTCTCCGACCTCCTTGGGGGAGTGAGGTGGTGAGTCTTAGCTGTGAATATCTTGAAGAAGTACATTTCAGGCAGAGGAAGCAGCAAGTACAAAGGCCCGGAGATGGGAGGGTGCTCACTGAGTTTGTTGATTCATTAATCGGTACCTGTGCCCTTGCCTTGGAACTTTCTAAGATCAGTGCCTGGGACTTTCTCATCAGACGGGAGTGGTCAGAGGGGTGAGTGGGGGCCACATCCTCCCCTTATGCAATTCCTCTTTCCCCAACACTGGCCAGGCCCAGAAGCAGGACAGGTGGAGGAGAAAAGGCAGAGACAGTCAAGCAAGAGGGTGGGTTCTGTGCTGTCCCACTACTCACCCCCAGGCTGTTCCTGGTTTTAGCCCCTGAAGGTCCCACCCTGTCATTCCCCTCCCCCCCCAACCCCCGGCACTGGGAAGCCCCTGCCCCTCACGACAGTCACTCCTGCTGAGTGGAGCTGCTGTCTCTCACTCTGCCACACCCGCTCTGCTCAGCTCCGGCACCACGGAGGGACCTAGGAGAGCAAATAGTGCAAATGAAGGGCCTGCCCAGGTGAACCCTAACCGCGCCGCCTGCAGTGCAAGTGCGGAGTCTTAACCACTGGACCGCCAGGGGAAGTCCCCCGGCTTTCTTACGCTCATAAAATAATTGGAAGCGGACCATCACTTCCTCATCATCATTCCTAAGTCATTTCTACTTCTCCAGCAATCTTGCTGACATGTCGCTCTAAATTCCACCGATTCAAGACTTTCTATTCTTACCAAGAAAGCATAACAGGCAGCAGACCCCCAAACAGTCCTGACCACACACGGAACAAGGCAGGCGCTAGGTTAACGTACCTGACGCGGTTTCTGCGGCAGCGACAGAATCAGATGAACCTCTGACAGGGAGATGCCCGGGATGGGGCTTGGGGTGGGGCGGCGGGAGCGTTAGGTGCCAGCTGAGAACGTCCCCGGGCAAAGTCACCGGGGAGCTGCCTGCCTGAGTGGGCCAAGTAACTTCCCTCACCCTGCTTCGAGACGGAGAAAGGAGACCCTGCTTCACCTTAGGCGGCAACCCCCTCCCTGTTTATCAACAGCTGAGAAGGGCTGGGAGGGTCTCAGCTGGAATTTACCCTTCTTGGGGTGGGGACGTTGTGCGCTGCCCCCTTGAGAACTCAAGCCCCATCAAAAGTCCAGGAAGAACAATGACTTTTGTCTTGTCCTATTTGCCTTCTGGATGGTCCCTGCGGAGGCGAGCAGGGCTGTACGCCCCGCTTTGGGGGAGAGAAAAGGGACGCAGGAAAGACGGCCCCGGGGAGTCCACTCCGTTCACATTTACCGAAGCCTCGCAAGACCCCCGACCTTTCACGGGCATCATCTCATTTATCGCCCGTGGCTCAGAGACGGAAACAAGAGCCCAGGATCACAACGGCCCACGGTGGTGGAGCTGCAGAGCCCGGGCGCGCGCCTGCCGTCTGGACGCCGCCGCCTCCCCGGACGCTCGGGCGGACCCGCCGGGGCGGACCCGGCTCCTGGGCCCCGGGCCCTCGAGGAATCGGCGCCGCGGGCACAGCCGTGCCCTGAGACTGGGGAGCGGCTTCGGGCCTGCAAGTCGGCCGGGTCAGCCCTCCCCCAGGGCCCGAGCCTCCCCTTCGGGCCGGGTCCTGGCCCCCGCCCCTGCCCGGAGGCTCCTCCGGCGGCCCCGCTGACTCAGCGCAAACGGAGCCGCGGCGGGCGGGCGGGCGGGCGGGCGGGGAGGGGCCTGGCCCGACCAGCCGCCCGGGGGCAGCAGTTCCGCCCGCCCCTCCCTCCGGCCCGCCCCGCCCCCGGGAAGAGGTCGGGAGTCGGGAGCCGCGGCCCCGGCAGAGCAGCGCTCGGGAGCCCCGAGAGAACCAGGCGGGAGCGCGCGGCCGAGCCCAGGCGCGGGATGACAGCCCTCGGCGTGCAGGTGGGCGAGAGCCCGGTGCGGGGGGTGTGGAGTGGCCCGGCCGGGGTCCGGGGGGGGAAGCCGCCCAGGGCGCGGTCTCCTCGAGGTCCTGCGGGCACCGAGGCTCCTAAACGGCTGGGGAGGAGTGTTGTGCTTCTCTTTGGGGTCCGCAGTGTTCATCTGTTAGGTGCACCAGAGGGGTCCCTCCTGTTAAAAGGGGGCGCATCTGGAGCGAAGGATGGACGGAATCCACTCGTAAAAATGAGCCTCGCCTTGTCACACGAGGAAGAATCTCTGGGGAAGCCAGAACTTTCCTGGGCGGGGGCAGCAAGACCATCTCCCCTCCCAAAACTGATTTTGGGGGGCGGGCAAAGGGGTGGACTCGCTGGGGCACGCGGAAACCTCAGGACGGGCTGTAGAGAGGGGAGGGGCCCGCCTCGCAAAGATGGGTTTCTCCTTAGAATGATACGAGGGGTCCATCCGCACCCCCACCCCCCGGGCGTGCGGCTCTCCGCTGCCCTGCGCCGAGCGTCCCTAGCGGACGCGTCCCGCCTCCTTACCTCCCGACTGGACGGTCGGGACGGTGAGAGCGGCCCGCAGCCTCTGCCTGCAAGTGCTCGGCGCCCCGCAGCGCAGATTCCGGGGCTGATCCCGCTGCGCGCACTTTGTAGGTGCGGTGACCGAGGCTCAGGTGCAGTAACCCGCCCGTGGCGGCCGGCTCAGCGATAGAATCGAGTCGAACCAGACTTCTGGGCCCGAACAGGAGAAACTCCACCCACAGGCCGCGCCCCAAGCCCCTTGTGGCCGGGACACCGCAACCCTAGAGCCGGATGCAGCGCGTTCCTCTCGTTCTGGGCATAATCTGCGGTCCCGGCCAAGCCGCCTCCGGGACCGGCAGTGAGGAGGGTGGGAGCGGGTGCGGTCCCGCCTTCGGGAGCCGACGGCCCTGCGGGGGAGAGACGTGCACACCGGGATTTAGGAGCGGTTTAGGGAAGCGAGTGCTAGATTAAGAGGTGAAGAAACTGCGGCAGGATTAACGGGGGTGGGGAGGGCAGGAGAGCAGCCAGGTAAACAGACTTGACCTTTTAGTGAAAGAAGGGGGGCGGGGCTGATGCTTAGGAGCACATAACCGCCTGCCTGGGACTGTTCTAAGCGGTTGGGGTGTTTAGGTCTCCTTTCGGCTCCCCCCGGGGGGCCAGGAAGCAGGTACTGTTATCTTCAGGGGGTAAATAGCTCGCCGGAGGCCAAAGAGCTAAAAGGCAAGCGTGCTGGCTCCCGGTGCCCTGCGGTCACGCAGGCGGAGCGGGTTTACTCTTCAGGAGGCTGTAGAGGAGATTTCCAGCTGAAGAGGGGGTGGGTCTGACCTGGGCCTGGGCTGAGTGGGCACTGGGAAGGGGGGGCGGGGGGGGGGGAAGCGCAGGGGCGCGGGGCGGGGGCTTGATGTGGAGAAAAGTAGTGAGCAGCCCAAAGTGTCCACTACTTAGGGGTTGACGGGATCAGATGGGGTGCTGGGTTCCAGAGGAAGACAAGACCTTGGCATTGGCCTCAGTGGCCCAGGAGTGCCAAGTGACACTGTTCTACAGGTCACTACTAATCATTCGGGGCTCTGGATGAAAAAGGGAAATGCTTCCATTTTTCTTTTTTTTCAGTGGAGATGGTCCAGGCCGTAAGAGATTTCAGTGATTTGCCCAAGGTCACAGAGCTAGATAGAGGCTGGTGGGTCAGGGGCAGGGCTAGACTGCCCTCATACCCTCTGGTCCACGGACTTTCCACTGACCACGCTGCTGCCCAGCTGCCCTCCGGGAGAGGATTTCAGGCCCTGCATCAACTGGAAGTTCACAGAGGTGCTGGCAGCCGGGGTGTGGGGCAGTGGTGAGGAAGGAGGACTCCCGAGTTACCTTATTACTGTTACTAATATTAATCAGGAACTGCTTCTGTGCTGGGCACCTTTATATTCATGATCTCACTTAATCCTTGGGAGTTTTACTGGTGTCAGAGTTTGAATGATGCCCTCCTTTGGGGCGGGAGGGGGAAAATGACCTGATGTCAGCTGTCTTTTCCTGATCCCAGTGTGATGTCTGAGGGCCTGGAGATTAAAGTTCACTCTGTGTGCAGGACAGGTGGGGCTGAGGGTAGGATGGCATGTGCTTTTTCTCCAGACAGCGTGATGTCTGAGGTCAAAAGGCCTCTGGGTGCTGCGTTCTTGTGACTTGTTGCCTGCGTCTGGGGTTTTCCCCATCCTAGAAACTTATCAACCTGTAGGGAGTTATAACCTCCGGGTGCCTTCATGGCTACCCTTTCCTGCAGGGATCACTAACTCCTGGTACAAAATGTAACTACGGAACGGTAGATGAGAAAATAAGGGTCAAGGAGGTTAAGAAACCTCGCAAAGACAAACACCTTTATGGTTTGTAGGCACAGAGATTTCAAAGTTCCCTTGGTTTGTTTCTTAGTAGAGCCGTTCTTTCCTAGTGAAATCCAGTACAGACTCTTAGATTCCCAGTGGCTCCAGCAGGTAAGAGGGACCTGTTGTGGTTGAAGTGAGGGGCCGGGAGCTGACCCCCTGCCCCCTGCTTTAGCACCTGGAGGCCTCAAGGAGACAAGGGGATGCGGTTTGAGAACCAGAGCCCAGACTCCCCGCCTGAGTGTTCTTTACAGCGCCCCCGACTGCCTTTGCCTCTGGTCTGAGTCGGGTCCCGAGCCCTTGGGCGTCCCTCTGGCCACTCCAGCCCTTCTCACCACGTACTGAGCCCCTCCCACGAAGGCCCCAGTGGGTACTCAGCGGCTGTGTGCATCCCCCCCACTACGCATGATACAGTTGTCGGGCAGCTGTGCCAGGCTTTACTGTGATCTCGGTGAATGCTCTTGGGCTGGTCCCCTGACCTGTGTGTGACACTTTCCCTTTTTACATACCCCGCCCCGTCCCCCCCCACCCCCCGCCACGGAGCACCCTACTCCACCAGACTCAGGTTTAAGAGTGAGACAGGACCCTAACTAGGCAGAAGTGCTGAAAGCAAGCCGGATCCATAAGGATCCCGGGGCCTCCCGGGAGCGTGGCTCTGCTTTCTGCCCCTCACCGAGAGGGGTGGCCCAGACCGCCTCTGGAAGCCTCCACTTGCACGTGGCATAGGGCTCACCCCCAGAGTCCCCTTTCGGTTTGCTTCCCAGCAGTGACCGTCACGCATGAGCTGTGTGCTTTGCTTACCTCCCAAACTGGGGCATGACCTGGGCTGCTTCCACACACACTGTAAAGGGCGTAAGTTATGACTGGGCAGGAGATGGTTTAAAGGGAGCTTCAGATGGAAGTGACAGTGGCTGCAAACTCGACCTCGTGGCTCTTGAGCACGGCACTGGCACCGGGTGCTGGGGACACGGTCCTGCCCTCCCACTATGCATCAGACAGGAATGGAAAACTTGTCAGAACGGTTCCTGACAGAGAGTGACCGGAGGGGTCCGTTCTGGGTTGAGTGGGCAGGACAGACCTCTCCCAGGAGGCGATGTTTCAGCTGAGACATGAAGAATGGAGAAAGGGGGGCAGCCGAGAGAAGAGCCTTTCAGGTGGGGGGACCAGTAGGTGTGAGGAGGAAAGTTCTAGGCTTGTGCTAGGCATGCGAGGTGGCCGGGAGGATGCCCTGGGAGGGCTTGTGGGCCGTCTAAGGAGTTTTACCCTTTGAAGCATTCCTTTTGCTTCCGGGTTGGGGGTTGGGGACGGTGGCTTGGGGGTGTCCCGGGGCTGTGAGAAGGGACACCTCACTGGACGCTTGGCCCAGCTTGTCAGGAGAGAGGATAGGGTGTACTTTTGCGGGGCCGAAACCATAGGCTGAAGGGGAGCCTCAGGGACCCCCCCGCCCAGAAGCTTCTAGAACAGACAGCGGTGCCATGTCCTGGGCGGAGTACAGGCTGAGCCAGACTGAAGGGCAAAGTGCAAACATCACTGCGCACTGAAGAAAAGTGCAGAAAAAGCTGGGTGCAGATTAGAATGAAACTGGGGAAGACCAGGGGCCAGAAGAGGGAGCTGTGTAACCTTCACTGATGTGCTAATAATGTCTAGTGCAGTATTCTTGTTTTGCATACAAAGAAACCAAGGCTGCCTGCTAGCTCAAGGTCACGTCTGCCAAGCCAGACAGGTTTGCTGACTTCAGAACGGACCAAGATTTATCTGTCAATACAATTTGGGTTTCTTACGCATTATAAAGATCATTAAAGAAAGGTCAGGGAACTCTTTGCCCGATGAATAACTGGATCCACAGGCAACGCTTATAGGTCTCGAAAGGAGGACGGAGGGGGAACAGGTAGGATGGGAGGAGGGTCCCCCCCGCCCCACCAGGAGGTGGGTCTGTGCTGTGACTAAGGTGGGCTTCCCGGGCATCCTGGGAGACCGAAGCAGAAACCGTGGCTGTCGGAAGCTACAAGGTGTGCTCTGGGTCTTCCCTGAGGAGGCTGGTGCGCTGTGGCGGGGGCCCTCCCTCATGCTGCCCCGTGCTGTCTTCCAGGCCCAGAAGCTGCTGGCCCAAAGGAGGCCCCGTCGGTCCTTCTTTGAACCCTCCATCCGGGCCCTCATCATCTTGTGCGCCTCCCTGGCCGTGGTCCTCTCCTCCCTCTCCATCTGCGATGGCCACTGGCTCCTGGCCGACGACCGTCTGTTCGGGCTGTGGCACTTCTGCACCACCTCCAACCAGGCTGAGCTGCACTGCGTCCGAGACCTGAGGCAGGCCCACGTGCCCGGGCTAGCCTCGGGCATGGCTGTGGCCCGCAGCGTGGCCACCTTGGCCGTGGTGGTCGCCATCTTTGGCCTGGAGCTCCTCATGGTGTCCCAGGTGTCCGAGGACGCCCACTCGTGGCACAAGTGGGCCGTGGGCTCCGCCCTCTTCCTCCTCGCCTCCATCCTCTCCTTCGGGGGCCTCCTGAGCTTCCTGACCCTCCTTAGGAACGAGGTCACGCTCATGGGCCTCAGCCTGACGTTCTGGAGCGAATTCACGGCCTCCTTCCTCTTCTTCCTGAACGCCATCAGCGGCCTCCACATCAACAGTATCAGCCGGACTGACAGCGTCACGTACCCCTGGGGCCTGCCTGCAAAATTTTAGGCCCCCCCAGCGAGGGCGCTGAGTTCTACCAGAAAGTGTGGTCAAGATGGGACTTCTCCAACATGTGACATTCGAACTGCCGCCTCTCGGCCTTGGGGTGGTCGGGCCAGTGGCCTTTGCAGCCCAGAGGGCAGGTGGGCGCCTCCGAGCCACCAGCTGCACCAGCTTAGCCACGTTATTAGGATGTTGACTTCACAAGAAGAAACATATTCTGAAACCCATTCTTGAGTCCTTCCTGGGATGGGAGTAGATGTGGAAGCAGCTCAGGTAACCGGTGCTCAGGCTGGCCGCACAGCCAAGTACATTTCACACCTGTTTTAGTGACTCTGCTGGGATATGGGCTGCAGGGCCCCTGGGGCCTCCGGGCTTGCTAAGAGTGAATCGTCTGTCAGCGAAGGGTGTCCAGTCAGTGCCGAGGACTTGCTTCACCAGCTCAAAGGGCCTCGTGCAGATTCCCTGCTTTAGCTTTGGTCGCGTCAGGGAGGCAGCGTTCAGGGCTGCTGGGGTGCAGAAGCTTTTCAAACCGTTTGACTTTATTTGAGCCCTGCCCTTTGTCGGGGGGACCCCGTAATCCCTGGATAACCCCAGCTTCCAGCAGCTGGCTGTGCCTCGGGACTCTCCCTGTCAATCCCGCCTGAAGCCCTTCCAGGAGGGCCCGCCTGGCTTGGTAAGCGTGGGCAATCCACCTTTGGTAAGGGCCCGACAGCCTCAGGGTGCCATTTTTATCCTAGAGCACACTTCAAAGAGGACGTATCTGGAGCTGCTGGACTCCAGGGGGTACTGGGGACTGGCCCGACCTCAGGTAATGATTAACAACCACCCTGGATGCAGAGGCCTGCAGGTGGAGGGGACCAGGAACCGGTGGAGATTTCCACCTTTGCTGGCCACTTTACATTTCTGTGCACCAAACTGGCCTCTTTCCAGTCCCTTTTCTGCCCAGTAGGTGGGCTTTTTGCTCTCAGCCCATTTCATTCAACACTAGCCCCGTGCCCCTCCCCCACCTGATGACTTCAGGCCTTTCCTGGTTCATTCTGGCTGCCACTGATTGCATGGGGTTTTGGTCTCTGCCCTGCCAGGTCCTCTTTCTGGGCTGGACTGGGTGCCTCTACCTCTCCTGTGATTTTTTTTTTTTTTAACTTTTTGATTCCAAGGTGTACAGAGTCCATGAAGGTCCCTGGAGAGCGCCCTGGAAAATGGATATCTGGCCTTCTCACCCCAGTAGCAGACTATAAGATGCAAAGGGGGTGACCTTGTCTTCAGGGGTGAGATGCAGAAGTTGGGGGCCAGGGCCACTTGTCCAGGGTCACCTAAAGCCAGAACTAGAGCTGGGCCCACCTACCAGCAAGATGCCCTCTTCTCTAGCCGCGGGGAGGGTCGTCTCTGCTTCTGTCAAGAATACTCTCCCCCTTGGGCTTCCCTGGTGGCGCAGTGGTTGGGGGTCCACCTGCCGATGCAGGGGACACGGGTTCGTGCCCCGGTCCGGGAGGATCCCACGTGCCACGGAACGGCTGGGCGCGTGAGCCGTGGCCGCTGGGCCTGCACATCCGGAGCCTGTGCTCCACGACGGGAGAGGCCACAACAGTGAGAGGCCCGTGTACCGCAAAAAAAAAAAAAAAAAAAAAAAAAAAGAATACTCTCCCCTGAGCACGCAGGCTTTGTTTTGTAAAAGGGTTCAAATATTTAGTCCTTTAACCCTCACATGGCTGCTAATAATTGAGGGAGCTGAGATTCAGAGTAAAGGGTGAGACTTAAAATCCCCAGTGGGGCGGGGAGACAGGGCCCTGTCCGCCCTTGCCTAGGAGCAGGGGAGACAGACAGCCTTGGAGCCTGGGGATTTGAAACCAGAAGCCCTGGACCGAGCTGCCACTTCCCTGCTGAGTATCTTGGTCAAGTCACTGGTGAACCAGTTTCTCTTCTGTCAAATGGGATTCTGCCCCATTTCCTGCTGTACTGCAGATAACTTAGCTGAAAGCAGGAAGAACAGGTGCCTCATCCCATGCTAGGGCGACTGAAAGGGCTGGGGCTCTCCTGGGCTCCCTGTGACCTGGTTGTCAGAAGGCTCTGGGGGAAGAGCTACTGGGTGGGTGAGTTGCAGTGAGGGGTGGGGAGGGTCCACCTAGGGCCAAGGGCCTCAATTTCTGCGAAGCTTGTCCCTGAAAACTGGAGCAGGGGGATCACGGAAGCCCCGTCCTCCAGGAAGTGGCCGGGGACAGCATCCTTCACCTTGAGGCTCAAGGGCAACAGGGCTGACAAATACCAAGTCTCATCCCAGTTACCGTTTATTCCCCTGCCCCCTCCTGGGACCCCTGAAGTCTTCCCAGAAAACTCAACAGACCCAAATCCCAGGCCCTCTTCCTGCCCCAGGCCCGGAGGAGGGGTGTTAGAGTCGCAGGAGCGATCACATGGCATCTGGCAGGAAGATGGGCAGCAGTCGGCCCTCAGGACCCATCTTGGCCTGTCTGGGTGGCCCTGCTCCAGCCTCAGATGACACTCGTCCTGCAGGTACCCCGGCTCTGCTCCGAGGGGCTGGCCTTGGTGCCGCTGCTGAAGGAGCCGAGGGCCACCGGGTGCAGTGGGAGCTCACGCAGGTGCCACTGCCGCCACTTCTTCTGAACCTCCAGCTGCACCTGCCCCCAGAGACCAGCCGTCACCCGGAGGGAAAGATGACCCTTGCCCAGGGTCCTGCTCCCCTGGGGCCTCGTTCAGGCTCTGCCACGTCTGCCCAGCGGGCACGCCTCCCCCTCCTGCAGGCCGCTCATAGATTTACCATCTCGACTCCCATTCAAGTGGGGCAACACCGCATCTAAGTAACATCAACTGCACAGCCTCTGTGCTCTGGGCAGGGCGGAGACCTCAAGCTAAGGGCGCAGCCCCCCGCCCTGCCAGGAGTCACACCCTTTGGAGGTCTCAGAGGACGGAGCAGCAAACATTTCACCTGAGTCACTCATTTTACAGGTGAGAGGCCTGAGGCCCAGAGCAGGGCAGTGACCAGCGTCACCCATCGAGCAAGCGGACAGTCATCAGCCTCGGTTAGGGCTGGGGCGCCTGCACTTGCCCCCACTTCCTGAACGTGCCCAAGGATAAGAATCACCTGGAGTGCTAGTTAAGACGTTCTCAGCCTCCAGCCCGGACTGCCGGGACCTATTTTTGCTGGTTTAGAAACAGGGTAGGAACCAGCAGTTGTTTTAACAAGGCCTGCAGGCGATCCTGGGGCCCCCAGGAGGTGATCCCAGACTCCCGGAAGACAGGCCCAAGCCAGGAGGGCCCGGCCTCCCCCACCAACGCCACACCCCACTCCCCACCACCCCTTCCAGGTACGGCTGTGAGGGAGCTCCCCTGCACCCGGGCAGCCCAGGACACTCACCTCCCCATTGAGGAAGCAGTAGAGAACGGCCACCACCAGGCCCTGCGGAAGAAGCAGGGCAACGGGATGAGTGCGGGCCCAGCACCCAGCCTCCTACCCGCCTGGGGTCCTCTCATCACCAGCCCCAAGCTCACTGCTCCCCACAGCTGTTGCAGAGCCTCCCCGCGCCTCTCCCCCTCCAGGGGAAGTGGAGGCTGCTTCTTCCGGCCCTCAGTGCCCCTAGCTGTGCTGGCATCACCCACAGGCTGACACCCTTGGGGGCAAGGACCGCCACCGTGTCCAGGGAGGGCCCCTGCACCAGGGTGGTGTCAGTTACATCAAGTGCAGGCCACAGGGACCAGGCAGGTCACCGGTGAGGCGGGCCATCTGGGAGAGGCAGGAGCAATGGCACCCGAGCGATGCCCATCCGCCCGAGCTCAGCGGGTGGGGCAGCCCATGGGAGCCCCTGGGCCTCCGTGGGCTCATCTGCAAGACAGCTGGAAATCTGGAGAGATTTAAACAGGGCCAGCTAATCAAGTTGAAAGACAAATGTGTAGCCATGTGGTCAGAACAGCCGGCGTGCAGTTCGCAGGCAGGTACCGGCCAGACAACAGTGGGGCATGATCCCCCCTCATGTCCAGGTCAGAGGCCTCAGGGCTACGTATGCTTTAGGTTCCCTGGGATGGTGGGGGTCTGTGCCTACCAGGACCCTCCCTCCCTAGCATCCGGAGCTCCTCTCTTCCCAGTGGTACCCCCGGAATCCTGGCGTGGAGCCTGCCAGGCAGGGCTGCGGGATGAGATGCAGGATCTGAGCCGAAGAGGTTTGCGTGGAACCGTGAGCTATGAGCAGGGTCTCGCAGTCCGGATGCCCTGCTCACCTCAGGGCCCTCCGAGGGCCAGCCTGTCCTTCCTAACAAGCCCCTGCCCTCAGGCTCCCCACAGAGGCCTGGGTGCCACAGCCCCTCCCCCCAGTGCCAGCCAGGCCTGCCCCTAGCTACTTAGGACATGGACAGGACCCCAGAGAGGGATGAACCAGCCTGTTTATGGTGGGCTTCCTCCACACGACTGCTCAGGAGTCCTGGTGGTTTTTTGTTTTGTTTTTTATTTAGTTTTTTTAAATTTTTGGCAGCATTGGATCTTCGTTGCGGTGCACGGGCTTCTCATTGCTGTCGCTTCTCTTGTTGCGGAGCATGGGCTCTAGGCGCACGGGCTTCAGTAGTTGTGGCACTCGGGCTCAGTAGTTGTGGCACACGGGCTTAGTTGCTCCGCAGCATGTGGGATCTTCCCGGACCAGGGCTCATACCCGTGTCTCCTACATTGGCAGGTGGATTCTTAACCACTGCACCACCACAGAAGCCCAGTCCTGGCGTTTTAACAAGAGTTACAAACTAGAAGGATCTGCTCTAAGAGTCTCAGGTGTGGTTGATGCCACATGGAATGGGGACCACGGGAGTGGGGCAGGAACACGGACTCAAGGTAGCGGTTTTCACGTTTTGCCACACGTTAGAATCACCTGGGAGCTCTGGCCCAGGGTGCACTCTGTGCCCCAACTCCAAATGTCTGGGGTGAGACCATCAGCAGCTCTGAAAGATGGTTCAGAAGGGCACCATTGATTAGGAGCCGCTGTCAGAGGGTGTGAAAGTCGGGCTTTGAAATAAACGAGAGCTGGGTTTGGGGCGCAGCTTAGCCTGTGTAATTTTGGGCTTCTGGTTTCCAGGTGCTTCATTCAATGCTTGCAGAGCCCTAGGATGTGGGTGGGGAGGACCCCTGCTTCACAGGTGAGGGACTGAGTCCCGGGTCGGCAGGCCGGGAGCTGGTGGTCAGGCTGCTGCCACCTCACTGGACCAGGGCTGCCCCAGCCTCAAAGGTCCGGAGACACAGTCTCACTGTTGAGGTGGGGGCAGCCCTGGGTGAGGGCTGGTTAGACGTGCCCCAGGTATGCAGAGGGCAGCCTGCCTCAGCCAGCAAGCTTCAGAAATTCCACGGTTTGTATACAAT
Organism: Orcinus orca; assembly: GCF_937001465.1. Classification (NCBI taxonomy): domain Eukaryota; kingdom Metazoa; phylum Chordata; class Mammalia; order Artiodactyla; family Delphinidae; genus Orcinus; species Orcinus orca. Next base: position 6,695,449 of record NC_064565.1, on the reverse strand, counting down.
CATTAAGAATATGCAGTCTTGGACTTGCCTGACTCTGCAACAAGAGAAGCCATAGCAATAAGCCTGTGCACCGCAACGAAGAGTAGCCCCCGCTCACCGCAACTAGAGGAAGCCCGTGAGCAGCAACAAAGACCCAACGCAGCCAAAAATAAATTTAAAAAATAATAATAAAGAATATGCAGTCTTTGAAGAATTTTAATGACCTGGAGAAATGTTCATGATGGAATGATAAAGAATTAAACAGAACAAGGAGGATATAAAACCACACGTCCCAATCTCAATTTTGTGTGTGTACATGTGTGTGTACATGTGTGTGTCTTCTTGGATAGAAAAGAGACAGAAGTAAACACACTGACATTTTAACAGAGGTCATTATATCGGGTTATGAGATTATGGATGGATTTTTCCTTTTTCTTTTCCTTATTTTCCAAATTTTCCTCAATAAGCAAGTATTTCTACAATTAGGAGGAGCTAATAAACTTTCGTTTTTAGAAATATATGACAGTGATCATGACATTATGGTTCTGTGTGTGTTCTTTAAGCTCTCGTCTCTTAGAAATACATACTAAGATATTTACATTTGAAATACAACGATGGCTTGGGGTTGCTTAAAATGATGAGGGTGGGTGGCGGTAGAGGTGAAACAGGACAGGCCATGAAAGGGTAAGGGCCACACGGAGGTTCATTATATCGTCCACTTCACTTTTGTATTATGGAAAAGTTTTTCCATAATACAAAATTTAAAAAATATGCATACAGTATAAATGTATAATATATAATAAAATGATATCTGTTTGTATTTGAACAGTGGTTCTTTTTTTTGAAAGAAGTCTTAAAGATCCTTTTTCTCTGTAAACATTTCTATGGGAACATTTAGGAAGGCGCTTTGGTTTCCTCTTAACAAGCATTTCCCCAGAGAGGAGGCGAACGGCCTTCACGAGCAGTCTGCAGCCCCAGCCGCAAGCCCAGCTCCAGAGACAGAAGGTCCCCTTCCACACAGGATGACACCTGGGTCTCCAGGTCCTCAGCGGGGTCACTACCCACTTCTGTTGACCGGGTCATGACCTTCCACCCATCTGGACCTGGACCCCCCCACCTGCTAAAGGGGCCACGGTGAGCCCAGCCTCCCGCACGTTACGTGGAAGCTTCCTAGCCCAGAGGAAAAGATCACGATTACACAGGAGACTAGGTGCTCTGTGGGTCTGGGGGACTGGCCGGGGTCTCTGGGCGGAGAAGAGGCTCTGAGGGAGTGAAGGGGACAGCCCTGGAGGGGCGGTGGTCTGAAGGCACGGCTTAGGGCCAGACCCCACTCAGGAACGTGCTCCCAGTGACACGTCCTCCCTGGAACAGGAGCGTGACAGGAGGACCACCCTGGGCACACCCGTCCTGAACAGAACTCCGGGAATGAGGGCGGCCGCGGCCTGCCCAGGTGAGGAAGACTGTGGGATGGTCAGTGTTGTTGAGGACAGGCTGGCTCCTTCCGGAAAACCCACTGGGAGAGAGTTCTCTCAGGCCTCTCCCTAGGGACTAGCCTGTTTTCATCTAAATCTTGAAACAGAGTGTGTTTCTGTCTTTGCTTTGGCTACTGGGAAGCTCCAAACCAAATTTACGACACACCTCTGCCACCTTCAGAAAATTTCATCAAATTTGTTTCTGTGTATGAACTCAGTTTTGGCTTTATTTTCTTTATTCGCTGATCCAATCTACTTATTTTTTTGTCCTTTGTATGTTTTCCCTGAAAGCTACATCATATTATTTTTGGAAGGAGATAGTTATGAGTAAATAAACAAATAACACTGTGACGTTTGGGATTCATGTTAAAAGCCCCTTCTGTCCAAACAGGTTTACTATATTTTTTAACTTTACAACATCTTGTTGAATTAGAAGGTAGGTGGTTTCTCCCCTCCCTTTGTTTTCTTTTTAAAGTTGGCTTTTATTTTTAGTAAATTGTGTACGTAATTGGTTTCAAAGAGTCAAATGTCTCTTGTCACAAAAAAAAGAAAAGAAAAAACTGTAAGCTCCTGACACCCCTGCCCCCATTTCCTGTTCCTCACAGGCAACGACTTGGAACTCTCTTGACTGATTCTCAGTTATATGCTGATGTTGCTGCTTCTGAATTTTTCAGCTTGGGGCGGTTTCTGTGGACTTCCCAGTGTGGAGATGAGGCTATCATTCTTTCGGACAGCCTTCCACCTCCCGCCCACGCCCCCACTACGCTCGTCTTCCTGTCCTACTGCTTGATGGCTGAGCCCCAGCCCTCTGCGGTTACATTATTTTGACTCTAATTACTGAGACTCGTGTGATCGTGTGTGCTGGCTTATGTTCCCTTTGTCTTCCCTGGAGTCAGTCTCTCTCTCCTTACTTGCATCTCCCACCCTCACGTGACTGGTGGGGAACTTGGGTCCCACTGAGGGTCACGCAGCACAGTGAGGTCCTGCCCCTGCGTCTCTTGGGTCTCTGCCAAACGAGGCATCCCTCTGCCTCTGGGAAGATCTGGCTTTCGGCCTCTCCATTTTTCTCTCAGGAGAGAGAGAACACCTCTTCCCACCGTAAAGTCACAGTCTGGAGCTTACCTGGAATGAGCCAAGGGCCAATTCAAAGAACAGCTGCGTCTCCATGGCATCCTCCGGGGAGAAGGCAAAGATTATGTAGTGGACTCCAAAGAGGGGGACCAGCAGGAGGGTGGACTTGGCCAGGCGCCTGAGGACACAGAGGCGCTGTAGTCTCAGGCCCCTCCACACCCAGGGGCCTCCCTTCTCGCCTGACCGCAGGAGGCTTTGCAGCAGCGTCCCACCTGCTTGTTTGTTTTCACTTCCGTTTCGGAAAGTCCCAACTCCAACGTACCCGTCACCCGGATTCAATACTTATCAGTCCACGGACAGTCCCCAAATTTCTGTTCATGCACCCTATCAGCAAAACGCTTTGAATCCATACCCACATGAATAACTTTATGGATTTATACCATATCTGCATGTATTACTATCACTCTGTGTCTAATATATTATTAGCAAAACCAGCATTTTCATTTGTTTGATAATAAATATCTGTAAGGAGAAGCTCTTTTGTTTTCTCCCCAGGTTAGGGGTGCCAAATTTAGCAAACAAAAATACAGGATACACAGTTCAATTTGAATTTCAGATAAACAATGGGTAGTGTTTTTTTTGGTGTAAGTACTAAAAAATTGTTGTTTATCCAAAATTCAAATTAAACTGGGCATCCTGTATTTTATCTGGCAACTCTGTCCTGGATCCCCAGCTGCCCCCTACTTTGGAGCCACTATTCTAGTGACATCCTGGGGAATCTGTCATCCAGTAATCCAGGCCTCTGCCAGATTCTCAAAACTCAGACCATGACAGAGAAAGCCTCTGTTGGACACTGATTTGTCTTCAACACTTGTCATGGGCTGAACTGTGTTCCCCCAGAATTTTAAGTTGAAGCTCTAAGCCCTAGTACCTCAGAATGTGACTGTACTTGCAGACAGGGACCAGTTTAAATGAGACCATCAGGGTGGGACCATAGTCCAGCCAACTGGTGTCCTTGTAAGAAGAGACACCAGGGATGCAGGTGCACAGAGAAAAGGCCACGTGAGGACCCAGCGAGGAGATGGCCGTTTCCAAGCCAAGGAGACAGACCTCAGGAGAAACCAAACCTGCCAACACCTTGATCCTGGACTTCCAGCCTCCAGAACTGTGAGTAAATAAACTTCTCTTATTTAAGCCAGCCAATCTGTGGTATCTTATTGTGGCAGGCTGTGCAGACTAACACAACATCTTTCTTGAACATCTTAAAGGTTTTAAAGTATTTTTGGATCACATTATCTTGAAAATCTGCTGAAAGCTAAGGTCTGGTGAAAGCTACGGTCTAGCGAAAAGCTGGAAAATACAGTCCACCCTCGGCATCCACGGGGATTGGTTCCAGACACTCCGCAGACACCAAAATCCTTGGATGCTCAAGTCGTTTATATAAAATGGGGTAGTATTTGCATATAACCTACGCACATTTCCCCATGTATTTAAGTCATCTTTAGATTACGTATAATACCTCCTACAATGAAAATGTTTTGATTGGGAATTTTTTTTCCCAAATATTTTCGATCTGCAATCCAAGGTTGGCTGAATCCTCAGATGCAAAACCCACAGACAAGGAGGGCCACTGTCCCTGTAAAGATTTGAATTTGGGTCCCCGAAGCCCACTCTCTGACTCCCTAGCCTTGTCCCAAGGGTAAGATCTCTGCCTCCCGGGATCCTGCTTAGATTTCTTTTCTCCCCACCCTTGGGGCCGGGTCTCAGGGTCACATGGACCCATTCTCCCTTCCCCTGGTCCACTGTAAACTTCCAGGTCCCGGCTTTTCCTTTTCCTCCACCTCCACCAGTGCCCAGCACCAGCTGGGTAAACAGTAGGTGCTCGGTAAATGCCTGCTGACTGAGCGAGCGTGCCTAGGTCTTTGCCCTCCACTTACTTATAATGGTTCCCTTCACTTCCTCTTGTTTCTTGAGTTCTAAGTTTTCTCATCAGGATCCTTAGGATGTTTATAAAAAGGATGAAATTAATCTGTAAAACACAAGGCAGAGGTGGGGCTAAAGGTGATTTGCTTTCCCAGCACCTCTCCAGGCCCTGACCCCTGGCCCTGGCCCCTGGGCAGGGAAGGCACTGCAGACCACACCAGGACAGCTCATCACTCCCTCCGCCACCCCCAGTCCTGGTGAAACACACTGTCTAGGCAGAGATGGCTGCCACAGCACCGCCTCCCGCCCCTGGGATTCCGGAGCTCTGAGGTCTGCTCAGTTGCAGCATGGATTACTCACACTTGGAATGCATTGGAATCTTGTTAAACGGCAGACCTGGAGTAGGCCTGAGATTCTGCATCTCTAGCAAGCTCCAGGGAATGAATGCCAAAGCTGGTCCTTGGACTACGCTTTGAGTAGCAAAGGCTTTATAGCAGAGGTTCTCAAAGTTTAAGGTGCAGATTGCTGGGCTCCACCCCCAAGGTTATGGTTTAGTAAATGCAAATGAGATTTGCTTTTCTTTTCTTTTTTTTGGCCACACCACATGGCTTGCAGGATCTTAGTTCCCCAACCAAGCCCTCGGTAGTGAAAGCACGGAGTCCTAACCACTGGACCGCCAGGGAATTCCCAAGATTTGCATTTTTAACAAGCTCTCAGGTGAAGCTGCTGGTTTCGGGACCACACTTTGAGAACCACTGCTTCGGAGACTTACAGAATCTCTGCAGGTCAATCACCAGCTCCAGGAAGCCTTCTTGATTACCTCCTTTTCCTGATTCACTGTAGTTAGGGATGATGCTACTTGTAAGAGCACTTGGAATACTTGAAAGGGGCCAAATGCAAGCATCTGGGTGTGTCCACTAATCACCAAGTGAATCCTAACTTTCTAAAGGACAGGAACGGAGTCTATTTCTTTTGCTGTCCCCTTCCCCAACTCCAGTGCCCAGTGCCAGCAACACTATGAAGTTGCCCATGCGTCGGCCCCTCTCCTCCCCTCCCCCACCAGCTCTAGAATCATTTTGCAGAAGCAGGATCAGTGGAGCTGACTGGCTGGGCCCCCTCATTGTTCAGACAAGTAGCCTGGGGCCTGGGGACGCTGGCCAGAAGACACTGGATTAGTGGCCAGTCTGGAACCCCAGCCCAGCGCCCCTGCTTCAGGACACTTCTCAGCTCGCTGTTGGTGCATGTTGCTCTAAGCCGTGCGTGGTGTAAACTAACAAAGGCTCTTTTACCTTATTTCATTTTTTGCCTTTGAATTGTATTTAATTTAATAGGGAGAACTTGAAAGCAAGAGGGAAAATCTTAACTATCCCAAGGATGAGTCTTAAATAGTGGAATTCTAGGCCCCGTGGCAGGCTGGCAGGGAGAAACTTTGCATCAGGAGTGCCCACCCAACCTCCGTCAGTCACTAGAGAGACTAGTCTTGTGAAAGCAGCCTGGGCCCTGGGGCTCTCGCGGGCTGGGCTGTCCAAGCCCCACAATTGCAGCAGGGAAACTGGCTCAGTGTTATGCAGCTACAGCACATCAGCTGGTCAAATAATTTCAAATGACGTGGGAAAGATTACATCTATTGCTAAGTGAAAAGAACAAACTGGGACACAAAACTACACTGAGCATTTTTGAAAAAGTACATGTGCTCAAAGAAAAAAATAGGAAGGAAAAGCACATGATCACAATGTGCATCTAGGTACTAAAAATATGGGTGATTTTATTCCCTTTTTAAAAATATATTTTGTATTTTCCAATTTTTTTTTTTTTTTTTTTTTTTTGTGGTACACGGGCCTCTCACTGTTGTGGCCTCTCCCACTGCGGAGCACAGGCTCCGGACGCGCAGGCTCAGCGGCCATGGCTCACGGGCCCAGCCGCTCCGCGGCATGTGGGATCTTCCCGGAGTGGGTCACGAACCCGCGTCCCCTGCATCGGCAGGCGGACTCTCAATCACTGCGCCACCAGGGAAGCCCGTATTTTCCAATTTTTTACATGAATTCCATTATTTTTATTTTAGAAATGACAATATATTTTGATTTTACAGAAAAACAAGTACATTCTTATTAAAACATAGTGATAGAGTCAATATTTTTCCACCACATTATCAACCTAATAAAAAAGGTTCTGACATTATCTAAATGTGACAAGCTGACAAAAAACAACTTTTGGTAAATAATAGCAGATTTCATTATACTGTTTTCAGCCTATTGACTATAGTAGGAAATGAAAGCTTAATATCTTTCATTATCCCTTAAGCTTCAATTTAGTCAGATTATAAAACACTATGCTAAGGTTAGCAAATAAAAATGATAATCAAATTATTTGTTACCATAAAATGACTTTGGGGAGCAATGTCTTAGGGGAGCAAACATAAAGTCTTGTTTAAAGTACTAGATACTCCCTGTGCTAGCAGTACACTCTGCATTACTACCATATCAGACGCCCTCTTGCCTGAGTGGTTCCAGATTAATGAATGGCCCTCACACCTGCTAAGAAAAGCAGAAATAGGAAGTCGTTATACTCTCCTGAGCTACTCAGTGGCCTAATGTGGCTGCTACTCGGATTTCTCTACAATTTCCAGCTCTCCTATTGCAAGTTGAGATGGTAGGTAGGATCAAATAAAATTCTATTATTTTTGGAAAAAAAAGAAGGTGGTCATGGATGGCCCCAGGAGGCGAGCCAGTCAGCCATCAGCAGAGGAGGGGGCTGCTGCCCTGTCCTGCCCTCCTGTGAGCCCAGGAGGGGCATGTTCTGTCACCTGGCTCTGCAGCCTTGGCATTCCTCTGAGCCTGTGCACATTACTTCCGGGAAGGGGCTGCCCCAGTGTGCCCCCCACCCCATGTGTCTTTCTTGTTCTTATCCAGGCCCACAGGCTCAGCTAAGGGCCTCTGGATTGCAGAGCACAATCACCTGGTAACTGAAAACCAAGACGAGCCCCCAGGCCCCTCCCCAAGACAAGGAGACCCTGCATCTCTGCTATCACGGTTTTTAGAAAGCTCCCAGGTTGAGAGTCCAGTCAGGGTTGAGACCCCTGAGCTCCCCTGTCCACGAGTCCCTCCTGAATCTCTCCGCTGGGGCCACCCCTCCGGGCCTGTCCCCGTCACAGCACCACAGAGGCCCAAGACCAGTTTGGCACTCGGCTTTCCCCAGGTGCAACCCCCCTCCTGTAATCCCAGCTCAGTGAGTCTGCCCACTTTAACCAGAGAACACCAAGAAAAATGATCAGGCACCAATGTTCTGAACCAGTGGAGGGGGAATCTCAGGCCAGCCTGAGCCAGCCAGTTCGGGTAAGGAGCTCTGCTCGCCACACTGCAACTGCCACCGTGGACCAGGCGAAGGCAAGCTCTTGCCGCCTGCCTCATTGCCCTCCCATCCACTGGTCTCTAGGGGGCGGAGCTTCCAGACCCTCCTGCCACTGCCCAGCCCCCGGAAGGTCCGGTTTATCCCTCCGCACACCCAGAGGCAGCAATGCTGGCCTTGACCTGGCCCTCTGCCCTGCAAGCCGGTCCTGTTTTGGTCTCTCCCACTGGAGCCCAGCTCAGGGGGATGGCCACTTACCAGGACGGAGACGATCACAGGCCCTCGAATGACCCACCAGATGGATGCGTTGGCATTGATGTCCCAGCACCTAGGGAGGGACAGCCAGGCATCACAAGGAGTGGGGAGCTGGCTGACCAGAAGAGACTAGTTCTCTGACGTCCCCTTTGCGGGAAGGACCCACACTGTGGTCCTGACCCCAGAGGCTGTGTGCTCAGCACCCTGAGAAATGACTGTCCTCTGCTGCCCAGGAGCACTGCCAGGGCCAAGGGAGCATCTGGGGAGCAGAAGCGTGTGGACCTGAGATGGAAGATTCTGGACCCCAAAGCCAGCATGCTGTCAGAATGCATCGGGGAGCATGGTGGCCAGGCAGGTGACGTCAGGGAGTGAAGTGTCCGGGTGACTGACCTCGGCCCCAGGGACATCAGGCACAGGGGCACTTGGCAACTGGAGAGCCTGTGCTTGGTCTAAGGAGGCCACAACTCCGTCCGGCTCATTTTTGCCACAAGGGCCCATAGGAAATGTTGATAGAACTTTCCATTTGTTCTAAAGAAGCTGAAAATCCAGACTTTTTAAAAGGGAATTTATCCAATTAAAAGGATTATTTGGGGGGCTTCCCTGGTGGCACAATGGGTAAGAATCCGCCTGCCAATGCAGGGGACATGGGTTCGAGCCCTGGTCCGGGAAGACCCCACATGCCGCAGAGCGATGAAGCCTGTGTGCCACAACTACTGAGCCTGCGCTCTAGAGCCCACGAGCCACAACTACTGAAGCCCGTGTGCCACAACTACTGAGCCGGCGTGCCTAGAGCCCATGCTCCGCAACAAGAGAAGCCACCGCAATGAGAAGCCCGCGCACCGCAACGAAAAGCAGCCCCCACTCGCCGCAACTAGAGAAAGCCCGCGTGCAGCAATGAAGACCCAAAGCAGCCAAAAATAAATAAATAAAATAGATACAACATTAAAGAAATAAAAAACGTTTAAAAAAAAGGATTATTTTGGACTGAATTGGACTGCAAGACACGTGCACGCCTCGTCTGCCCTCGTCCACTCTCTGGCCTGGCTGTGTCATTACACTGATGACACACGGCCTCCCTCCCCCTCGGCCCGGCTGCTGCACCTCCTCCCGGGCTTCTTCCATGCTTTCCTTCCATGAGCCCTCTCCCAGGAACCCCCGGGCTTACCCTGTCCCTGAGCCCAAGTCTTTGGAGAACGAGACTAGAGCTCTTGGTGCCCGTCAGGGCTATAAGCCTGCTCTCCTGGGCCTGTGGGACTCACACACCTGTGTCAGAGGAGGGAGCTGCCAGGAGAGGAAGAGCTGGGCTGGTCCTTAGAGCAGCTGCCAGTGTTTCACAGCTCTCGTCGGGCACCTGACCCAACCACAGAGTGGCTGGGCCGGCCCACCCCAGGAGGGCTGGGCATTCGGCAGCCTGCGCTGCAGAGAACTCGCCTGTGGCCCCAAGTGTGAGACACAGGCCTCTCCTAGGTAACAGCTCCAAAGGAGGGTCCGTCCTGCTGGAAGAGCTGGACAAGATAAAATATTCCCTCGTTACCTCTCTCCGTCCACCAGCTTACCCGACATCTTCCAGAAAGTGCCTGGTGACAGCCCACGAAGCAACAAAAATGGCTGGGGAACCTGAGGGTTAAAAATAAAGAGGAGGGGGCAGAAAGGAGAGGACTCAATTTTCAGCACCCTTATGAGAGACAGGACAATCAGTGATTCCAGGCCAGGGAGCAAGCAGGTGCCAAGGGCTGGTTGCCATGGAAACCCCCTTGCCATCCCGTGTAAATGTGCAGCCTCGTGCTTCAAGGGTGCCAAGGAATCCCTGAGAACGGAGGCAGGATCAGACAGGTCCTGAAGGCCACTGGGGGGCAGGGGGCTCCTGGGAGCTTGGGCCAGATTCCGGAGGACCTCTGCAGGGGAGAAGGGAGGGGACCAGGGCCCCTGGGCAGGCCCATGGAGCTTGTGGAGGCCACTGGTGGAGCCCCTTTCTCAAACTGGGATGTTTGGTGGGGGATACAAGGCCACAGGAGAACATTTAGTTTTATTTGAATATTGGTTTGTAAAAAGCTTGGCCATTCAACTGGTAATGTAAGCTATCAATGTTATGTAAACAAAAATACATTTTGGACTAGAGAATTGTAAGTACACAGGAAATTTAAAGATAAAATACAAGAACACTTCCTGACTTCTGGCTGAACATGACAAATTGCACTTATACATTTATCTCCGTTTCTCACTGAAGCCCCCCCCAACGTGAGAGTAAAGAAATAAAAAAGCTACAAGCTCATAAGCACAAAGAATGGGCAAGGAGGGTACAGTGCACGAGAGATGTCAGCACACTTAGGAACCTGGGAGCTGGCAGAGGAGCAGTAACCGATGTCCCAGAGCAGACAAAGCTGAAACACAAGCGCAGCATGGGGGCTGCTGCTGGGAAGGCGCCCGGGCCCGGTGGTGAGGGCACCGGGGACGCCAGCAGGCAGGAGAGAGGGTGGGGCTGGAAGACAGGAAGCGCGTAACCACCCCAGGTGGCCAGCACCACCATTCTACAGCCAAAGAGTTCATCCCCGACAGAAGGGCATTCTCTGGAGAAGCAGAGCCAAGGGGAATGGGGCTCTGGCCCAGCAGAGGGTGGGAGGGGTACTCAGCTGGGCACGGGGACCAAGAGAGGATCTACACCTGTGCTGCCACGTGTGGCCACTGAGCCCTTGATGTGTGGCTGCTCTCAGGTGAGCTGTGCTCAAAGTGCAAGATAGCAGATTTGGAAGATTTGCAAGAGTAAGAGACCGTAAAATATGCTATTAATGATTTTTTAAATTATACATTGAAATGTTAGTATTTTGGTTATATTGGGTTAAACAAAATATACTACTGAAATTAATTTTACTAATAATGAAACTAATTAGTTTCTTTTTACTGTGCTTACTGTGGCTACTAGAAAATTTTAAGTTATATAAAATATAGCTCAGATTCTATTTTTAATGGATATGCCTGTCACCCGCTGACTGGTAAAAGCCCACCCCCAGGCTGCTCAGTTCTCAGACTTCTAACAGCCGAGATTGCACCCTTGCTCGAGCCCTCCAAACCCCACCCCAGGCAGGAGATGACAGGATTCTTCCCTGGAGGAACCAAACAGCCCCAGACAAAGGGCCTCTAGTAGCGATGCTGAGGACCCACCCACACAGCGGCCACTTCCAGCCCAGTCTCCCTCGAGAGACATGTCCCCCTGCTCCCCTCCACACACACACACAGGGCCTTCAGTCAACACCGAAAGTGACTCACTCTTAAATATGAACAGTCAAGGTCACCAGCATCTGAAGAAAGCTGATTACATAAAAGGCAAGGACCAAAACAACCAGAGAAAAGGAACTCAGAGGAAACAGACCATACAGGCTGTACGAGGAACTTGAGCAAAACAATTCTAAGGAATATCATCAGCACGATTAGGGGGACGATTACTTCTCCAAGACACAAACAGGAGGCCGAAAACAGGGAGTATTCAGAGAATAAGGAAGAGGGCTTGGAAATTGAATACATGATGATCAAGATTTTTAAAATTCCATAGATGGGATGGAAGATAAAGACCAGGAACTGCCCAGAAAGCAGAACACAAAGTGTGGAATAAAAAGTAAGAGGAAAGAAAAGAGAAAATTAGAAGCCAATTCCAGGACGTGCACCATCTGATTAAAAGTTTCAGAAAGAGAGGATTAAAAACCAGAGGGAAGGAAATGATCAAAGGGGCAGTGTAAGAACATTGTCCAAGAAATGAAGGCTGTGAGTTTCCAGATGAAAGGACCACCACATACCAGCCAAAGGATAAAAACAGACTTGCATGGGGGCAATCCCTATGATATTTCAAAACACAGGAGACAGAAAGAAGATTCTACAGATTCTACAGCTTATACAGAGGTGAGTAAAAAGGCTCGGGAAACAGAATGACATGGCATGTCGCATAACACCAGATGCCAAAACAGAAGGCCTTCAAAATTCTGGGGAAAAATAACTGTCAACCTAATTTCTATGCCCAGCAAAACTACAAATTGGGTGTGAAAGTTGAACAAAGATATGTTTAGATATGCAATGCAAAAAAATGTAGCTTCCAGACTTCCCTGGTGGTGCAGTGGTTGAGAATCTGCCTGCCAATGCAGGAGACATGGGTTCAAGCCCTGGTCTGGGAAGATCCCACATGCCACGGAGCAACTAAGCCCATGCGCCACAACTACTGAGCCCATGCGCCACAACTACTGAAGCCTGCACGCCTAGAGCCCATGCTCCACAACAAGAGAAGCCACTGCAAATGAGAAGCCCGTGCACCACAATGAAGAGTAGCTCCCGCTCGCCGCAACTAGAGAAAAGCCCGCGCGCAGCAACGAAGACCCAACGCAGCCAAAAAAACAAATGTAGCTTCCATGCACTCTTTGTTAAGACAGACACTGGAGGATGTGCTCCAACACGACTTGACAGTTACCCAAAGAGAGGCAGACAAGAAGTCAAGGAATAGAATTCGTGGAGGAAAATGAAGGAAATCTCAGCCTGAAGGTTAAGGGAGTTGAGCAGTTCTAGAGAATGACCAGCCCAAATAGAGCAGGAGGGCAGAAGGCTCTTCTAGAAAGAACATGGGTGGGTGTATCACATTAAATAACATCCTCCCCAAAGGTTCATATCCCTAGAACCTCAGGATGTGACCTTTTCTGGAAATAGGGTCTTTGCAGGTGCTATTAGTTAAGATGAAGTCATACTTATAAGGACCTTAATCCAATATAACTGGCATCACTTTAAGAAGGCTGTGAGATACACACACAGAGGAGACATAGAGGGAAGAAGACCATGTAAAGATGGAGGGAGAGATTGGAGTGAGGCTCCTACAAGGCAAGGAAGGCCAAAGATGGCCAGCAGCCACCAGAAACAAGGGGAGAGGCATAGAGCATATAGAGCCCTCAGAAGGAAGCAGCCCTGCCAAGACCGGACTTTGAACTTCTGGCCTCCAGAACTGGGAGACAATAAATTTCTGTTGTTTTAAGACAAGTGGTAACTTGTTACAGCAGCCCTAGGACATTAATACAGCAGGAATAAACCAGACAGATAGGAACTAGTGGACTTCATGTTGTTGCATTTGATGATGGGGAACCAGCACTGGAGGGTTTTCCAGTTCTGTTGAGGATGTGGGAGAATTAGTGACAGCAACACAAAATGAGTCAATAAAAAATGACTCCATAAGTCTGGGATTAACACACACACACTACTATACATAAAATAGATAACCAACAAGGACCTACTGTGTATAGCACAGCGAACTCTACTCAATATTATGTAATAACCTATATGGGAAAAGAATCTGAAAAAGAGTGGATATATGTATATGTATAACTGATCCACTCTGCTGTACACCTGAAACTAACATAACATTGTAGATCAACTATACTCCAAAATAAAATAAAAATTAAATTAAGAAATGACTCCATAAAACATAAAAACTTAAATGTTGGAAGTAAAATCAAGGTATACCAGTTGGCTCGGTAGTAAACACTATTTACATAGACATGATGATGTATACATTGAATACTGTGATTTAGCCCCAAACTGTGAAAGACTCTGAGGGGAGGATAGAGGTGGCAGATGACGAATTTTATACCCTTCCCTTTAATCACAAGGAGTCAACAAATAATGCCTCAGGACTTCCCTGGCGGTACAGTGGTTAAGAATCCACCTTCCAATGCAGGGGACGCGGGTTGGATCCCAAGTCTGGGAACTAAGATCCCACATGCGGAGGGCCAACTAAGCCTGTGCGCTCTAGAGCCTGCACGCCACAACAAAAAGATTCCGCGTGCTGCAGCGAAGATCCTGCGTGCCACAAGAAAGACACGACGCAGCCAAATAAACAAATAAATATTTTTTAAAAAGTGGGCCAAGGATGTGAATAGACAGTTAAAAAAAAAAAAACAATGCCTCAGATGGACAAATCAAAACATAGTAGAATATTGTTTAGAAACATGAGAGCAGATATCAAAACGAGCAGCTCAAGAGCTGGAGGATGTTACATCTGGGTGGCAGAAGTGGGAGCCTCTTCAGGAGACTGCTTGCTTTTGTTTGCTTTTTCATTTTAGACTTGTAGTTCTATTTAATTCTTTAAACCAAGTACACGTATGGCTTTGATAAAAAAAAATTCTCTGCCTCAGTTTGGGTACTTTGGGCAAACATGGATTCTGAGGGCCACCTGTTTATGATTATTTGTCTTACATCTTTAACAGTGAGTCAGTGGAAAAGTCTGAAAAGCGGATAATGGTTGAAGTCGTGGTTCTCACTGTGGTCCCTGCAACAACAGTATCAGCATCACCTGGGACCTGGTTAGAAATGCAGAGTCTCAGACTCCACCGCTGGCCCACTGGACTGAGACTGTGGGGCGGGGCCCAGGCAACCAGGTTGACGTGCCCTCTGCATGGTTCCAACGCAGCTCCAGCTGGAGCACCACCAGTCTGAGTTCCCTCAGTGAATGGGAGTTTGATGCAGCTCCTATAAAAGCCAGAGGTATCACTCTTTCCTGGGCACAGACTGACACCCCAGCCACCTTGAAAAAGTAAAAGCTTTGGATAAGTAATAAAAACTTCAAAAGCTTGTGCCTTCTGACTCAGGGGTCCCAATTCCAGGATTCTCTATTACACATGGAATAAGCTTTGCCCATAAAAGTATTCCTCGCTGTGTTATTTATCACAGTGAAAAATGAGAAACAACCTAAACATCCAAAAAATAGGTATTTGGCTGCATACATCCACACAGTGGTTAAAAATGTTTACTGAAGATTTGAAAGAATACAGAGCATGCTTCTGTGTTCATGGAAAGAGGCAAGATTCAAAATTCTACATACAGGATGATTGCAACCACGTGGGAAAAACTGGAAGTATAAAAAAAGTCTGGAAGGAAACCCTAGAAAATGTTCAACATTTTCTATGGGCCTATGGTAATTTTTTTTCCTACTTAAAATTTTTTTTTTTTTGCAGAGTTTTATGGTGGCCACATACTCATTTCAGCAACCTATCTCTGGGGAGGGGGGTGAATGCAAACTGAGGCAGGGGCCGCCGCTTTTGCAAGACAAGAGCCTCTCGCAGACAGACAGCTTTAGACCTTCCTGAGTCCCTTCATGTCCCCTGGGGGTTGTGCAGGCAGAGAGGCACAGAGAGAAGGAACCGCTGCTCTTTAATGTGCTGCTCTATCCCCACGGCCTGGCATATACTAGATGCTCAATAAATATTTGAGGAAGAGGGACTGCCCCGGTGGCCCAGTGGCTAAGGCTCTGTGCTCCCAATGCAGGGGGCTCGGGTTCCATCCCTGGTCAGGGAACTAAATCCCACATGCTGCAACTAAAAGATCCCACTTGCTGCAACTAATGATCCCACGTGCTGCAACTAAGACCCAGCACAGCCAGATAAATAAATATTTAAAAAATATACTTGAGTAAGAAAAGAAGGCTCTCATTATCTCACTTAAGCCTCCTAAAAACCCGTGATGCAGATATTATCACAATGCACTTTTGTCTCCTTGCTAGACTACAAACCCCTGGAGCGATGGAACCATTTTTGGTTTTGTTTTTGTAATCTCCATAAGCCCTTCTGAGGACAAAGAAGTGCTCAAAGAAAGTTCAGCAAATTATGATCCTGAATATTATAGAAGACGAATATTATAGAAGATGAATATTATAGAAGATGAAACTGTCCACGTTCATACAGGGAAATCCTGGCAGATCTGGGAGTCAAGGCTCAGTGAGGTGGCTAGACACCGGGGGCATCTGGGGCAGAGTTAGCAGCATAAGGCAAGTCCCTTGTCCCAGGCTCTCTGGAACTACTGGCCTATGTGGAAATCCAGATCTGCAGAGCCCTACATCTCCTGCTGACTGAGGGTCATGTGCTAATCAGGCTGCCAGAGTTCAGAAGCAGGAGGGCTCAGTGAACTCCGCTGGCTCAGGCAACTTCCCTGATGGTCTGATGAGGAGATACAGCCCTTGCACATAAGGGTTTAGACAAGCAGGAAAGACAGTGGGGGGCATTCCTGGCAGGGGCACTTCTTAATTAAAGGCACCAAGAAGAAAGTAAATGAAGCTAATGGCTACTACACATGACTACCCCTGTAAGCCTGTGAGTCACTCACAGAAACCTGACTGTCTAGAACCCAGCGGGGAACTTACATATGTTTATCAAATGAACAACTGATGGATGGAGGGAGGGAGGGAGGCAGGAAGGGATAGAAGGATGGATGGATGGATGGATAGGTGGATGGATGGAGGGATGGAGGGATAGATAGGTGGATGGATTGATGGAGGGATGGATGGATGGATAGATGGATGGACGGAGGGATGGAGGGATGGATGGATGGTTGGAAGGATGGATAGATGGATGTTTGTTTATGGCAGAATAAGAGTTAAGGGGCTTTGCAAATAGACAGGCCTTGGTTTGAATTCTGGTTCTACCCTTGTCTACAGTGTGAGCTGAGCATGCTGTGTCATGTCTCTGAGCCAAGGTTCCTCTAAGAGGCCTCTGGAGGTTGTTGTGATGATTAAATAATGCATGCAAAGTGTTGAGCTCAAAGCCTGGCATACGGTAGGTGCTCAAGAAATCAGAATTATTATCATCTTCATTGACCAGAAAGGAAAGGGGGAAGAGAAGCAATGGGGCCTGCAGTTAGCTGTCTTACTACCATTTCCCCTCCTTCCTGGAAACTGAATCCTGAATTTCCTTTGGGAAGCTATGTGGTTTGAGTAGCTTAAGCCAATCAGTGTATTCCATTCTCTCAGGCCCCTGTGATTGGTTCAAGGATGTGTATAACACTTCAGCTGGTCCAATCAGAGTGAATTTCAGAGTATTTGCCAGGAGTGCTTGGACACAGCCCCTCTCTTTCATCAGATGTAACAATGAAGCCAGGAAGAAGCCCAGAGCTGCTGGCAGTTACATTGGGAGCACCTAATGATAACACTGATGTTACAGAAGGCAAAGCAGAAAAACAAAAAGAAACGTTGAGCTGCTGGATTCAGCCTCACCTGAAGCTGGTGATCCCTGGACTTGTCAGTTGCATGAACCAATTAATTTCTTTGATGTTTCAAGCCTATCTAAGCCAGGTTTTCTGATACCTACAGTCAAAAGCACCCTAACTGATACAAAAGGAAGCAGGAATGAGGACGTATGGATGCAACGTCTGGGGAAGACGAGGCAACAGTGTTGGGGGTATCAAACTGTAAAAGGCTTTGGATGCCAGAAATTGGGGCATCCAAATTTTAGCTATTTTTTCCCATTTGACAGACAAACTGAGGCCAGAGAGTTAACCATCAAGCAACTTGTCTAAGATCACACAAGTTCACGAACTTAACTAAGTATAGAGCTGAAACTGGAACCCACACCCTTCTCCTTCTGCCTCAGTGCCCTTTCCCACATAGCATGCAGCCACCGTACCCCTGGAGAAACATACCCCATCCGAGGGCAATAAATCCCTGGAGCCATTTCCTTTCTGAGAAGAAGGAGATGACGAGGAGCGTGTGAAGGTAGAGGCCTTCCACCAGCAGCCAGGAGTAGTTGGCCATGATGCAGTACTGGAAGAAGACCATGACCAGCTTACAGCCCACCTGCGAAGAGAGGCAGCTGAGCCCCAGGCTGGCAGCCCTGGGCTTCCCTCCAGGAGAGGTGGGGTGCGCCAGGGGTCAGCAGCCAGGCCAAGCAGCGAGCCTCTGGGGCTCACGGCCACCCCCTCTGGCCTTCCAGTATGAGAAGACCAGGCTCATAGAGCTCTCTAGAGTGGAAATCCACAGGCCAGCAGGCTTGGTCAAGATGGCCAAAGGGCTGTTGCAGCAGCAGGAACGGCATTCAAATTCTGGAACCGGCTGCCAGGCGTCAAACGGTCAGATATCGCCCAATTCCCAGCAGCAAATGAGGGCATTTTTCAGATGAGGGAACTGAGGCCTAGAGAGGGAAAGGGATTTCTGAGCAAAAGGTTAATAAAATCCTTTCCAGGCTTAGTTTTCCTGGAAATAGATGAAGAAGGGACGAGCTAACACTGATGAGAGTACACGACCCTGCCTGGTGCACTGCGTCTGGACTGCAGGCCTCTGAATACCCGAGGGGGGTGCCAGGGTTGGCCTTGCCTAATGCTGTGACTCTTGTGGCAGGCCTGTCCCTTGCAGGGATCCCTGGAAGCTATGCCTGTGGGATTGTCGGGCCGAGGCTTCTATACCAGCATGGCTCCCACTCCCGCACTGTGAGGGCCTCATTTCCTTTCACCGCGCTGTTCCCTGAAGAGAGGACAGCTCCTGGGATGGCCCGAGGGCTGCTGCACAGAGCGCAGGTCACATCCACGTCCACAGGGGAGGAGCGCCCAGGGCCGCCTGTGGCCTCCCAGACACTCCGACTCCAGGCGTGGCCTGTGGCTGGCTCGTTAGTCTGCGGCTTAGTAGAACCTGGAAAGGTTCCCTGCTGGGCACTGCTGGACTTCTCCACTGGTCAGTGATGGGGTGGGGCCTGAATCTGTCTTCTGACTCCCAGGAAATTCCCTGAGACACAGGGGCCCTCCTTGAGGGACCTCTCAGTCTTGAGTCAGAAAACACACACATACACACACGCACATGGAAAACTATAAGCAATGCAAACCTGACAGATCTGTGAGCAATTACAGATGTGAGTGGTGGGAAGTGGCCAGCAGGCTGACTAAACCAATCTCGATTTCCAATCCCCTTCTCCCTTGCTGGCTTCTGCTGTGGAGACTACGATAGTAAAATACTCAATCTCCCAGCTTCCTTTGCAGTTAGATGTTGTCACATGACACAGTTCTAGCCCGTGAGATGTAGACATAGTCTTGGGAAGAGGCAAAGCCTCCTAAAGAGAAAAAAAGTTCAACCTTGACTTTCCTGCTTTTTGCCTGGAACATGGATGTGAGGCCTGGGGTTGCAGCAGCCATGTTGTTAGCATGCAGTGTAAAGCATGGGACATGGGATCAAGAATGGCAGAGCAGAAAGGGGAAAGGACTGTGTCCATGATGGCATGGAGCCAGTGCCACCTCTGGGTCACCCACCTGTGGACTGCTTCTGTGGGGAACAACCCCCATCTGTTTAAGGCACTGATGTACAGTTTTCTGTTACGTACAGCGAAAGGGATCCTCAACTGGTACCCAGTGACATTGCAATGAAAGAAGACTCATCTGAGCTTTCAGAAGGAGGACGAGGGTTAGATTTAACAAAACGATTGTTCCACTGCACATCTGGGTGTGCAGACACACAAGCATATGCTCACCTTTTTCTTTCTACAATCCCAACCCTCTAGCTTTAGCTATCTGTCTACATTTGGGACTTGGCAGGAGCAGGGAAGGGAGGGGATTGCTATGTGTCTAATTCCCAGAAGGGCTAATCCACTCCAGGACACTGGGAGTTGAACAGCAGCCCCATGGGCTTCTCGACAAACTGCTTTCATGTGGGTCCCAGACTGTGCATCTGGGGACATGAGACTCCCTGAACCTCCCCAGCACTGGCCCCTTTACTCTAGGCATTAAGTGCAGCCTCAGCAGGGACAGCGGGGGCAGCGGGGGAGCAGGCAGGCCTGGCCACGCCGTGGGCCACGCAGGCGTGTTACCCTGTGGGCATCACAACGGGCGACGTCGTCGGAGGAGAAGAGCACGGCATCCTTGATGAAGTTGGACAGGGCACGCAGGATGAAGGACACAAAGAGATGCATGTGGATGTAGTTGCGGGTGCAGTGGAGCTTCCTGGAGGGAGAGGATGCAGGGCCGTAGGGGCCAGAGCCGGAGAGGCCCAGGGCTCAGCCGCCCACCCTCCCCCCACCCCCACGCACCACGGAAACCCAGGCCCTGGACGTGACAACTCTCTAAATCTCCCTGTTTGCAGAACCTGAATGAGCCCAGGCCCCCAGGTGCCCAGCCTACTCTGTCTCATGCTGCAATTAAAAAAAAAAAAAAAAAAAAAAAAAAGCTGGGGTTATAAGGGCGAGATCCTATTCTGCTCCGACCACCTCCAGCTCCCAGAATTGTCAGAAGGGGGTGGGGAAGGGGGCAAGTGGCACAGAAAGAACACAGGCTGTGGGGAGAAATCAGACCCGGGCTCTGCCACTTTTCAGCTACACGATCTAGAGCAAGCCCTTCACCAGCCAGAGCCTAGGTTTCCCCCTTGCTGTAGGGGCAGAAGTCTCTTAACTGTTCCCCTCCTTCCGCTTCAGGAACAAGGCTTTCCTTCGGGGAACGCATCCCATCTCTGGTTGGGGATGACGCTAGCCCCACCCTCATGACAGACCTGACCAATCAGAGCTCCATACCTGGCTGCAGTGATTGGCTCAGGGCTGGGCATGTGACCCAAGCCAGCCAATGAGAATTCCCCCAGGACTTTCATTGCAACTAATGAAGAAGGGGGTCCTTGGCCCCGGTGTCGCTGAGCTGGTAGAATGTCCGTCTGCAGCTGCTGGTGGTTGTCTGTGCCAGCCCCGCGTAAAGCCTGCCTGAGGCCAATGCAAGGTGAAGAAATGGCAGGAGACAGACCCAGTTCTGCTGATACCTTGGAGCACCTAGATCCAGGCACACCTAAAGCCAGGTGCCCCTGAACTTGTCAATTGTGTGCATCAGGTCACCTTTGTTTTTCTTAAGGTGCTTTAAGGCGGATTTCTGTTTCTTGCAACCAAGAGTCTGGCTAATATACCTGTAAAATGGGGATGATACCTATCTCACCAGCACTGTGTGAAAATCAGAAACGATACATGTAAAGCAACTGGTGCAGTAAGTTCTAGTTATGTTCAGTAGATGTCAAA
This sequence comes from Orcinus orca, assembly GCF_937001465.1. NCBI lineage: Eukaryota > Metazoa > Chordata > Mammalia > Artiodactyla > Delphinidae > Orcinus > Orcinus orca. The sequence goes on along the minus strand of NC_064565.1, from coordinate 6,674,643 downwards.
TGAATAAAGGAATGAACGAGGTCACAGAAACTTCCAAGTTTTGCCACAGGTAAGCTTTAGATCAAGAGGGGACAAAGTGGCCCACCCAGACCTTCCTCTCTCTGGTCAGAACAATTAAAAGAGACCCGAAGTCTGTGCTGGGGAAGGCTGGGAAGATGGAGAGCTGGCAGCAGGTTCTTACCGAAAGGCACAGAGGATGCCAAGGGCCACCAGGAGCATCACCAGGGAGGAGCTGTAGCCCACGGTGTACATGACCTTCAGCTTCAGGAGGTACTCGTACTGCAGAGAGAGAGGGCCGTGTCAGCCCCACCCACCCACCCGGCTGAACCTGCCCTTTTCTGCCACAGAGTGCACCTGCTCCAGGCTGCTGAAGCCCCTTCAACTCTGACCGCTATTCTGTTCATACCCCAAGGACACGCATTCATAGACTCACGACATCTTGGCTTGGGAAAAGACCTTGGGGATCCTCTGATACCAGTTCAAAATTCTATCCCATACACAGGGCCCCTGACCATCACCCTGAATTCAAGCCTTTGCTTGAATACCTCCACGGATGAGGCACTCACTGCTTTTTGAAGAAGTCACTGGGTATGCAACAGTGCAAAGTATTAGATAATTTTTTCTCAAGTGAATCTAAAACCTATTACCTTTAAATTGTACCTATTGGTCCCTTTTCTTCTTCTGGAGTCACTGAAAATAAGTTGAATTTGTCTTGTACCTAGAGCCCATAATTACTTTAAAAATAAAATTTTCACGGTAGAATAGCTTTAGACTTATAGAAAAGTCACAAAGATTCTACAGAGAGGCCTGTCCTTTCTGAATACAATTCTTCTGCCCATCTGTCCCCCACTTATCGTCTGGGCATTAAATATTCCCTGTGTCTTTAATCTCTCTCCATAACCCTTCACCATTTTTCTCCACTAATATCCTCCAGTCTGTGAATGTCCTTCTTAAACAAGACACCCAGAACCAGACAGCTGAAAAGCTCCAGACGCATTCTCTGACCCGGAAGAAATAGAGTGGGACCGTCACTTCCCCTGATCTATACACTGCACTCTTATAAATGCAGCCAAGCAGTCATTTACTTGTTCAGCAGCCACCTCACACTATTGGCTCATCTTTGAGTCAAGAAGATCTCAATGGAATGGAATAATGTGACATACAGAAATAAATGTGAAGACCTGTATTTTTAAGGTTCAAAAAGAAAACCAAATTGTACAACAGTCTTTTTTTTTTTCTAGCATCTTTATTGGAGTATAATTGCTCTACCATGGTGTGTTAGTTTCTGCTTTATAACTAAGTGAATCAGTTATACATATGTTCCCCATATCTCTTCCCTCTTGCATCTCCCTCCCTCCCACCCTCCCTATGCCAGCCCTCTAGGTGGTCACAAAGCACCGAGCTGATCTCCCTGTGCTGTGCCGCTGCTTCCCACTAGCTAGCTATTTTACATTAAAAAGAATCAAGGAAATAAAAAGTAAAGCAATAATGCCATACCATTTTTTTTTTAACCAACCAAATTAACAAATATTTAAAAGTACTAATGTTCTATGTAGGTGAAGGTATAGTGGGAGTGAAAATTGGTTCAGTCTCTCTGGAAAGTAGCATGCATCAAGAACCTCTGAAACATACATTCCTTCTGACCACCCCTCTACCTCTAGGAATTAATTCTAAGAATTATCAGAAATATAAAAGCATATTCATATATAAAGATGTTTATCACAGGACCATTTTTGATGAAAAACATGCAAATGTCCAACAACAGAAGAATAGTTAGCTAAATTCTTTTAAATCCAAAGGTTAGACTACATTAAAAAAGTGTGCTTACCAAGAGTTTTAAAAGATGTCAGGACATAATGTAATGTTAACTGAAAAGGTAGAATACAAACTTTACATGTACAGTGTGATTTCTGCTTTATGTAAAAAAAAATGTTAGGTTGAATTGTATGAAACTGTCCTTTTCTGTACATCGAAAAAGACTGCATATTGGCCATCTCATGTGGTTCAGTCTCATACACACACAGAAACAAGACTGTGAGGAGGTGTGTTAGACATTATTAGTGGTTAACTTTGGAGTATAAACTTGTGGATAGAGTCGTTATTTTCATTTGTATTTTTTTCTGTACTTTTCATTTTTCTTCAGTGGGTAAGTACTATCTTATAACCAGAAGAAAAGGGTAATAAAAAACAAAGAACCACAGGCACAAGAATACTATTGGGGAAATCTGACAGCTGTTCATATGAAAATGACTTTGAGGTTTGAGTGGCCCAAGCTCCATGGCATTAAAGAAGTGTATGCAGAGAGAACATGCACAGGCTTCAGAGCCAAGAGACAAGGGTTCCAAACCCAGGACTGCTACTACTCAACAGCTGTGTGACCCTGGGCAAATTACTTAACTTCTCTGAGCCTCAGATTCCTCATCTGCAAAATGCAGATAATATCTACCATGCAGGCATTTTGGAAGAACAAACAGGGTATCAGGTAGCGTATCTAGACAGTGCCTGGCACTTGGAAGACACTCAGCACATGTTGATTCTTCCCCATCTCCACCCTCTACCCCCACAACCACCATTCAGTCTGAGTCAGCAGTCTGACACTGCCGGTGTGAGGTATGGGTACGAGGTAGCTGCTAGGACTATTAGGTCTCTTCTCAGTTACATTAATGGAGTGCTGTGAAGCAGGCCACGTTGGAATGTCTGGAGTGTTTGGTCCAGTTCTGGGTATGTTATTTTAAGAGGAGCATTAGTAAAGTGGAGCATTTCCGGAGGAAGGTGACTGTCATCTGAACTGGCTACACTGCACCCTGAAGGAAACAAACAAGCTTAGGGAAGCTGAGTACCAAAACGCCTGAGACGTAATTGTGAGCCCCAGGGGTAGGGGAGTAAGCACAAAGTCGACGGGACTCAGACCGACCGAAAGTTTCCTGGCAGCAGAGGGAACCTTTGACGGGCTGGCTGCCATGTGACCCTGTGCTTCTGCACTGAGGCGACTGCAATTCCAGAAGCCAGAAGCCACCTCTCAGCAACAAGCGGGGAGCCACAACGGCAGTAAGTTGCATTGGATGAATGGCTCCTAGATGTAGGGACGTCAAAGAGCAGTGAAATGTCAAAAAATCGGAGGACCAATGTGTCAGCCTAGGATGTCATCACGTGTGGGATGTGCCCCACAGCTGAGGGCGTCGGCCTCACCACGGGGACGCCTGGATCTGCAGCCCCGGGTCAGGAGCACATCGGGTTAGCCTATGGCAGCGTGAGGAGGCATGGGGTGACAGGCGTGCAGGGTCCTGGCTGAGCATCCCGTGCTGTCCTGTGGCTGGGTTATTGTCTACCGGGGTACCCTCAGGATGCCCTGGCCTGCTCTGCCTTTGTCTGTAAGATCTGACCCCAAAAGAGCCCTGTTCCCAGGAAGCCAGATGTGACCACAGTGCCCCAGGCCTCAACCTCTGCAGCTGTGCACCCCCTGCCCCCCAGAGGGCTGCTGCCTGTCCTGGATCAAGCTGCCCATCTCTCTGCTGTGTGTCTCGACTGGGCCCCCTCCTTCTCTATCCTCTACATCAGGGGACAGCAGACGTTTTCCATAAAGGGACAGACAGAAAACATTTTAGGCTTTGGGTACTATTTGGTCTCTTTTGCAACTATTCAACTCTGCCCTTTCGGTGCAAATGGGTGTGGCTGTGTGTCAATAAATCTTTATTTGCAAAAGCAGATGGTGGGCTGGATTTGGCCCAAGGGTCCTAGTTTTCTAACCTCTGCTCTGGGTAAGCAAACTCCATTTTTTTTACCCAAGTGGCAGCTTTGCCTGGTCTTTCTGCTGATCTGAGTCCACTGTTGGCAACTGGTGTGTGCCAAGTCAGGAAGTTGCAAAAAGACAACCAACAAATATATACTTTCACCATCATTTGATTAAAAGAGAAAAAGACATTTCAACACTAAGAAAGGATAATCCAATTCTCAGAATAAAAGAAAAAGTTTGTGGGAATTCCCTGGTATTCCAGTGGTTAGGACTCCACACTTTCACTGCCAAGGGCCTGGGTTCAATCCCTGGTCAGGGATCTAAGATCCCACAAGCCCTGGATTTCCCTGGTGGTGCAGTGGTTAAGAACCCGCCTGCCAATGCAGGGGACACGGGTTCGAGCCCTGGTCCGGGAAGATCCCACGTGCCGTGGAGCAGCTAAGCCCGTGCACCACAACTACTGAGCCTGCATTCTAGAGCCCACGAGCCACAACTACTGAAGCCAGAGCGCCTAGAGCCCGTGCTCTGCAATAAGAGAAGCCACCGCAATGAGAAGACCGCTCAGCGCAACAAAGAGTAGCCCCCACTCGCTGCAACTAGAGAAAGCCCACGTGCAGCAACAAAGACCCAACACAGCCAAAAAGAAAAAAAAAAAGACAAAGTCTGTGCTTGTCTGTGGACTGACATTTAAGGACCAGTGAATCACATGGTCTGGAAACCCTTCCACCAGTCTTAGAGATTTTTTTTTTTTTTATGTGAGCTGAAGCCACGGTAGGTCATCTTTTTACTATTTTAGACAACTAATTTTCTGAGTTAAGTCCAGAACTTTGCATTTATCTTTGTTTTCATTTATTTATTTACTTTGGCCGTGTTGGGTCTTCGTTACTGCATGCTGGCTTTCTCTGGTTGTGGTGAGCGGGGGCTACCCTTGGTTGCAGTGTGTGGACTTCTCACTGCGGTGGCTTCTCTTGTTGTGGAGCACGGGCTCTAGGTGCACAGGCTTCAGTGGTTGTGGCATGCGGGCTCCATAGTTGTGGCTCATGGCCTCTAGAGCACAGGCTCAGTAGTTGTGGTGATGGGCTTCATTGCTCCGTGGCATGTGGGATCTTCCTGGACCAGGGCTCGAACCCGTGTCCCCTGCATTGGCAGGCGGATTCTTAACCACTGAGCCACCAGGGAAGCCCGCATTTATCTTTGTTAAATCTCTGCTCCTTCTTCTGGCATTTTACAGTTTCAACCCGGCTGTGAATAACATGGTTAAGGCCCTGGGCTCCGTTCCCACCCAGCTGATTAGTCTAAACCAACAGTTCTTATATGTGGCTTTCATATACATAACTCACAAAACCAAAAGCTCTTTAGGGTCCTCAATAACTCCCAAGAGTGTAAAAGGATCCCGAGGCCAAAAAGTTTGAGAACTGCTGGTCCAAGCCAAGCACGTGTCCCAACCCTCGGCCAGGGATGGTCTGGAGGTGGACAGGCTCAAGTCACCTTGGGCCAGTGAGATGGCAGGACAGGCTTGCTGGCGGCCTGGCTGAGAAACTTTCTTGCTGTTAGCAAGAAAAGTAAGGCTGTCCCTCCTTCTGGACAGGCAGGCCTGGGGAGTCTGCGGCTATAGTCACCAATGGCAGTCATCTGAAAACAGGAAGAGAGCCAGCCTTGGGATAAACCACCAGGCTAGCAGGAGGAGAGACAGAAAGAACCTGGTCCTGGGTGGCTCTGGGGTACTGCTCATGAAAGGGTCCTGATGCCCGTTCTCCACATCCCTAGCTACGTGAGCCACATTAGCTTACGAAGCCAGTTGGAAATTTCTGTCACTTTCGAACCTCCGTCCTGCCACCCATTATACAAATGATCCCTCTTAATCTTAGGATTTTACAAACGTGATACACGTAAGCCTCCTGTCTTCATATAGGTCAGTGACAGAAAGGGTAATCTACAGAGGTCAGAGCCCATCCACTGGCCCTCCAAGACCACAGGTATCCTTATTAAATTACTCCCATCGGATCTGAAGACCTCATGTGTCTTCCCTGACCGGATGATAAGACCGGGCAGAGAAGAAACTCCATCCTCCACGTCAGGCCCCACTCAATCTCCTTTGGGAAGGGCTCTGAACCAGACGGCCCCTTCAGGGAGCCACCGCACCAGCATCCTGTCTCAAACCAGGCCTGCCCGCCGCTGGGCTCTCCTGCCTCTGGAGCCCGAAGCTCCTCTGAGAAGGGACGTTTGGGAGCTGGCACTGCGGCCAGGCACCCTTGCCTGCACTTCCACAGGTTCATGAGCCTGTGAGGTCAGGACCATTACTAAGCCCATTTCCCTGATGAAGAAACTGAGGCACAGACAAGTTACATCCTCCCCAACCCCCAAGGTCACAGGCAGGTTCAGACTCACCACCGGGCCCCAAGCGTTTAGCCCCAGTCTCTGCTCTTTGGGTTTCACGCCAGCATCCCGATGGCACGTGGCAGCTCTCGCTGTGCCATGCTCCTCAGGACCATCGCCTCTGGGCTGGTGGACCAGGGCGGGGAAGTGGGCCCATCCAGCCCAGGGGAGCAAGGGGGTGTGGGGCTGAGAGGGGCAGCCCGGGGTCCCCAACCTCACCCTGAGCCAGCTTCACTCTCTGCTCCCCAGCCACCTCTGCCCCGCAGGGAGGTGTTGGCAGGCTTACCCTCTTCTCGTTGGAGGAGTCGTTCACGTGGACCCCACAGGCCAGGTCAGGCCTGGGGAAGGTCTCTGACCAGCCGCCCTGCGTGCAGTTTCGAAATATGGAACCTGTGGAGGCCAAGCAGCCTGCAGTGAGCAGTGGGGACCGGACCCAAGGCCGGCTCTCCGGGTGCCCTCGCCGCGTCTGAGGGGCAGCTGGAGCTTCCTTCCGTCACCCTGTCCCTTTCTCTGAACCACACAGGCAGCTGCAATTGGCCCAGCTGGCCCTGGGAGCCTTAGTAAGAGTCAGTCAGGAAAAGTAGTGGGAAAGGTGCGCAGGCAGATGGCCTAGAGCAGATGTGCGAGCGTGGAACAGACCCGCGGCTCCCAGATACGTCGACCTGCAAAGCTGGCCGGCCCTGCACCGATACCCCTCCGGCCCCCGCCTCACGGCCACTGTGCCAGGCACCGAGCTCCACAGTGAGGGAGACGACTGACACATGCCCCAGGCCCAGGCCCAGCAGAACTTCCAGCGTCACCACTCGATTCCCTGGGTGCCCCCGGAGAACCTTCAAGCTGGGAGGCACTGCAGTGTCTCCTACGAGGAGAGAGGCTGGATGCAGTGCTTAAGAAGAGCAGGTTACACACCTTGAATCAAACAATGTTGATCTCACACTAACGGCTGTGTGTTTATTCAATTATAAAATTTCGTGCTCTATTGTAACAATACACGGTCACTGCTACGTGCTGGGCACTGTTCTAAGCGTGTGATGGGTATTAACTCATTTAATCCCAACAGGACTAGGAGGCCAGCACTGTTACTTTTACAGTAAAATGTACTGTAACATGTAAATACTACACCCATTTTACAGCTGGGGAAACTGAGGCACCCCATGGTTAAATAACTTGCTCAAGATCACACCACATAAATGGGGGCCCTGGGATGTGAAGCCCGGGGCTCAGGCCTACACTCCTGGCCGCAGGCTTTGTCCTAATGCCCTTTCTTACTCCTGGCCTTCCTGCTCACAGGCCCTGCAGCCATCTAAGGGCGGGTCCCCCAGAGAATCTGCCTGGCTGGTGAGGACCCAGCCCCGCCCACAGCGGACCTTCCTCAGGCTCCTGGTCCTACTTCTGCACTAACAAGTTCTATTTTACATCTAACTTCACACCCTGCTCCCCAGCATCTGAAAACCAGCAGAGCTAGCCCTCCACGCAGCCACCCCTGAGGATGGAATGATTAGCTCTTTAACCAGGACACCAGGCCACACCTCTGCGTATCTCTGCATTACAAATCGCAAGGTAGCCGCAGCCCTCCCTCCCTGTCCCGGGGTTCACCGCCCCACCCCTCCAGCACAAGGCTGCAGCCTGCGCCCACACGGAGGTGACAACGGCCCCCCTGCCTCCCTGGCAGACGACTGTTCCGAAGGCTCCCCCGGGCCTGCCCAGAGCGCTTGCTCATCAGACATTTGCAGGCTGGCTGGCTGGCTAGACAAGCAGATGAGGGGGGATGAAGAGCCTGCTCCAAGCACTTCTACAAGAGGAGAGGGAAGAGCTTGCCCACGAGGAGCTCTCAGAACAGGAGCCCAAAGACTGGGGTAGAGGAGCTGTCGGCCAAGAAGGAAGTCTGGGACAGCAGCGGGGGCTGCCCTGCCTGCCCTGACCGGCCCGGCTGCACCCTCCTCTCCGGGCTGCCGAGGAGGGCCGTGTTCCGGTCCCCGGGTCTGGCTGCTGTGGAGGCTGCAGGGGTGCAGGGAGCGGACCCTGTACAGAGGGGCCCTGCTGCTCCTTTTGCTCTAATCAGTATCCTGTCCAGGGCCCCCAGCCACCCCAGCTGGGCCTGGTGTGTTCCTCTCTGACAGGGCCACTGGCTCTCAGGGTTCCACTGAGCTGGAGAAATATGGTGGGCATTTAGAACCAGCCGCTAGGCTAATGTACTGATCCTGATCTCATCCTCACAGCGCCCCACTGAGGGCGGTGCTGCTGACCTATCTCACAGACGAGAAAACCAAGGCCCAGAACTGGGCAACAGTGCGGAGCCAGATGTGGCCCATCACTGTACGGCCCTCCTGCCTGGCCCTCTCCCTGAGGTCCCAGGGGCAGCTCTAGCAGGAGACCGTGGCCTTCGAGCTCTAGGCGTGCCAGGTCTAGGACGGCTCATGAGACCTGGAGCACTGGTTTAGAACCAGCTAGATCTGAGTTCGAAACCCAGCACTGGCTCTTTGTTGCTGTGTACCCTTAGGTGCATCATTTCTCTGTGCCAAATGGGAATAATCACCCACACTGCAGGACGCGTCAGGAAACACGACAGCACACGGATGTCACTCAGGCTGGTGCCAGACAGAGTGGGAGCCACAGGGCTACTTCCCTTCTGCTCTTGGCCTTTCTAAAATGGACCAGTTGGTGCAGTGGTTGAGAGTGCGCCCGCCGATGCAGGGGACACGGGTTCGTGCCCCTGTCCGGGAAGATCCCACATGCTGCGGAGCGGCTGGGCCCGTGAGCCATGGCTGTTGAGCCTGCGCGTCCGGAGCCTGTGCTCCGCAACGGGAGAGGCCACAACAGTGAGAGGCCATGTACTGGAAAAAAAAAAAAAAAAAAAAAGGACCAGGACGGTGGGGCTTGGAGTCTTGGAATTTAGGAGATGGGTGGAAGGTTTCTATAATTATATCAAACAAGCTAGGCTGTCAGAGAGGAAAGAACGGTGGTCAAAGGTACACTGGCTAGATGAGACGGCTGAATTAAAAGCACACACACTGCCTGGAATCCAAAAGCAGTTATCAGACAGCGTGTCCCTAGAGGCCAGGCTGCCTGTCCAGGGGCCTCTCTCCACAGACCCCACAGGATTCCCAAGATGCTGCTGCGTGCGATCCAGGCCAGGCGCCCAGAGCAGTAAACAAGGCAGTGCCCTCTGCTGACAGGGCTCTTAGTAGAACTGCAGAGGAGACAAGGGGTGGGCTCCCTCTGTAGCCCCTTCCTCCCACCCACTTCCCCTGGGTTTAATTCCTAATAGGTAAGGGATTCTGCCCCAAGTTCAGGTCAATGAACACCTCAAGGGCCCCCGAAACTACAGTCAGCATTTCTGTTCACATATACGTATATGTGTGTGCAGTCTGGGGAAGAGCCAGGCCAAAGCTTTTATCTGATTCTCAAAAGCCCCCAGGACCCTTGTCAGGTTAGGAATCTCTGCTGCTATAAGGCTCCCATCCCCACCAAGGTAGAAGGGAAAAAACGCCAAGGCCTGACCCCAGTCGGCAAGTGTGCTTTTTAATAAGGAACTCTGGAAGACCTTTTAAGCGTCAAAGGAATGATGCCCAGCCGCTCTGCGGCATGTGGGATCTTCCCGGACCGGGGCACGAACCCGTGTCCCCTGCATTGGCGGGCGCACTCTCAACCACTGCACCATCAAAGCATCAAAGGTCTGGAAGACCTTTTAAGCGCCCTTTTAAGCATCAAAGGAATGCACCCTAGATAGAACATTCTAGGCCCTGGCACAGACAGACAAATATCTGGAGGCAGAGTCCAGCCTGCAGTTTCCCCAGTCACACAGACACTCATTCCGTCTGGGCCCATGTAGCGGGTGCCCTGAGAAAGAATTAACTTATTCTGTTTCTTTCTTCTTTCAAAAGGAAGGGTCTGGAGCGCCAGCTTGTCCTCACTGGGTGCTCCTTCCTTGCTTTGGCTAGGGAGCCCTGGAACCCTTGGAACACCACCAAGAAGCCTTCCCCCGGACTCCGGACCCGAGGTGTCTCCACGGGAGGATGGTTCTCGGTAACTGAGGCTGGACTGTCCCGACCCGACCTACGCTCCTGGGCTGGCCGATGCCCCGCACCTGCTGCTGGGCATGAGCACAGTGGGACCCAGGCTGAGATGATCCCCCCACCCAGCCCCGGACGCCAGGCAGCGCAGCCAAGGGGCAGCCCCTCCGTGCCGACGGGCGGGTGGCGGGTCCTGCAGCCCCACAGCGACACCGTGTGGCAGAGAGGAGAAACGGCAGTCCCCGCCTCTCCACCTCCCAGCCGTGAACCTGAGGCCAAGGGCTAAAGCCCTCTTCGACGCTGTTACTTTTACTCCTGAACTGGGTCAAGCGCAGGGAAGAGGTCTGTGGTTTGCAGGGGCTTTGTGATGACTGAACGAGCTCACGTCTCTAAACATGCCTGGCGCGTGACAGGGCTTTAGCCAGTATTCGTCCCTGGGTGTCCCCCGAGACAACATCCTCACTCCCTTGCTTGAAATTAAGGGAAACCTTATAAACTGCAGCTTTGCCAGAATCTTCCAGGGAGGGCAGAGTTCACCAGCAGGGCCTGGCAGAGAGGGCACAGAGGAAGTAAGTGTCCTGGAAGGCCAGCCTGGGCCCGGTGTGAGCCAGACACAAGGGCTGGAGCGAGGGCCCCGGGGGCTGAGGGGGCAGAAGCGTGGAAGGGAGGAGGGAAGCCTCTTGAAGAGGGCACTGGGCAGGGAGAGGCAGGCCTGGCCTCCTTCACCACTTCCCCAGTATGTGGCCCCCGGCGCCCTTGCTTGGCGCCCTGACAACTGAGGCCACACCACACCTCCCCAGTCAAGGCTTCCCATCCCCAGCGAGGACCACCCCCACCCTTCTGCTCACTCCTTGTCCCCAGAGAAGTCTCCTCGGCCTCAGGCCGCCAGGCCCAGGCCCACTCAGAGGGCTGCCCCACAGCCTCCCAGCTGGGCCCCTGGGCTGAGCGGTTACCGTTTCTGCCCACGAGCATCCAGAGGAACCGCGGGCAGGCCACTTCCACCGTCTGTCCCAGCGCAGAGGAGGGCCAGCAGCTCGTGTTGTCCCACAGCCCCTGGCAGCCTGACAAGGAGAGAAGCGGAGTCAGACGGGTCGCAGCGTGGACACAGGGCCTCCCCAGCACTGTGGCACCAGCCCCAGCACCCGCGCCTGGGCGTCCCCACTAGCTGCACTCCCGGGACCGGGAACCGCGGCGTCTAATGGGCCCTGTCACCTTTGGGGCGGTGGCCTCGGCATCTACATGGTGAGTGCTCGGTGCTGCAGACACACAGGGACACGCCATCTCACATAAGCCTCGCGAGGGCAGGGCTGGGCTCCTCCAGAGCAGAAGATGGAGCATCTCCCGGCCTCTGCTCGCACCCACTGACTCCATGGCAGTGAGCCTGCAGCCTGGCTGCACAGTACAACCACCGGGGAGCTTTAAAAACATACCTAACCAGGCCCTACATCCAGGGAGCCGCATTTCATCGGTGCTGCGTGGCGCTCAGGCATGATGCGGTGTTAAAGCTTTCTGGGTCATTCTACCTTGATGGCAGGGTTGAGAACTTTGTCCCAGGATTCTCAGACTTCAGCTCATATCAGAATTATCCAGAATGCTTGTTAAAACACAGATGGCTGGGACCCCACCCCCAAAGTCTTGGTGGAGCCTGAGAATTTGCATTTTTAACAAGTTCCCAGGGGAGGCTGGTGTTACTGGTCTGGGACCACACTTTGAGAACCGCTGCCTTGGCTATGGAAGCAGCGCTGCATTTGTGGTAGGAACGTCACTGAGGATGCTGCTTTCACCGCACTGGGTTCCCTTGACGAGGCCCCCGCCCCACCCCTGAAGGAGAACATGGTCTCAAGGCACCGCGAAGCTGGACTTACGGTGAACAACTAGTATACAGCTGTCCTCATAGACACTGAATTTGAGGCTGTTTCCTTTTTGCCTTGTTTGGCTGCTAGGAAGCTCAGAGCCAGATCTGTGGCCCACTTCTGGTGACTGAAAGGCTTTGAAGTGAAAAGACTATCAGGTGTCTTCAAGGCAAAACTAGGCGTTGTCTAATCACAGCCTTCTGGGTTACCTGATTCTGGCCTTTTACGTCCTTGAGCTATTTTGCAACTCTATAAATTGTAGACAACTGATGTCCTGTCCAAAGGCATTTGAATCCACATTTCTATCTCTTCCTTTGCATTTGCATGACTATCAGTTATCTACAATTTATACAGAATTGTTTTCCGCCAGTTTTGCATCTATTTGTAAATTCATTTTACCGCCTTATACATACAGTACTTTGAATTCTCCTGTGAACCAGTGGTAGCATCTTACTGGTTCTCTCATTACTTAGGGACAATGTTTGGCAGGTATTCATTTTGCACTTGCCCGTGAGTTATGATTATACTCTGTTAAAAATGATCATTTAGGGCTTCCCTGGTGGCGCAGTGGTTGAGAGTCCGCCTGCTGATGCAGGGGACACGGGTTCGTGCCCCGGTCCGGGAGGATCCCACATGCCGCGGAGCAGCTGGGCCCGTGAGCCATGGCCGCTGAGCCTGCGCCTCCGGAGCCTGTTGTTCCGCAACGGGAGAGGCCACAACAGTGAGAGGCCCGCGTACCGCAAAAAAAACCCACAAAAAACAAAAACAACAACAACAACAAAAATGATCATTTAACATAACCACCCACCAATTCTCCCAAAGTTGGATCCCGGGGGAACAAAGCCAGGGAACTTGCTCCTGTGACAGGCTTCTGGGGGCCCATGCCACCTGGGAGGGCATCACCCGGGGAGGTCTGGAGCAGACCGGAAATACAGCTGAGGTGACACCCATGAGGTCAGCAGTCACCCCACATCTGGTTTGGGGAGCACAGAGCAGACCACACTAACCCAGAGCCCCAACCTTCAGAGAGAGAACCCAGACTCCTGAGGCCCACAGACCTGGGCTCCAATCTGCCTCACCACACACTCGCTGCCCGAGCCCGGTTCCTCACTCAGCTCTTTTAGGGGAAACAGATGCCTTCCTCCTGAGGTTGTCCAGAGGAGGAGGAGATCAATGTCACATGGAAAGCCCAGCACTCAGTGGGTGCAGGGGAATTACAGTTCCCTCCTGCCGTCCTCCCCAGTCTTCTTCCTCCCCAAGCCCTTTCTTGTTTCAGCCTGGCATGGGGAGGGCAGGCCAGGCTGGGTCCTCTGAATTGCAGGGCAATTTTTAGCTGCAGGGACTGGCAGATGCGTGTGGTTTGAAGGGGGCCCTTGGATCACCCAGACGGCTAATTCCCAGCTTTTGTAAAGAGCAAGAGTCTCTTTCCAGGCATGAATAAAAACCAGGCTCAAAGCATCAATATCCTCCTTGACACCCTCGTCCACTCCATGTAAAGTCCCCTGGTGATCTGTCCCACTTCAGAGGCTCTGATCCTGCAGTGGACGTCAGAATCACCTGGGAGATTCTAATTCAATCATCCTGAGCCCCAGGAATCTGCATGTGAAGACCTCCCTACAGGCGCTGCTGTATGTGTCATCAGGCTTTGCTTTGAGAATCTCCGCACTGCACCTCCCCACAGCGAAGGCCCCTGCTTCCGGGCTCAGACCAGCCTTGGGCTCCCAGGAGCACATCCAAGATGATGGTGAGAGGCCAGGGAGGTCACAGTGACGTCACCTCCTGGTGCCTGGGTGCAGATGGCTCCCCCCACCCCGGGCAGACAGTCCGGAGAGCAGGAACCTGATTCCTGACTGCTGGACGCCTGTGCCCGCAAGGGCTGGGCAAGGCACAGGCGTCCACGAGCGTCTAAGGAATGGATGAATGCCCCAGCCTCCGGCCCCTTCCCTTCCCCATCACCCATCCCTTGTAAATGGGCTTTCGCCGTGATGCCCACTTGACTTCTGAACCCCACGCTAAGGTCCTGGCCTTCGGTTCTCTGCCACCAGCTCTGCTTTGGCCCCAGCAGGAGTCACTCTGTGCGTCACACCCAGCAGCTCACTGAATGCACAGCAGTGCTGCCAGGCGCCCGGCTCTGTCCTCGGTTTGCAAACGAAGCCGCAGCGCAGGGAGAGGCAGGTTCCTGGAGTCACACAGCCAGGAATGGGCAGGCTGGGAGGCGACCGTCCAGCCAGGCTCCGCCCACCTGCCTGTCTCCAGTGCACCAGCCCCAGCTTCCTGGAGGAGGGTGTCTGGGGGGCTCTGGAGGTGGAGAGCCCCGGGAGGGACAGGGAGGCTGTAGCCCTGGGCAAGGAGGGGAGGGCCATGGAGGAGAGCCGCCATGGGCACACAGGGCGGGGCCTGGATGGGGCTCCCACAAGGACAGTGAAGACATCCAGGAGTCCAAGGACCAGGTGCCTGCGTCCTTCAAGGAATGTGGGACTTGAGACCCCCTTGGATATTCCTGAGGCTTCACCCCAGCTCTCACAGAGCACCCCGAACGAGGGCGGGCTGGACCTTCTCTCTTCCTGAAACTCCCCAGGGCACCCAGGCAGGGTTCTGCCACTTTTGGGTGCCGGTCCTCCAGATTTCCACCATGGACGTGGCTCACCTGGCCCCCGGATGCCCTTGGGACAGTGACACGGTCCTGAGGGCCCCGGACAGACGAGCACAGTTTGCCTCCGCTCTGAGTTCTCCCACACCTGGAGGCTGGAGGGTGAGGGGACCCCTCGGCCTTGTTGCTTCTGAAGAAGCCCCACCGGCTCAGGCACACCTCCTGGGAGCAGACGGGGCATTTCCCCACTGTGGAAACACATGGGAGTCTCTTCCCTCACTTTGGAAGAAGTGGCTTCAGGGCTGAGGCTGGCCAGGTCAGCCAGGGCACTGGTCCATGGCCCCAGTCCACGAGGCCGGACGACCCATGTCCGGCTGGCCAGACAGATGGGAAGGGGGCCAGGGTGTCTGGCGGGCTTCCTGAGCTGGGGCATGTCAGGCCAGGCCCACAGGGACACTGGCCTGTGCTGGCAGAAGGCCGGGCGGGAGCGGCTGGTGGGGACTGGGAGGGAAGCGGGATCCCCCTACAGCTGGTTCACACCCATGCCCTTCCTATCAGCCAAGTAGGGAGAAGAGGCTGGGAAGGGGCCGTCCAGCCCTGTGCTGGACACACAGCAGGCACTGTGCACCGGAGGGGTCGAGTAGGGTTCCCGTCCCACGGCAGAGACGAGGAACCCAGGCCCCAAGAGGCAAAGTGAAATGCAGGGTGACAGCAGGGCTGGTAGAACTGAGATCCCACCGCCAGGCTGACGGTAGGAGGCCTGGATGCTGACTCCACATGCCATCTCTCACGTCCCAAGCCCTGTGACATGGCCACACTCTCCCAGCCTTGGCCTCGCTGTCTGGGCAGGGCAGGGCAGGTGCCGGCAGACCCAGGGGACCAGCGTGTGAGGAGCGCATGGTGGCGGTGTGCCCCTTTAGCTGGTACATGGTTGAACCCTTTTAATTTTAACAGCTGTACCTTTTTTTTTTTTTTTTTTGCGGTACGCGGGCCTCTCACTGTTGTGGCCTCTCCCATTGCAGAGCACAGGCTCCGGACGCGCAGGCTCAGCGGCCATGGCTCACGGGCCCAGCCGCTCCGCGGCATGTGGGATCCTCCCGGACCGGGGCACAAACCCGTGTCCCCTGCATCGGTAGGCCGACTCTCAACCACTGTGCCACCAGGGGAGCCCCAAACAGCTATACATTTTTAAAAAGAGAATTGAATATGCATTAAAAGGTTATAGAACAAGCACATCACAGCTGTGACTTTGAGGGTTACTACTGTTTAGGATGAGGCTAAGTTAAAAAAAAAAAAGTCAGTTGAAAAAAAAGGGAACCCTCATGCACTGTTGGTGGGAATGTAAGCTGGCGCAGCCACTGTGGAAAATGGTATGGAGCTTCCTCAAAAAATTAAACTAGAGCTGCCATATACCCAGCAATGCCGCCCCTGGACACACACCCAAAGGAAATGAAGTCACTATCTCAGGAGCGATCTGCACCCCACACGCACTGCAGCGTTATCTGCCACAAAGTATGGAGACAGCCTAAGTGTCCATCAAAGGGTGAATGGGTAAGGAAAAGTACAGTGAAATATTATTCAGCCTACTGGGATTCCCTGGCGGCCCAGTGGCTAGGACTCTGCACTGCAGGGGGCATAGGTTCGATCCCTGGTCAGGGAACTAAGATAGCGCGTGCCACGCCGCACAGCCAAAAACAAACAATAAGAAGGAAATCCTGCCATGTGTGACAACACGGCCGAACTCAGAGGATGTTATGCTCAGTGAAGTAAGCCAGACACAGAAACACAAACACTGTTATCATCTCCCTGGTATGTGGAATCCAAAAAAGTCAAACTCACAAAAGCAGAGAATAGAATGGTGGTTACCAGGGGCTGGGGCTGCAGGGAAAGGCGGAGAGGTTGGTCGAAGATTCCAGAGCTGCAGTCAGATATGATGAATAAGCCTAAGAGCTAACGTACAGAGTGCTGAAAAAAAGTCAGCCAATTGATTTAAAGGAAAAAATATTAAGGAAACCACAGTACAGAAGGTGCATGGTGCAAGCGGGCTGGAGGGACTATGGCCGGGGGAGCAGGGGTCTGTGCGGCCCCCTGGATGCTTGCAGGGACCCCTTTTCCGCGGCTCCAGGGTGTGAGTGGAGGGCCTGACCCCACTCCCCACAGGCTCCTGCTCTGAGTGCGGGGAAGGCTGCACAAGTGGAACAGGAAAGGGAAGGGGGCGTCCTGGTCTGGCCTCCCCTGGGGCTCTGGCTCAGAAGGGACGAAGCACAGAACTCGGGTCACTGTGGGGGGCTGGGAGTTTTAGACCCAGAGCAGTAAAGCTCAGCGCCTGAGCCGGGGTTGAGGGGGACCCATGAGGTAAGGGATAGGGGAGCTTTGTACACAGAGCCACTAGGGAGGGCTCAGCGCCTCTGGGAGGGCAGGGCTGGAATGAACGTAAACTGGCTGCTGCAGGGCAAGGAGGGCCCAAGGCATCCCCACAACCCTCCACCATCTCTGAGGTCATCTGCTGACACTGACTGCCTGGCTGGAGGGGAAGGGATGGAAGGGTGTGCAAGTTTAAGTAGGGAAACAAGAAAAGACACCATGGGACCACAGATGTCATCTGGAGGGGCCAGGGGGGTGCCTGCCTGGTGCCCACGGCACAGCATGGCATCCTCGGTTGAAGTGAAGTGTGGTGGAGACGGACTGAGCCTTGGACACACCACTTACCTCTACGAGCCTCACTTTCCTCATCTATAAAATGGGCATGGTAACGTCCCCCAGGATTTTGGTGGGAATTAATGATTTGTGTTTGCAGTGGATCTTTTCTTCCTCCTGGTTATTTTTTTCCTTTTTTCTGTCCTTCCTCCTCAGATTACTAGTTCACAGTCTCCAAGGAGGGCAGGAAAACTTACGATCTCCCTGACTTGGGCTTCCAAAGGTCCCTGGGGCAGGGGGATAAAGAGGAATTCTGGTGTAATCAAAACGCTTAGGAGAAAACAGAAGAAGAGCAAGACTTCCCCTCAGACTAGGGAGATAAGGGGTGATGTGATGAGCAGGCACACAGAAGGTTCCAGAAAGAGGCATGAGTGCACTGCTGCCCATTCGCCCCAGATGGCGGGAAAGCCCAGAGGAGAAACGGCTGCGGGAACACGTCCAGATGGACAGGACCGACAGCCTGTTTCCTGGCTTCATCATGCCTGCTCTGCCTTCTGAGCCCACCCCCAGGGGCAACCTGGGGCGGTCTCCTTGGCTTTGCAGTATTTACGGTATTTAGGCGTTGCCCTGCTTGTGATGGCTGGACCACACACAGAGGTGGTCAGGGTGGGTTAGAGGAACTGAAGGCCCAGGGTGGCAAGGGCATTTAAAAGCATGGCACAGGAGCGACAGCAACGAGTCTGGGGGTGTTCCTCTTTAAGCCAAGAAGCACAAACCGTTCCACAGAACTATCTTGGGGAGTAGTGGGGTGCCCACCACCTAGAGTGTTCAAGCAGAGAGGGTCATGCAGTTAGGAGGCTGCATGGGATAAGATGAAGGACCCTTTGAATGTGAGGCTGAGCGCCCGCTTCCCTGAGGCAGGCTGGCTCTTTTGCCTGCGGGAGGCTTGCTCAAGGTGGCCTCTGAGCCCCGGAGGCCTCTCCTCCCTTCCCCGAAGGTACACGGAGCCTCCCCTCCCCGAAGGCACGCCAAGCCTCCCCTCCCCCGACAGCACAACGAGCCTCCCCTCCCCCAACGGCAGGAGCTGCATCTGGGGCCTGAAAAGTCCTCCTTGTCCTCCCTGGCTGAGACGCCTCCTTTCACACCGCCTCTCACACTACATAGACATTAACTGGTGTCAACAGTCTCTCTCTTCCTCTTTTTTTTTTTTCTTTCCAAATGCTAATCTTTTCTTGGGAGGGTGAGAATATCAGTCCCTCACAGCTCAGTCTGGATTGTAAAATAGACAATCCTCAGGATTTGCACTCAAAAGATATGGGCTGAGAGTCCTGTTTCAGCTCTGGGGGATCCTGTGCCTCTAAGAGCCTCAATTTCCTCATCTGTGAAGTGGGGATGACAATGGTACTTACTGCACAGGTTGTTTCAAGAACTGAAAAAATATGTCGAAAATGCTACATGAACATAAGTTACTTGTTTCTGAAAAACAAGCCCAGATCAGTAGTGCCAAGGAAAGGGTGAAGAGAGCTGGGCTCTGGGCAGGGGAGGGAGGTCCCAGGTTGCCTGGCTGCCAGTGGCCCTCAGGAGCCAGGAGAAGCCAGAAAAGGACTGGAATGTTTGTTAGAGAAACTGCATTAAAAGCCAGCACGTAAGACACACTGATAGCAGCGCCACCACGTGGATGAACCTTGGAAACATTAGTGCAAGGAGGTGACACAAAGGTCATGGACTGTGGCTCCATTTGTTATGAAATGTCCAGAGTCAGCAAAAGCATAGAGACAGGGAGTGGATGCATGGTTGCCAGGGGCGGAGCGGGGGCAAGATGAGGAGTGACTACTCAACGGGTACAGGTTTCATTTTGGGGTGATGAGAATGCTTTGGAGCTACATAGAGGTGGTGGTGGTTGCACTGTGAATGCACCAGATGCCACTGAGTTGTTTGCTCTAAGATGGTTAATATTGTGAATTTCACCTCAATAAAAAAGCACTGCCCTCCCGCCACCAGCTAGGAGCCAGCCCATGTTCTTTGGGAGTGGGCAACCAGCCGGCAGAGACAAGAGGAAAAGGGGATGCTGTGTCCCCATTTTGAAGGCGAGGACGCAAAGGTCCAGAGAGGATCGGGGTCTTGCCCAAGGTCACACGGCCCCTAAGTGACAGAGCAGCACACCTGCCCAGGTCTGTCCAAACTGCTAAGCCCACATCCTTCCTGCCACGGCACTGTCTCTTGGGAACATTCTTCCTTAGGGAGAGGCAAAGCCCTTCAACCGGCCAGCTCTGAGGGGGTATCAGCTTCTGAAAACAGCAATAAATAGCCGGGTAGAGCACGCCATGCAGCTATTAGGGTGACCCTGAAATGTTCCCACAAAATGTTCCGAAGGCCTTGGCCACCTAACCCGGAATAGCTGAAGAGTTAATTTTTTATTCGTGATAAGTGTGCCGGGCTTGGTGACAGCTCGTTTCCTGGGACTCTTCTGGCGTTCAAACATTAACCTCCTCCCCAGGGAAGACCGGGCAGCTTAACCATTAACCTACACCCCCAACAGAGAGTCCGCCAGCCCCTCCCTGCCTCAGGCGCCAGACAGATCCTTGCTGGGGACGGAGGGCCTGTGGGCCCAGGTGCCCAGGACTTCAGGAGTCGTGCTCCTGAGTGGAGGTTATGGGACCGGATCCCCCCCAGGCGGCCTCAGCCCCGGCCCCCATCCCCGCAACCTGGCCCTGATGGGGATCCGCGGGGCGGAGCCTGACCAAGGGCTCCATGCCTTTGCTGTTTCTCCTGTTTTCATTCTTTGAAGAAATCTTCCCCCGCGGCCACCATGTCGGTTCTAGGCTCCACGATGGGTCTTCTGGCTCAGCTTTCTCAACCTGACAGCGGAACAGGCCTGAAGACTTTCCCAGGAGTCCAGGTCCTCAGAAGCCTCAGAAGTCTTCTGGCTCAGGGGCTTTTAAACCAGGTTTTCAAAACAACAGACCCCTTTTCCTAAATGAAAATTGCAGAAGGCCAAAATGCAAAACAGATCCAAGCGGCCCGAGCCTTTGCCCCGTTCACCCAGCTGCCACGGCCTGGCCAGACACAGTTGCAATTACTGCGTGTGCAGCACAGCCCCATCGCACACAAGGAGAGCGAGGTCTCCCCAGGGAGCTCACGGCAGAACCCGGCAGGAGTCCCACTGCGCCTTCTCAGCCCTGGATGCACAAGTAGGACCACATGGGAGCCTCTGGGGACAGAAGATGGCTAGACCTGCTCCAGGTCGGTGCTCCAGGTCTGGGCACATCCGCAGCCTCCCAGGAACTGCAATGTGAGGTCGGCATCCACAGGGTGACGGGCCCCCAGGTCAGGCTCTGGGGAGCACTCCCCATGGGTGACGTGGCTACACTTCTCACCCCAGCTGGTCTGTGACGAGCGGGGCAGGCCGGGGGCGTCCATGTCCTCTGCTGCAAAGGCTCTGCTTCACCTCTCTCTCTCTCCTTCAAGTCTCCTCTCTCCCTGCTCTCAGTCAAACGTCTGCACTCACTCATTCACCCAGTAAGTCATCAACAAACACACAACAACTACTAGGTCTTGCAGGCCCTGTGCCCCGTGCTGGGGAAAAAGAGGAAAGTGACACAGTCCCTCCCAATCCAGGAAACACATCCCTACGATGCAGTGCAGAGGTGCCAGGAGGGAGAGAAACAGAGGGTCCTGCAGAAGTCCAGGTGGCCAGTTGCACGGGGAGAAATCGTTCCTGGAGGAGTCTAAAAAGGAGAGTGGTTGGCAGAGTGGAAAAGAGGGAATGGTGTTGAAGCAGAGGGATCAGCATGTGCAAAGGCACAGAGGCATGAGAGAAACGTACACGGTCAGGAAGTTGTAAGCAATTTGGTTGAGCCAAGTGGAAATGTCTGGGATGGATGCGTGGACAAGGGAGTGAGGAGCTGAACCTCATCCTGCAGCCACTGGGGAGCAATAGGACATTTAAACACTTCAGATGCTTATTTTTAAAATAACCGTCTGTAACTTCTCAGTGTGAACTAAAGTTCACCATCATCTCTCCCAGTGGCTTGCCATTCTAGGCTTTATCCCTCAGGCCTGAATGCAAGTCCCACGCTCTGTCACGGTAATTTCTGGCGTTCACCTTGGGGACATGCAGGCAGCTGTAGTTTCTGGGGTGACAGGAGGGCCCAGGAAGTCAGGAGGCTGTGGCTCAATGGTGGGCCCCTGTGAGCCATAAGACTACTGTCTGGCTCCCCCGAAGAACCTGCCACAGCCAGCAGAGGGGAAGGAAAGGCTCAACCTACGGAAGGAAGTTGTCACCCTGCCCCGTCCCTCATGCAGAGGACGGGTGACTCCACTGAAGCCCATCGCAGCACCCACACTGCTGGGCCTCTGCCGCCCACGGCACCATCTTCCTCCTGCCCCTGGCTGCTCCTGATGGATTCGTGCAGGGGCCCGAGGCCACTCCTGGGCCCTCTCCTCCTCCCCTTCCCTCACCCTCTCCTCCTGCAACCTCAGCCTTAGTTGCCAGCCAGACAGAAGTGTTCCCCAGCCCGGCCCTCCTCTGAAGCCTCCACTCCGTGTGTCGAGAACTGAACTCACGACCTTCATCTCTTCTCCCCCAAAATACTCCCCCCTCCTCCCTGGAAATGCTGCAGCCACCTTACGACCAGGAGGCGAATGCCACACACTGAGCAGAAAGACAGGAGGAATCTGGACACCTGGGAACTCTGCACCAGCTCTGGATCTTTTGTGGTGTCTAAGAAACCAACCCCTATTTGATGAAGCTCGCTTACCAAGTCTCTGCCACATGTGTAAAAACACATTCCTAAGCCATAAGAGAGGAGTCCAAGCTCCTTTTTTCTCACCATCCTCACCTCACAACAAGAAGTGCTAAATATTTTTTGAACGGATTCTTTCAATTTCACACCAACCCCATAAAACAGATGTTGAAACTGAGGCCCAGAGACATAGAACTTGTTCAAGATCACACAGCCTAATTTAAAAGCCTGGGCTCCCCGTTCCCCCTCTGCGCCCCTCCTCCTCTCCCTTTCTTTTGGAAAATGCAGAGATGGGGCTGCCTTCACCTTGCAGCCACACACATAGAGCAGCCATCGCCACCAGAGGGCAGACAGTTGTGTTCAGGGAGCGGGATGCGGGACGGGACGGGAGGGAGGGGAGGGAGGGGAGGGGAAGGCCTGGCGGACACAGCTGAGAGGACCAGAAGGCACAGCGGCAGCCGCGGTTCGGGGGCAGCCAGATTCCTGGGAAGGGGGCGGGGAAGGAGTCACCGGCCTGGCCGTGAGGGACGAGAAAGTGGGCGACCAACAGTCCAAGGATCCCAAGAGCAAAGGCCATGACTTGGAGATGAGAGTACTGCAGAAGGACCTGTCTGGTCTGTACGCCGACAAGCCAGATAACCTAGATGGAAAGGATCAATTCCCAGAAACACACAACCTACCAAGACGGAGGTATGAGCAAGTAAAAACTCGGAGCAGACCTCTAACTAGTCGGGAGATGGAATGTGTCATAAAAAATCTCTCAACAAAAGCCCAGATGGCCTCACTGACAGGGTCTACCAAATGTTTAGAGGAATTAACACCAAGCCTCCTCAAAGGCTTCCAAAAAACTGTGAAGGAGGAAACACTTGCAAAATCATTCTATGAGGCCACCATCACCCTGATACCAAAGCCACACAAAGACTCTACAAGAAAAGAAAACTACAGACCAATATCTGCGATGAACATTGATGTAAAAGTTCTCAACAAAATACTAGCACATTGAATTGAACAGCACATGAAAACAATTATACACTATGACCAAGTGGGATCTATTCCTGCGATGCAGGGGTGGTTCAAAATGTGAATATTGCTCGATGTGATACACCACATTAACAAAATGAAGAACAAAAACCACAGGATCATCTCAGCTGATGCAGAAAAAGTATTTGACAAGATTCAACACCCTTTCATGATAAAAAACACACTAGAAATAAAAAGAAACTATCTCAATATAATAAAGGCCATATATATAAAGGCCACAGTGAACATCATACTCAATGATGAAGCCTGAAAGCTTTTTCTATAAGATCAGGAACAAGACAAGGACACCCACTTTTGCCACTTGTATTCAGCATAGTACTGGAAGCCCTAGCGTATAGCAAGTAGGCAAGAAAAATAAATAAAAGGTGTCCAAATTGGAGGAAAGAAGTAAAATTATCTCTGTTTGCAAACAATGTGATCTTATGTGTAGAAAACCCTAATGACGCCTCAAATGGACTCACCAAAGTGACAGGGTAGATATAAAATCAACACACAAAAATTAGCTGCATTCCTATACACTAGTGAGGAACAACCTACAAAGGAAATTATGAAACAAATCCATTTACAATAGCATTAAAAAGAACAAAAACCTTATGAATAAACCTAACTACCAACGTGAAAGACGTGCACACTGAAAACTACCAAACACTGCTGAAAGAAATTAAAGGCACAAATAAATGGAAAGACAACCTGTATTCATGGATTAGATGTCTTAATATCTTTAAGATGTCAATACTACCCAAAGTGATCTACAGATTCAATGCAATCTTTATCAAAATCCCAATGACAGGGAGTTCCCTGGTTGCCTAGTGGTTAGGATTATGGGCTTTCACCGCCATGGCCCAGGTTCAATCCTTGGTCAGGGAACTGAGATCCCGCAAGATGCATGGCACAGCCAAAACCAACAACAACAAAAAAATCCCAATGACAGAAATATTTCATTTAATATTTATGTATTTAATATTATTTTCAGAAACAGAAAAATTCATCCTAAAATTCTTAATGGAATCTCAAAGGACCTGGGAATAGTTAAAACCATCTTGAAAAACAACAAATTTGGGGATCTCATATTTCCTGATTTCAAAACCCATTTGAAAGCTACAGTAATCAAAACAGTGTGGTACTGGCATAAAGACAGACATATAGACCAATGGAATAGGAAAGAGAGCCCCCAAATAAACCTTCACATATATGGTCAAGTGATTTTTTTACCAAGGTGCCAAGACCATTCAATGGGAAAAGGACAGTCTTTCAACAAATGGTGCTGGGAAAACTGAATGTCCATGTGCAAAAGAATGAAGATGGACTTTACCTTATACCACACATAAAAATTAACTCAAAAATGGACCAAGGACCTAAATGTAAGAGCTAAAACTATAAAATTCTTAGAGGAAGTTTCATGAGATTGGATTTGGCAATGCTTTCTTGGATATGACACCAAAAGAACTGACAACAAAAATAAAATTAGATATATTAGGTTATACATCAAACTTAAAAACTTGTACATCAAAGGACACAATCAACAGAATG
This sequence comes from Orcinus orca, assembly GCF_937001465.1. Lineage (NCBI taxonomy): Eukaryota > Metazoa > Chordata > Mammalia > Artiodactyla > Delphinidae > Orcinus > Orcinus orca. The sequence continues at coordinate 6,650,125 of NC_064565.1, read as the reverse complement.
AAAAGGCAACCTACAGAACGACAGAAATCATTTGCAAATCACATATCTGATAAAGGGTTAATATCCAGAATATATAAAGAACTACAACTCCATAACAAAAAACCAAACAACCCTATTTAAAAATGGTCAAAGGACTTGAAAGGACGTTTCTTTAAAGAAAACATACAAATGGCCAAGAAACACAGGAAAATATGCTCAACATCCTAATCATCATGTAAATGCAGATCAAAACCTCAATGAGATACCATAGGCCAATCACAAAAAGACAAATACCGTATGATTCCAGTTATTTGTGGTACCTAGAACCATTCAATCCACAGAAACAGAAAGCAGAATGATGGTTCCCAGGGGATAATGGAAGAGAGGAAAAGAGTTGTTGTTTAATGGGTATAGAGCTCCAGTTATGCAAGATAAAAGGTTTTGGAGATTGGGTGCACAGTAATGTGAACTTAACACAACTGTACTGTACACTGAGAAATGGTTAAGTTGATGAAATTTACATGTTTTTTTAAACTTCTTTTTAAATTTCTTCAAAGAAGACATACAGATGGCCAACAGGCACATGAAAAGATGCTCAACATCACTGATCATCAGGGAAATACAAATCAAAACCACCACAAGGGCTTCCCTGGTGGCGCAGTGGTTGAGAGTCCGCCTGCCGATGCAGGGGTCGTGGGTTCGTGCCCCGGTCCGGGAGGATCCCACATGCCGCGGAGCGGCTGGGCCCGTGAGCCATGGCTGCTGAGCCTGCGCGTCCGGAGCCTGTGCTCCGCAGTGGGAGAGGCCACAACAGTGAGAGGCCCGCGTACCACAAAAAAAAAAAAAAAACCATCACAAGATATCACCTCACACCTGTCAGAATGACTATTATCAAAAAGACAAGAAATAACAAGTGTTGACAAGGGTGTGGAGAAAAGGGAACCCTCGTGCACTGTTGGTGGGAATGTAACTGCTTCAGCCACTGGGGAGAAACTATGGAAAGTCCTCAAAAACTTAAAAAATAGAATTAGCATATGATCCAGCAATTCCACTCCTGGGTATTTATCCAAAGAAAACAAAAACAGTAATTAGAAAAGATTCATGCACCCCTATGTTCACTGCATTATTTACAGTAGTCAAGATACGGAAGCAACCCAAGTGCCCATCAACAGATGAATGAACAGATAAAGAAGATGTGGTACATATATACACAATGGAATGTTAGTCATAAAAAAGAATGAAATCTTGCCAGTTGTGACAATATGCATGGACCTAGAGGGTATTATGATAAGTGAAATAAGTCAGACAGAGACAAACACTGTACGATTTCACTACGACTTCTATGATTTTACAAATGTGGAATCTATAGAACAAATGAACAGACATAACTAAAAAGAAACACGTTACAGAGAACAAACAGGTGGTTGCCAGAGGGAGGCAGGGTGGGGGAGGAAAGAAATAAGTGAGGGATGTTAAGAGATACAAAGTCCCAGTTGCAAAATAAATGAGTCACCGGTATGAAATGTACAGAGTGGGGAATGTAGTTAATAACTATGTAATATCTTTGTATGGTGACACATCATGACTAGACTTGTCTTGGTGATCATTTTGAAACGTACAGAAATACGAAATTACTATGTTCTGTATCAGAAACTAACATAGCGTTGTAGGTCCATTATACTTTGAAAACAATCAAACAGACAAATTCATAGACAGAGATCAGATTTGTGGGTACCAGAGGCCGGGCTGGGGGGAATTGCAGGAAGGTAGTCAAAAGGTACAAACTTCCAGTTATAAGATAAATAAGTAGTAGGGATGTGACGTGCAGCATGATAAATACAGTTACCACTGCTGTGTGTTATATGTGAAAGTTGTTAAGAGAGCAATCTCAAGAGTTCTCGTCACACCATTCTTTTCTATTTCTTTAACTCTGCACCTATAAGAGATGATGGTGTTCACTAAACTTCTTGTGATAGTCACTTCATGATGTATGTAAGTCAACTCATTATGCTGTGCACCTTAAACTTATACACTGCTGTATGTCAACCATATCTCAATAAAACTGGAAGAAAAAGAAATAAATAAAAATGGTTAAGACAGTAAAATTTATGTTACATGTATTTTACTACAATTAAAGAAACAAAGCAAAACACTGACAACATCAAATGTTGTCAAGGATGTGGAGCTACAGGAACCCTCATTCACTGCTGGTGGGAAATTAAAATGGTGCAGCCACTTGGAAGACAGTTTGGCAGCTTCTTACAAAACTGAACATGCTCTCACCATACTATCTAGCAACCATTCTCTTTGGTATTTATCCAAATGAATTGAAAACTTATGTCTGCACAGAACAACTTGATTTAGAATTGCCGAAACTTGGAAGCAACCAAGATGTCTTTCAGTAGGAGAATGGATAAACTGTGGCACATCCAGACAGTGGAATATTCTCCAGCTCAAAGAAGAAATGAGCTACCAAGCCATGAAAAGACATGAGAAAAACCTTAAATGTATATTACCAAGTGAAAGAAACCAACGTGAAAAGACTACACACTGCATGATTCCAACTATATGACTTTCTGGAAAAGGCAAAACTACGGAGAGAGTAAAAAGATCAGTGGTTGCCAGGGGTTAGAAGAGACAGCGGGATGCATAGGTGGAGCACAGAGGATTTTCAGGCAAGAGAGACTACTCTGTATGATAGCATAATTGTGGATACATGCAATCATACATTTTTCAAAACCCACTGAATATGAACACTAAGGGTGACCCCTAATGTAAACTGTGGGCTCTGAGTGACGACGGTGTGTAGGTTCATCAGCTGTAACCAATGTAGCACCGGCTGCAGGATGCTGACGGTGAGGGAGACTGTGTGTTTGGGTGGGAGCGGGTAGCAGAGAGTACGTGGGAATGCTCTGTACTTTCCGCTCCACTCTGCAGGGAACTGCTCTAAAAAATAAAGTCTATTAAAAAGAAATTCACATCACATAAAATTAACCATTAGCCATTTTAAAGCGCACAATCAGTGGCATTTAGTACATTCACAGTGTTGTGTGACCGGCACCTCTCTCCAGTTGCAGACATTTCACCACCACCAAAAGGCAGTTCCTACACAGTTACTCCCCAGCCATTTCCCCTGAGCCCCTGACAACCACGAATCTAACTTCTGTCTCTATGAATTTGTCTAATCTGGACATTTCATACAAGGAGAATCATATAACACATGACCTCTTACAACAGACTTCTTTCACTTCACGTTTTTTAAAATTTATCCATGTGGTAGTATCAGTACTTCATTCCTTTTTAAGACTGAATACTGTTCTATTGTATGTACAGACCACATCTTCTTTACCCATTCATCAGCTGACAGACACTTGGGTTGTTTCCACCTGTTGGCTATTGTAACCCGTGCTGCTAAGACCTTGCCTGTACAAGTCTTTGTCTGACTATCTGTAAAGGATTCTTCTCTTAATGCTACATCCCTCCCTGCCCTTAGATGAGTGAAAGCAAAGCAGATAAGTGAAGGAAGGGAACAGAAATAAAATTAACATGTAAATATCAAATTAATAATATTTACAGTCCTGACTAATAACAAATATTTAAATTAATAATATTTAAGAAATACCTGTATTAACATACTTTATCTCATATATCTTTATAATTCTGATGTAGACTTTATCACCTGTGTTTTATAGATCAGTAAAGCAAGACTCGGAAGGTTAAATAATTTGTCCGTGTTCACACAGCCGGTGAGGGTCAGCCAGCAATGGACTCCAAGTTTTCCAGACCCCACGCTGCCTCTCCCAACAAACTAGCAGTAGAGGTGAGAGAATGGGTGAGAAGTACACTGCCTTGATAAGTAATTCTCACCAAAAGCTTACCTTGGTGAAGTCATCATGCAGAAGCTAATGGTTCAACAACCCTGGCTGTAACCACAAACTCAGAGAACCAAAGAGAGGCAATGACGTGGTTTCTCTGGGTGTGTATAGACTGGTCACCAGGGTCACTCCAGGCCCTTCCCCTCAGCTTATTCTCTGAAAGGGCGCAGCCGCTCCAGCCCCTACCTGCCCCCAACCCAGTGGACCTGGACGCAACTCACATCCCAGAGTGGGCCCAGGTGTGCACGTACCTGGGGCCGGGTGCCTGGCCCTCTCCTCGGCGAGTCCCTGCAGACACTGGTCCCGCTCTTCCCGCAGCACCTGCAGCACAGCGCACAGCCGAGGGAAGGCTCCCACCTGCAAGCCCAAAGCCGAGAATGCTCGTCACTGCCACGAAGCTGAGTCTAGTACACAGGGCGGGGCCAGACAATGGAGACTCAAAATGAGGAAGACAAACGAGTGAATATGACAAAAAAAGAGCATGCTCACGGATACAGACAACAAACTTGTGGTTACCAGCAGGGAGAGGGAAGGAGGGCAAGCTAGGGGCAGGGCAGTAAGAGGTACAAGCTGCTAGGTATAAAATAAGCTACAAGATACGTTGTACAACACAGAGAACAGAGCCCATATTTTACAATAACTATAAGTGGAGCATAACCTTTAAAAATTGTGAATCACTAATTGTACACCTATAGCCTATACAGTATCGTACAGCAACTATACTTCAATAAAAAAGACTTGTAAAAAAAGTAATGTAAACTAGAGACTTTGGTTAATGTATCAATATTAGCTCATCGATTTTAACAAATGCACCACTTTTATGCAAGACATTAGTAATAGGAGACACTGGAGAGGAAGGGTTGAGGGGGTATATGGTCATTCTTTGTACTTTCTGCAGAATTTTTCTGTAAACCTAAATCCTCTCAACAAAATAAATTATATTAATTAAAAAAGAATAAGTGGGAGAAATCAGTTCACCTAGTTTAAAGACTCGCTGTATAGCTACAGTAATCAAAACAGCCTGGTATTAGTAGAAGAATAGGCAATGGTGTTAGAGTGACTGGACAGCTAGATAACAAAATGAACCTTGAACTAAGACTCATACCTTGTACAAAAATTACCTCAAAATGATCATGGACTTGAGCGCAAAACATTAAACTAAAACTTTTAGAAAAAACATAGAAAATCTTCAAGATGTAGGGCCAGGCAAAGATTTCTTATACTTGACACCAAAAGCATGATCCATAAAAAGAAAAATTGATAAATTGGACTTCACCAAAATTAAAAACTTTTGCTCCAAGAAAAACCATGTTAAGAGGATGAAAAGGCAAGCTACAGATGAGGAGACGATATTTGCAATCCGCAAATTAGAACTAATATCTAGAACAGACAGAGGACATTCAAAACTCAATAGTAAACAAATTTAAAAATCTATTTAAGGACTTCCCTGGTGGCGCAGTGGTTAAGAATCCGCCTGCCAGTGCAGGGGAAGCAGGTTCGATCCCTGGTCCAGGAAGATCCCACATGCCGCGGAGCAACTAAGCCCATGCGCCACAACTATTGAAGCCTGTGAGCCCTAGAGCCCACAAGCCACAACTACTGAGCCTGTGCTCTGGAGCCTGTGAGCCACAACTACTGAGCCTGTGTGCTGCAGCTACTGAAGCCCGCACACCTAGAGCCTGTGCTCCACAACAAGAGAAGCCACCGCAATGAGAAACCCACACACCGCAAAGAAGAGTAGCCCCTGCTCGCCACAACTAGAGAAAGTCCGCACGCAGCAACGAAGACCCAACGTGGCCCAAAAAAAAAAAATCTATTTAGAACATAGGCAAAATGCATGAAAAGACATTTCAGAGAAGACACACAGATGGCAAATAAGCACATGAAAAGATGTTCAACATTATTAGCTATTAGGTAAATGCAAATTGAAATCGTAATGTGATATCACTACATGCTTATCAGAATATCTAACATAAAAATTGACAACAATGCTGGCAAGGTTGTGGTGAAACTAGGTCACGGACACATTGCTGGTGGGACTGTAAAATGAGACAACCGCTCTGGAAAACAGGTTGACAGTGTCTTAAGAAAAGCTAAACATGCAACTATCATATGACCCAGCCATTGCACTCTTGGGCATTTACCCTGGAGAAATGAAAACGTATATTCAGAAAAAAACCTGTACACTACTATTTGTAGCAGCTTTATTCCTAACAGCCCAAAACTGTAACAGTCCAGATGCCTTTCAATGGGTAAATGGTTAAACAAACTATGGTACATCCATACTATGAAATTCTACTCAGCAATAAAAAGGAACAAAGTAGTAATACATGGACCAACTTAAATGAATATCCAGAGAAATATGCTGAATGAAAAAAGCCAATCCCAAACGGTTACATACTGTATGATTCCATTTATATAACATTCTTTTTTAAATTTAATTATTTTATATTGGGGTATAGTTGATTTACAACCTTTGTGTTAGTTTCAGGTGTGCAGCAAAGTGATTCAGTTATACACGTGTCCATTCTTTTTCAGATTCTTTCCCCATACAGGTTATTACAGAGTACTGAGTAGAGTTCCCTGTGCTGTACAGTAGCTCCTTGTTGGTTATCTATTTTATATAGAGTAGTGTGTATATGTTAATCCCAAACACCTAATTTATCCCTCCACCCCCTTTCCCTTTTGGTAACCATAAGTTTGTTCTCTATGTCTGTGAGTCTGTTTTGTCAATACATTCATTTGTATCATTTTTTTTAGATTCCACATCATTTATATAACATTCTTGAAACAGCAAAATTATATCAATAAAAATGGAGACCCTATTAGTGGTTGTCAGGAGTGAAGGGAGGGTGAGGGTGGGAGGGAGGGAGGTATGACTCTAACAGGGCACCACGAAGGGTCCTCAGGGTTGCAGACTTGTTTTGCACCTTGACTGGATCAACGTCAGTATCATAGCTGGTCAGTCAAACCCCAGCTCACTTGCAAACACTAAGAAAGAAGTAAACGTGCATTTCTATGTGCCACTGAGTTTCTGTGACTGTTACACAGCACAGCTGACTGGGTAGGAGTGACGTTTCCCGAAAGTGGGTGGCCATGTGCATTGCTAGAAATGAAGAAAGGGGCGCTGCAGCAAAGAGGGTCTTGAGAGCGATGGAGCAAGATGAGGAATGAGGGAACACCTACAATGGGAACCTCTCCAAGAAAAATTTAACCTCCTTTGTGTTTTTCCCTGGGACTATGGAAAAAAAACATCAGAAGACAGTTTAACTTTTTCTTTTCATTCTACATTTCTTCTTCTTAAGTTGTAGTAAAATATACATAACATTTACCATTTTAACCGTGGTTTAGTGTACAAAGTTGTACAATGATCACCCCTATCCATCTCCAGGACTTTTCAACTGGCCCAACAGAAACTCTGTACCAATTAAATAGTAACTATCCGTTACCCTTCCTGGAGTCCCTGGTAACCTCTATTCTACTTTCTGATTCTATGAATGTGTCTGTTCTAGGTACTTCATATAAGTGGAGTCATGCAATATCTGCTTTTTTGTGTCTGGCTCATTTCACATCCACATTATAGCATCTATCAGAATTTCCTTCCTTTTTAAGGATGAATACTATTCCATTGTATGGACAGACCGCACTTTGTTCATCCATTCATCACTGGGTTGTTTCCATCTCTTGGCTACTGTGAATATTGCAGCCAGGAACAAAGGTGTACAAATATCTTTTCGAGTCCCTGCTTTGATTCTTCTGCGTACATACCCAGAAGCAAAATGTGTGGATCATATGGTAATTCTGTGTTTACTTTTTTAAAAAACCACCACACTGTTTTCCACAGCAGCTGCCCCATTTTACCTTCCCGCCAGCAATGCATAGAGTTCTAATTTCTCTATGTCCTCATCAACCTTTGTTATTCTGTGTTAATAATATCCATCTTAGTGGGTACGAAGTGAATCATCCCACGTTTCTTTTATCCTTATCCTTCCATTAAAATTGAATAAACTGGGACTTCCCTGGCGGTCTAGTGGTTAAGACTCCACGCTGCCAATACAGGGGGCCAAAATATATTTTTAAAGACAAAAAAGAAAAAGAAAAGATGAAGAAGAAAAAAACTATCATCTATAGTTCACCCCCTTTTAAAAAAAGTATTAAATATAATTTTACTTAAAATTCACAGGAGGAGAAACAAGTGAAGGTGAAAGTATTGCTAAAATTAATATAAAATTTTCCTCAAAACAAGAGCTATTAGTACTGAAAAGTTCCCTTTAAACAGTTTTTAAAAATCAAGTTTGTCTCTTAGGGGAAAACATAGGCAGAACATTGTATGACATAAATCACAGCAAGATCGTTTTTGACCCACTCCTAGAGAAATGGATATAAAACCAAAAATAAACAAATGGGACCTAATGAAACTCAAAAGCTTTTGCATAGCAAAGGAAACCATAAGACGAAAAGACAACCCTCAGAATGGCAGAAAATATTTGCAAATGAAGCAACTGACAAAGGATTAATCTCCAAAATTTACAAGCAGCTCATGCAGCTCAATATCAAAAAAACAATCCAAAAATGGGCAGAAGACCTAAATAGACATTTCTCCAAAGAAGATATACAGATGGCCAGCAAACACATGAAAGGATGCTCAACATCACTAATCATTAGAGAAATGCAAATCACAACTACAATGAGATATCATCTCACACTGGTCAGAATGGCCATCGTCAAAAAATCTACAAACAATACATGCTGGAGAGGGTGTGGAGAAAAGGGAACACTCTTGCACTGTTGGTGGGAAGGTAAACTGATACAGCCACTATGGAGAACAGTATGGAGGTTCCTTAAAAAACTAAAAATAGAACTACCATACGACCCAGCAATCTCACTACGGGGCATATACCCTGAGAAAACCATAATTCAAAAACAGTCATGTACCACAATGCTCACTGCAGCTCTATTTACAATAGGCAGGACATGGAAGCAACCTAAGTGTCCATCGACAGATGAATGGATATAGAAGATGTGGCACATATATACAATGGAATATTACTCAGCCATAAAAGGAAACGAAATTGAGTTATTTGCAGTGAGGTGGATGGACCCAGAGTCTGTCATACAGAGTGAAGTAAGTCAGAAAGAGAAAAACAAATACCGTATGCTAACACATATATATGGAATCTAAGAAAAAAATGGTCATGAAGAACCTAGGGGCAGGACAGGAATAAAGATGCAGACATAGAGAATGGACCTGGGGACACAGGGAGGGAGAAGGGTAAGCTGGGACAAGGTGAGCGAGTGGCATGGACATATATACACTACCAAACGTAAGGTAGATAGCTAGTGGGAAGCAGCCGCATAGCACAGGGAGATCAGCTCGGTGCTTTGTGACCACCTAGAGGGGTGGGATAGGGACGGTGGGAGGCAGGGAGACACAAGAAGGAAGAGATATGGGAACATATGTATATGTATAGCTGATTCACTTTGTTATACAGCAGAAACTAACACACCATTGCAAAGCAACTATACTCCAATAAAGATGTTAAAAGAAAAACAGTCCTATTCGTTTTCCCCTGGAGCCCTCCCTCCCACAGACCTCCTTCCTCTTCCCAACACCGGCCTGTGGTTTTGGGGGCTGCTCCCCGCTCCCCCTGACGGAGTTCCATTTCCTGGACTCCCTTTTTCTTTACTCTTCTTCCTTGTTTTACAGAATCACGTTCTCTAGTAAATTCCTAAGAAAGCACATGGAGGAAGTAAATTTTTGAATCTCTGAAGGAGTGAAAAAGCTCTTATTCACTTGAGTAATTATCCAATTAATTAATAATTTGGAGATAGAAAAGTCCAACCTGCAGAGAGAGAAAATAACGAGGCAGACCCCAAAATAAGAGAGGAAAGATGTTAAGAGAGGGTTCTGTTAGCTATTTTGGACTCTTAAATCCGAAAAGGTAAAATCTGGGAGGAGATACAATGAAAACCTGTTGAATTCTGAAGGAGGTGAAGAAACGCAGCATCACTTTGCTCATCACACTTTACAATATAATTACTCACCTGCCAACATTGAGACCGGACAGGAATAGTTTCAAGGGGGAAACAAGAGAAATAACTAGTCTAGTTTATAGGATGAGAACGAAAAAGAGGGCACTCGATCGTACAACCAGTTCGAAGCACAAAACATCATCAAACACTTACTGGGCCCCCAGGACGCTCCGCAATCAAAGGCGAATGGACGCGGGTCCTGCTCCCGGAGCTCACCGGCTCCAAGGAGTCAGAGTGGCCCGAGGCGGGAGCGCGTGGGGAAGGCAGCCGCTAGGTCATGATGGACCACCAGCGGCGGCAGGGGCCCCCGGGAGGCGGCTGCACCCGGTAAGTCATCCTCACAGAGCGGAGAGGATGCGGACGGACGAGACGGAGCCGATGGGGGCCTGAGGGCCGGCTGAGGGCAGGGCTGGCATGGCTCCCATGATGCGTCTGCTCTGGGTGCCTCGATAGCTCCAAGCACAAGGAAACGAGATGTAGGCCTGGGAGCTGAGGTGAGAGAAGTGTGGTTGAGCAAGACTGGGTTTGTGACGCGGTAAGACAGCCAAAGAAGCTCACACGGTAAGAAGGAGCAGGTCCAGAAGACCAAGGGCCAGAGACAGAGCCTCGGGGAACGACCCGCTCAGGCTGGGACTAAGAGCGTAACAAAGGCCGACGCCAGAGGAGGGACCTTGCGCGAGGAGGAACCAGCCACGCGAGAAGGAGCCAGCCACGTGAGAAGGAGCCAGCCACGCGAGAGGAGCCAGCCACGCGAGAGGAGGAGCCACGCGAGAGGAGCCAGCCACGCGAGAGGAGGAGCCACGTGAGAAGGAGCCAGCCACGCGAGAGGAGCCAGCCACGCGAGAGGAGGAGCCACGCGAGAGGAGGAGCCACGCGAGAGGAGGGGCCTAGCCACTGGAGGGACCATGCGAGAGGAGAAACGTCTCGAGAGGTGTGGTGGGAACAGCGAAGGGTAGGAGCCAAGGCAGGAAAAGGGACAGGGTGTCCTGGCACGGAATGCTTCCAAGAGGCTGGGGTCCCATGGGTGTCCTGCCCAGTTTGACCAGGACAGTCTGGGTGTGTGCCTGCTACCTTGATCTCGTTATTCATTAACGTCCAGCTCCTCTCATCAGTCACGTGGTCCCCGGGTAGACCAAAGACTGCACCCTGTCTAGTGAATGTGGCAACACAGGCCCTGGTGACTGAAGCCCGTGGGTGGCGCGTGGGAGCCAGGGTGCGGCTGGCTGAGGAATGGGTGGAGGTGGAGGCAGGGGTCGTGGGTGAGGACTGGGCTGCCTCTGTGTCGTCTCAGGACACAGGTCACTAAGCATGGTAGGGGCGGGGGTGGGAGCACAGGTGTAGGGATGGCCGTGGGCCGGAGCAGAGCCTCTGTTCCGCCTGGATGTGTTGTGGACAGGATATCTGTGTCCACCAACGAATACATTGATGCCCTAACCCCGGGTGTGGCTCTGTTTGGAGACGGGCCCATAAGGAGGTAATTAAGGTCAAATGAGGTCTAAGGGGTTGGGGCCCAGATCTGATAGGTTAGTGGCCTTATGAGAAGAGACACCAGAGGGCTCACTCTCTCTCTCTGCCCGCTCAGAGGAAAGGCCATGTGAAGGTAAGGCAGCTGTCTACAAGCCGTCTGGGGAGGGAGGGCTCCCCAGAACCCGACCATGCTGGCCCTGGATCTGGGACTTCCAGCCTCCAGAACTATGAGAAGATAAACGTCCACTGTTTAAGGCCCCCAGTCTGTGGTGCTCTGTTATGGCAGGAGGAAGGGCACAGGAGGGTACAATTCAGACACATCTGTGAGAGCAAGATGTTGCTCAGAGGAAGTTCTTTCCCTGACTCTCAGGAAATGGGAGGTAGACCCGGTCTGTTGAAAATGAAAGAGGAGGTGGTGAGGTCAGAAATCTGAGAAGACACCAGGGGGAGCCTCTGGGAGCCAAGGTAAAGGGAACTGATGTGGGGCACGAAGGGATTCTGAAGCCTGGAAAACTCAGGAATCCTGGCAGCACGACGGGCAGGACATGATGCACCGCGGAGGTCCCTTCCCCAGAGGCCCCTTGGACTCTGTCAGACAGGGCCTGTTGAAGCTGGGTGGGTCCCAGGAGATCCCTGTTTTCTCGTGTCCCCTCGAATGCTGGGCAGCCCTCTGTTTGTCATGTAAGCAAGCAGATAGGATCTGAGTGTTGTGGGGCTTGCCTTGGGCTGCAGGTTGTTCCAGAGCCCGAGTGAAGGTCAGTGGTGAGAAACCTCAGCTTGCTAAGGGCAGGGGTGCAGGCACCAAACCAGGGGCCACTGCAGGGGCCGCCCTGTGGGCAGAGCTCTAATCCTGGTTATTAAGTCTGCGCTTTCAACAAGGGGTGCCAGGAAGAAAGCTCTGCCTGTCCCTGGCATGCGGGGAATACTGGGGACGGGACAGAGGGAGGGGAACTCTATAGCATCTCCTAAAGGGGGTGCCAAAGCCTAGAGGACTCCCCTAAACAGTGTGGGAAGCACACCTCCTGTTGGACTTCGTGACCCCAAGCTCATCTCTGGCCCCCTCATTAAAATGCTGGGTCCTGACAGTATTTTGTTTATGTTTTATGAAGTGATTAGATTAAACTGAAATTAGTGTCATTTTGCGGTTTGGGAGAGAATTTCATCACAGCGCCTTGGGCACCAGAAACCAGAGCGGCCTCTCTTTGGGAGCAGATGCACATTCTGGCTAAGAACAGCTGGGTTTGGGTCCTCACGCCACCGTGTCCAGCTGGGTGACCTTGACCAGTGGCTTCACCTCTCTCTGAGCCTCTGTGTCATGTGCACAATGAGGGTACTGATTGTTGGTGTGAGAAGTAAATCAGTGCCAGGAAGGACTGAGCAGAGTACCTGGTGTGAAGTAAGTGCTCAGTAAGGGAAGCCTTCACCATCATCACCATCATCGTCATCAGTCACGTTAACTTAAGGACAGTAAACACTCAAAAAGAAACGCACAGATACTTCCTCAGAATATTGTCCAAAACTCCCAGTGACTTTCCTCTAAGAGGCCACAGTAGCCAGATCCTCTGGTGGCCTTTGCAGGCCTTCCTAAAATTCTGCTCACCCAGCTGCCACAGAGCTCGTCAGCCTCTGGGTCCAGACGTAGCCCACAGAGGGGCGGGGACCACCATGTGTGCCAGACCCCATCCTTCGAGTTTCTGTGTTTCTGCGCAGTCAACTGAGATGGAATGGGGAGGGGGAGGGAGGGTGGAGAAGCCCAAGGAACCCATGCCCTGTAGAAGTCTTCTTGTCTGGAAATGGGTCTCCATCGGGTACACCTGCTTCTGTTCTCCGGCTCAGATTCCCTGTCACCAACCCCACTACCCTGAATCCAACATCCAGTGACACCTATTGTGAATCCTGTTCACGCATTTCCCCTGAAACATTACATTTAAGACAGCGGTTCTCAACCAGGGCAGTTTTGCCCTGCCTGCTCCCCAAGGGCATTTGGCAATGTCTGGAGACACTTTGTGTTGGAACGACTTGGAGAGATGGCACTAGCTTCTGGTGGCTAGAGTCCAGGGACGCTCCCAGCACCCCTTGTGAAAAGCCCAGGTTTAATATCCAGGATTACAGCGTCAAAGTTAAGAAACCCTGCTTGAAGGAAAAAGCAGCCCTGCACCCCCCTTAACTCAGGTTCTCGGATGGGCAGCTTGCCAGATGCCCTGGATTAAAAAGCCCTCCCCTGAGTGACTCCTCCTCCTTTGCTGACGTATCTGTGTACAATTTTGTAAGCAACGATTGCTTTCAAGATGTCATGCTTCACTACCTGTTGCTATATGAAACTGTCCCAGCTGAGGACAGCCACTATGGATAGCAGCATCATTTCATTCACTCATTCATGCATTCATTCAGCCCACACACACTCATTGACTCCCCCTTACGCTGGGACAGGCTCTAGGGATAAAGGATGAGCGAGACTAAGTCTCAAGGCTCAAGCTCGAAGTGAACATATCGGGAAGGACAGATGTGCTGGTGAATAACAGCGTTCCAGGTAGAAGTCCTCATGAGAGACACGGGTGGGGACAGGTGAGGTGTGGCCAGGGTTTCCTACCCAGGTCTAGAAAACTGCCCCATCAGCCATCAGCACTTAGTCCACTGGCAAGGGACCCTCCCGACATCACCCTGTGGAAAGGCAGGGGAGGGGATAGTAATAAGCATTTGGCCTTAGTGACTGCCCCCCCCCCCGCAATTAGAAATATGCCTATGATTTCCCTCAAGAGGGAGCACAAAATGAATACAGAATTGTTTGAATGCCCTTCAATTTCAAAATCGAATGTCTGACGCCTCAAACAAACAGGAAAAAAAAAAGCAGGGTTTCATAGGCTGGGAAATAGTCCAACCGAAGTAGTCAGTTCCACTCCTATTTGTTGAAGGAGTTCTCTGCCAAGAAGTGTGACCCTCAGGTCTGGATAAGCCCATAAAATCACCAGAGAACCAAGACTTACACACAGGAAGCCACCTCGAAGAACACAAAGCGGTACCGGAGTGTATGAAAATGCACGTAAAGACAAAGGGCGTCCCGGACAGAGCTCTGGGCTCTATTTTCAGCGCTGCCACAAACCAACTGATGTGGAGAAGGTCCCTGCTCTCTGTGGGTCTCAGTTTGCTCCCCTGTAAAAGGAGGTAACTGGACCAGGGCATAATAAAACATCCTTCCAAGGCACACAGAAGACTTGAACCAAGGGGAGGCTCTCCTTTCCCCTCTGTTTATTCCTGAGATAACACCGGGATTGAGATTAAAATGTAGGTTGAACTTGAGATTAAAATGTAGGTTGAACCTCAGTCCTGAAGCCCAGCTACCTGGAGCGGCTGCCTCCCAGCCCTGGGCACCGAATCACAACACACCTGGAGGCTGCACTGGGCTTCGAACTGTCCCCACCGTCTCAGGTGGCGTTTCCCAGAAGTGGGAGCTCAGACTAACGAGCGGGTGCTGTTGCCCTAGCACCTTCCAACTCCAGCCCTAGGACAAGAGGCTCCAAGTTACAAGCGAGCTGGGAACAGAGCCCCAAATGCCCGCCTGGATGCCACAGAGCCGCCCCTACTGCGTGCCAACACTCCCGTCAGCTCGGGAAGCAGGTCTTTCTTGCAGTCAAACAGGATAGGACCACAGGAAGGCAAGGTCACTGGACGCCAGGAAGGACTTGCCCAGGACAGAGACCGCAGACTCAGAATTAGGTCCCCAAGTGCTCTCCCTGGGAAGTTTCTTGGGAAAGAGGCCCCGGCGGCCAGTTTGGAAGGCTGGTGGGAAAGAGTGGTTCTGGAATCTGTGCGCCCACTTCCCAACCCCCCGCCCTCGCTTCCAGCCAGCCAGTCTGGGTGCAGCCACTTTCCCATTCACAAATCCCACAGGGAGAGGCCCGGATTCCCTGGAGTTTCCGAGAAAGAAAGAAAAACACGCCACCCACTCCTGCCTTCTCTGTTCTCGGCCAGCTCCTCCCTGGGCCTGGTTTGGGGAGACCAGCTGCTCCCAGGAGTCCCCAGACACACAGACATCGGGGAGCCAAACCCACAGGAGAGACGAGGGGGAGAGCCGCAGACGCGGTCCCATCACAGAACCAGCAGCTGCTGCGGCCAGAGCTTTCGGAGGTCTCCCCATCCGCAGCCCGGTGTGTGAGCAAATGTCAAGGCTTTGGAGCAGACGGATTGGGTTCCAGTTGTCTTTTATCGGGGCAAGATTTTTGGTCTTTCCAAGTCTCGCTTTTCTTGTCCGCAAAGTGAGGATGAAAACATCAACCTCGAAAGGCGATGATGAGGTTTCAAGGAGATAACGCAGGCAAAGCGCCCGGCACACAAAACGCACGGCCAGGGGCGGCTCCAGAACTCCGCCTAGGAGGGCCCCGGAGGCGCAGCCGGGAGGAAGGGGTGGGCTGGAGGGCAAGGGGGTTATCTCAGCGCTGCCTGCGCCCAGGCTCATGCCGATGGTGTTTTGGAGGAGCGGGCCGTCCGGAGAGGAGCGGAGAGAGATCGTAGCTGTGGGGGACGCATGCGGAGGAAGGGCTCCCACTCCCCAGCGGAAGATCGGCCCCCACCCCCACCCCGCGTGGGACCCGCGGAGGCGCGCGTACTCACGGCGTGCGCGGCGCAGGCAAGCAGCAGCAGCGGAGGCAGGAGGGCGCGCATGGTGCCGCGTGCGCTCCCTGGGCGCCCCGACGGCCGCCTGCCCGCGCGCACCACCCGTTCCGGGCTCAGCGCTCCCAGCCTCCTCTCGGACCCTGGTCGGCACCCGCGCCCCGGGGAGCCATGGCCCCACCCGGGACTTCGCCTCCTCGGACTAGGTGGCCGCGAGCCACGCCGCCCGGCCGGTTGATAAGGACGCGGCGCGGCGTGCAGTCCTCCGCCCACCGCGGCTGGCTGGGGGCCCGCGCGGAGGTCGGCGGCGGAAGAGGCAGAGGGAAGGCGCGGCCGCAGCGGCTCCCACGGACTCGGCCTGCCCCGCCGCCACACCCCCACGGACGGAAAGAGCCCTCCCCAAAGCCCGGGTCAGCCCCGCCGCCGCTGCGCGGCGTGCGCCACCTTTTCGAGCCTCTGTTCTCCTCCGGAACAACACGTCTAATAATACCCACCTACCTTCCGGTGAAAGAAGGTTGGGCGAGTGCCCTGTGACACAGCGGGTGCTTGGGAAATCGCTATGGCATCTATTCTGGGGGGCAGCTGCTCTATTTCCGATTTTCACTTTATTTTTCTTTCTGATTAGTTACACACGCTCATTCCAGAAAGTTGCACACCCATCATCACACTGAGAAGCCTTTGATGATCAGGTGAGACGGAGGAAGACCATCCGGTGTACCCAGGCGTTTGGGGCTGTGCTGGAGGCTTCGTGCTTCCTGGTGTCCCCGGGAGGCTATTTCAGCATCAGGCAGGTGTGCCCGGCAGCCGCTCATGCTCAGTCTGAGGCCTCAGATGTCCTGGAGGTTGGCTTTTGGCCTCTCGGTACAAGGCATCTTCAAATGGCTTTTGTAGACCCAAGTTTTTCTTTTTCTGCCCTGGTGCCCATTCCCTTTCCTCGTGTCTCTCCTATCTAGATCTTTCTCTCAGGCACTTAAAGTCTGTCAGCTCATTGAATTCCCCTCCCCCCACCCGCTGCTGCACACGTGGAGGTGAGTCGAGCTCTGCGTGATTGACGCATTTGGGATAAGGATTGGCCTGAGGTTTTGCGGGCGTGCGCACACACACGCACACGCACGCACGTGCACGCACAGTGCTCCCACTAGCAGAGAGCCTATAACTGGATTGCCCTGGGCCAGGCTGTCATTGGAGGTCAAGGTTCTGACTGCCTTGATCCAGTGTGGTCAGTGGCAGGTGGTGGTTTTTATCTCATTCCAGGCCACAAGTATAAGCCACATTCTCCAACATTATCAGTGACAAACCCACTTGCCCACAAGTATAAGCCATATTCTCCAAGACCAACGTTATCACTAATAAAAGTGATATTGGGCCCCATCTGTCTTAATCGTATTTCTCAACTTGTTCAAGATTCAGGCTGGAAAAAAAAGTTATCAACTGGGTTTCCCTAAACCCTGACATCATAAACGTGCATTAGAAAGTGCATGAGTTAAAGACGTGCCATTTTTACTGTATAGACTTTCGTGTTACTTGAATAGTTTCTGTAACCACTGTGTCGTGATTGCCAGTGAAAAAGCAAAACGACATTTGTTCTGGGCAATTCAATCAATTTCTGGCCTGTGGCAAACCATTCTTCCTTAAATAGGATGCTCTGTCTCTCAGAGTATTGAGAAAAAGATCTGAAATGCTCTGTGGGAAGCCGTGGATGCAGTCAGTGTCTTTGTAAAACCTGCCTGAGAAAACAATTTGAGAATAGGAGTGGAAGGGAGAAGGTAGGGAACTAACCATGTATTTAATACCCGCCATGTGCTAGGGAGTCTTTTAGTAATTTGGGGTGTGTTACCATAGCCAATCCTCCAAGACTCAATGAGAGGCATTCACTTTGTCTGATGAATAGGATGGGAACTGGAGGCTTGGGGAAGGTAAACACTTGCCCAGGACTGAGCCCAAAGCCCCGGCCCGGCGTCCTTTGCGGGGCACTAGGATTTCTCTCAATCGTGAAGATGACTTCCTTACCCTCAGGGTTTCCAAAGCTCTTTTGCCTGCAGCATCTCCTTTGATCCTAGAAACAACTCCAGAGGTCGGTAGGACCAACGATCAGGGGCTGAAGGAGAGGGAGACCCCATGGCTCACATGGTTTCATTGAAGAGTTTAATGAAAGAACACCGTGCAGAGGTGTGGGCAGGACTGAGGGAACCGAGAGGGGACGTGAGGTGGCGGGCTCGGCCACAGCGGGCCTGACAGGTGACAGAGACCCTCTCCTTGACCAGACGTTGGTCGGGCTCCTCTGAGCCTCTTCTCGACTAGGCTCTGACCTGGCCCCGTCTGTCTTTGGCCTGCACGCCCAGCCTCAGCGAGACTCCGGCCTTCGGTTCCTGGGAATCCTCCCCCCTTGATGTCTGATTGAGCTCCTCGTCCCCCACCTGTGATGTCTAATCCCACCCTGCCTTCAGCAAGAAGGCTGTTCTCTCAGTTTAGCAGGAAATCTCCCTGTCTTGATGCCTCCTCTGAGTAGTCTTCCATCCACTGCCGCCCTCACCCTGCTCCCTGGCTACGAATCCCCGCTTGTTCTTGCTGTATTTGAAGTTGAGCCCCAGCTCTCTGCCCTATTGCAATACCTCTGTTGTAACAGTCTTTTTAAAATTAATTTTTATTGGAGTATAGTTGATTTACAATGTCGTGTTAATTTCTGCTGTACATACAGCAAAGTGAATCAGTTATATGTATATCCACTCTTTTTTAGATTTGTTACCCATATAGGTCATTACAGAATACTGAGTAGAGTTCCTTTTGCTATACAGTAGGTTCTTATTAGTTATCTATTTTATATATAGTAGTGTGTATAAGTCAATCCCAACTTCCCAATGTATCCCTCCCTCCCCTTATCCCCTGGTAATCTGGATGTTTGTTTTTTGTACAGCCGTGACTCTACTTCTGTTTTGTAAATAAGTTCATTTGTACCCGATTCTTAGATTCCACATATAAGCAATATCATATGGTATTTGTCTTTCTCTGTCGGACTTAACATCACTTAGTATGATAATCTCTAGGTCCATCCATGTAGCTGCAGATGGCATTATTTCATTCCTTTTTATGGCTGAGTAATATGCCATTGTGTATATATACCACATCTTCTTTATCCATTCCTCTGTCGATGGACATTTAGGTTGCTCCCATGTCCTGGCTATTGTAACAGTCTTGAATAAAGGCTTCCTTACCATTTTAACAAGAATCAGAATAATCTTCCTTTAACAAGGAGCAGAGAGAGAAAGCAGTGTCCCCTGAAGCTGGCAAGAGCTGCCCTTGGGAATGCAGCCCCTGTCACAGCTGTGGCCTGGCAAGGGGTCAGGTTGGGATAAATACCCTGACCTCTCCTCTGCCCGCAGAATCTCCTGGCAGTGTCCACCATCGGCTGGACCCAACCCAAAGCCAGAAATAAGGCAGACAGAGGGGGAAGAAACTGTCCACAGAGTTTAACCTTCTGCGTGGAGAAGGTAGGGTTGAGGCAAAAGGAGAATAACCCCACTTGGATATATCATTGTGTGCATTTAACAGATGAATAAACCAAAGTGGGTGGGGCCAAAGGTCCAGATCACACAGGACTGTCTGTACTGAAACGCTGTTCTTTTGATTCCCAGCCCTGAGTTGTCTCCATCATGCTTATACCCCTTACACCTGAATCTAGTGATGGAAAATCAGAGCAATGATTTACTATCCTTTCGAAGTCCTGGGGGCTAACTGGGCTCGGCAGGCAGTTCTGGTTCGGGGTGTCTCACGTGGTTGCAGTCAGAGTCACCCTAAGACATGCTTGCTTGGATGGCTGGGGCTGGAGTGGCTGGGGTTCCTCGGGGTCCCCCTCTATCTCTGCGTGGATCTCTGCGTGCTCCCTCCACATGGTCCCGGCGTCAGGCAGCCTCAGGGTGCCTGGGCTTCTTTTTTTTTTTTTAAACTTACCTTTTATTTATTATTTATTTATTTATTTATTTATTTTTGACCACACTGTGTGGCTTGTGGGATCTTAGTTCCCCGACAAGAGATCTATCCTGCGGCCCTTGCGTTGGAAGCCCAGAGTCCTAACCACTGTACCACCAGGGAAGTCCCCTGCCTGGACTTCTTACATCGTGGCTCTTGATCCCCAAGGTGCTTGTCCCAAGAGAGAGCCGGTGGACAGTATACCGTAATTTATGACCCAGCCTCAGAGGTCATACAGTGCTGCTCCCGCTGCTTTCTGTTGTCTAGACAATCACAAAAGCCGGCCCCGGTTCTAGGCGAGGCAGAATAGATGCCGCCTCTTGATGGAAGAGTAGGAAGATCCTGGAGGAGCATGTGAAACCCTAAGTACTGCTAGGTGGGATGTGGAAAGAAACTGTATGTCCACACTCTAAATTCATTATAACCCCTATGAGCGTCAGAGAGGGGCGTCTATTTGATTTTGATGATTTTCTAGGTCTTCAGTCCTATCCCTTTCTCCAAGTTACACTGCAGAGGTGGAGTGGGGCATATAAACCTAAGTCATGACCGCTTCAAACGCTAGAAGTCATGTTCTCACAACAGTAACTTAAAAGTTACCCTGAAACTCTAATTCGAAAAGATATATGCACCCCAATGTTCATAGCAGCACTATTTACAACAGCCAAGATGTGGAAGCAACCTAAGTGTAAGTGTCCATCGACAGAGGAATGGCTAAAGAAGATGTGGTATATATAAACAATGGAATACTACTCAGCCGTAAAAGAAGGATGAAATAATGCCATTTGCAGCAACATGGATGGACCTAGACATTATCATACTAAGTGAAGTAAGTCAGAAAGAGAAAGACAAATACTGTATGATATCACTTGTATGTGGAATCTAAAATATGATACAAATGAACTTATTTACAAAACAGAAACAGACTCACAGACATAGAAAACAAACATAAGTTTACCAAAGGGGAAAGGGGGTGGAGGAAGGGCAAATTAGGAGTTTGGGATTAGCAGATACAAACTACTATATATAAAATAGATAAACAACAAGGACCTACTGTATAGCATGGAAACTATACTCAATATTTTGTAATAACCTCTAATGGAAAAGAATCTAAAAAGACTATCTATCTATAAATTATATATCTGAATCACTTTGCTGTACACCTGCAACTGACACAACATTGTAAATCAACTACACTTCAATAAAAAAAATTTTTTTTAAGTTACCCTGAGGATGGGAGATCCTGTATTTGGTTCCAGGGTAACTTGTTCCCTAACTGTTTCATACAGATATTCTTATCACCCCTGTACGGCAGAGTGTAAGGCTAAATACTGAAGGGCACCAGCACGTCACCCCAAATATGCCGCTTTGGCATAAGGATTCTTTTGAGCTAAAGGGAACTGAGAAGCAGCAGACACAGGAAGAGCTCTTCACCTCCCCAGAACTGCCCAAAGTAAAGTCCAAAGCTGCCCTTTTGTAAAGGAAATTTCCATTTATAAGAAGTCTCTGTAGCAGGAAGAGAGCTACTCCTGAAGACAAGCCTTATCATCTGAGAGAGCCTTACCTGCACAGCGAGACAAACCTCATTCACCATCCAGCCACCCCTCCTTCCTAGCTCAGCTCCCCACCCAGAAGCCCCGAAACCACTTTTCCTTTGTTTAGCCTAAGACGGTATATAAACCTCAATCATCTGGGGACTTCCCTGGTGCCCAGTGGTGAAGGCTCCGCGCTCCCAAAGCAGGGGAGCCGAGTTCGATCTCTGGTCAGGGAACTAGATCCCACATGCCGCAACTAAGACCCGGCGCAGCCAAATAATTAAATATTTTTTAAAATAATAAATAAACCCCAATCATCTGGCTGCCTCCTGGACTCTGGTTTCCTTGTGAAAGTCCGTGCATAAGTGGGTAATTAAAACTGTTTTTTCTCTTGTTAATCTGTCTTTTATCAGACTGATTCGCACAGGCTTCAGCCATTGAACCTGGGAGGGGAGAGGGAATGAGATTTCTCCTCCCCTACAGTGCAAATCCCCACCCCCTACCAAAGTGAAATATAAACATTTCCCTGGCATCAAAAGGGAAAGAGAGCTTTTCTTCTCTCCCTTTTCTTTCAACAGTTCCTCTAGAAAACTTATAAATCCCATTTGTCTCTTTGAGATGTATGTAGATCTTTATAAAAGCTCAATAGCCTCTTGCCAGTTTTGCATCCCAGGAATGTCTTTCATGAAGGTCTTGGAACCATCTCTTTGCAATGTGAATGTCAAGGAGGATGGTGCCCTGTCTTCCTAACGCTGTGGGAGTTTAGCCCAAGCACTTGGCTCCAAGTTGTAATTTCCTGCTTGTCAAAAGGATAGGAGAAGTTTTATTTTTCCTTTGTTAAAGACAATTAGCATGTGTGCTATGCATTGTATCTGTCTGGCTTTATAAAAGGGTAAGATTTCTATTTGTCTCTGCCATGGGATTGCCAGTGATGTGCATCAGAGTCTGGTTATTAATGGTCACTCAATAATAAAACGGATTCATTCTTTTCTTCATTTTGTGGAGAGGGGTCACATGGTTGGCTGGAGATTTATGTTTAACTACTTCAACATGTAATTAGGATATATATATAGAGAGCAAGAACTTAGCTAAGCACATCCACTCAGTGCTTATTTATTGAGCAGCTACTGTGTTCCAGGTGCTGTGCCGGACCAATAGAGGCCTGGGGAAATTGCCTGCATGAAGCCCATGGTGCTGTGATTGCACCCCGCTCCCGGGAGGCCTGGAAAGATGACTGAGGCTGGTAGTCAAGATTTCAGAAGTTTGCACAACCACACATTTAACAAACCTATTGGTTGGCTGAAGTAAGCAACTGCAGAATGTATGGTGGGTATCATAAACTGGGATGAATTCTATGGGAGCGTATACATACTAAAGGACCAGACTAAGCCTTGAGGGTTAATGTATTAGGCTGTCATGTCACTCATCATCTTTGTAGATAAATTACATTTGGATAGTGATGATTTTACAAGGTTCAACCTCCTAGGCGTGTGTTGGTTGTGTCTGGCCAACCGCCATTCCCTCTTCTTCTGCTACAAGGAGCTCCCTTGGCCATCCCCACTCGCAGACCACGTGGCTTGGGTGGGACTTGCACCACAGGCAACCCAGGCGTGAGCATGTGACCCAGACCTGGGCAAGGAGAGTCGCCCCCACCAACTGACCACAGTGACTGCTTCAGGGCTGGACACACGGCTGAAGCAGGGCCAATAGGAGTGGCACCAACAGAACCTACGTGATGGCATATTACGCAGAAGCTGGTAGCAAGATGGCAGCCTTCCAACGTTATGGAGAGACCCAAGGGACAAAGAAGCCATCCTCTGGCACCTGCCCGCAGCTGTGGTGGACGCCTCGATAGATAGGTAGGTAGGTAGATAGATAGATACGTAGATAAATAGATAATTTTTATTATTTTATTTTATTTTTAAATGTTGAGCATAGTTGATTTACAGTGTTGTGTTAATTTCTGCTGTACAGCTAAGTGAATCAGTTATACATACATATGTATTCTTTTTCATATTCTTTTCCATTGTGGATTATCACAGGGTATTGAATAGAGTTCCCTCAGATAGATAGTTTTTAAACTTTTATTTTTTTTAACTTTCGAATTCATTTCTGTCACTTGTAACAAAAAGAGCCCTGCATACACTATGGAAGCTTCCCAGGACAGTGATGCTTGAGCTGCAGGGGTTGGTTTGGGGGCGGGGGGATGAAGAGAGTGCTGGGGGAGGGGTGTGGTGGGGGAGCGAGGAGCTGGCCTGGGGGTCCAGGTCTAAGCCCCCTGAACGAACTACACCAGTGAAACCTCACTGAACTTGCTCTGCCCCTTCAGCTAATCAATAAACCAAACAAAAAGGTCTGTTCTCCCTTGCCTGTGAGCTCCTCTGGGACTCAAGCTAATGCATTATTGATAAGCCATAAATGATGGGGCCGGAATGCTTTCCTATTCAGTGCTGAAGTGCAAAGGTGTACACTGACGTTTGCATGAGGTTTTAGGGCTCGGGCCCACTGGTTACTTTGGTATGGGGGCTGGCTTTTTCAGGAAAGCAGTTTTTACTTCTCTAACTTTCCTCCTCCATTTGTCAGCATCCGTTTAAACATTTGTATGAAATATTATCATTAAAAGAGATCAGATAAAAGAGAGCAAATAAAACCATATCTGAAAGACAGCGTTGCTAATGCTCTCCAGGCCTTATCTTCACTGGACGGAGCGAAGAAAGGTCAGGTGCACGCTGGCCTCCCAGAGGCTCCCTGCTTTTCTGCCTACTAAGGCAGTTTGACTTGGCACACAGAAAAGAAGGTTGGCAACAGACAAACTTGGATTCTGTTCCTAATTTAGTCATCAATTACTGTGACCCTGGGCAAGTTACTTTAGCCCTTTAAGCCTTGATTTCCTCATCTGTAAAGTGGGGAAAATAATACCAATCTTTCAGCATTGCATGAGGTTGAAAATAATCCAGTGCAATTAAATTATCTAGCGATACTAATTAAGATGCATGTGGCGGGACTTCCCTGGTGGCACAGTGGTTAAGAATCCACCTGCTAATGCAGGTGACACGGGTTCGAGCCCTGGTCCGGGAAGATCCCACATGCCGCGGAGCAACTCAGCCCGTGCGCCACAACTACTGAGCCTGCGCTCTAAAGCCCATGAGCCATAACTACTGAAGCCTGCTCACCTAGAGCCCGTGCTCTGCAACAAGAGAAGCCACCGCAATGAGAAACCCATACACCACAATGAAGAGTAGCCCCCACTCACCACAACTAGAGATCGTCCGTGCTCAGCAACAAAGACCCAACACAGCCAAAAATAAATAAATAAATAAATAAAATAAATTAAAAAGATGTGATACACACACACACACACACACACACACACACACACACACACACAATGGAATACTACTCAGCCATAAAAAAGAATGAAATAATGCAATTTGCAGAAACTCGGATGGACCTAGGTATGATCATACTAAGTGACATAAGTCAGACAAAGACAAATATCATATGATATCACTTATATGTGGAATCTAAAAAAATGATAGAAATAGAAACAGAAGTAGATCCACAGACATAGAAAACAAAATTATGGTTACCAAAGGAGCTAGTGAGGGGTTGGGAGATAAATTAAGAGTTTGGGATTAACATATACACACTACTCTATATAAAATAGATAACCAACAAGGACCTACTGTATAGCACAGGGAACTCTACTCAATATCTTGAAATAACCTATAAGGGAAAAGAATCTGAAAAAGGATATATACATATATACGAATTACTTTGCTATACACTTGAAACTAACACATTGCAAATTAACTATACTTCAATTTAAAAAAATTCTAAAAAGGAAATACAGCTTAAACCTGGCTCTCTCCTGGGATACTTGCCCTGTGAACCCAGCAACCATGTTGTGAAGAAGTCCAGGCCACTTGTTGGTATTTTGGGCAAGATCTTCATCTACGCTTGCAGCTGGCAGCTTTAGCGTCAACTGCCTTCCGACAACTTCACCTCCCCAAATTTCGGGTCTTCCAACTGAAGCCCCAGACATTATGGAGCAGAAACAAGCCATCTCTGCTGTGCCCTGTCTGAACTCCTGTCCCACAGAAATCGCGACAGATAGTAAGTGCTTGCAGTTTTTTTTTTAATTTTTTTTTTTTTTTACTATTTACTTATTTATTGGCCGCACCACGTGGCATGTAGGATCTTAATTCCTGGACCAGGGATCGAACCCATGCCCCCTGCAGTGGAAGTGCAGAGTCTTAACCACTAGACCGTGATGGAATTCCCCATAGTTGTTTTAAGTCACTAAGTTTTGGGGTAATTTGTTATGGAGCAATACATGATGAATACAACATAAATTTTTTTTAAATTCTGCAAGGCAAAAACCATTAACAGCAAAGTCAAATAACAAGTGTTGGAAAAATTTTTGCAACACTTATCAAGGAATGAAAGACAAATTCCCTGATATATAAAGAGCTTCAACAAGTCAATAAGAAAAAGATCAAGAATCCAATGGAAAAATGAGTAAGGGACATGGATTACAGAAAAGGAAACACAAATGTCTCCTAAACATGTGAAAACATGCTCACCTTCACTGATCATTAGAGAGATATAAAATCAAACCAAACTGAAATACCATTTTTCACCTATCAGATTGGCAAAAGTATAAATGTTTTGTAATATATTCTGTTAGTGAGGCTGTAAGGAAACAAATGACCTCACACTTTGCAAGTAGGAGCAAAAATTAATGCAAAGCCCATGATGGGTGACCCAACAATAGTTATCAATAGGACAGAGGCACAGACCCTTCGGCCTAGCACTTCTACTTTAGGGACGTTTCCTACAGATATACTCACATGTACGTGAATGTATATATGCAAAAGTCTGTAGAAATGATATATGCATTGTATAAATCATTACAACACTTTTTTTTTTTTTTTGGCTGCGTTGGGTCTTCGTTGATGCACACAGGCTTTCTCTAGTTGCGGCGAGCGGGGGCTACTCTTCGTTGCGCTGTGCGGGCTTCTCATTGTGGTGGCTTCTCTTGTTGTGGAGCACAAGCTGTAGGCGAGCAGGCTCAGTAGTTGTGGCACGTGGGCTCAGTAGTTGTGGCTTGCAGGCTCTAGAGTGCAGGCTCAGTAGTTGTGGCACACAGGCTTCGTTGCTCCGCAGCATGTGGGATCCTCCCGGACCAGGACTCAAACCCATGTCCCCTGCATTGGCAGGCGGGTTCTTCACCTCTGTGCCACCAGGGAAATCCTACAACATTGTTTATAATGGTGAAAGATCAGGAACAACCACATATCCAACAATAGGGGACAGGTTACATAAAATACTGAATATACGCAGCCATAAAATAAGAATGAGGAGGTACCTTATGTACAGATACGGAATGATTGTTACAGAACGGTCCATTCGCCGGACTCACAGCAAGCCAACCACTAGATGCCAAGGTTTACAGCAGAGAAAGAGTTTATTCACAAGGCAGCCAAGTGAAGAGATGGGAGAACCAGTCTCAGATCCACCTCCCCAAAGGCAAGGGGCTTGGGATATTTATGGGATAAGCAGGGTGGTCTTAGGCGTGAGGAAAGGGGATTGGAGGTAGAGGAAAGGTGAGATAATTGCTGTTCCGTGCAGGTGCATCTCAGATACCTGCTTCTGGATATTCAAAATGGAGGCACTGACCATGATTGGGGGGTGCGGTTTTCCAGTCCTCTGAGGTCAACAGGCCATTCATAGGGCATCTGCACAGGCCCAGTCTTAGGGTCTGTGGTCTCAACCATCCCCAGCTGGCTCACACAGGGCAGGAGCTGAAAGATCTTGTAAAATAAGTGGGCTGAGTGAGGCTGGGAAGGTATGCAATTAAAGAGAGAGAGAGAAAGGAAGGGAGGGAAGGAGGGAGGGAGGAAAGAAACTAAAGCAAACGTCATCAGTGAAGGCTGTTGACAATGAGGACAGAAGCAAAGTGCTTTACAAGCTGTGCCCTTAGCTATTGTTCTGTAAGACAAGTTCAAGAATTTCTATTAGTTATCAGCTCCTGTGGACTCTGTGGGGCACAGTTTCATGATCACTCAGATTTATTGTAAGTGGAAAAAAGAGGAGACAGAAGAGTGAGCAATTTGGCTTTTAAATAGGGGATGAACTGCTTACAAGTAGAAGCATACATATAATTGCTTGTGTATGCATAGCATATGCCTGGAAAGATAATAAGAATCTGGCAACATGTGTTACCTCTAGGAAAGGGAACCTGGTGGCTTATGGACAGGGGTAGGGGGGAGATTTTTTTATTTTTTGAATTTTGAACCATATGAATATATTACCTATATTTCAAACACATATGTGTGTGTGTTCTAAATATATGTGTGTGTGTATATGTGTGTGTATATGTGTGTGTATGTATATGTGTGTATGTATATATATAGTGTGTATATATATGTGTGTGTTTGTGTACATATGTGTGTGTATGTGTATATATGTGTGTGTGTATATATATGTGTGTGCATATATATGTGTGTGTGTTCTAAATATATATATGTGTGTGTATACATATATATATTGTGTATATATATGTGTGTGTTTGTGTATATATATGTGTGTGTTTGTGTATATATATGTGTGTATATGTGTATATATATGTGTGTGTGTATATATACTGTGTGTATATATATGTGTTTTGTGTATATATATGTGTGTGTGTATGTGTATATATGTGTGTGTGTATATGTGTGTGTGTGTGTGTATATATATATATATATATATATAAAAGTTTAGGACTCTCTTGGCATAATTCATTAATGACTTAACTCTCTGAATATTTTGGAGGTCCCACCACGTGCCAGGCAGTGTGCAAGGTGATGAGTATATGGTGGTGAGCAAGTCAAACTTCGCTGAGCTCATGGTCTAGGAAGACAGAGGTCAAAGAGGTAAAGCCATCGGTCTAGAATCACACACTGCGAAAAATGCAATGAAGGAAAAGAACCTGGGGCTGGGAGAGAGGATGATGGGGTAGGACATGATTTAGCTAGGGAAGCCAGGAAAAGCCCCTCTAAGGAAGGGATCCTTAGGCTGAGTAGGACTTAGCCAAGTTTTCCATTATTCATTGCTGCAGCTAGATGTATCCCAGAGCTTGCAGGCTTGAAACAACAACCATTTTATTCTATTGCATGAATTTTGGGGTCAGAAATTCCGGCAGGACTGGACTGGGCCGTTAAAGTAGTCCCAGACCCACCCAGATTCAAAGGGAGGGCACAGGGTCCCCACTTCTCATGGGAGGAGTGTCAGAGAACCTTCAGCCAGCTTTAACTCACCACACCAGGCAAAGGGCTGTGGGGGGAGAAGAGTGGAGCCAGGGGTGAGGGAGAAGGTGGAGAGAGGGGCCAGCAGTCAGGTCCTGCAGAGCCTTGAATGTTGTGTTAAGGATTTTGAATTTTATTTTCTGCACAATGTGAAGCCACCGAGGAGTTTCAGGCAAGGAAATTCACCGCTCCCCTGTGCATCAGCTTCCATGCCTCTTGTCACACCCATTTTATTGCATTAGTTTGGCAGAGGCTGGGATACCCTTGTATTCTGCTCACTGCAAACACTAAGTGAAATAAATGTGAAATACGTAAATGAATCGATTAAATAATTGATGATCTAGAACAGCTGGAATTGTACGGCATCTGTTCAGTCATTTCCAAACTTTAATGTGTCCATGAATCTCCTGGGGAGGGGCTCTTATTAAAATGCAGATTGTGATTCGGGCGTTCCGAGGTGACCTGAAATTCTGCATTTCTAACAAGCCTCTGTGCTACCACTTTGATTAGTGAGTGTTTAGAAATCATTGTATGTCAGAATGTTTTCAGCTGAAAGAAAGAGGTCATGGGATTTGGGTACCAAACAATCAGAGTTGAGATGACGTCATCCAGGTGGAGTCTCATTCCTGCTCTGCTATCCTCACCACCGCCACCTTCACCATAACACTAGGACCCCTCAATGCCTCTGGGGGCTGCTGCACTTCCAAGGAATCACTTCTGGATACTACACTGTCCAGAAAGAGAAAGATACTGTATATCTCTTTCTTAGGAGAAAGGAAGCCTTTTTCCAGGGTCCCCTGGAAGCCTTACTCTAATGTCTCTGTGGCCAGAATTGAGTTACGTACTCAACCATAAATCAATCGTGGGCAAGAAGATTGGGAATTCGATGATTGGTATAGACTAATCAGAATCTAAGTGGGGTCTACGGAACTGGGGATTAGGGAGAAATCTTAGCAAAGCTGCGGTTCTGTTTGTAAGAAAGTGGAAGCAGGTGACCAACAGTGAACACTACACAATAATATGCAATTTGCTTAATTGATTGTACAGAGACCTACATGTTATATGTATATCCCTATCTATCTATATTTACATATAAAATAGGGAATTTGGCAAATTTATTTAAAAACTTAAGGGAAAATCAGGGAATTCCCTGGTGGTCCAGTGGTTAGGACTCTGCATTACCACTGCTGAGGGCCCAGGTTCGATCCCTGGTCCAGAAACTAAGATCTTGCAAGCTGCGAGGTGTGGCCAAAAAAACAAAACAAAACAAAAAACTTAAAGGAAAATTTTAAAATGTTACCCAATACCCCTTAAAAAGTGTATGGAGATAAGCACTTGATGGTTTGATCTCAGGTGGAAAGGTCCGGGAATATGGGAAACATAATACTTGTTCTGAAATCTACATCCTTGTTGGGGCAACAAAACAGAAAAGTAAAAAGCAATCTACTATATAAGCAAGTGAATTAATTTTTTTGCCCACTTGACCAACAGTTACTGGGTACTCACTCTGAACAAAGAACTGTGCCAATGGCTGTGGGAGATGCAAAGATAAGGCATGGTCTCCTCCTCCTAAGAATTCTGCAGCTTCAAACACACACATAATGATGTGTTTGGCATATAAAAAGTGCCCCCAAAGATGAGAAAACAAAGTGAATAGGAGCCCAGAGGAAGGAAACAGTCCTTGTGGTCTGGATGCTTAAGGAGCAGGTAGAGGTTACACCATCTCTACTGATACCCTTGAAAGATAGGGAGATTCTTAATCAGGGATGATGGTAGGGAGAAGGGAGGTGCTGGAAAATGGGAAGATGGGAAAAATGAGCATTCCAGGGTGGGGGAGGGGGAGGGGCACAAAAGCGCATGCAACACAAGTGATGTGGGTTTGGGAAAGGCAGGTTTCCTTATTGGATTCCTACGATAATCTCTTAT
Source organism: Orcinus orca (assembly GCF_937001465.1). Lineage (NCBI taxonomy): Eukaryota > Metazoa > Chordata > Mammalia > Artiodactyla > Delphinidae > Orcinus > Orcinus orca. Next base: position 6,619,447 of record NC_064565.1, on the reverse strand, counting down.
CAACATGAAGCCATAAATAACATCAAGCAAGTGCCAAGTCATACAAGGAGGGAGCAGGACAAGGGCAGCTCCCAGGAAGAGAGACCTGAGCTGTCTGTGTAAGGAAAAATGTCCATGCATGAGCAGGGTGGAGCAAACAGGGCAAGAGGTCTGGGGAGCTGGCCCAGTTTCATGGTTTACAATCCCTAAATACCATTATTAAACAGAAACAGTTTCTTCAATGAATAAATTGCAACAACAACAAAAAGACATGGAGAGAGAATCTATTGATGAAGAGACCTAAAGGACATATCAATCTATTGTAATGTGTGGATTCTATTTGAATTGTGATTCAAAGTGTCAAACTAAAAGAATATTTTATGACGTTTATGAGACAATTGAGTACTCAGTATTTGAAGATGTTAAGAAATTATTGTAATGTTTTAGGTACTGATTGTGGTTATATCTTTAAAACGAGGCCTTTTCTTTTGGAGGTATATTCTGAAATATTTATTGTTGATACGATGTCTGGGATTTCAGACATGAAAAAAATACAGGGAGTAGAGGAAAGGTATAGATGAAACAAGATTGGCCATGATTTGATAATTGTTGCAGGTTGGTGTTGAAGGTTAATCATACTATTCTGCCTGTATATGTTTGAAATTTGTCATAATAGAAAGTGTATATGTTTGAAACTTGTATATGTTTGGAATTTGTCATAATAGAAAGTGTAAAATGAACTATATTACAGTAGGATGTCTAGGACTGAATGTCCCTCGGGGAAGCTCCACCCACTGAGCTTGGTAGGCCCCGCCCCCTTCGGCCCCGCCCCACCCCTTCAGCTTCAGCTCCGCCCCGTCAGCTTCAGCACCACCCCCTTAAGCCCCGCCCGTTTCAGCCCAGCTCTCCCGCCGTCTGCTCTCAGGGTATGCAGTTTATGGTGTGTTCCGACTTCCTCATGTCCGCTCGGGAATTCGTTGTCTTCACACGCTATAAGTCGCTCTCTTTGTTCTTTCCCAGGCCGCAGAGACTGCTCCGAGTCCCCAGAACTGACCCACGGCCTCCAGACCTCCAGCAGCGGCCGCCCGGGTCCCCCCACGTCCCAGGGGAGTTTGGTCGCGTCCGGTCGTGACCCAGGGAGCGCGTCCGCGTCGTCATGGCGACGCTCGGGGAAGGTGGCGGCGCCCGCGGAATCCCACCCGGGAACCCGCTCCGGGGTGAGCGGCCTGGGACCTGGGGTCGTGAAGGCAGCCTGAACCCCGGACGGGTGTCCAGCCGCAAGTCAGCCTGGGTGGGGGGCGGAGGAGAGCTCGGGCTCAAAGGGTTAAATGAGGATGCGGGTGGCACGTGGGTCTGGGTTCGACCCTGCTCTGGGGTAAAGGGGTGCTGAGGGGAGCAGGCGTTGGCCAAGGGTGAGAGGGCCTGCCCCGTAAAGCATGGGGCCGCAAAACCGAGGATGCCTGGCGGGGTGGGCGGTGGGGAGGTGGGGGGAAGGGGGACAGTTCACCTTGGGGGTGAGTGACCTGGGATGGGAGCTTGGATGACAACGGTTTAGCTATTGTGTCTCCCTGAAGTACAGGCAGGGAAAGTGAGGGGAGGGGCTGGAGAGTGAACCGGGGCGGGTGTTGAAGGGGTGGAGGGGAAGGAGCTGGGCGAGGTGAATCTTCAGCCATGCTGGCGAGAGGGGATGGGCCGAGAATAGAAAGGAGCACCTTCCTTCAGAAAGTGATTGTTAAGCACCTCTTCAATGTGGTCAGTGTATTTTGCTTGATGCTGTACTCTTTGGGGAATCTAAAGCTATGAGCCTTCTCAAAACAAAAAACAAAAGAACACACGTAAAGATCCACACGTGATTTCACGTCAGTCTCAGGGGCTTCACAGAGCAGCCCCCAAGCTTAGAGACGCAGCTGTGGGAGATATAAAGATGTGTGGGATTTGTAAAATGCCATCACAAGGCAATACATTATTAATGCCAGAAGTAGTGGAGGCAGCAATTGCTAAAGAACGTTAAGGGGCATTGGGATCAGTGTGAACTTTATGAAGGCAAGCCTGGCAAAGGGTGTGATGGAACCGGGACCCTCGGTCCTAGGACAGAGCTCCTAGGAAAGCACCCAGTGGCGGGGGAGGAGGTCTATGGCTCTCCACCTCCTCTCCCCAGAGAGGGGCCCAGGAAGGTGGCTCAAAAATGCCAGTGTCTGGGCTTCCCTGGTGGCGCAGTGGTTGAGAGTCCGCCTGCCGATGCAGGGGACACGGGTTCGTGCCCCGGTCTGGGAAGATCCCACATGCCGCGGAGCGGCTGGGCCCGTGAGCCATGGCCGCTGAGCATGCGCGTCCGGAGCCTGTGCTCCGCAATGGGAGAGGCCACAGCAGTGAGAGGCCCGCGTACCGCAAAAAAAAAAAAAAAAAAAAATGCCAGTGTCTCCCAGTGTTGAAGGGTTTCATGGTCACGTCCATCCAAGAAACTGATTCGGAGAAATCTCAGAAAGAAAAGCCCCGTTTAACTGCTGACTTCAATATTTTCCAAACTTCATCAACTGTGAGAGCCTCAGGAAGCATCAGGACTACATTTTGGGAAAAGCTCTTGAACAGAATGAAGGACCACGGAAGGGTTTTGAGCAACGGCACGGCACTGGGTTCCATGTGTGACACAAGATGAATGGGACCACCTGTGTGGGAACGGAGCGGCGAGAGAGGGGCGGGGGGGGGGGAGCCCTGAGCCACAGTAAACCACACAGTGACAAGAAGTACATTTGTCAAGGGTTGAGAAAAAACAGTGTGTGGTTTCCTGTGGATGATTATACGACTACTGTTTTCTTCCCAGGAAATGACCTTTGGCTCTAAAAAGAAGGCTCCATTTTTCATAAAATGGCAGCGGTGAAAACCCCCAGCAGAGAAGTAACGAATGCTGAAGAACCATTTCATGATGTATCGCCCCTCCTTTTAAGGAGCCTAGTGGAGGAACCCAAGAAACCAAAAGAAGTACCTAATCCCCTCCTGGAATCAAGTAGGTGGTTAGGGAACAGATGTGCTTTACAACTCACATCTTCCCAGAGGATCCAAAGTCCAGAAAGCATAGAGGAATGTTGGCTGATTTATCTGTATTTTTTACAGGCTGGTGATAGTGTCATCATTAAGAACAATGGTTCCATTTAGATCCATCCACTTCACTGGTAGACTTTTGTTTTTAATATTTATTTTATTTATTTATTTATTTTTGGCTGCGTCAGGTCTTAGTTGCAGCACATGGGATTTTCCGTTGCGGTGTGGGCTCTTCGTTGTGGTGCTCGGGCTTCTCTCTAGTTGTGGTGGCGGGTTTGCTCTCTAGTTGTGGCGCTTGGGCTCCAGAGCGCGTGAGGTCTGTAGTTTGCGACACGCGGGCTCTCTCTTTGAGACGCGTGAGCTCAGTAGTTGTGGTGCGTGGGCTTAGTTGCCTGGCCACATGTGGGATCTTGGTTCCCTTGACCAGAGATCAAACCCGCTTCCCCTGCATGGGAGGAGCGTGGAGTCTTATCCACTGGACAGCAGGGAAGTTCTGTAACTGGTAGACTTTTGTGGTGGAAATTGGTCGCCAAGTTCTGCCACCTCCACTTCCTCCAATATCTTTCCTCTCTGTCCCCATTGCATCCTCAGCAGGTCACCAGGACTATTGCAGGGCCCTCCTCCCTGGCCACACTCTTCACAGCCCTGGCATTGTCCTTCCTAGAATCCATGCTGGCTCCTGCCCCCATCCTGTTTGGATGCTCTCAGGGGATCCCCTCTGTGCAGTTCCTTTGCTTGGCACTTGGCCCTCTTTGCCGTCGGTCTAAGCCTGCCCACCCAGGGCCCCTCCAGTCCCCCAGCTCCGGCCATGCCTGTTATTCCTGCTTCTTCAAGGATACGTGCCTTTTCCCACGCGCATCCCTGAGCCTGGAAAGCCTGTTAAATCCTATGGCTGTTGTGCAGAAGGCTAATCATTTTGCCTGCGGTCTTCTCACTGAATCCATCACATCATCATGATACCGTCTATGTCCATTTTACTGTTGGGGAAGCTGGGGTGGCCCAGCTAAGCGGAGAGGTGGTGTTCAGCTGTTGCAGCCCAGTGTCCCGCTCCCTACGTCCCACTAGCTTGCTTCCCACTTGCCGTTCAAGGCCCATCACAAATGCTGGAAATGCAGCATTTGCTGTGGCTCTGTTGTCGCTGAAGAACACACTGAGTGCGAGTTAGTATACTTGACTATTTCTGGGCATTAACAGAAAAATGCCCATTTTACATCTGTTTTGTGGCCCTACAAACAAAATCTTCAGCATTAAAAAAAATTACCAAGGGACTTCCCCGGTGGTCCACGCTCCCAATGCAGGGGGCCCGCGTTTGATCCCTGGTCGGGGATCTAGATCCCGCGTGCATGCCGCAACTAAGAAGCCCACATGCCACAAGTAAGACCTGGTGCAGCCAAAATAAATATAAATAAATAAATTTTAAAAAAATTACCAAGTAATGTTCAATACTTAAAAGTAATTACCAATACTTACAAATTTACCAAATAAACTACGGAGATCATAATCCCCCTGAGACCCCACCCTTACCCCAGTCCAGCCCTTCAGTTTGGCCCACAGTTGATGACAGTGACCATTCGCCCGCAGAGGAGAAAAACACCAAATGTTTCACACCCACTGTAGATGGGCACGAAACATGGCGGGCGAAGGGTGGGGTCAGAGTGCCAGTGACTCACAAGATTTAGCTATGAAAATCTTGGGGAAAGGTCGTCATTTGTAGGAAACTGGACAGGGCATTCATACCGCAGGAGGCAGTTTACTGGTCGGAACCAGGCCTGGGTTTGATTTTTACAAAATGGAAAGAACGGGGGGTTATAAACAGATGCCTGGCGTGAAGCACGGAAGGCACGGAAAGGCTTGTGACCCAGTGTCTTCTCCACACATCTCAGTTCCTGCTGCGTGAAGAGCCGGGACAAGTTTTGTAGACCTGGACTCTTCTGTGAGCTCAGCTGTCCTAACCTTGTTCTCAAAACTGGGAGCAAAAAAAGACACTCACGTGACAAGAGCAGTTCGAGACTTTACCGTCCAGAGGCATAATTTTTCAGAGCCTTAGGATTACTCTGTATGGCACTGTAATTCAGTTCAGAGGAAATCAAATAATAGCAGTTAAATACGCAGTAATAAAATTAAACCCTTGCTGTTTGGATTCTTTGAAGTGGATATTCATTACATAATAAGCAATTGCAGCGTTATACAGAGAAAACACGGGGTGTGTGCTCTTCACAACCTTGTTTTATTATGAAGACTTGTATAAAATGTGTACAGAGCAAGTTATTTTAATAGATAATAATAAATGTGAATTTGTATTGTGATGATAATATCTCCCAAGTGATGTGTAAAAATAGAGGGAGAAGCAGTCCAGTTCTTGTGGAACAATCATTAATCTTGTTGACAGCTGTATCCTCTGTCTGAAACCTTCGTATGCTTAAAATACCCTAGATTAAAGGGAGCTCATGTTGATAGGATCTTCTTTCGTTTAATATACGTTTTTATGTCTAAACTCATGATATACTTAATCTGCATTGTTTTTATAGAGGTTTATGCAAATCTTCTGAATAATAAGGTCATACAGGCAAAACCTGGCATATTGCATTTTGGAGGCTATCAAGTAGAAAAACAACACCAGCAGATACTGGTAGGTACTTTAAAAAAATTTTTTTTATTTAAATTTCGTTGAAATATAGTTGATTTACAATGTTGTGATAGTTTCTGCTGTACAACAAAGTGATTCAGTTATACATATATATACATTCTTTTTCATATTCTTTTCCATTATGGTTTATCCCAGGATATTGAATATAGTTCCCTGTGCTCTACAGGAGGACCTTGCTGTTTCTCTCTATAATAATTTGCATCTGCTGACCCCAAACTCCCAATCCATCCCTCCCCCACCCCTGGGTAGGTGCTTTCTAAGTGGGATAATTAATCATAATAATGAAATGCCATGAATGTTCTACATTTATATTACTCATTCATCTAAAGAGAAGCATAATCAGCAGAAGTGCAGATGTAAATTGGACCAGAAAGGTAGTTCTAGGATGAGAAATTTTAAAGTTGCATCAGTGTCCTTGGACAGCTTTCCTCCCGCTGCCAAAGGCTCCTCCCAGCACTCTCTCCAAACTGGTGCCGTTGCTGAGTGACCGCAGGGGCCAGGAACTGTGCTTTGCATCTCACGTGGTCCAGTTTAGTCTTTAGACTAGCTTTGTGGAGGTTGTATTGTGGCTCTCTTTGTAGAGATGAGGAAACCGTGATTCCAGAATGTTAAATACAGTACTTGCCTCAAGAACACAGGGACAGAGACAGAGTGACTCTTAGGCTGCCTGCCTCCCAACCAGTGAACTTTTTTTTTTTAGATTTATTTTATTTATTTATTTTTTGGCTGTGTTGGGTCTCTTGCTGTGTACAGGCTTTCTCTAGTTGCGGCGAGCAGGGGCTGCTCTGTTGCGGCGTGCAGGCTTCTCATCGTGGTGGCTTCTCTTGTTGTGGAGCACGGGCTCTAGGCGCACAGGCTCAGTAGTTGTGGCGCACAGGCTTAGCTGTTCCATGGCACGTGGGATCTTCCCGATCCAGGGTTCGAACACGTGTCCCCTGCATCGGCAGGCGGGTTCTTCACCGCTGCGCCCCCAGGGAAGCCCCTCAGGTGCACTTGCGCTCCACGCCTCTGCCACCAGGGAAGGGGTGTCCCTTTCTTAGAAGCGCCCAGCGAAGCTTCCGTTGTGCCTGCTCAGGTCAGATGCCCAGGCCTAAATCAGTCACTGTGGCCAGAGACACTCTGGCCTGACCTGGGGCAGCAGCTCCGCTGAAAGGGCTTGGGAAGGGACAGGTGAAAGGACGCACCGAGGAGGGGCTGAAGCTGTGGGGACAGCAGTCCACCGCAGAGCCACATGAGTCCGGGCCTTTCTGGCTCCCCGTCCTTGACCCGGATGTCCAGACTGGGGAGGGCCCGCGGTGGCTACAGCACTCCTAATCCGCCACGAAAAGGGGGCCTGAGCATTAAAGCAGCTGTAACGCCTCAGAGACCCCGCCGTGACCCTCCAAAGTCACACTGAGCAGGACGTCAGAACTACGGCAGCCGGCCGTGGAGCTGGGCTAGACTGGGCTGCGGGCATGTGCTGGAGTGGGGCCGATAGGCGTGGGCCCTCTCGTGTGGGCCCTGCGGCTCCGGCTTTATGGATGGCGTCCCCTCCCAGCGCAGGCGTCTCCGCGTTTACGCGCAGTGCGTTCTTATCAGACATGTCTTTCACTTATTTATTTATTTTTGTTTTCACATAGCGTCTTTTCTAAAATTTTTTTAATTTAATTTTTATTTTATATTGGAGTATAGTTGATTTACAATGTATTCGTTTCAGGCATACAGTGAAGTGATTCAGTTATACACATACGTATATCCACTCTTTTTTAGATTCTATTCCCATATAGGTCATTACAGAGTATTGAGTAGAGTTCCCTGTGCTGTACAGTAGGTCCTTGTTGATTATTTTATATATATAGTGTGTATATGTCAATCCCAAAGTCCTCATTTATCCCTCCCGCCGAAACCGTGTCTTAAAGTGGATCATTTAGAGCCAGAATTCCAACAATGGTGTTAGACTCATCCTCAGAGTGAGGAAAATCGCTGGAGGAAACTGACAAATGGTAAAGCTGTCAGGAAGTGAGGCCAGGTTCTATGGGGCAGACCCCTGCCGACAGAGAATGCAGCTTCCAGAGAATGCAGCGTCTGCGAGTCCTTACGCATCCAAGGGGGTAGAGAGAGAAGGGATCGGGAGAGGAGCCTGTTAGATGCCCAGTGCTTCCTCCTAGGAAAAGGGTCAGGATTTAAAACCGCAATTGGGAACTTTACCCCTCAATCTATCAGGACACATTCCTTAGAACACAGGGTCAAACACCAAAGTTAATCATTCATTTTGGAACTTGCTTTTCCTGGTTATTAGGTTTGCTATCTAGATGATGGTAGGGTAAATCTAAAATAATTATTGTTCATAATTACTCATTGTTTGCAATGAGTGAACAATTCACTACCCGTTCCCACCCGCCTCACTCTCCTCATTCCTTTACCCACCCACCCCCAACCTGGGCAGCCACTGATCCACCTTCTGTTGGTATAGATTTGCCTATTCTGGACGTTTCACATAAGTGGAATCACACAACATGTGGTCTTTTGCGACTGGCTTCTTTCATTCAGCATGTTTTCCAGGCTCATTCAATTCGTAGCATGAATCAGTACTTCATTCCTTTTTATGGCCGAATAATATTCTGTTGTATGGCTTTATTACATTTTGTTTTGTTTAAAAAATTTTTTATTGAAATATACTTGATTTACAATGCTGTGTTAGTTTCAGATGCACAGTAAAGTGATTCAATTATACATATCTATATAACTATATATATTCTTATTTTACATTCGCTTCCACTAAAGGTTATTGCAAGATATTGAGTATAGTTCCCTGTGCTATACAGTAGGTCCTTGTTGTTTATCTATTTTATATATAGTGGTGTGTATCTTTTAATCCCAAACTCCTAATTTATCCCTCCCCCACCTTTCCTCTTTGGGAGTCATAAGTTTGTTTTCTATGTCTGTGAGTCTATTTCTGTTTTGTAAATAAGTTCATTTGTATCAAATTTTAGATTCCACATATAAGTGATATCATATGATATTTCTCTTTCTTTTTCTGACTGACTTCACTTAGTATGAGAATCTCTAGGTCCATCCGTGTTGCTGCAAATGGCGTTATTTCATTCCTTTTTATGGCTGAGTGGTATTCCATTGTATATATGTACCACATCTTCTTTATCCATTCCTCTGTCAATGGACATTTAGGTTGCTTCCATGTCTTGGCTGTTGTAAACAGTGTTGCTATGAACATTGGAGTGCATGTATCTTTTCAAGTTATGGCTTTCTCTGGTTATATGCCCAGGAGTGGGGTTGCTAGATGATATGGTAGCTCTATTTTTAGTTTTTTAAGGAACCTTCACACTGTTCACATTTCATCGGTTGACGGACGTTTGGATTTTGTCTTTGGGGCTGCTAGGAATAATGTCATCGTGGACATTCGTGTCCATGTTTTTGTGTGGATATATTTTTAATTCTCTCGGATATATATTAAGAAGTGGAATTGGGTTGTATGGTATGCTAGTTTTCTGTGGCTGCCATCACAAATTACCACAAATTTAGGGGCTTAGAAAACTAGAAGCTTATTCTGGAGACCAGAGTCCGAAGTCAGGCTGTCAGCCGGGCCTCGCTCCTTCCACGGGCTCTTGGGAGGAATCTTTCCTTGCCTCTTCCAGGTTGTGGTGGCTCTAGGTGTTCTTTGTTTTGAGGCTTCATGACCCTAAACCTTGGCCTCCATCTTCACATGGCTTCTCCTCCCACTCCCTTTTGTCTTCTCTTCTGTCTCTAAAAGGATACTTGTCGTTGGACTTAGGGCCCATCCGGGTAATCCAGGATGATCTCATCTCAAGGTCCTTAACTTAATAGCATCTGCAATCAGTCTTTTCCCAAATAAGGTCCCATTCACAAGTTCCAGTTATTAGGGTGTGGCTGTATCTTTTTGAGTTCACCATTCAACTTACTGTTGTTCTATTTGCATTTCCTTAATCACGAATGATGTTGAGCATCTTTTCATGAGCTTACTGGTCACATTGCACCAAAGGCTTGTGGTGGAGAAGCCATTTGGGATAGCCTAAGAGCAAAGTGAGAGGTGGGGAGCTGACACCCAGGGCATAGAGGGAGACGAGGAGAGAGGCTCGGAGGGAAAGCATGTGGCATATTTGGAGACCAGTGTGAGGTCTGCTTTACCCAGATCGTAGGCTTTTTGGAGGGAGGTAAAAGCTTCATTCTGCTGAAGAACAGAGGCCGTCTCTGTCTTTTGTACAACACAATGCCTAACACACACAAGGCACTCAATAAACACTTGTCAAGATATTGACCTCACTTTATTGGAAGAGAGTGACTTGGTAGAGACTCGTGAATTCCAAGTAAATACAGGCTAGCATCTAAATAATCACACTGCTTCTATCAGACATTGAAACAAGCAGAAATGGATACAAGTACAAAATTATTTCATCTTAATAGCATTCTGGGAGAGCCAGCCTCCTGTTTCTATCAGCAAACTCAAGCAGAAACCTAAGGGAATTACCTTGAGACTCTTGCCAAACAAGGGGGGGGAAATCCAACTCTGCCTTTATCTTGCTTTTGTTACAGGAAACGGTGTAAATTACCCAAGAATGGAATGATTGAATGTGTATTTAAAAGGACAATAAATTGTTCATTAACATTTGAGATTGATCCAGATCTGGTTAAAGGCTTTAAAGCCTTTTACTTGGATTCATATCAAAATCAATCTTTCGATTTAAAAGTTGAAATAATGGTTCCCACTTTTCTCAAAACCAAGACCTCTTAAAATCCCTTTCCCTCTGTGGAAAGACGTTGTCTGGGAAACTATATTTATTAAGGAAATAATTAATCAGTTTTCCCATGAGACAACCAGTGTTACTGTGGCCAGCCCCAAACAAAGTTGTCAGCCTCTACAGCCTTATCTCATGCAGAGCAGCATTCCCTTCAGGCTTTCTGCAATAATTGTATTAGTTTTCAGGTCCCTGTTGCAGCATTCAGAGACACCCCTGCCCCAGGATCTTGGTTCTCAAACTGGAGCCACGAATCCCAGTGGCTTCTAGTCAGTGTGCGAGGGTGGGGACTTGAAGCTACAGTGTAAAAAAACATGGTGCCTCCTTCTGGAGCATCAATTTTACTCTCCCATTTCGGAGAAATGCAGTATAGAGCAAAATTTTAGAGTAAAATCCATTACCAACCTGCATTTTAAGGTAAAACTGTTACTGACCAGGGTTCTTGGACTCCGTAATCAGTAGAAATTAATAGGGGGCCAGAGGAGACATTCAGGCAAGGCTTTACTGGGGCCCTTGCTGTAGCAGGGGGGAGCGAGAACAGGTAGCCGGTTCCCTGTTCCCTTTCTGGCTCCTCGAGGCGGTGCGGGCTGGTTCCTTATATGGGGTGAGGCTGGGGGCAGGTCCAGGGGTCGGGCCTGAGGGGTGGCCTAGGTGCTCTGCCCACCCCCTTCGTGGGCTGTGTGCAGGCATCCTACGCAGGGCCCTGCTTTTGCTCCTGGCTCCTCAGAAGTGGCAGTTGGGTTTTTTTGTTTGTTTTTTTTGTTTGTTTTTCTTTGGTCTTTTTGTATCTTGTCCACAATTTGCCCCAGCTACACATGCACGCAGTTATTTTTAGTCCCTTATAGTTTCTTTGTATCTGTTGCTCCAGGAGACGTCTGTCCCCGTGCCAGCACTGCAGCAAAGGGTCCCAGGTCCCAGGTCCCAGGTCCCAGCCTGTCTCAAAACACTTTAAAGAACTTATAGAGCTGCTTGCATTTTGCCCCCAGATCCCTGGCGTTGGGTATTAACCTCTGAGAAGCTGTGTCCCTGAAGGGAGGGGTCGAAGGACCCCGACTTGGAGGCTGAGCTGTGTTTGGAAAATACTATGATTAGTGCCCGGGGTTGAAGGTTAGGCCCGACGCTCTGCCCGGTGGAGGGGCTGGAAGGAAGGAGCAGAGTGGGGACGGAGGGGCGGGAGCTCTGAGCAGCCCTTGGGAGAGCCCTGTGACCCTTGAGTAAAAGCTGTTCAACCCGGGACTGCCTGGTTGGTGGTCCCATGCTTGCTTGCCTGTTCTGGGGGCCCGTTCTGAAACACTGAAGCGGGGGCTGTCAGTTGGGGCCCGGGGGGGTCAGGGGAGGGAGTGTCAAGGTCATGAGGACCCATGGGGCCAGGAGAAGGTCAGCTCCCAGGGGCGCAGAGAGCTTGCGGGGGGAAGTAAGGACATCTATTGACCCCAGAATTGCGGGACAGAATAGGGTTTTAGGTGAGTTTATCTTGTCTCGCCTCAAGGGCAATCCTGGGTTGCTCACGTTTTCAAATAAACTTTAAATATTAATTTAACATACACTTTCTAAACACTTGATCTTCCCAAGGCTTTTTTTCCCCTTTCAATGATGATTATTTCACCCCCAGTTTTAGTTATAAATGAAAAGGCAGGAATGCCATTTTAGCCCTGAAAGCATATTACTTTTTAAAAAGAAATCAAACTGACCTGCTGACAAAGTGTAAAAAAAAAAGATAGATAGGGAATGTAGTTTGGGTACTGAGACATCCTGAGCTCTGAGACAGGAAGAGCCCTAGGTTCCAGGCATCCTGGGCTCCAGCATACCAGTGTCTCCTGGAAGGACCATTCTCCTGGGTAGGAGATCCAGGAGCCCACACCTCACCAAGATTCCCCCATGCAGAACCCCTGGAGGTCAAGAGAGGCCTGGGCAACTTTTATTTTTTCAGGCTTCTCACATATTAAAGAGATATGCCAGACTTCCCCGGTGGCACAGTGGTTAAGAATCTGCCTGCCAATTCAGGGGACACGGGTTCAGGCCCTGGTCCGGGAAGATCCCACATGCCGCGGAGCAACGAAGCCCGTGCAGCACAACTACTGAGCCTGTGCTCTAGAGCCTGCAAGCCACAACTATTGAGCCTGCATGTTGCAACTATGAAGCCCACATGCCTAGAGCCCGTGCTCTGCAACAAGAGAAGCCACTGCAATGAGAAGCCCGTGCACCACAACAAAGAGTAGCCCCCGCTCACCGCAACTAGAGAAAGCCTGCGCACAGCAGCGAAGACCCAACACAGCCAGAAATAAATTTTAAAAAAAAGTAACTTTAAAAATAAAATTAAAAAAATAAAGAGATATGCCATTTTGCTGCAAACGGCAATATTTCCTTCTTTTTTATAGCTGAGTAATATTCCATTATATGTGTGCACCACATCTTCTTTATCCATTCATCTGTTGATGGACATTTAGGTTTGCAGCAACATGGATGGACCTAGAGATTATCATACTAAGTGAAGTAAGGCAGAGAAAGACAGATATTATATCACTTATATGTGGAATCTAAAAAAAAAATACAAATCAACTTATTTACAAAACAAAAACAGACTCATAGACAAAGAAAATAAGCTTATGGTTACCAGAGGGGAAAGGGGATGGGGGAGGAGATAAATTAGGAGTTTGGGATTAACAGATACACACTACTGTATATAAAATAGATAAATAACAGGCTTTTACTGTATAGCATAGGGAACTATTTTCATTATCTTGTAATAATCTATAATGGAAAAGAATCTGAAGCTTGAATTTGACACTTGAAACTAACACAGTATTGTAAATCAACTATAGTTAAATTAAAAAAATTTTTAAAAGATATGCCAAAACAGGGTCACAAAAATTGTGGTCCTTTAAGAATATTCACAGGTGAACAGATAACTAATAAGAACCTGCTGTATAAAAAAATAAAATAAGATAAAATTCAAAAACATATATTCACAGGTGACAAATGAGAACTTTTAACAAATGCAAGCACTGTTATAATCTCATCAAGAGATTGTGTCTTAAGTCTGACTTAGGGCCTCAGTGAACTCGAGGCCTTGGGCAGTGGCCGTGTGACAGGCTCAGCCTCTGGCCTGGACTTTGGAGACCAAGAGCCTCTTAGCTGTCCTCTGGCCCAGGTGAAGGCCACATCCCAGAACCCAAGGTCCTTGCTCTCCTTTCATGTAGAGGAAGGAAAAACCCCTCTACTCAGAGACCTTGTTAACTTACCCAGCAGGTTGTCCTGCCTTGAACGAGGGCCTCCTCTCGACCCCATCAGAGAACTCCTGACTTTGTGTTCTTTTTTATCAGCCCTAGCAATGGATTGGAGGCTGTCCTCTCCACACTTCTTTTCCTGATTTTTTGACTGCCTTAGTGTCACCAGGTCCCCAGGACAAGTGGCATGTAATTAGAGAAACTGGGAGTGGGTGGGTGGCTGGCCTCTTAGCTCAGCTGAACCACAGGGCTAAGTTGAGTTCAACAAAAAGGTGCACAGGTAACCAGTCAGGGCAGGAGGAGGGGAGTGTGCAAGGCCATGCCGGGGGGTACCTGGGGCTGTAGCTCTGGAAAAGTCTTAGGTTGGGCAGAGACACATGGGCATATTTCAGTATTCTTTAAGTGGTGTTGTGTTTATTTTATTATTCGTTAAGTGGTGTATGATAGATTTTGAATCTCTTAAAGCGTTTAAACGTGCACTGAAGCCAGAGCAATCTTGAGAAAGAAAAAATGGAGCGAGAGGAATCAGGGTCCCTGACTTCAGACTATACTAGAAAGCCACAGTAATCAAAACAGTATGGAACTGGCACAAAAACAGACACACAAATCAATGGAACGGGATAGAAAACTCAGAGATAAACCCACACACGTATGGTCACCTTATTTTTGATAAAGGAGTCAAGGATATATAATGGAGAAATGACAGCCTCTTGGATAAGTGGTGCTGGGAAAACTGGACAGCCTCATGTAAAAGAATGAAATTAGAACACTCCCTAACACCATACACAAAAATAAACTCAAAATGGATTAAAGACCTAAATGTAAGGCCAGACACTGTAAAACTCTTAGAGGAAGACATAGGCAGAACACTCTCTGACATAAATCACAGCAAGATCTTTTTGGATCCACCTCCTAGAGTAATAATGAAATAATGCCATTTGCAGCAACATGGTTGGACTTAGAGATTATCATACTTAGTGAAGTAGGTCAGACAGAGGAAGACAAATACCATATGATATCACTTATATGTGGAATCTTAATGATACAAATGAATTTATTTATGTACAAAACAGAAATAGACTCAGAGACATAGAAAACAAACTTATGGGGACTTCCCGCATGGCACAGTGGTTAAGAATCTGCCTGCCATTGCAGGGGACACAGGTTCGATTCCTGGTCCAGGAAGATCCCACATGCCATGGAGCAGCTAAACCGGTGCTCCACAACTGCTGAAGCCCACGCGCCTAGAGCCCGTGCTCTGCAACAAGAGAAGCCACCGCAATAAGAAGCCTGCGCACCAATGAAGAGTAGCCCCCGCTGGCTGCAACTAGAGAAAGGCCGCGCGCAGCAACGAAGACCCAATGCAGCCAAAAAAAAAAAAAAAAAAATCATAAAAAAAAACCCTTATGGTTACCAAGGGGAAATGTTGGGGGGAGAAATAAATTAGGAGTTTGGGATTAATATATACACACTCCTATAGATAAAATAAGCAACAAGGATCTACCGTATAGCACAGGGAACTCTACTCAATATTCTGTAATGACCTAAATGGGAAAATAATCTGAAAAAGAATAGATATATGTATAACTGAACCACTTTGCTGTACACCTGAAATTAAGGCAACATTGTAAATCAACTATACATCAATATAGAATAAAAATTTAAAAAATAATAAAAGTGCACCGTATCTCCTCACATCCCTTTAGGAACAAGATGAGGTAAAGATAAATGAGGAGGTGCATGTGCAGGTAGATAAAGCAGTGTATTCATGTGAATGCTTCTTTTTCTCTCCAGCACGTGGTCAATATTTGCAATGAAGATTTACACGTTCATATTTTACCCCCACAAACCAAACACTTTCAGATCAAATATGTGAAAAAGGTAAGTGTCCCTGGGGGGCATATTCTCCCAAGGTGTTCATTGCCAGGTGTGGTTTTGTGTGCCGCAGGTCTGCCCGGGGCGGCATGTAGCGTGTTGTCCCCGTGGTCCTGCTCCCTTGGGCACTGGGGCTCGTCCGGACAGGAACCCCCTTGTCTTCTAGGAGCACCGCCTTATCCCTGGCTTGTCCCTCACGGTCACCGTTACATTTACTCCAGATGAGTGGCGATACTACTATGATTGCATCCGCATTCACTGTAAGGTATGTCTCTTAATATCAGGGGTTTTTTGGGGCTTGGGGGTGGCATCAAACCTTACATCTTCAAGGGAAGAAGAGAGACGGAGTGACAAGTATGAAGTTTCTCAGCCTGATGCCTTGGGCAGCCGGTCTGAGTGGCTTGAGGGTCCTGGTCCGGTGACGTGGGTCCCAGCTGGGGAAGCTCCAGGCTGCCGAGAACTGGGGCAGAGCCAGAGACACTGCTTGCTGCAGGTTCCCACCTGCCCTGGCCTAAAAATCTCATTTATCTTGTGGTGCTGGGAGTTGAGGAAGGCTTGTCAAATAACTTAAACATCGTCCTTTAAGAGCTAGGTGAGAAGATCAGCAACAACCCCGAGTTGTCACTGGGCACCAGCAGCAAATGTTCTCCGAGGCAGCCCTGGGGGTCTGCAGGGAGGCTACTTGTGTGGTCCAACCCCAGAGGCTGTGCTGTAGGAGCTCTCGAAGGCCTTTTCCAGGTCACCTAATTCATCCCCGGCCTCCAGCCTCCAGCCCCACGTGCTGTCAGTCCTTCCCTTAAAACTGGCACCTCCACACCCCTCCGCTCTGGGTTCCACGCCCAGCCCTTACAAGTTGAGAAGCCTTAAGGTTAAGGAAATTTACCTTTTCAAAATTAAAGTGGAAGAGTGTGCTTTAGTAACAGATGAGTCTCAGTTTTTAAAAAGAGGGGGAAAAAAAACTAAAAATGAAACCAGAATAGTGCTTTCAGGAGGAATATTCTGTACCAAGAACAAAAATCCTTAGGACAGGCATTGCGTACAGCACCAGGGCAGGTGTCCTGCTACTTCATAGCAATGCTATTAGTACCTTGTATTTATGTGGTGCCTTAAACTTTTTAAGGCCAGTGTCTGCTTTAATTCTCAAAAATACCTTTAAAGAAAGGTGGCCTTATCCCCACTTGAAAGCAAAGGAAGAGACGAGCTGTGGAGAGGTCAGAGGTCTTACTCAAGGTCACGCACTGTGCAGGTCTAGAAGCAGGCCTCTGTGCCTCTGGCTGGTCCAGTGCTTACTGTTCGGCACTGTCTGGATCAGCTGATTCTGTGCTGGTTTCTGTTTATCTCAGGCCGCTCACAATTGTGTTTCCCTATAACTTTCTGAAATCGAAACAGATGACTGTTTTCATCTCTACGTGAAGGCATCATTAGCTTTCCTGGATAATATTGAATATCATTTCAGTGAAATACACTAAAAATTTTCTATACTTTGTTTATAGCTAAGAAAACTCAATATTTCAACTGTTATATTTAAGCACTCAGTGTTTTTTTTTTAAGGAAATGTTTTCCCTTTTTTTCTGGAGGTATTTTTTAATGATAGAAAACAAGATAAGAAATAAAGGATCTACAAATTCATCTTTGAAAATTATAGTCTTGGGACTTCCCTGGCAGTCCAGTTGTTCAAAAGCAGGGGGCGTGGGTTCAACCCCTGGTCGGGGAACTAAGTTCCCACATGCTGCGAGGCGCAGCCAAAAACAAAGAAAAAGAAAAAAAGAAAATTATAGTCTTAAGCATGGTAAACTTGACTTTTTTCCCATTAATTTTAGGGAGATGAGACTTTGCTTGTCCCCATCCACGCCTATCCTGTCATAAATAGACTGGACTTTCCCTCATTTATAAATCTATCAAATGTTCTACTTGGTGAAAGGTAAGTTATCAAAATGAATTACCAAACTGTCATGGGATGTGAAAAGTTAAGAGAGACTCACATAGATAAAAACTTAGATTTCTGTTTTTCCTAATGGAAAGTTTTCCTTCTAGCTGAGTTAGACTGGACTTGTAGTTGCAAAGGCAAAGCAAACAACCAACAAACAAACCCAACCGAGTCAAAATATCGTTAAGCAAGAAAGGAATTTATTGGGTCATCAACCTGAAAGGTGCGAGATGGCACGCACCTTCAGGCATGGCTGTGTCTAGGGGTTTAACAGGGGTTGCTGGGACCTGACCCTCCCCGGATCTTGGTTTTGCTGCCCTGTGCAGGCTTCTTTCTCCACAGGCTCCCCTTCACAGGGCAGGGTAGCTGCCAGAAGGTCCAAATACTGTTGGCAACAGCGGTAGTTGGAGGGCCTGCAGGGTTGGGAGTATTAGTGTCGGAGTCCCAGGGAGGCATCTCATGCCTGTGCATTAACCAGCATGTGTTTTTGGACGGAATGGCCACAGGGAAGGCCAAGACCCTGGACAGTCACTATGGAAGCCAAATCTCAAATCCACCCTCCTTGTTGGGAAAATAGTTGATGACTCTAGCTGTATTTCAAGGTGTGTCTTGTTTCAGCAGTAAATATTTACTAAATACCTACTACCAGGCACAGTGCTGTCTGTCCCTAGGGACATAAAGAAGGTGACTATTGAGCTGTTAGATACCGAGATACAATGGCCGTGCCGGTTGTTAAAATCTTGTTAAACGCTGAAATATTTCTGTACTGGTTGGGAAATATATACTGTCCTGAGCCCCCAATCCCTCCCTGCCATCTGCTTGGCCCCTCTCCTGCCGCCCCTCACCTCCAATGATTCTGTAACTAAGTTGTTAATACCTAGCCATCTGGTGGTGGGGGGTGGGGGGGAAGGGACCTGCAGGACCTGGCTCCAGCTTTGTATCCACACTAGTGGCGCACTGCCCGTGAAGTCCTGTTTGGGTGATATTTGGAATATCACCTGTGGTAAAAAGATGAATAGACAAAAGTTCTCATTCTGAAGGTCTTAAAGTCTGATGGGGACAGAACCACGTCACTGATTAATTACACCGCGTGCCAGTGTTGTAATCAGGGCACACACGGGGTCTCGTGCAGGAGGGATGGGGAAAGTCCTCACGCCTAAGCAGGGGACGTCCGGTTATCCTATCCGGTTAGCCACCACGGGGCGGGCTGTGAGGGTGGCATTCCAAGCAGGGAAACAGCACGTACAAAAGCACAGTGGTGGCAAAGAGTGTGGACTACATCTTGCAGGTGATGAAGCCACCCAGTAGCTGGTAGATACTAGATGCCTTGTGGTCTAGGCCCAGACAGTGAGCAAAGACTGTGGGCTTCAGCCTGTGTTTGGGGGTGAAAGCAAGTTCAGGTGCCTGCAGGCAGCTCTGAGCAGGGGATACAAGTTGCTAGTGACTGGGTAGTAGAGGTAGAGAGGGGGCAACTGAAGCTTTTTGGTGCTGGCGGGGGACCAAGGTGTATGAGCTTCAGAGCCCTTGAATGAAACTCACCATCTAGATCTGAACAATCGCGTTGGTTCAGCTGACGTGAGATCCCATCCCCCGCCCAGCAGCTTCGCATGAGCTTCTGATGCACCATCTCTCTTTATTTTTTTAAAAACAGCTCTTTAAGAATTGTCAATAAGGGACTTCCTTGGTGGTCCAGTGGTTAAGACTCTGCACTTCAAATGCAGGGGATGTGGGTTCGATCCCTGGTCAGGGAACTAAGATCCCTGCACGGTGTGGCCAAAAACTAAAATTAAAATAAAATAAAATAAAAATTCCCCCCAAAAATAATTGTCAATAAATTATCCATACAAAAGGGGCTAATAGAGGTGAATCCCTCCTGGCAGGACCCACTCACTCTATGCATTTTGAGGCCAAACATAGCTATTTCCTTTAAATGGGTGAATAAGCAATTTTTAACCAAAATTGAAGTGGCAGGAAACAACTAACTTCCTAGTTCATCTGTCTTCCTCCCTCCTTCCCTCCCTCTCTCCCTTCCTCTCTCTCTCTCCCTGTTTTTCTTTCTTTCCCTCCACAAATCACTCCTTGTCTGGACCGTAAGCAAGGCTGTTGAGGTTGAGAGCACTGGTCCATAGGCAGGAGGAAATGATGCAGAAATCAGCCTTGGTTCTTCTTCTTATTTTTTTTAGTGGGGTGTAATTGCTTTACAATGTTGTGTTAGTTTCTGCTGTACAGCAAAGTGATTCAGCCATACATATACATACATCCCCTCCCTCTTGGACCTTCTTAACAGATAAATCTGCCCACTTCCCTGGAGGCTTCTCCCAAGCTGTTTTATACATCATGCCCTTCATTTGTAATCAGAATGAAAATTTCAGCTAAACAGTTTATGAAGCTGAGTTACTGTGTGTAACACTGTGATATTTTAAAAATTTTTTCAAAAGATAAGTGTGCTACTTTGTTTCTCCAAGCATTCTGGCAGCAGCGCCTTCCCAAGACTTGATGCACTTGACTTAATGGCTTTTCCCCAACTTTTAACTATGCAAACTGCCCAGCACTGCATTCCATCCACAATGTCTGGCGTCGGGGGCGGTGGTGGTGGTGACTATTTGAAAGGGTTTTCACCTGAAATGTCCTCTGTTAATCCTAGGCCGCCTTGGGGGTTGAAGGTATTATTTGGGTAGGTTCTTTATTCAACATTCATTCATTTAACAAACCTTTATTGAATGCCTACTGTGTGCCAGGCACAATGGTAGGTACTAAGGATGTAGAGGTGATTAAACCCTCATCTCATGATTAAATAGACAATTCTTTATTTGTATTTTATTGAAGTATAGTTGATTTACAATGCTGTGTTAATTACTGCTGTATAGCAAAGTGATTCATATATATATATATACACACACACACACACACATTCTTTTTTTTTTTTTCTGGCCACACCACATGATATGCGGGATCGTAGTTCCCCAAGCAGGGATCAAACCCGTGCCCCCTGCAGTGGAAGTGTGGAGTCTTAACCACTGGACCACCAGGGAAGCTCCCTATACACACATTCTTTTTCATAGTCTTTTCCATTATGGTTTATCACAGGATATTGAGTAGAGTTCCCTGTGCTCTGCAGCAGGACCTTGTTGTTATCCATCCTCTATGTACTAGTTTGCACCTGCTGACCCCAAACTCCCACTCCTTCCCCCCACACCCCGCTCCTCAGCAACCACAAGTCTGTTCTCTTCATCTGCAAGTCTGTTTCTGTCTCGTAAGTTCATTTGTGTCATATTTTAGATTCCACGTATAAGCAGTATCATATGGTATTTGTCTTTCTTTTTCTGACTTACTTCACTTAGTATGAGGATCTCTAGGTCCATCCGTGTTGCTGCAAATAGCATTATTTCATTATTTTTTATGGCTGAGTAGTATTCCATTGTATATGTACTACATATTGTTTATCCATTCCTCTGTCGATGGACACTTATGTTGCTTCCATGTCTTGTCTATTGTAAATAGTGCTGCTATGAACATAGGGGTGCATGTATCTTTTTGAATTACAGTTTTGTCTGGATATATGCCCAGGAGTGGGATTGCTGGAGCATATGGCAGCTCTATTTTTAGTTTTTTAAGGAGCCTCCATACTGTTCTCCATAGTGGCTGCACCAATTTACATTCCCACCAACAGTGTAGGGGGTTTCCCGTTTCTCCACACCCTCTCCAGCATTTATTGTTTGTAGACTTTTTGATGATGGCCATTCTGACCTGTGTGAGGTGGTACCTCGTTGTAGTTTTGATCTGCATTTCTTTAATAAGTAGTGATGATGAGCATCTTTTCACATGCCTCCTGGCCATCTGTATTCTTTTTTTTTTTTTAAATAAATTTATTTATTTATTTTTGGCTGCTTTGGGTCTTCGTTGCTGCACGCGGGCTTTCTCTAGTTGCAGCGACTGGGGGCTACTCATCATTGCCGTGCGCAGGCTTCTCATTGCAGTGGCTTCTCTTGTTGCGGAGCATGGGCTCTAGGTGCATGGGCTTTGGTAGTTGTGGCACGTGGGCTCAGTAGTTGTGGCGCACGGGCTTAGTTGCTCTGCAGCATGTGGGATCTTCCCAGACCAGGGCTCGAACTCATGTCCTCTGCGTTGGCAGGCAGATTCTTAACCACTGTGCCCCCAGGGAAGCCCTGTATGTCTTCTTTGGAGAAATGTCTATTTGGGTCTTCTGCCCATTTTTCGATTAGGAGGTTTGCTTTTTTGTTGTTGAGTTGTTTGAGCTGTTTGTTAACTGGACGATTCTAATTTCTAATTCAGTGTGTTCTGAGGAAGGACACGTAACCCAGCTCAGTGTGAAGTGAGTTGGGGGCAGGTGGGACGGCGGAGCTCAGACAAGACTTTCTAGAGGAGAGTGCACCTGCCCTGAGCTTTTGAAGCGTGACTAGACATCAGGCAGCGGAAGGGAGCAGGAGGGCAGAAGGGTGTTTCAGGCAGTGTGGAGGCTTGGGCACAGGCAGAGGTGTGGATGGAACGGCACCTGTGGACTGCTCTGGGGCGTTCGTGAGCCTGGACCTGGGTTATCAGCGCTGTGGCAGGGCAAGGGCTGAGCGAGAAGGGCCTCAGAGGCTTTGCTGGCAAAGGTGGATTTCACTGAGGCCACCACTGAACAAGGGAAGCAGAGAAATGCACGGTCGTGTGTACCTTGTAGAAACTGCACTCTGGGGACTTCCCTGGTGGTCCAGCGGCTAAGGCTCGGTGCTCCCAATGAGGGGCCCAGGTTTGATCCCTGGTCAGGGAACTAGATCCCGCATGCATGCCGCAGCTGAGTCCACGTGCCGCAGCTAAGACCAGCGCAGCCAAATAAATATTTTTTAAAAAGAAACCGCTTCTCTTTGAAATTTGGGGCATATTATATTGCATGTGATTGTCAGACTTTTAAGAGTTTGACTTTTCAAAGCTTACATTCACGTCATATTTGTGTGGGCTTATGTGACTATAGTAAAACTGTTTTGTGCCTTTCTTTAAAATTTGCTTATAAGAGGTAAAAATACTACAACGATCATCAGAAGTATAATCATTTCACTGGTGTCTTTGAGCTAATGGATTGTATCTGAAAGCTATGTGAAAGCCAGGCGTTGAATAGAAGAGATTGTGAATTGAAACAGTGTTTTTATTTATTTACTTATTTATTTACTTATTTATTTATTATACAGCGGGTTCTTATTAGTTATCTATTTTATACGTGTTAGTGTATATATGTCCATCCCAATCTCCCAATTCGTTCCACCCCCACCCCCCGCCCACTTTCCCCCCTTGGTGCCCATACGTTTGTTGTCTACATCTGAAACAGTGTTTTTAATTAATTATAAATATTGCTGACATATTGTTTATTTTAAAATTTGGATTTTTTTTTTTTTTTCCGGTACGGGGGCCTCTCACTCTTGTGGCCTCTCCCGTTGCGGAGCACAGGCTCTGGACGCACAGGCTCAGCGGCCATGGCTCACGGGCCCAGCCGCTCCGCGGCATGTGGGATCTTCCCGGACCGGGGCACGAAGTCGTGTCCCCCGCATCGGCAGGCAGACTCTCAACCACTGCGCCACCAGGGAAGCCCAAAATTTGGATTTTTTTATACTCTTTACCTACCTCAGTGAGTTTCAGAAGGGGGCTTTGAAGTATAATCTTATGTTCTACTTGATACTGTAGCAATTTCTATATATAGTATAACAACTCTATTAAATAAATACATCATGTACTTAACACTGCTGTGGAGAGGGGCCTGGGACACCTCAAAATCAGGCACTGATTGCAAGTATTTAAATGTAGTCGTGGGGCCTTAGGTTCCTTAGAAGCAGAAACAAGGATTCGTTGCACCTGACTTCCTAAGGCATAACCCATAAAGGAGTGCAGGACAGGGATGGGGGTGCCCAGCCCCTCAGCCAAGGGCACTTCTCTGGAGAAGGTCAAGGGTGAGTCCTCAGCGCCAGCCCTCCCAGAGCCGGGCGATGGGTCCACCAGCTGGCCAAGGGGAGGGAGCGCAGCAGCACCACAAATCCACAGCAGGCGGACAGGCCCTCGATTCACACACTCGCCTGTCCACCCTCCGTCCGGCTTCATTGGGCTCTGGAATTGTCCTTCTCTGGAGTGATGGTGTGGATTTGTGCGAGGTTGAGCTGATGTGAGCTGCTGCCTGGCAGAGGGGACGGTCTTCCGGTGGACGGTGTCATGATGGAGAGTGTGGGGTGACTACGTGGCGGTCCATCTCTGGGCTGCCTTCCCTCCCTGGGGCAGAGGGGCGTTTGAATGTGACCATGCACTGTTCAAAGGTTATTTATTGTTTTAGCTGGTATAACACCTGGGTAGTTGCTGCGTTATTTATGTAGATTTTTCTTTTTTACATTACATGGCAATGTACACTCTTCTGATACATACAGTACATAAAATAAGATTCTTTAGAACGGTTATGCACAAGACATGCAGTACTGGATTTATACATTAGGTCCCAGGATGTGATTAATTGGAGGAAAAAAACGTTGGACTAGGCATTTTGACTACAGCAACCAGAAGTTATATAACACAGAGCAGACACACATCTGGTTTGAAGGGCAGATGCTAAACATTATCCGTGAGAAAACACTCCTCCCACAAGGGCGGGTTGGCTGCAGCCACTGCTGGGTGCATAAGAAGCGGCGATGCCTCATCTGTGACCTCCAGTCTCACTGTGGTCCCAAGGTCCCAAGCGTGCCACTCGCCTCGGAGCCCATCAGCCCTCACCCTCGAGGCTGCATTGCAGTCCGGCTCCTGCTGTTTCTCTGCCTCAGGCCCGCAGCCCCCAGTCCCACGCACACACGAATACCCCTGCTCTGCTCCGTCACTTCTTCAGGGGCTGCTGGTGAGGCCCGGCTGCGGGACCAGGAACGACACACCTGCAGGTGCTGCGTCTCTGTGCTTGTCCCGGCTGCTCGGCAGCTTCTGCGCCCAACCTCACCCACTGTCGCCCCCACCCCCCCCACCCAGAGGACCAGCACGCCCTCCAGCAGCACCGCCAACCTGTCACTGTGTCTTACGAGGTGGGCATCTGGCTGCTGGCAGCTGTACCTCTGGCTCCTTCGCCCATCTCATCCCCTCAACCTCAGTCTTTCCCTTTGTAGCTCCCTGTGGGGAGTAAAGTCCAGGATGGTTCTCTGAGGAATTTTTAGATTGTTGGGGAGAGTGGGGAGCGTCCCACCAATCCTCCTGTCTAGTCTGGTGCAGACAGTTTATCCCTCAGCCTGCCAGCCATCCATCCGTTCTGAATTTGTGGCTCTGATCTCATTAAACTGCTGACCTGCTTCATTTGTTCCACATGGTTGGGGACCACATGATTTATTTTTTGTAAACATTTCAGGCTTGTGGTTGCCAAAGGGGAAAGGTGGGGGGGGGTGGACTGGGAGTTTGGGATTAGCAGATGCAAACTATTATGTATAGAATGGGTAAACAATAAGGTCCTACTGTAGGGCACAGGGAACTATATCCAATCTCCTGGGATAAACCATCATGGAAAAGAGTATGCAAAAGAATGTATACATATGTATAACTGAGTCACTTTGCTTACAGCAGAAGTTAGCACAACATTGTAAATCAACTAGACTCCAATAAAATAAATTTTAAAAATTTCAGTTAGTTGCCAACATTTAGAAATCAGAAGATTGCTCATGAAAATTTAGATTTCCACTCTTTGTTAAAAGAAAAAAAAAAGAGGAAGATCCAGCAGAACTAGGCACACATTCCTGCATGACCACAATCAGTTCCTCAGGGACGAACTGGAAGCTGCCCCGTCAGAGGGCAGTACCTTTGCCAGGCTGCCGCAGTCCCCACCACTCCCTGTTACCTCACACGTAGCCCTCTCCTCTCACTGTTACCTGCCTGGCCTGTGAGGACCCTCAATAAAGAAACTAAAAAGGAGACGAGGCAGTGCAGTGTCTAGATTCCAATCCAGGCTCTGCTTCATGATGGCTATACGACCCTAAAAGTGACCCAAAAAATTAGGGGTTTTTTTCAAGTTTTTCTCACAAAATGTTGAATCCCAGACTTTTGACTCCTGGAGAAAGCCATCAAAAGGCTGAAAAACTGAAATTTGGGAAAGTAATACTGACCTTATTAGAGCCTAGCTTGGAAATTGTAATACTGGATACTGCTTTTCTCCCTTTGATTTTGTGCAAATTTTTTTTAATTTTATTTATTTATTTATTTATTTATTATTTTTGGCTGCGTTGGGTCTTCTCACTTAAAATTCTTAGAGACTGCAATTTCAGAACCAAAAGTATTTGAAAATACGCTGCTTTGCTTTAAAAATTCATTTCTTATTCCACTGCCGAGTGATTTTTTGTCCTTATAATTGCTGGTGGGTGAGCGGCAGGGACTTGGAGCTGTAGCTGGGCGCCCGGCCGGCAGGACAGGTCATTCATCTCCAGCCGAGTGTGTGTGTGTGTGTTTTTTTGTTTTTTGTTTTTTTGCGGTACGTGGGCCTCTCACCGTTGTGGCCTCTCCCGCCGCGGAGCACAGGCTCCAGACGTGCAGGCTCAGCGGCCATGGCTCACGGGCCCAGCCGCTCGGCGGCATGTGGGATCCTCCCGGACTAGGGCATGAACCCGTGTCCCCCGCATCGGCAGGCGGACTCTCAACCACTGCGCCACCAGGGAAGCCCCAGCCGAGTGTGTTTTTAATACCTTCAGTGTGGGCTTGCTTCTCCCTTGTCTCCTAAAAGAGGAAAAGACCGTCAGTAGTTCTTAGTGTATCCTCTTATCTTCTCCCAATAAGTGCTATATTTTTCTCAACTAAAAAGGAACTCGATCTGCAGGAGGCTTTTCAAGCCTTTTCAAGGCCTTTTAGGTGACGGTTGTATAACAGTGTGAATGCACCTAATTCCACTAAAGTGTACCTTAGAAAATGGGTGAAATGGTAAATTTTGTGTTATGTACATTTTACCACATTTTTTTAAAAGGTGTTTAACCAGTATGAATAGGGTACATACTGTCTCTGCAGACGACATGTCATCTGGTCACCTCTAACTTTTCCAGAATTCAGTTACCTTCCACCCCCCAGAGAAATACCGTAACTTCCTTTACCAAGTATGCAAAGGGGACCTCATTTAATTCCCACTGTTCCCTAGTGATTTCAGCAGAACTCCACCTTTTCCTAAACTACTGGGGTGTGGGAGAGGGTGAGGTTTTACCAGTAGGAAGAACTAAGTAGGGTTGGGGAAGGAATTGAAGTAAGGGCAAGAAAGGAGCTTGAAGGCCAGGCCAGCAAGAGAAAAAACATCCAACCTCCCTGACACTTTGATTCTTTATCGGTCTTTGCCTCTAACACTGGTCTAAGCCTAGTCTAAAATGAGTGTGGCGTTTAATTCTATAAGGGAAAAAGAATAATTAGACGCCTGTTCCCTGAACGTTTCTTTATGTGAATTTGTGCTTGTCTTTATTTGACTATATCATTAGGATCATGGGTCCACTGTGCTTCTGGTTTCAGGCCCCAATCCCAGTGAAGTTAATTATGTCTTTGAAAACAAGATAAGCAGCCTATGAAAGTTCACAAGAACATAAATAATCTGAGATAAAAGAGCGTACTTTGAAATTTGAAACATAATTTACTCTCCACTCTTTGTATCTTTTCAAATTGTGGCCCATTCGTTTGGGGGTTTGGGGGTCTGGCTTATCCGGCAACTAATCATTATGTCTGATTTCTTTCTGTTTTTGTTGGTCATATTCTGAATACAGCAATGTACATCTCAAGCTTAAAGGAAAATAACTGGCCAGGCCCCAGATTTCCCCCTTTCTCTCTACATGCATGCCAGGACTTGAGGGGAGGTGGGTAACATCTGAGAAAAGGTCTTGGGACTTTATAACCCTTTGTTGCTGATGGGCTAATTAAAGGACACGTCTTTCAAAAAGCTCAATAAATAAAGCACAGAGGGATCAGGGTTTTTTGTTTGTTTTGAATTTTATTCTATTTATATTTTTATACAGCGGGTTCTTATTAGTTATCCATTTTTTACATATTAGTGTATATATGCCAATCCCAATCTCCCAAATCATCACACCACCACCCCTCCCCCTGCCACTTTCCCCCCTTGGTGTCCATACGTTTGTTCTGTACATCTGTGTCTGAATTTCTGCCCTGCAAACTGATTCATCTGTACCATTTTTCTAGATTCCACATATATGAATTAATATACGATATTTGTTTTTCTCTTTCTGACTTACTTCACTCTGTATGACAGTCTCTAGATCCATCCACATCTCTACAAATGACTCAATTTTGTTCCTTTTTATGGCTGAGTAATATTCCATTGTATATATGTACGACATCTTCTTTATCCATTCTTCTGTCTTCTGGGCATTTAGGTTGCTTCCATGACCTGGCTATTGTAAATAGTACTGCAGTGAACATTGGGGTGCATATGTCTTTTTGAATTATGGTTTTCTCTGGGTATATGCCCAGTAGTGGGATTGCTGGGTCATATGGTAATTCTATTTTTAGTTTTTTAAGGAACCTCTATACTGTTCTCCATAGTGGCTGAATCAATTTACATTTCTACCTACAGTGTAAGAGGGTTCCCTTTTCTCCACACCCTCTCTAGCATTTATTGTTTGTAGATTTTCTGATGATGCCCATTCTAACTGGTGTAAGGTGATACCTCACTGTAGTTTTGATTGCATGTCTCTAATAATTAGTGATGTTGGGCAGCTTTTCATGTGCTTCTTGGCCATCCGTATGTCTTCTTGGAAAAAATGTCTATTTAGATCTTCTGCCCATTTTTCGATTGGGTTGTTTGTTTTTTTAATATTGAGCTGCAACAGCTGTTTATATATTTTGGAGATTAATCCTTTGTCCATTGATTCGTTTGCAAATATTTTCTCCCATTCTGAGGGTTGTCTTTTCATCTTGTTTGTAGTTTCCTTTGCTTTGAAAAAGCTTTTGTTTCATTAGGTCCTATTTGTTATTTTTGTTTTTATTTCCATTACTCTAGGAGGTGGATCAAAAAAGATCTTGCTGTGATTTATGTCAAAGAGTGTTCTTCCTATGTTTTCCTCTAAGAGTTTTATAGTGTCCGGTCTTACATTTAGGTCTCTAATCCATTTTGAGTTTATTTTTGTGTATGGTGTTAGGGAGTGTTCTAATTTCATTCTTTTATATGTAGCTGTCCAGTTTTCCCAGCACCACTTATTGAAGAGACTGTCTTTTCTCCGTTGTATATCCTTGCCTCCTTTGTCATAGATTAGTTGACCATAGGGTGTGGGGTTATCTCTGGGCTTTCTATCCTGTTCCATTGATCTATATTTCTGTTTTTGTGCCAGTACCATATTGTGTTGATTACTGTTGCTTTGTAGTATAGTCTGAAGTCAGGGAGTCTGATTCCTCCAGGTCCGTTTTTTTCCCTCAAGACCGCTTTGGCTATTCGGGGTCTGTTGTGTCTCCACACAAATTTTAAGATTTTTTTCTTCTAGTTCTGTAAAAAATGCCATTGGTAATTTGATAGGGATTGCATTGAATCTGTAGATTGCTTTGGGTAGTATAGTCATTTTCACAATATTGATTCTTCCAATCCAAGAACATGGTATATCTCTCCATCTGTTGGTATCATCCTTAATTTCTTTCATCAGTGTCTTATAGTTTTCTGCATACAGGTCTTTTGTCTCCCTAGGTAGGTTAATTCCTAGGTATTTTATTCT
This sequence comes from Orcinus orca, assembly GCF_937001465.1. Classification (NCBI taxonomy): domain Eukaryota; kingdom Metazoa; phylum Chordata; class Mammalia; order Artiodactyla; family Delphinidae; genus Orcinus; species Orcinus orca. The sequence continues at coordinate 6,590,315 of NC_064565.1, read as the reverse complement.
TTTTGTTGCGATGGTAAATGGGAGTGTTTCCTTAATTTCTCTTTCAGATTTTTCATTAGTGTATAGGAATGCCAGAGATTTCTGTGCATTAATTTTGTATCCTGCAACTTTACCAAATTCATTGATTAGCTCTAGTAGTTTTCTGGTGGCAATTTTAGGATTCTCTATGTATAGTATCATGTCATCTGCAAACACTGACAGTTTTACTTCTTCTTTTCCAATTTATATTCCTTTTATTTCTTTTTCTTCTCTGATTGCTGTGGCTAGGACTTCCAAAACTATGTTGAATAAGAGTGGTGAGAGTGGACATCCTTGTCTTATTCCTGATCTTAGAGGAAATGCTTTCAGTTTTTCAACATTGAGAATGATGTTTGCTGTGGGTTTGTTGTATATGGCCTTTATTATGTTGAGGTAGGTTTCCTCTACGCCCACTTTCTGGAGAGTTTTTATCATAAATGGTGTTGAATTTTGCCAAAAGCTTTTTCTGCATCTATTGAGATGATCATATGGTTTTTCCTCTTCAATTTGCTAATACAGTGTATCACATTGATTGATTCGTGTATGTTGAAGAATCCTTGCATCCCTGGGATAAATCCCACTTGAACATGGTGTATGATTCTTTTAATGTGTTGTTGGATTCTGTTTGCTAGTATTTTGTTGAGGATTTTTGAATCTATATTCATCAGTGATATTGGTTTGTAATTTTTTTTGGTAGTATCTTTGTCTGGTTTTGGGATCAGTGTGATGGTGGCCTCATAGAATGAGTTTGGGAGTGTTCCTTCCTCTGCAATTTTTTGGAAGACTTTGAGAAGGATGGGTGTTAGCTCTTCTCTAAATGTTTGATAGAATTCACCTGTGAAGCCATCTGGTCCTGGACTTTTGTTTGTTGGAAGATTTTTAGTCACAGTTTCAATTTCGTTACTTGTGATTGGTCTGTACATATTTTCTATTTCTTCTTGGTTCAGTCTCAGAAAGTTATACCTTTCTAAGAATTTGTCCATTTCTTCCAGGTGTCTATTTTATTGGCATAGAGTTGATTGTAGTAGTCTCTTACGATGTTTTGTATTTATGCAGTGTCTATTGTAACTTCTTTTTCATTTCTAGTTTCATTGATTTGAGTCCTCTCCCTCTTTTTCTTGAAGAGTCTGGCTAATGGTTTATCAATTTTGTTTATCTTCTTAAAGAACCAGCTCTTAGTTTTATTGATCTTTGCTATTGTTTTCTTTGTTTCTATTTCATTTATTTCTGCTCTGATCTTTATGACTTCTTTCCTTCTACTAACTTTGGGTTTTGTTTGTTCTTCCTTCTCTAGTTCCTTTAGGTGTAAGGTTAGGTTGTTTATTTGAGATGTTTGTTCTTTCTTGAGGTAGGATTGTATTGCTATAAACTTCTCTCTTAGAACTGCTTTCGCTGCATCCCATAGGTTTCGGATCATCATGTTTTCATTGTCATTTGTCTCTAGGTATTTTTTCATTTCCTCTTTGATTTCTTCAGTGATCTCTTGGTTATTTAGTAATGTATTGTTTAGCCTCATATGTTTGTGTTTTTTATGTTTTGTTCCCTGTATTGATTTCTAATCTCATAGCGTTGTGGTCGGAAAAGTTGCTTGATATAATTTCAATTTTCTTAAATTTACTGAGGCTTGATCTGTTCCCCAAGATGTGATCTATCCTGGTGAATGTTTCATGCGCACTTGAGAAGAAAGTGTAATCTGCTGTTTTTGGATGGAATGTCCTAAAAATATCAATTAAATGTATCTGGTCTATTATGTCATTTAAAGCTTGTGTTTCCTTCTTAATTTTCTGTTTGGATGATCTGTCCATTGGTGTAAGTGAGGTACTAAAGTCCCCCACTATTATTGTGTTACTGTTGATTTCCTCTTTTATAGCTATTAGCAGTTGCCTTATGTATTAAGGTGCTTCTGTGTTGGGTGCATATATATTTACAATTGTTGTATCTTCTTCTTGGATCGATCCCTTGATCATTATGTAGTGTCCTTCCTTGTCTCTGGCAACATTATTCATTTTGAAGTCTATTTTATCTAATACGAGTATTGCTACTCCAGCTTTCTTTTGATTTCCATTTGCATGGAATATCTTTTTCCATCCCCTCACTTTCAGTCTGTGTGTGTCCCTAGGTCTGAAGTGGGTCCCTTGTAGACAGCATATATATGGGTCTTTTTTTGTATCCATTTAGTGAGCCTGTGTCTTTTGGTTGGAGCATTTAATCCATTCATGTTTAAGGTAATTATTGATATGTATGTTCCTATTACCATTTTCTTGATTGTTTTGGGTTTGTTTTTGTAGGTCCTTTTCTTCTCTTTTGTTTCCCACTTAGAGAAGTTCCTTTAGCATTTGTTGTAGAGCTGGTTTGGTGGTGCTGAGTTCTCTTAGCTTTTGCTTGTCTGTAAAGCTTTTGATTTCTCCATAGAATCTGAATGAGATCCTTGCCAGGTAGAGTAATCTTGATTGTAGGTTCTTCCCTTTCATCACTTTAAATATGTCATGCCAGTCCCTTCTGACTTGTAGAGTTTCTGCTGAGAAATCAGCTGTTAACCTTATGGGAGTTCCCTTGTATGTTATTTGGTTATTTGTCTTTTTTCCCTTGCTGCTTTCAATAATTTTTCTTTGTCTTTAATTTTTTCCAGTTTGATTACTATGTGTCTTGTTGTGTTTCTCCTTGGGTTTATCCTGTATGGGACTCTCTGAGCTTCCTGAACTTTGGTGGCTATTTCCTTTCCCATGTTAGGGAAGTTTTTGACTATAATCTCCTCAAATATTTTCTCAGGTCCTTTCTCTCTTCTCCTTCTGGGACCCCTATAATGCAAATGTTGTTGCATTTAATGTTGTCCCAGAGGTCTCTTAGGCTGTCTTCATTTCTTTTCGTTCTTTGTTCTTTATTCTGTTCTGCAACAGTGAATTCCACCATTCTGTCTTCCAGGTCACTTATCCGTTCTTCTGCCTCAGTTATTCTGCTATTGATTCCTTCTAGTGTAGTTATCATGTCAGTTATTGTATTGTTCATCTCTGTTTGTTTGTTCTTTAATTCTTCTAGGTCTTTGTTATTCATTTCTTGCATCTTCTCGATCTTTGCCTCCATTCTTTTTCCAGAGTCCTGGATCATCTTCACTATCATTATTCTTTATTCTTTTTCTGGAAGGTTGCCTATCTCCACTTCATTTAGTTGTTTTTCTGAGGTTTTATCTTGTTCCTTCATCTGGTGCAAGGTTGCCTATCTCCACTTCATTTAGTTGTTTTTCTGGGGTTTTATTTTGTTCCTTCATCTGGTACATCTGCCTTTTCATCTTGTCTATCTTTCTGTGAATGTGGTTTTTGTTCCACAGGCTGCAGGATTGTAGTTCTTCTTGCTTCTGCTGTCTGCCCTCTAGTGGATGAGGCTATCTAAGAGGTTTGTGCAAGTTTCCTGATGGGAGGGAGTGGTGGTGGGTAGAGCTGGCTGTTGCTCTGGTGGGCAGAGCTCAGTAAAACTTTAATCCACTTGTCTGCTGATGGGTGGGGCTGGGTTCCCTCCCTGTTGGTTGTTTGGCCTGAGGGGACCCAACACTGGAGCCTACCTTGGCTCTTTGGTGGGGCTAATGGTGGACTCTGGGAGGGCTCACGCCAAGGAGTACTTTCCAGAACTTGTGCTGCCAGTGTCCTTGTCCCCACAGTGAGCCACAGCCACTCCCCGCCTCTGCAGGAGACCCTCCAACACTAGCAGGTAGGTCTGGTTCAGTCTCCCCTGGTGTCACTGCTCCTTCCCCTGGGTCCCGATCCACACACTACTTTGTGTGTGCCCTCCAAGAGTGGAGTCTCTGTTTCCCCCAGTCCTGTTGAAGTCCGGCAATCAAATCCCGCTAGCCTTCAAAGTCTGATTCTCTAGGAATTCCTCCTCCCATTGCCAGACCCCCGGGTTGGGAAGCCTGACGTGGGGCTCAGAACCTTCACTCTAGTGGGTGGACTTCTGTGGTATAAGTGTTCTCCAGTCTGTGAGTCACCCACCCAGCAGTAATGGGATTTGATTTTATTGTGATTGCACCCCTTCTATCATCCCACTGTGGCTTCTCCTTTGTCTTTGGATGTGGGGTATCTTTTTAGGTGAGTTCCAGTGTCTTCCTGTCAATGACTGTTCAGCAGTTAGTTGTGATTCTGGTGCTCTCACAAGAGGGAGTGAGAGTACGTCCTCCTACTACACCATCTTGAACCAATCCTCAATTGAGTTTTAAATCGAGGGATCGGTTTTAAAGAGAAAGTCAATAGGGAAGAAGACGGCAGTGCTAACAGTGAGATGTTCTTAGCTCTTGATTGCTATTAGAGACTGAGAAGAGAGGTATAGTATCTCAGTTAAGGGTCCTGGGGTCCTGGCTTTAATTTCCACCTCATCTCTTATTAACTGTGTGTCCTTGGACGGGCCCACAGATCAGTTTATTTGTCCATGAAATGGGCATAGTAATAGTACTCACCTCACAGGGTTATTAAGAGGGTTAGCTGAGGGGCAAGCACAGTGTGACTGGGACATATGAAGGGCTACTACCAAAAAGAGAAAAAAGACTTAAAAAATTGCCAAATTATTATTCCAACCAGAAATGGGGTAAGGTAATCATTCACTAAAGGAGAAATGAGATGAGAAAGAGAGAATGCTGTTTGGGTCCGTTTTTTCCTTACTGCTGTGTAACAAAACACCCTACAAGTAGTGGCTTAGAGTAACAGCAGTTGTTTGTTTTGCTCCTGGATCTACTATTTGAATATGGCCTGATGGAGAAGGCTGCTTTGCTTCGTGCAGAGTTAGCTGGGGACTCAGACATCCACTTCCTGAGATGGTCCACTCACACGCTGGCCATTTTCTGGGCTCAGCTGGGTGGAGGGCGGGAGCCTCAGTTCTCTCCACATGGGCCTCTCCACAGGCTGCTTGGGCTTCCTGAGGGCATGGCAACGAGGTGAGTATCCAGGAGGAGCGAGAGATAGCAGTTTCCCAGGCGTGGCCTTTAGAAAGCAGTATGGCATCATTCCACTGCATTCTAGTAGCTGAGTGGCCAGAGAGCCCAGATTCCAGGGAAGGAAACCTCTCAATAGAAGAAATGTTGAAGAGTTCATAGACTTTTTTGTTGTTGTTTGTTTGTTTTTTAATGTTTATTTATTTATTTATTTGGCTGTGCTGGGTCATAGTTGCCACGTGTGGGCTCTTAGTTGTGGCATGCAGGATCTAGTTCCCTGACCAGGGATTGAACCCGGGTCCCCTGCATTGAGAGCACAGACTCTTAACCGCTGGACCACCAGGGAAGTCCCAATAGATGCGTTTTTAAACTGCCATAATATGTAGTCCCAAAGCTTGCTCAGATTTGATTTTCCCATGAGTCTTCTGTACATTTGGTAGGGAATGGATGTCACACAAACATCATTGCTCTCCACATCTTCTGATCTAGAAATGGTTCCTGTATCAGTGAGTAGTTGACAAAGGAGAAGTCCTGCTAAATTGACATGTTATAGTCTACGTTATAGTTTAAATTATACATATGTCTCTGTGGGAAGGCTTCCCTTTTTCTTGATGGTGTTTCTCTCAAAGTTTTGTACATGTGTAATAGCTAATGATTAATTTATTGTGCTGTCTGAATACAGCATCTTGTAATAGTTAGCATTTGTCATGCTTATTATTGTTATCGAACCAAGCTTGGATCTGCTCACCCATGTGCAGCAAAGCCAATCTACAGACACCGGGTCGTGGTGAAGGAAAGTGCAGCATTTATTGCAGGTGCCAAGCAAGGAGTCCAGGCAGCTAGTGCTTAAAAGGGCCAAACTCCTTGGAAGCTTTCAGGGAAAATTTTTTTAAAGACAGAGTGAGGGAGGGGGGCTCTGGGGTGTGTGATCAGCTCGTGGGCATTCTGCTCGGCTGGTGGTGAGGTGATTTGGAGTCAGCGTCATCAACCTTCCAGTTCCAGTGGGTCTGGGGTCTATGTGCTTGTGGGCAGTGTGCAGTTAAGCTCTCCCACCTGGCGGGGGTTTCAGTATCTGCAAAACAGCTCAAAGGACATGGCTCAGAATATTCTCTACAGCCCTTGAGGAGGAACTAAAGATCCTTGAGATTGTATAATGGCTAAACTATTATTGTTTTGTCTTGCTTGATGGTTTTCCTTCCTTTCTGCATTTTCTCACTTCTCTTATTAAATTTACTCTTTGGAACTCAGGGAAGGCCTAGGAGGCTACAGGTTTTCTACAGCAAAGAAGCAGGTAGAGGACGTGAGTGGGGGGGTGTCTGTTCCGGGAAGGCCCCATGGTGTCCTGCTCACTTACATTATCAGTTATTACCATAATTCTCCAAAAAGGAGTCCAGCGCTATTGATGGCAAGATGGTTCACTCATTCCACTCTCTAAACATTGAGACTTTTTAATTAGGGAGGAAATTTGATTTTATGTTATATACAATAAGTTCACAAGATGATTCATTCTCTCAGAAAAACCTTGATTACTCCTGAGACAAACACAATGTTAGATTTTAGGGTAAATGATAAAATAAGATCAGAGTAAAGTAAAAACAAATGTTATATAATTTACTAGAAATTACTGTGGTGTCTGGCCCTCTACTTGCATTTATTTAGAGAAGGGACAAGAAAGAAATTTGAGTTTATGTTAAGTTATTTTATAATATTTCCTTTCTGTGAGGCAAATTTATACTCTTTTCTTCTAATAGGCACAGAGTTTGTACATGATCATAATATAAGTCTAGTATTTAAAAGGTGTGGGTTGGATTTTACTAAAAGTAGGGAATAATTCTTTTAAAATACTTAATATATTTTTATACAGAGCCTTAGCATGTTTGGTTAAATGTTTAAATACTAAAGTAGCAGGGGACTTCCCTGGTGGTCCAATGGTTAAGACTCTGCACTTCCACTGCAGGGGGCGCAGGTTCGATCCCTGGTCGGAGAAGTTCCGCATGCCTCGCAGTGCGGCCAAAAAAAAAAACCACATAAAGTATCAGGGATAAAAGTTGTCATTACCTCCAAAAGGACTAACTTCTATCTGCTTTACTATGTTAATTGACTGCTTTCTATAAGTTATGGAAGAACTCTTCATTCAGGCTCCTATTTGCATCTGAAGATTAATAGGCATATAATATGTATATTTATTCACGTTTCTTCACTGCAGATCAGTTTTAATTGTATTTAGCAATGGGGATTTAGTTGATAATTTTTAAGTTCCCCCAGAATTTAACGGTATTCTGTTTCTTGACATATGGAAAACTCCTAAAAATACTAAACTTCATATTTGCCAAAATTGCTCTTGACCCAAATTAATCTAGACTGTCCTTGATTTATGATGAAGGAAGCCAGCCACACTAATTTGACATCCGTAATGTGAACAGCAGCAATGAAAGCAAAGGTCAGTGCTTCCACTGAATTGGCATTCCTTGCACTGCTGTGTCTCTTTCTGAATCAAGGCCCTTGGAATTTTGTGCCCTTAAGGAACTGTTTGTTTTTCCAACTGGTTAATGCATCAGGAACTTGGCTTCATGTAATCATCATTAAACAAATACTGTGACACTTTTTCTATGGGAATTATCAGAGCTGTGAAATTAGCTACAGATTAGACATACATAAAAAGCCCTAGCAGTTTTTGTTTGTTTGTTCAGGAAAATGCAAACGTTCAGCTTCTAGCAGGAGAACGCTGAGCAGCTGCTGGGGCAGCTCTGAGCAGACCCCTGGGGGTACCAACTGGAGGGCCACGTAGCCCAGGTGGCCTGGGGGTCACTGGCCTGATCTTCAGGGACCAGGTTTGGGCAGTTTCATGCTTCACGTTGACCATTACCCAAAGCTGCTTACATCTTTAGAGGCATGTGTAATTTGTAATGTTAGTTTTATCTACCCAGTGCTGTAAAGGACCTGATGCTCAGTGGGGCCTGAGTGTCTGTTAGGTTGAATTGCCTTGAAAATGTAACGACTTTTATGTACCCTGTATTTCAGAATTAGAAAGCGTCTCAGAGAGTTAAGATGGATGAACTGATACTTCTAGTAGAGCCTGATTTAGGACAGAGTCTATGAGTTTGGTAAGACAAAACAAAACAAACGAACAAACAAAACTATGAAGTATTCATCTCACTGTTGGCTGAAGTGATTACTCTGTATAATGACCCTTGTCTAGAATTTATATCAATGGATGTAATTGACAAAATGAATATCTAGAATTTCCAAATTAATAAGAGAACAGAACAACCCAATAGAAAAATGGGCAAAGAATATGCACAGGCAGTTCATAGGAGAGGGAACCCAAATGGGTACCCATGAGCAGAAGCTCAACCTCAAAGAAATGAAAATGAAAATAAAATGAGATACCATTTCACCCCCATCAGGTTGGAAGAAGTTAATATGTCTGAGAATGCTGTGCTGGTAATCAGATGCTGCTTGTGGAAGGATAGATTGGTCCAAGTGCTTTGGAGGGTGTTTTGGCCGTATGTAGTAAAGCTGATATTTTCACTTTACTGCTAACTTGTAATTCCATTTCTTGGTTATAGCTAGAGCAGCTCTGGTCCAGATGCATAAGGAGTCCCACCCAAGGACTGTCCCCACCACACTGCAGTAGCGAAATGGTGCAAACAACCTAAACGCTTTCAGCACGAGAGTAGAGAAACAAGGATGATGTCGTCATACAATGGACTACTCGTCACTGGTGAAAACGAACCAACAGAACTTCATGGGTCAACCTCAAAAGCATAGTGCTGGGCAAAACCAGCACGTTTTAGAACCACATTGTTGAAAACAAATAGTAAATATTATACATTTTATGGGTACATACGTATGTGGTGATAGTATAAAAATCTGTGGGATTGATGGTGCATCCAGGTGAGGTCACCCCCGGGAAGGCAGGAAGGATCAGAGGCCCCGGGACAGGGGGACAGGGAGCTTCAGCTGTTCCGCAGTGTTTTATTTCTTTACGAATATGACATTGATTTACCCAAAGCAGAAGATTTGATAGAGGTTTGTAGTGGATAAAGGGATCTTTATTTATTCTTCTCAATATTTTTCTTTATATTTGGAATATTTCAGAAATGTTTAAAAGATAAGGAGTTTAAAGCCAAATAAAAATGCTCTTGGCATCGTTTTTCAAACCATGTTTGCACTGTACTGTATCCCCAAAGTCCTACTGACAAAGGGTGATTTCACTTTGCTCCAACAAATCCTCGTTGGGCTCTGTGCGGGACTCGGGGGCTTGGCTGAGGCCGAGCAGGGGAAGCCAGTCGACTCGACTGTGCCTTCAATGAAGCTTGGAGCTCCCAGGCAGACGGGCGCTGGCCGCTGAGGGAGTGGGCCGCGATGTGAAAGCCCACGGCCAGCTCGGCGGCAGCACGAGAGCTGCCCAAACCCCCTACGATCGACCTCGCTCTCCCGGAGTCGGAGCCGGGCGCGAGGGGCAGAGCGGCCGCGCGCGAGGGCGTGCAGAAGGGAGCACGCAGCCCCGGAGAGGGAGGAGCTGCCGGACGGGCCGGGGTGACCTGCCCCAGCCGCGCTCGGGATGCCACCGAACGCCTGGAGGGCTCTGTTCTCCTGCAAACGCGTCCCGCACACTCGGGCCGCCCGGGCGCGTCCCGTAGAAGGAGGGGCCGTCAGGGGAAGCGCAGGGCTCTCTAAGGAGAGCGGGTGGCCTTGTCCCCGTGAGAGCATTTCTCTCCAGCTCCTCTGCTGGTTTGCAGCTTCTAACCGAATAGCCTCTAGCATATTTCGGCCAACGAAAGCCACCGTGTGGTTTCTTCAACACGGGCCAGTTCCAGGCTCTGCAGGGGCCACGGCTTCCCAGGCTGTCCATGACGCCTGCTTTTGCAGCGTCCCCAGGCTCCCCGGGGCCCGTCGTGTGGCAGAGACGCCCTTTCCCTGTGACTGAGCACCCGTAGGTTAAAGCTGCCCGACTCGACAGGTGGCCGACAGAGCTGTTGTCGGGACAGTGGACCTGCACTGAATCCTGGTTCTGTCGCAAACCAGCTGTGTCCCCTTGGACAGGACAGAAACCTGCGCGGCGCCTTGGTTTCCTCTTCTGTCAGTGGAGAAATCATCTTACCACCTGACAGGATTAGCCTAGTTTACTATGGGCTAGCCGTCACCCGGGAATTACTGTATGAGTGTTGGCTGTCCTCATGGTTGTGGTTGTTTATTACATAACCTGAGTTTCTTTTCCTTGATACCAAAACATCTAGTTATAAAGAAAAATAATATTTTCCATTTTTCTTTTCTTTTCTTTCTGCAGCAAAAGCTATGTGATTCCTTTGCAATGCAGTTGTCCTGTAGATTTCGAGTTTCATGTTGCGTTGGTTCAGTCTCATCAAGCCTTTACTGTTGAGCCAACGTCAGGTAAGGAGAATTAATTCTCAAGTTGCCAGAGTTCTCAGGTCGAAGATGATTTGGAAAAGTAGCTCTCAAGTTATGGAGAAGAATAAGCCACATTTGAATAGTTATTTTCAAATGTGTAAGAGTAGCAGACTTTACATGTCTGACATAATGTGAATTGGAACCAGCAATTTGGGAGTAAAAACAGTTTGGGATAATTTGTGTCATGCAGATAATTTATAATAATGCCCAGGTAAATTTCTCCCAGAGTCAAAACTTGAAATCAGAAGTTAATCCATTCTAATTCTAGTTTTGACTCTTGGTACATCCTTGGTTTTGTAGTCACCTTTAATTCATGTTCAAATAAAAGGGAATATTATTTCTTTCCAAGCCTTCAGAATCTTAGTGAAGGGTCTAAGGAATCTGTCTCACAGGTGGCGTAGACCATCCGTCTTTGCACGCCCCAAAGGATATAGGTCCCAAAGATGCTCAGGACCTCTGAGAGTGAAATCTCCGCCTGAGCTGACTTCTGCTTCCCAGTTTCTGTCTCTTGACGTTTAGGTTTCAGATTTAAATATCTGCCCACTGTGATCTGCTGTGAATGCTAAAATCGTTTTGTTTTTATTTTGTATTTTTTCTTATTTTTGGAGGTATAGTTGACACATAAAATTGTTATCTTTTTAAAGTGTACAATGTGATGATTTGGCATATGTACACATTGTGAAAGGATTCCTTCATTGAGTTAATTAATATATCCATCACATCACATAGTTACTTTTTTTTTTTTTGGGTGAAACATTTAAGTTCTACTCTACTCTTAGCAAATTTCAATTATACAGTACGATGTTACCAACTATAGTCACCATGTTTTACATTAGGCCCTCAGACCTTATTCATCCTGCAGTTGGAAGTCTACACCCTTTTATCAACCTCTCCTTTTTCCCTCACCCCTCAGCCCCTGGAAATCACTTTTCTACTCTCTGTTTCTAAGAACTGGGCTTTTTTCTTTTAGATATGCATATAAGCGATACCATGCAGTCTTTGTCTCTGTCTGGCTTATTTTACTCAGCATAATGCCCTCCAGGTTCGTACGTATTGTCGTAAATAGCAGGGTTTCCTTCTTTTTTAAGGCTGAATAATATTCCATTGTATATATGTACCACATCTTCTTTTCCATTCAACTGTTGATGGACACAGATTGTTTCCATACCTTGGGTATTGTGAATAATGCTGCAATGAACATAGGAGTACAGCTATCTCTTCAAAATAATGATTTCATTTCCTTTGCATATATACCCAGATGTAGGACTGCTGGACCGTATGGTAGTTCTATTTTTTTTTAACGTTTTGAGGAACCTCCATACTGTTCTCTGTAGTGGCTGTGCCAGCTTGTATTTCCAACAGTGCACAGGGCTCCCTTTTCTCCACACCCTCACCAGGATTTGTTATCTCTTCTTTTCGATAATAGCCATTCTAATAGGTGTGAGGTGATATCTCATTATGTTTTTATTTACATTTCCCTGATGATTAGTGTTGTTGAACACGTACCTGTTGGCCATTTGTATATTTTCTTTGGAAAAATGTTTATTCAGGTCCTTTGCTCATGGAAAAAAATTGGGTTATTTGGGTTTTTCTGCTACTGAGTTATATGAGATCCTTGTATATCTGGGGTGTTAATGCCTGACTGGATATGTAGTTTGCAAATATTTCCTTCCATTCCATAGGTTGCCTTTTCATTTTGTTGATGGTTTCCTTTACTGTGCAGAAGCTTTTGAATTTGATGTAGTCTCACTTGTTTATTTTTGCTTTTGTTGCTTTTGCTTTTGGTATCAAATCCCCAAAATCATTGCCAAGACCAGTGTCAGGGAGCTTTTTTCTGTGTTTTGTTCTAGGAGTTTTATGGTCAAGTCTTACATTCAAGTCTTTAATCCACTTTGAAATCACGTTTTTTAATGTTTTAAATTTTTATTGAAATATAGTTGATTTACAATGTTGTGTTAGGGTAGGGTGTACAGCAAAGTGATTCAGTTATACATTCATATATATATTCTTTTTTAGATTATTTTCCCTTATAGGTTATTACAAACTATTGAGTAGAGTTCCCTGTGCTATACAGTAGGTCCTTGTTGGTTGTCTGTTTTATATACAGTAGTGTGTACATGTCAATCCCAAACTCCTAAGTAATCCGCTTCCCACATTCACTTTTGTATGTGGTATAAGATAGTGGTTCAGTTTTGTTCTCTTACATGTGGCTGTTAAGTTTTCCCAACACTATTTGTCGAAGAGACTGTCCTTTCCCCTGTGTATGTTCTGGGATCCTTTGTTGCCAATTAATTGACCACGTATGCATGGGTTTATTCCTGGGCTCTCTATTCTTTTCCATAAATCTATTTATCTATCTTTATGTCAATATCATTCTATTTTGATTACTGTAGCTTTGTGATAGGATTTGAAATCACAAAGCATGATGCTTTAGCTCCATTCTATCCCAAGATTGTTTTAGCTACTCTGAGTCTTTTGTGATTCCATACAAATTTTAGAATTGTTTGTTCTATTTCTATGAAAAGTACCGTTAGAAGTCTGATAAGGTTGCATTGAATTTGTACATCTCTTTGGATAGCATGGACATTTTAACAATATTAATTCTTCTAATCCATGAACATGGAATATCTTTCCATTTATTTGTGTCTTCTTCAATTTCTTTCATCAATGTCTTATAGTGTACAGGTCTTTCACTTCCTTGGTTAAATTTAGGCCTCATCACAAGAAGAATTTTTTCTTTTCTTTTTATTGTATCTATTTGAGATAGTAAACATTAATTAAACCTGTTGTGGTCATCGTTTCACAAATATGTAAATCAAACCATCATGCTGTGTACCTTAAACTTATACAGAAATGTATGTCAATTATTTCTCAATAAAACTGGAAAATATTTATTCCTAGGTATTTTATTCTTTGTGTTGCTATTGTAAATGGGATTGTTTTGGGGGGTTTTGTTTTTAATTTTTATTTTATTTTTGGCTGTGTTGGGTCTTCATTGCTGTGTGCGGGCTTTCTCTAGTTGCGGCGAGCGGGGGCTACTCTTCATTGCGGTGTGTGGGCTTCTCATTGCGGTGGCTTCTCTTGTTGCGGAGCACGGGCGCAAGGGCTAGCGGGCTTCAGCAGTTGTGGCTCGCGGGCTCAGTAGTTGTGGCTCTTGGGCTCCAGAGAGCAGGCTCAGTAGTTGTGGCTCACGGGCCCAGCTGCTCTGTGGCATGTGGGATCCTCCCAGACCAGGGATCAAACCAGTGTTCCCCGCATTGGCAGGCAGATTCTTAACCACTGTGCCACCAGCGAAGTCCCCAGTGGGATTGTTTTCTTAATTTCACTTTCTGATGGTTTGTTGTTGGTGTATAGAAACACAAGTGATTTTTCTATATTGATTTGTATCCTGCAACTTTACTGACTTTTTAAATTAATTCTAACAGGTGTTTTTGGCGGAGTCTTTAGGGTTTTCTGTAGTTTTCTGAAGCACCGTGCCTGGGATCTGGGAAGATAAAAGAGCTCTGGGGCCTGGTGTCTGCCTTAGGGGCTTGCAGTCTAGTTGGGTGACTGGTAAACATAGCAGGGTGACAGCTGGGGTGGCACCCGGGGATCGCAGGGTGATGGAGTGTCGGGGGTGGAGGCTCCTGGGGGTGGTGCTGTAACACATAGGCTGACGCAGGCTTTGAAGTTTTATTTATGGAGCTGGGACACCTGTAACGAGCAGGCACTTGCTTTTGTGAGACTTAGTAGGGGAGGCAGACGGCAGAGAGATGGTTTCAGGGGTGGGAATCAGCGGCTGAAAGAAGACTTGGAGGAAGGGCTTTCCAGGTCGGGGAACGGCGATGCCAAGGCCCTGGGGTGCAGGAGCCTGTGTCTGGGGATTGGAGCAGAGGCCGCTCTCCTCTTCACCTGAGGCTGATGTCCCCGGCGCTCAGACAGCTCCTTGTGCTTCACTTGCTTCCCCAAGTCCTGCTCTGTACTCATGCCATGACTTGGGAGTTTATCTTCACTTGCTTATTTCTTTTTGTTTGCTATCCCAACTAGCATGTAAACTCTGGGAACTCTGGGACTTTGCTTTGTTTATTGCTGTATCTCAAATGCCTAAAAGAGTGCCTGGCACCCAGCAGTGCTCAGTGAGTGCTTGGATGGCTGAAGGAAAGGGCTGTGCGGTTGGCACAGAGAGAAAGGCAGAGGGTGGACCACGATTCAGAGGCCATGGATGGGAAGGGTGGTGCCAGGCATTTATGAGGGGGTACAAGGCCTCTGCAGGGGCCATAGGAAGGCCCGATGCACCGGACAGAGGGAACCACCTAGAAAGCAAACCAGAGAGCCTTCAGTGGAAGTCAGAAACATTAGCCCCTCTCACACTTAGGGCATGGATCCTCCCTCCCTCCCTGCCTTTTATTTTCCTTTCCATGTTTTTTGAACACTTACTGGGTTCCAAGCCCTGCTGGCGCCAGAGATACAAAGGAGAAATAAACATCGTGTGATATCTGACTTTGGAGAGAACAGTCATCCATCCTGAAGATTTGAAAGGAGAGAAGCAAATTACACAAAAATATAGGGAACTGAATAATTTGGACACGAGCTTTTATGTGTGTTCCTTGCTTTTCCTTGTGGCTTACAGCATGAACATTGACATGTGGGAATTAGCTTAAAGATGATGGTTCTGGGAATTCACTTCTGAGTCAGTAACGCTGATTGATAGGTATATGTTTATATAACTGACACAATCGAGTTATTATTATAAAGAATTGAGGTAGTAGTTGGATAAATAAGATCAGTGTAAACATGCAGCAGTTGATTCACGTGTATTTAATGAAAAGACTATATAAAGATAGTAGAAACACTGATGCTTCTCACAGGGAGAATGTATTTGTGTGTGTGGTGTGTGTGGTGTGGTGTGTGTGTATATGGTGTGTGTGTGTATGGTGTGTGTGTGTGGTGTGGGGTGTGTGTGTGTGTGTATGGTGTGTGTGTGTGTATGGTGTGGTGTATGTGGTGTGTGTGTATAGTGTGTGTGTATGATGTGTGTGTGTGTATGGTGTGTATGTGTGGTGTGTGTGGTGTGTATGGGGTGTGTGGGGTGTGTGGGGTGTGTGTGTGTATATGGTGTGTGTGTGTGTGGTGTGTGTGTGTGTGTGTATGGTGTGTGTGGTGTGTGGGTGTGTGTGTGTATGGTGTGTGTGTGGGGTGTGTGTGTTTATGGTGTGTGTGTGGGGGGTGTGTGTGTGTGTGTATGGTGTGTGTGTATAATGTGTGTGTGTGTGTGGGGTGGGGTGTGTGTGTGTGTGGTGGGGTGTGTGTGTGGTGTGTGTGTGTATGGTGTGTGTGTGGGGTGTGTGGGGTGTGTGTGTGTGGTGGGGTGTGTGTGTGTATGGTGGTGTGTGTGTGGTGTGTGTGTGTGTGTGTGTGTGGTGTGTGTGTGTATGGTGTGTGGGGGGGGTGTGTGGGGTGTGTGTGTGGTATGTGTGTATGGTGTGTGTGGTGTGTGTGTATAGTGTGTGTGTGTATGGTGTGGTGTGTGTGGTGTGTGTGTATAGTGTGTGTGTATGGTGTGTGTGTGTATGGTGTGTATGTGTGGTGTGTGTGGTGTGTATGGTGTGTGGGGGTGTGTGGGGTGTGTGTGTGTATATGGTGTGTGTGTGTGTGTGGTGTGTGTGTATGGTGTGTGTGGTGTGGGGGGTGTGTGTGTGTGTGTGTGTATGGTGTGTGTGGTGTGTCGGGGTGTGTGTGTATGGTGTGTGGGGGTGTGTGTGGGGTGTGTGTGTGTTTATGGTGTGTGTGTGTGTGTGTGTGGTGTGTGTGTATAGTGTGTGTGTGTGTGGTGGGGTGTGTGTGGTGTGTGTGTGTGTGGTGTGTGTGTATGGTGTGTGTGTGGTGTGTGTGGGGTGTGTGTGTGTGTGGTGTGTGTGTATGGTGTGTGTGTGGTGTGTGTGTATAGTGTGTGTGTGTATGGTGTGTGTGGGGGGGTGGGGGGTGTGGGGTGTGTGTGTGTGTATGGTGTGTGTGGGGTGTGTGTGGGGTGTGTGTGTATGGTGTGTGTGTATGGTGTGTGTGTGGGGATGTGGGGTGTGTGTGTGTTTATGGTGTGTGTGTGTGTGGTGTGTGTATGGTGTGTGTGTGGTGTGTGTGTATAGTGTGTGTGTGTATGGTGTGTGTGTGTATGGTGTGTGTGGGGGGTGTGTGTGTGTGTATGGTGTGTGTGTGTATGTGTGTGTATGGTGTGTGTGTGTTTATGGTGTGTGTGGTGTGGTGTGTGTGTATATGGTGTGTGTGTGTGTATGGTGTGTGTGTGGTGTGGTGTGTGTGTGTGTGTGTGTGGTGTGTGTGTGTATGGTGGGATGTGTGTATGGGGTGGGTGTGTGTGTGGTGTGTGTGTGTGGTGTGGTGTGTGTGTATATGGTGTGTGTGTGTGTATGGTGTGTGTGTGGTGTGGTGTGTGTGTGTGTGTGTGGTGTGTGTGTGTATGGTGGGATGTGTGTATGGGGTGTGTGTGTGTGTGGTGTGTGTGTGTGGTGTGGTGTGTGTGTATATGGTGTGTGTGTGTGTGTGGTGTGTGTGTGTATGGTGGGATGTGTGTATGGGGTGTGTGTGTGTGTGGTGTGTGTGTATGGTGTGTGTGGTGTGTATGGTGTGTGTGGGGTGTGTGGAGTGTGTGTGTGTGTATGGTGTGTGGTGTGTGTGTGTGTGTGTGTATGGTGTGTGTGGTGTGTGGGGGTGTGTGTGTATGGTGTGTGGGGGGGGTGTGGGGTGTGTGTGTGTTTATGGTGTGTGTGTGTGTGTGTGTGTGGTGTGTGTGTATGGTGTGTGTGTATAGTGTGTGTGTGTGTGGTGGGGTGTGTGTGGTGTGGGTGTGTGTGGTGTGTGTGTGTATGGTGTGTGTGGGGTGTGTGTGGGGGGTGTGTGTGTGTGGTGTGTGTGTATGGTGTGTGTGTGGTGTGTGTGTATAGTGTGTGTGTGTATGGTGTGTGTGTGTGTATGGTGTGGGGGGTGTGTGGGGTGTGTGGGGGGGTGTGTATGGTGTGTGTGGTGTGTGTGTGTGGTGTGTGTGTATGGTGTGTGTGGGGGGATGTGGGGTGTGTGTGTGTGTGTATGGTGTGTGTGTGTTTATGGTGTGTGTGGGGGTGTGTGTGGTGTGTGTGTGTGTATGGTGTGTGTGTGTATGGGGTGTGTGTGTGTGTGTGTATGGGGTGTGTGTGTTTATGGTGTGTGTGGGTGTGTGTGGTGTGTGTGTGTGTGTGTATGGTGTGTGTGTATAGTGTGTGTGTGGGGTGTGTGTGTGTGTGTATGGTATGTGTGTGTGTATGGGGTGTGTGTGTACGGTATGTGTGGGGGGTGTGTGTGTGTGTGTCAGCCTCTTTGCTGGGACTTGGCAGGAAGAGAACGCATCACGTTTTCTCATGTCTTTCCTCCCAGGAATAATACCAGCGAACGGGAAGATGGATGTGACAGTGACGTTTACCCCCTTTCAGTGTGGGATCGCACAGATAAAAGTGCAGCTGTGGATTGCACAGTTCAACTCGCAACCATACGAGTGTGTCTTCACCGGCACGTGCTACCCCAACATGGCTTTAAAGTACGGCTGCCTTGGGGGGCTTCTGTGTATTCTTCAAACTTTTTCAAAACCCCAGGTCTTCCTTCCTTCCATTCTGTGTTTCTTTCTTGTAGCAGAATGCCATCAAAAGCGTACTTACTATGCCTGAAACTAATATACTGTTTTCTGTCAATTCTATGTCAGTTTTAAAAACTTATTTAAACGATGAACCTTCATAAAATACACTTAAGATACAACAGCAATGCAGAGGATAGCTCTGCACTTGTAGCCGTAGTTGCTTCTGGCAAGAGGGGAAGAGATGACTGAGGAAAGGAAAATTTCACAGTATAAACCCCAACCTTGGAAAACCCTTACAAATATTTTGAAAATGGTAAAGAAAAAGTTTGATTTTCTCCTCTCCCCTCCACGCACAGGTACACATCACACAGTAACATCATTAGGCATATTAAATAAAGTGGAGTAACAACCTAGTATCAAAATAAGAACTAACTCCACGGTTTATTATATATTTATGTTATTATTCTTTTTCTAAAGAGCCAAAGCAGCTCAAGTCAACTATAGACTCTTCGTGTGGCCCGCTGAACCCAAATCTTGGAAGTTCCCACAGTAGAACTAAAATGAGTCAGCCGATGAAGAAGTAGCATTGGATGTAACTGAAAAGCAGTGCTCATTCTTCTGGTGTCAGTTACTGGCCGAGCAGAACACCACTGGCCAGCTCGGGTCACGTGCTGCGACACACAAACTGCCTCCTTAACGGCATCGCCTGAGTGGGACGTTGACTTGCCCCTCTTTGACCTTGACTTCCACAGGCGTGTTCGTACATACAATGGCGCAGTGCACGGCCCAGGCTCCGTACGAGAGTGGGAGCAGACCTTTCCTAACTGATGTTTTGGTTTCCCAACTGGAGTTTAACGTCTTGTTTAGAGCACTCTTGATGTTTTCCAGGACTGTGTCTCCCCAGGCTGCAGGTGGGGCTAGAACAGACATTCCACCAGGAAGGTGAAAAGTGGCCCAGCTGCAGTGTGTTCTGAAGGTGTCATAGTTGCTTTTTTGTTTCAGAGTTGGGTACATGATGGATGCACTCACGTATGTCCTGACTTTGGCACTGCCAGTTCCACATAACTCTTTGGTTTCTCGTTTTCTCATTTCCATCCTTAACACTAGCAATTAGACTTCCTAAGGAGACTGGGTTTTTTGCTGTTGCTGTTAATTTTCATTGGAGTATGGTTGCTTTAGGAGACTGGTTTTTAACACCCTCAGAAATTTGGGGTTGTTTCCCAGATATTTACGGCAGAGGTGGTATCAGAGCTCTGTTGAGATGCAGATGCCGGGCCACAGCTCACTTGTCCCTGCACCTCACAGCGCGTCAGTCAGTGTGGACAGGTTCTCCCGTGCCGTGACCTTTCAGGACTCTCACACAGGCCACGTTAAGTTTGGGATCGCAGGCCTGTGGCCCATGTTGTGCAGTGGGGCCGGGTCAGTAGGCGCTAGGCCAATGCACCTGGCATGTCAGAATGCATGAATGGTCTCAGTCTCTCATCTTACCTCTGTAACGTCATGGACACGTGTCATCCCACCAAACACGTGTTCACACATTCTTGCTTAAGAAAATGCTGTCATGGGTAGCATTCATAAACATACGTGGTTCTACTACATCTCATGATAAATAAGCAGCTTCTGCAGACATGGAAGCAGCCCTGTCTATACCTGCCTATGTTTAAAGCAGTTTTCATTCGCAGAAAAGATCTCAAACATTAACCTGAATCACTTTTTTTTTTAAAGATCTTGCTACAAACAGTGGGAAAAATTATTCTTTTACTAGGAACATAAATCAATGTAAGAGTTTTTCAATGTGGTAAGTAAATTTAGCTGTGGAAATCCAACAGCCCAGAAATGATTATGCTGGACGCTGAGAGCATTTTTCAGCATGTCCTGTTTTCCACTTGTTAGGTTCTTTGAGAACATAAGGAAAACAGCCATCGAGCAGCTGTTTGTATATGATTATGCTCTGTTATCCTGACCTTGCATTTATTTTAGTAAACCACTGTTTTAGCACTCAGATTGATTTTTAGTTTAGATATAGTATTGATATTTAATGGACTATAAGTCATGGTATTATTGGAAAGAACTAAAATTAGGAGCCTTGAGTTGTTGCATTACATACTAATTTAATAATCTGTTTTCAACTCTAGGTTAGAAGAATTTGAAAGATTCAATACTCTTTCTAGGAAAGTAGTTGTTCCTCCAGAAAAGGCAAGGACACATGTACATTTTCACCGATTGCCAGCAAAGGCAAAGCCTCCCAAGATTAAGGTAAAGTGGGCGTTATGTGAACCACGATGGAAGGAATGACAGAGAAGGCAAATAATGACTTTTCCCTCCTGGTTTGGTCTCAGGAAATCGAATATCAGAACTTGAGATTTCCAGTAGATTTATCGAATCCATTTGCTGTGGCAACTGTTCTAAACCAAGAACCAGGAAAATTGAAGATTAAAGAATTAAGAGAAGGTAAGCAGTTGATCCTCCGTAAATCAGCCCCTGGGCAGAATCTGAAGCAGCAGCAAAACTCAGTTAGATCGCTGTTTTGTTTTGCCATTAGAAATGTGTTTTTCTCTCAGCCAGTGATTCTGATTTGATTACTGGTATAATCGTGTTTGCTCCCTCCCTCAGTTTTGGACCAAGGCACTGAGGTTTCAAAAACAAGACAGATGAAGGAAACACTCTTTGAACAGAAAGTCAGACAGAACACTTACGAAGAGCTCAGAAATCACCTTAAGTGGTAAATATCGCACAATTATTTGCATCAAGTGACGGTGGTTTTGGTAATCCATGAGACATGAGACACAATGAAATGTAATACCTTTTTATGCCCTTTGAAAATTTTGATTATTCTCTCCCCTTTAATGGACCTTCTGTTTCAGAGTGAAGTTTCTATTGGGAATAAACTAATGTGACCAAACCATGCTGTTTCCTAAGCATGACCAGTGGCAGAGCCAGAGTGCACCCCCCTTGCTCAGGACCGATCTGGGTGACAGGCACCCCGGGTCTTGCCCCGTCACCTCTCACCCCACCCCGAGCCCCCTGTGTCCTGGGCTGTGTGCCTCAGAGGCCATCCGGGGATCCCGGCAGTGCAGGCTGGGCTCGGGGAGGCTCCCGGTGGAGGTTTTCAAACTCAGATGCGAGGCTTCTTCTTTGTGCTCCTGCAAACAAAATGGAACCCTTTTTACAAATTTTTACCAGATCATACCAGGCATATCTACGTGTACAGATTCAGCTGAAGTAACTTTAGAAACTCTTAAACTGAGTTCAAAAGGAGACTCCTGGAGGAACTTCCCTGGCGGTCCAGTGGTTAAGACTCTGGGCTTCCACTGCAGAGGGTACGGGTCCCATCCCTGGTCGGGGAACTAAGAGCCCACATGCCGCCCAGACAGGCCACGCACCCTGAGCTCTGGGGCCGGCCCAGGTGTCCCCACCCTGCCACCCCCTCAGGAGAAACAGCCCCTTCTGTGAATTCACAGAATCCTGTGTGAGCCTGTACTCGGGGTCTGGCCTCAGTTGAACAGGGCGTATGCCAGGTTACCCAGGACCATTTTTTAAAAATACTCTTTCCCTGTTGTAAAAAATGTGGACACATTGTCATTGTAGAAACTTGGAGATTTTATTTTGAGTGTAGAAGAGGAAAAAAAAAAATCACTGTTAGTACAGTGACCACTGTTAACCCTCGTGTTTTCCCTTCCACCTATGCTTCTTTGTAACAGACTCAAAATCACATCCTAAATTTTGTTTTTTGTTTATTTATTTATCTATTTATCTATCTATTTATTTGTTTTGGGCTGTGTTGGGTCTTCGTTGCGGTGCGTGGGCTTCTCATTGTGGTGGCTTCTCTTGTTGCAGAGCACGGGCTCCAGGTGCGCGGGCTCAGTAGTTGTGGCGCATGGACTTAGTTGATCCGCGGCATGTGGGATCTTCCTGGACCAGGGCTCAAACCCGTGTTCCCTGCATTGGCAGGCGATTCTTAACCACTGCACCACCAGGGAAGTCCCTAAATTAACTTTTTTTTTTGCAGTACGTGGGCCTCTCACTGTTGTGGCCTCTCCCATTGCGGAGCACAGGCTCCGGACGCGCAGGCTCAGCGGCCATGGCTCACGGGCCCAGCCGCTCCGCGGCATGTGGGATCTTCCCAGACCGGGGCACGAACCCGTGTCCCCTGCATCGGCAGGCGGACTCTCAACCACAGCCCCACCAGGGAAGCCCCCTAAATTTACTTTTGATCATGTGTTGTTCACTTACTACTTTCTCCCTACTTTTTTGTTTAAAAGATTTTAACCCCGCCAGTAAGAGGCACACACATTGATGTAGGGTCAGTGGTTAACGCCACGCGCGTGCACACGCGCACAAATGCACAGGCGCAGACACACCCTTTATCCCCCTGAGCCCTTTGAAAGCGAGTTGCAGGTACAAGTGCCATGAACCCTCGCCCCTAAAGGCTTTAGCATGTAGCTCCTAAAAGCAGGGACATTCTCCAACATCACCATAATCACTACCAAGAGGTTTACCATTGATGAAGCACCAAATAATCAGCCTATATGCAGATTTACCTTGTTGTCCCAGTAATGACTCTTATACCAGGGGGTTTTGGGTTTTAAAGTGGGGAATCCAAGGTCCAATCAAAGATCATACAATTTGTGTGTAGTTTTCATATCTCTTTAGTTTCCTTTAATCTAAGACAGTTCTCCAGAACTTTAAAAACCACAGCTACTGTATCCTTGTTTTGTTCTCTTTTTTTTTTGGCCACGCCGTGCAGCTTTCGGGATCTTAGCTCCCCAACCAGGGATCGAACCCAGGCCCTCGGCGGTGAAAGCCGAGAATCCTAACCACTGGACCTCCAGGGAACTCTGCTACTATATACTTTGAACACATATCAGACTCCATGATGGGTACATTACATACCAGAGGTGTTTTAAGTGTGATGAAATTCACATCACATAAAATGAACCATTTTAACCATTTTAAAGTGTACAAGCCAGAAATTATTAGCACGTTCACGGTGTTGTGCAACTGTCACCACTTTTTTCCAGAACATTTTCATCCCTCCAGAAAGGAAGCCCGTCATAAGCATGAAACAGTCACGCCCCGTCCTCTTTCCCCAGCCCCTGGCGACCACTAATCCGCTTTCTGTCTCTGTGACATTGCCCCTTATTTCACATGAATGCAATCGTAGAACACATGGCCTTTAGTAACTGGCTTCTTCCACCATTCGTGTGTTCAAGCTTCATCCACATCACAGCACCTGTCAGTACTTCATTCATGTTTATGGCTGAATAAGATTCCATTTTATGGACATACTACACTGTGTTTATTCACTCATCAGTTGATGGACACTTGGGTGGTCTCCACCTCTTGGCTATTTTAAATAATGCTGCTACGAACATTTATATACAGGTTTTTGTGTGAACTTATCTTTTCAGGACACTTGGGTGTATGCGTAAGAGAGGAATCGCTGGGTCGTACGGTCATTGTATGTTTACCTTTTTGAGAACGGCCAAGCTGTGCTCTACGCGGCTGCAGCAGTTGACATTCCCACCCGCAACTTGCGAAGCTTCCAGTTTCTCCCCCTCCTTGGCATTCCTGTTATTTCCCTTCATTATGATTGTTGTCACCATCATCATCATGAATCGTCACCCAAGGGGGTGTGCAGTAGTGGTCCATCACTGTGCTTTTGATTTGCATTTCCCTAATGGCGACTGGGGTTGAGCATCCAGGTTTCTTTATTCATAAATATTTTGGTGTGTGTCACTAGAAGCTGAGCTTCGTCTTGTGGAACACATTATTCACCCGACTTGTGTTGCTGTGGTCTCTGCAGCTTCTCTGCCCCACGGTGTGTCCTCCCTCTTCAGCTGTGCAGTATGGCTAAGACACTCCATCCTGAAGTCGACTATGGTATTCTGATGGGTTCTGGAAGCTGGTTTTTTTCTCCCCAGGCAGGTACACCTCGGTAAAGATCACATGTCCCTTAAATTTAAAAAAGACCTTACTGAGGAGCGGCAGAGAGTAAACAACAAATACAAGGTCAGGATCACTGCTTTTCGATGTCATTTATTTCACTAAATATTGTTAATTCCTGCTGTATGCAAGATGTCATATAAGGAGAGAAAACCTTACAATTAAGTTGGGACGGGAGGCTGATAACCAGCCCTCGGTTAACTGTAGATCGAGGCTGCCTGTAACTGTCACCGAGACCACTGCTGAGCAGCGTGGGGCTTCAGAGTCCAGCTAGCAGGGGACTCATCTAGCTGGAAAGCTTCCTAGAAGACACGGTATACGTTTGAAAAGCAGTAAAGAGGAGAAAGGCGCCCAACTTAGAGGCAGGGAATGGCTCCGGTTTGGGCTGGAATGCTGGGCGTGAGCTGCAGAGCACGAAGGTAAGAGAGACCCAGAGACGGTGACCAGGAGCGAAGCCAGAGCCAAGTCCAGACCAAAGCTGGAGGCTGCGCCCTGTGACAGGAAACCGAGCAAAAGCGAGAGGGAGGGAGGGTGCAGAGCAAGTGGGCACGGGAACCACGCGGCCCAGACCCTCGGGGGCGGCGGCTTCTTGCTCAAGGGAGACGGCCAGTAATGCTACATTCTGAATGTTCATCGTAAATGAGTAGAGTCTAAATAGAGGTACAAGAAGTTTCCCTCCTCTTTCGTCTAACAACGCATTTGCCAATCCCTTCTTTAAATTCCCTCTATTTTATTTGACTTTTAGTCGTCATGGAGTTCAGGGTCTCTCCCCACGGAATCTGTATTTTGAACCTAAGGTCCCCCGTCTCAAACTCAACCTCCTGCTGCGTGCAAATCAGACTGGACAGCTCACCACCCTGGTGACAATCATAGACATCTGTTATTTCTTGTTTTCTTTGATTGCAGTAGAGTTGATTTACATTGTGTTAGTTTCAGGTATACAGCTCAGTGATTCAGTTACACACACACACACACACACACACACACACACACACACACACATCTATTCTTTTTCAGATTCTTTTCCCTTAGAGGTTATTACAAAATATTGAGTAGAGTTCCCTGTTCTCTCCAGTAGATCCTCTCATTTTCGAGTAGGGTGTTAATGTTTTGGTCAGATTTCTTCCGATTTAGTCTATAAAAATGTTTGTGAACAGCATACCTGAAAGCCAAGCTAGTTTTAGAAGTTACCTAATACAGAAATAATAAAAACCACAGAGAGGCAAGAGCTAACACATGTGTGCATGTGCACGGCCCTCTTACCGTGGAGGCAGGTGTGGGGAGACACTGAGCCAAGCCCGGCGGCCTTCCTGGGAGCAACCAGGCAGTGCCAGTGGCTCCGGGGTAGGGGAGATTGCTCGGGGGCCAGGGAGCAGGCGGCAGGGACACCTCTCCACAGAAGGGACAGACCCCCAACTTCCACCACCCAGGAAAGGGAAGGGATCACGTGCCTTTGACCAATGGCTTAATGGGTTTCTACCAGTTTCAAAGAGAAATACAGTTGTGTGCCTTTGTATTCCATTTTAACACTTTTGATGATTGAAAATCCCAGCTAGATAGAGGAGATCCTGTTTTGGATGACGAATTCCAGCGACTCAAGACAGAAGTTCACCCGAAACGGGTTGTACGCGACCTGGAAGAAGTAAGTAACTTTCTTTATTTGGAATCTAATTATCAGGAGCTCTTTATATGCTTATTTTTTAAGCATATAAACAATTTTATAGAAATCCTTTTACCAAGAGATTTTTAATAGTTTTTAATTTGCTTACCTTTCGGGGTGTTTTTTCTTATGACATATCCACAAGTCAGGCATCAATTTGTAGTTGTTTCCCTTGAAATTAACAGCCTTGTATATGGGCCCCTGCTTCCCACACCTCCGATTTCTCCTCTTGGTCTCCTTTGTTCTTCCCCTTTGCTGCCCGTGCCCCTGTCCGCAGGTCCTCAGGGTGGGTCCCTGGGTGGGTTCCTGGCCCCCTCCCCTCCCCTTGTAAGAAGACAGCCAGTCAGACGCCAGAGCTCTGGTCCCAGCTCCACCTCAGATTTGGGACCCGGGAAGAACCCTCTGAGCCCTCGTGCCCTGGTGTCCTCAAACGTGAAGTGGGGACAGTAGCCACCCCCCCCCCCGGAGTTTCCTCTGTCATGTGATAGTTTCTGGTTAAAACCCCAATTTTTAATTTTTTTTACTTAAAGAAATTTTTTTGAAGCATAGCTGATTTACAATGTTGTGTTAATTTCTGCTGTACAGAAGTGATTCACTTATACATATATATATACATTCTTTTTCATATTCTTTTCCATTATGTTTTATCACAGGATAGTGAATATAGTTCCCTGTGCTCTACAGTAGGACCTTGTTGTTTACCCCAATTTTTAATTTTAACAACGAAAAAATGCTTCCCAGTCTCCCCACCTCCACCATTCTCAGTTTTCTCTTCTGGGTCTGCACGCCTGCACTGTTTTTACCTCTTTCCACCCCCCCCGCCCCGCCCCATCTCATCTGGCCACACAGTTGTGCTAATCGCTCTTCCACAAGGCCATCCCCCGGTCCACCTTCACGGCTCACCCTCAGCTCATCCTGCAGGTGAATCGTTTGTGTTCCGCCCCTCTGCCCTCTCCTCCATGGCCCACTGCCCGGGCCAACGCAAGACTGACTCACTTCCGATGACTGTCTTCACGTTGCTCCCCTGTTCAGTGACCTGCAGCGCCCAAGGCTCTAGCCAGCATCACGACACCCCCAGACACCCTTTCCTTCCCAGTCATTACTGATCCACACACGCTTGTGCCCCCGGTGTGTGGGCTCCACTGGGGACCACACGGTCTGGCCTCCTGCTTCTGCAGCATCCCAGCACCCAACGCAGGGTTCTGATTTCTGTGTGACTTTATTCTTCCTCTCTAGACTGTACATTTCGTTCTTTCTTTTTTTTTTTTTTGATGTAATAGTCACAGTTTTCTAAAAAGAAAACTCTTAACAAATGAGGGAAACAGAAGCTTTTGTAAACTCATAAATTGATTTTTCAAAAAAATTACAGTAAAAGTCATTCTAATTGGCGAAAAATTAGAGGTACTCTATATACAAGCAAGTACAAACTCTTTTATTCAATATTGTGTTAGAGGTTCTGGATAGTACAGTATGATAAGAGAAAGATACAAGAAAAGTTATAAGTATTGGAGAGAAAGAAATAAAAAGATCATTGATTTTATATGATATAATTAACTATGATTGTAGAAAATCTAAAAGCATCTATTGCCAGATTAATTAAACCTACTGAATTTGTAAGAGAATTTGGGAATTGCATATAAAATCATTATACAAGAATATCTACTGTATTTTCATATACAAGAAATAAAACGTTAACATATACTTTAATAGACATGTAATTTATAATAGCAAGCAAGTACCTAGAAGCAAATCTAACAATTACAAACTTTACATTAAAACAATAACAAAGATCTAAATAAATTGAAAGATATTTATAGATGTCTTATGGAAGAGAATAAGCATTGTAAAGATGTTACCTTTTTCCAAATTGATCTACAGATTAAATGCAATCCCAATTAATACCTCAGTAGGCTTTGTCATGGAATTTTGTAACTCTTTAAGTACATATATATGTATATATACACAACATGAACATGAATATTATGTATATATACGTATACATATGAAAGAGCAAAGGCTCAAGAATTTTTTTAACTTAAAATGAATAAACCGGGGGAGAGGACTTTCTCTGAAGGAGACAAAGCTTTTTGACCAAGTTGGATCATTAAGGCAGTGTGGTATTATTGGCATACGGATAGACAAAAGAGAAATGAAACCAAATAGAAAGACAGAAACAGATCCACATATGTATCGAGTCTTGATATATGATAGATGTGGCATTGTAAATCACTTGGAAAATGAGATTAGATTGTACATTTCTTTTTTTTTTAATATAAATGTATTTATTTATTTATTTTTGGCTGTGTTGGGTCTTTGTTGCTGTGTGCGGGCTTTCTCTAGTTGCAGCAAGGGGGGTTACTCTTTGTTGCAGTGTGCGGGCTTCTCATTGTAGTGGCTTCTCTTGTTGTGGAGCACGGGCTCTAGGCACGTGGGCTTCAGTAGTTGTGGCTCGTGAGCTCTAGAGTGCAGGCTCACTAGTGGTGGCGTACGGGGCTTAGTTGCTCCGCAGCATGTGGGATCTTCCCAGACCGGGGATCGAACCCGTGTGCCCTGCACTGGCAGGTAGATTCTTATCCAGTACGCCACCAGGGAAGTCCCTAGATTGTACATTTCTTGAAACCCAAATCTTGTCTTCCACTTTTGGTCCCTAACCCAAGAAGTATTCCCTATAATGCTGTGTACACCAAAAGTGCTTAATAAGTGCTCATTAAATGGAAGAACAAATAATAACTTGGTTTGGGATCCAACTCTGAAACATTTTTATTAAATGCTTTTAAGCCAGGAGTTAAAATTTAAATCTAACATGCACCTATATTTTGTGTTCACAGAAAACCAGGGAATTTCATCCTAATTTTGATCCGCTCGTAAATAACACTTGGGTCAACAGGTTCTGGGCGCAGAGACGGTTTCAGCAAGCAGCACGCAAGGTAAGTTTCAGCACCAGGTTGAAAATTTAATTTCTTTAGTTATCAGCACAGGGAAATTGAACAGTGAGGTTTTTTTTTATAGCAGCTTTATTGAGATGCAATTCACATGCCTTAAAATTCACTCCTGTAAAGTGTACAGTTCAGTCGTTTTTAGTGGAGTACGGCCATCACCACTATCGGATTTTAGGGCGTTTTTATCACTGCTTAAAGAAGCCTGGGGAGGGAGACGCAACAGGGAAGACATATGGGAACATATGTTTATGTATGACTGATTCACTTTGTTATAAAGCAGAAACTAACACACCATTGTAAAGCAATTATACCCCAATAAAGATGTTAAAAAAAAAAAAAAAAAAAAGAAGCCTGGTCGCCAGCAGCAGTCGCTCTCCACCCCCCACCCCCTTCCCTGTTCACTTTCTGCCTCTGTGAATTTGCCTATTCTGGACGTTTCGTATACACGGAATCCTACAATACATGGCCTTTCGTAACTGGCTTCTCTCACTTAACATGTTTTCAGGGTTCATCCACGGTGTAGCATGTTTCAGTACCTCATTCCTTTTTCAGGATGAATAGTATTCATCCTTGAACAGAGATACCACACTCTTTATCTAGTCATCGGTTGAAACATTTGGGCTGTTCTCACCTTTTGGCTGTCATGGTGAGAATAACGGCGCTACAGACATTTATGTGCAAGTTTGTGGACATGTTTTCAGTTCTCTGGGGCGTGTACACCTAGGAGCAGAATTGCTGGGCCGTATGGAAGGATGCTGGTTAGTGATTTCTAGAGAGGACAGTGGGGTGCTCCTGTGCCCCTCGGCCTCTACAGTCCATAAAAGGTGTGAGGTGGCCCCCTGGCCTGGCTCCGCTCCCCCCGCAGCTGTCCCAGTCCTCTGTGTGGCCCCAGTCCTCTTCTTCTCCCAGGACACCACCGGAAACCCCATCCCATCTCCCTTCCCTCCACCCACACCTGTCCTTCGGCCAGCTCAGCCTTCCCCTCCTCCAGCAAACAGTCCTGTAAGCACTAGCGCTTGGCTGTCTTGGGGTGCCTCTTGCATCTTATGCTGCCTGTCGACCTCTCGTCTGAGCCACTGGAGCCTGGCTGCCTGGGGGGCAGAAGCCCTCCTGCCCCCACCCCGGCAGGGAGACCAGCGGTGGAGACACGGACTCTGGAGACAGGCTGCTTGCCCTTCATTCTTTTTTCTTTTTCTTTAATAAATTATTTCATTTTTATTTTAGATAATCATTTTACTCTTTTTTTCCACTAGTAAATGTATTTGATTGATGGATGGATGGATTGATTGATTTTTGGTCACACCGTGCAGCATGTGGGATCTAGTTCCCCAACCAGGGATCAAACCCTGCAGTGGAAGCACAGAGTCCTAACCACTGGACCACCAGGGAAGTCTCTTGCCCTTCATTCTTGGTGCTACTTCTTTTTTTATGGTTTTTAAAAGTTTTTTATTCAAGTATAGCTGATTTACAATGTTGTGTGAATTTCTGGTGTACAGCAAAGTGATTCCGTTATATATTCTTTTTTTTATTCTTTTCCATATGGTTTATCACAGGGTATTGGATATAGTTCTCTGTGCTCTACAGTAGGACCTTGTTGTTTATCCGTCCTATGGATAATAGCTCACATCTGCTAATCCCAAACTCCCAGTTCTTCCCTCCCCCTCCCTCCCTCCCACTTGGCAACCACAAGTCTGTTTTCTACGTCTCTGAGTCTGTTTCTGTTTTGTAGGTAGGTTCCTTTGTGTCATATTTTAGATTCCACATATAAGTGATACCATGTGGTATTTGTCTTTCTCTGTCTGACTTACTTCACTTAGTATGAGAATCTCTAGGTCCATCCATGTTGCTGCAGATGGCATTATTTCATCCTCTTTGATGGCTGAGTAGTATTCCATTGTATATATGGACCACATCCTCTTTATCCATTCCTCTGTTGGTGGACATTTAAGTTGTTTCCATGTCTTGGCTATCGTGAATAGTGATGCTATGAACATTGGGGTGCATGTATCTTTTCAAATTAGAGTTTTGTCCGGATGTATGCCCAGGAGTGGGAATGCTGGATCATTTCACAGCTCTATTTGTAGTTCTTTGAGGAACCTCCATACTATTCTCCATAGTGGCTGCACCAGTTTACATTCCCATCTTGATGCTACTTCTCATGAGTTTTCCAATCTTGGACAAGTTCCATGACCTCTGTGCCTTCGTTTCCTCATCTGTCACTGAGGAGACCAGTAAGACCTTTCTCAGGGCTGTCATGAAAGTCAGGCGAGTCAACACATAGAAGACTCCAAGAGTTTACGTTGCAGGTGATCTCTCAAGCAGTGCTTGCAGCCTAGGCTGATGTCTGTAAACCAGTGTCCCTGCTGGGGCTTTGTCTGGGTGGGCT
Source organism: Orcinus orca (assembly GCF_937001465.1). Lineage (NCBI taxonomy): Eukaryota > Metazoa > Chordata > Mammalia > Artiodactyla > Delphinidae > Orcinus > Orcinus orca. Next base: position 6,559,439 of record NC_064565.1, on the reverse strand, counting down.
CTGCGCCTGTGCGGGACAGAGGTGGCTATGAGACACTCGTGGGACAGCCCCGGCCACTCTGGAGCCAGTCCTCCTGGGTCAGCAGCTGTGTGTCTGGCTCTGAGTGGAGGCTCCGTCTTTCCCGCACACTCCCCAGCAGGTGCTGCCAGTTAGATGTGCCAACACGTCCCCAGCCCGACGGCCCCTGCCATCCCCCCGGCCCAGTCACAGCCCCATCCTCTCTGCCTGGACCACCGCAGCCAGAAGAGGCCTCCCAGAGCTTGGATGTGATCGGACGTTGCCCCTGGGAAAACCTTCCAAAGGCCCCCCATTGCAATTGGAATAAAAGGCGCAATTTTTATCGAGGCGACAAGGCCATACTGGGTTTCTCTCTGTCCTTTAAGCATGTCTCCTTTGTTCCTGAATCAGGATCTCTGCACCTGCTGCTTCCCCTGCTCAGAACTCTTTCCAAGGCCAGTGTCTCCTCATTGTTCAAGTCTCAGATCGAACCTCACCTCCCAGAAAGGCCTTCCTTACGTCGTCCCTGCGGCAGTGGCCAGACCCCCTCCCAGCCCCTCAGTCACGCCCCCGTGTGTTTAGTCTTCTTCATTTGCTTCATGGTGTTTAGCTTGTGTGCTCGTTTGTCTCCTGCCATCCCACTCCACACACACGCATGAACAGGACGTCAGCTCTGTGCGGGCTGGACCCTTGTCCGCCCCCCACTGTGTCCGCAGTACCTGAACAGGACTGTGCACGGAGCGGCCACCTCTTCACACTGGATAAGTGGCAAGGCCGTGGGCGGATGGGAAGGAGTTGCCCCAGCTCTGGGCACAGGGAGCGCTCACCCCCAGCAGCGCCTGCTCTGGATGCAGAGCGTGCGGTGTGCAGCCAGCGCCGCCCAACCCACTGCCCGATGTCTATGGAATTGTCTGCTTAGTTTGTCCTTCAGCTCTGAAAATAACATGGCAGCAGTGTCACGACTCAGATATACCGAGAAGAAAGACCGTAGAACTAGTCACTCTTCCACTCTGGAAATATGAGAAAACTGGGGCTCATAAATTGGGAGGGTCAAGACCAGACGACAGCCGGGTCTCTGCGTTCAGGCGGGTCTGCACTTCCCAGACCTCGATGCCCGTGGCCTCGTCCAGGGCACTGTGACCCTCCCTGGGAATTCCACATAGATCCGTGGCCTCAGCCCCTGGCTGTGGTTGAGGAAATTGAGCTAAACTAAATGCCAAACTGAGCCCCGACGAACAGTGTGAGATCATTCTTCTTTCTAATTCCAGGTCGTGATTCAGCGCCGCTTGCTGAACATGCTGACTGCGATCCGTAACATGCACAGAGATGCCATCAAGAAAAGGTTCAGTCACGGAGGACAGTCCATAGCACAAGGTAGAGCCGGCTGCGAACAGCTGCGCTTCCATCCACATGTGTCCTGAGCAGCGGGCTTCTCTGTTAGGAAGTCAGCTGGGTACCAATGCACGGCTTCATCAATCACATGTACTGGATTTTTAAAAGTGTTACTGAAGTCTAGTTGATTTACAGTGTTGCATTGATTTCTGCTGTACAGCACAGTGATTCCGTCAGTTATACACATATGTTCATATTCTTTTCCATTGTGGTTTATCCCAGGATATTGAATATAGTTCCCTGTGCTCTACAGTAGGACCTTGTTGTTTAGACATCCTCTATATACTAGTTTGCATCTGCTGATCCTAAACTCCTGATCCTTCCCTCCCCCAGCCCCCTCCCCCTTGGCAACCGCAAGTCTGTTCTCTATGTCTGTGAGTCTTTCTGTGTCGTAGATAAGTTCATTTGTGTCATATTTTAGATTCCACATATAAGTGATACCATATGGTATTTGTCTTTCTTTTTCTGACTTACTTCACTTAGTATGATAATCTCTAGGTCCATCCATGTTGCTACAAATTGCATTCTTTCATTCTTTTTTATGGCTGAGTAATATTGCATTGTATATATGTACCACATCTTCTTTATCCATTCTTCTGTCGATGGACATTTAGGTTGCTTCCATGTCTTGGCTATTGTGAATAGTGCTGCTGTGAATATAGGACATTTTATTACATTTTAATTATCCTTTTTCCTCCTATATTATTTTATCTCTGATGCTGATGTTTCTAATAAAGAAACTCTTTTAAAAAACATTGTAGGGCTTCCCTGGTGGCGCAGTGGTTAAGAGTCCGCCTGCTGATGCAAGGGACACGGGTTTGTGCCCCGGTCCAGGAAGATCCCACATGCCGCGGAGCGGCTGGGCCCATGAGCCATGGCCGCTGAGCCTGCGCATCTGGAGCCTGTGCCCTGCAATGGGAGAGGCCACAACAGTGAGAGGCCCACGTACCGAAAAAAAAAAAAAAATTGTAAAATTTACCTGTGAGTTACATATGGACACCTGTAAAATGTCTTTACATGCTTCTTAAATTTGATCTTTTTCTTTGATGACAAGGGCAAAGAATATTCATCAGAGAGACTTCACTATGAATTATAGTTTTTTGGAAGTAAAAATAAAATTTTTAAAAAATTGGAGAAGGGGTTGAGGTAAAGAACAAAAGAGAAACTAAAAACGAGACTACACACATACATACGTACACACACACGTTCTTTCTGAAATGGTGTGTGCCAAGGACCCAGTAACTGGTGTGTGGCAAATGCACACACACACACAACCAGAGACGGTGGTTTCACACAAATGCCTTACGATTCTCCCAAAGCGCTGTTTTGTTTTTCACCCGCAGACGAGAATTCCTCCAGACACCTTCCGGCGCGGGTCGGTCAGGACGATTACTGCAGCTGCTTCTCTGTGTCACCCCAGCAAGTGCTGCCCTTCGCCTTCCCGGCCCACAGCGCAACCCAGGGCTCCGACGAGCTGGTGGGTGTGCAGGGCTGCGGTGGCCCAGGCTCCATCAGGGTCGCAGGCAGGTGCCAAGGGGAGCCCCGCCCTGTCTCTGCCCCTCCGCCGCCTCCTTAGAGGCTCCCAAGTCAGACCTGCGTCCAAGTTATTGTGATGAACGGGAAACTGAGTGGCCCCTGCTGCCCCCTGCCTGGCCCCTGGGATGCCTGTGCTCAGGCTCTGCCCAGCCTGGAGGCCGCCGGGCCCTGCCACACTGCCGGGGAACAGGGCCTGAGGGCCGCGGCAGATGTAGGACTAAGAGGCAGGCCCAGCCCAGCCGAGCCTTCGGGTGCGTGGGGTCTGCGGGGGCCGGGGGTGGGCGGCCACAGCCTCTAACAGGCCAGCCTCGGACTCACAGGTCCATCCCTCTCTCCCTCTCGGTGGCAAGAAGTGTGACAGTTAGCCAAATGATGCATCGTCATAATTCAGATCGTGGCCAGACCACGAGTCAGGCAGTTTCTTAAGCGCTTCAGTTCTATCAGTTCATTTAATCTTCAACAAGTCTACATGGTAGGTTTATCCTCTTACAGCTGAGAAGGAGCCTGGGACACAAGGTCACAGAGCCAGTAATGAAATGTTGCCCGAGTTCCCCAAGTTCACGTAGTTAGCAATAAAAAGTGTGTTTTAATCGATAGTGAAAGGGCACAAGCAAAACAGTTTTTTGGTTTCAAAGAATGAACTTGCCATTCACATCCTGTAAAATGATTTGAGCCTTGCAGGTTAATCTACTCAAGAATTACAGGAGTGACTTTAGAAATTCCATGTGTTTTCCGCATTAGAAAATCAAATGACTTAAAAGATGAGCATATTTAGTTCCTAGGAAATGATAAATCTGAGATTTTCAAGCACTAAGAATTATCTGGTAATCAATAATTAATGGGTGGAAAGAGTGATAGGGATGCAAAGAGATTATCACTGTGCTGTGGAGCCCATCTTTTGTTTTTTTAATAATTCAAAGCTTATCATTTCATTTGGTACTTGAGTTAGTGCTGCAGAAATTTCTGTACTGCTCAGGGTTGATGAAAAACAGAATGCTCAGCATTCCTGTCCATAAAGAATTTTGTAATTCATTCCATAAATACTGTATTTCACCTATTCTAAGGTCACGTTTTAAAATATACAGCACCTTTGAGGTTGGGAAATGTCTTATAATTGGTGGCACATTCGCATTGCATCGTATCAGTCTGACGACGGTGTCTCAGCTCGGTGAGCCGTAGTCGTTACTGAGTGCCTGTCACAGGTGGGGGCTGTTGCAGGCTCTGGGTGATGCAGCAGATCTGCCTGCAGGACATTTGTGAGGTGGTGCTTCGGGATTAGCACCCGCGGAAGGGAAGCGGCCGCAGTGGGCAGAGGAGAAGTTAGGCTGCATCCTTTGACAGAGGCCTCAGCTGCCGTCCTGAGAATCACACCCTAAGAGACAAGGGGGGCGGGGGCCCACGCTGCCTCCAAGCCACTCGCAGGAAGCAGCAGCTGTGGTCACGGGAAGGGTCACTTAGAGGGAGGAGCTGTTCGTGTAACGTGCAAAATGTGGAGAAATAGAAGCATAGCTGCCCTCGCTCCGCGATGATCATGTGTCACTTTTTTGAATTTTCACATTTTAGGCTCCTGGTGGCCTTGGACCTGTTCCAATTAAACCTTCAGAAATTCAAATCAAGCAGGCCTATTCCTTCTTCAGTCTGCAGGTTAGACCTGTCATGTGGTTTTGTTAATTGGGTTTCTTATGAAATGAACAGAATAGTCTTGAATTTGAACTGCGCTATTTTTATTAGTTTTGTTCTATGACGGATTATGCCACGTAGCATACTGTGTGTTTTGCTCTGATGTTATTTTATGCGACGTGCAAAGTGTAGCAGATTCTCTTTTCCTAATGTGGCTTATGGAAACCAGGGTCTTTATTCTGTGGATATACCATATAGTATGCATATCTGAAGCTGTCTGAACTGCATATGTTAGAAACTTGAAGAAAAGACACAAGTGAACAAAAGTGAGTCAGCCTTTGTGTATGACCACTTCTGTTTTTGAAAATATGCATGCTTTCTTTTTTCTTTTCTTTTTTTTAATTGAAGTATAGTTGAATCCCAATATCTTGTTAGTTTCAGGCACACAGTGCAGTGATTCAGTTACACACACACACATCTATTCTTTTTCAGATCCTTTTCCCTTTTAGGTTATTGCAAAATGTTGAGTATAATTCCCCGTGCTGTCCAGTAGGTCCTTGTGAAATATGCATGTTTTAAACTGACGAACCAGTGTTCAGTGTATTGCAGAGTTAAGCCCTAAGACAGGGGCGAGGAACTGTGAACACCGCTGTGTGCTGGGACCCAGAACGGGGCCCAGGACGGCACTGACAAAGCTGCTGCTTAAACGTGGCGCTCGTTTTCCTTTTACCCCCAGGCGGCTGGGAAGTGCCTCCCAAGGGCTTCGAGCGCCTGCTTTCTCTCCCCCAGGTTCCTCAGCTGTACCAGATCAAGAGGTACCAGCCGGTCTCTGTGCAGAGGTCTTCAACCAGCTACTGGCCTCAGAAGCTTGCCCGGGCCCTGAAGCCAGGAGCTGAGGTGACAGGTCCCCACCCTCGGGAACGTCCCATCTTCCCGCCGCCCTGGCGCGTGGACTAACGTGCTGTCCTTGGTCTTGGCCCAGGACGAAGCCACCGCCGTCATGGCCCTGCCCAAGCAGGACTCCGCGCCCCAGCTCCCCGGCGGGACCTCCGTCCTGAGCATACGACTCCCTGAGGCCTTGGCCCGGGCTCCAGAGTACGACCCACTTTATATCTTTGTAAGTGACATCAGCAGAAGTCATTGTTCCCTGTCCCTTTATCCAGCAGTTACTTCATAAGAAAGCAGAAGGGGAAAGGGGGGAGGGGTAAACTAGGGGTGTGGGATTAGCAGACACACACTACTGCACGTAAAAAAGATAAGCAGCAAGGACTGACTGTGTAGCACAGGGAACTGTGCTCACGGTCTTGTCATAACCTGTAGGGGAAAAGAATCTGGAAAAAAAAAAAATATATATATATATATAACTGAATCACTTTGCTGTATACCTGAAACTGACACAATATTGTACGTCAACTATACTTCAGTTTTTTTAAAAAAAAACATTGAGAAAAAGAAGACAGAAGCACTAATTGGGAATATTTTTCTCTCTTTGGAATTTCAAGGGTTAAACCACATCTCATCTTTGAAATTGCTTTATCATTTGGAGAATATCAATGTTTTTGTCTTTTAACAACTCCAGCATTTATTTTTTTATGACAATAGCTTTATGATCTTTTCTAATTATCTATAATATGCACCTGTGTATTTTTGTGTTTCTTTTAAGTATAGTTGCTGTGCAATATTATGTAAGTTACAGGTGTATAATACAGTGATTCACAATTTTTAAAGGTAGTATATATGTATATATATGTGTATATATATATATATATATATTTTTTTTTTTTTTTTTTTTTTTTTGCGGTACGCGGGCCTCTCACTGTTGTGGCCTCTCCCGTTGCGGAGCACAGGCTCCGGACGCACAGGCTCAGCGGCCATGGATCACGGGCCCAGCCGCTCCACGGCATGTGGGATCTTCCCGGACCGGGGCATGAATCCACGTCCCCCGCATCGGCAGGCGGACTCTCAACCACTGAGCCACCAGGGAAGCCCTGTATATATATTTTAAGATGAAAATACAACAGAAAAAAAGTAAAGTCACCCCAGCCCCGTCCCGCGGCGCCTAGTTGATTCTTTATCCCATCTTCGGGCACCGTGGCCCTGCCACACCGACGCCTGATTCCCTGTCTTCTACCAAATTGAGTCCAGTCTCCCAGCGATGTGGGGTCCAGCCGGTTCTTCCCCCTCCCCTGCGTGTGTCCTCCTGTCACCTGCCCTCAGGGGCACCCCCTTCCCCCTTATCCTTAAGGATGCAGTACCCAAGCCCTAAGAGACTGAAGGCCAGACAGGAAATCTGAGGAGGTTCTATGTAAGAACGGAATCATCGGCGAAATGCCACGGTAGTCGCCCTAGTTACAGTCTGTTTTGTAAGGACACGCACACACACACGAACACACGCACACACGCGCGCACGCACGCAGTATGAGGAAGGGCCTCAGACACTACCTGAGAAAGGCTCCTCTGGGAGAATCTACACGTGAGCCTCTGAATCTCTGACAGGGCAGAGGTGCCGGTGGTCGCACCCAAGGGCAGAGCAGGGACAGACGCCTGCCTGTTTCCTGGTTGTTTGCCTTGGGGCTACTCCTCTGAGCTCTGCTGCTTTCCTCCAGGGAGCTGTGCTGTTTGCGTTTTGGCCAAACACAAACACAGCGTGTTCTGGTAGTCTCATTGCGGGGTGGGGGAGGGCTGTCCCTCACAGACATAGAGTCAGGGCTGGGATGGCCTCGCCGGGCATCTAACTCGGTGACTTTCAGACTTCACTTAGCACCAGCGCCCTGTCGCCAGCTGAAATTTTACACAGCAGGGCAATATGTAAAATAGGGTCCCGGTTGCTGGGCTGGCAGTGGATAAGGGGCTTTCCTGAGGAGGGTATCCCTGCAAAACCCCAGGGTCTTCACAGTCTCCCCCAGACCCACCCTCTACCACCCCTCACCACTCTGCAAGTGAGAAAGCTGGTCTAGAGACCGGTCTTGCAGATGTAACATACATCAACATTTACCAAATTACATACTTTTCACATGGGCAGTTTATTGCATAGCACTTACACATCAGTATGGCTATAAAAGAAAGAATTCGAAAAGCCTAAGAAAAGAAAGAAAAACAAAAGGCAAGCAATGCTGGTCGCAACGAGTAGAGCATTGCAGTGGAGTCTTGGTTGAAGTTTTTGTTTTTGGGTTTTTTTTGGCCGTACGCGGGCCTCTCACTGTTGTGGCCTCTCCCGTCGCGGAGCACAGGCTCCGGACGCGCAGGCTCAGCGGCCATGGCTCACGGGCCCAGCCGCTCCGCGGCACGTGTGATCTTCCCGGACCGGGGCACGAACCCGTGTCCCCTGCATCGGCAGGCGGACTCTCAACCACTGCGCCACCAGGGAAGCCCCACAGTGGAGTCTTGGGGTGATATCTGTGCGCTGTCTGCAGGAGATGGGGTAGAGGGCTCTGGGGAGGAGACGTTGGGGCAGTGTGGACCCCATGCACCGACGGTGCAGCTGAGGCCGTGGAAACGCTGGAGGGTTTTATAGAGGCGCGTTACTAAAGCAAAACGCAAGGCCATTATAAACTCCAGGGGGGAGAGTCAACTAAAAATCGATGTATGTTCCCAGTAGGAAGCCAAACTGAAATCGGCATGATTTTTAAGACTTGACAGAAAATTGAAAAATAGAATCCATCTGGCCTTGATACTAGAACTTCCCTCTGTCACTGACCCAGAGGTCGTGATAGTGAACCTTCACCAGAAAGCTATAATCCAGGCCTCAGCTTGGCCTGGCAGAGCGACATACTTAGACAGTTAAGACAAAATAAATGCTGTTTACTAGTTTCCAGCTTGCAGAGGCAACTTATGAACAAAGCATGCTGGTCTTGGTGTGGTTCCAGAATGCAGATGTTGACGATCTCAGTAAACAAAAGTAAAATTGTGGGAGAGAGGAAGAAAGGCACGAGAAAGCATGGGAGCGGGAGTGCCTGCATTGCACCCGAGGGGGGGTTGGAATACTCAACTAAAGATGATGAAACAGGAAACAGGTGGACCAGTGGATCATTGCAGGTCGCAGCCAAACTAACAATAACCATGTGATTTTCAAAGTCCGGAAGGAGCATCTGTGCACACGAGCAAGACCCTTACCTTACGGGGTAATGAGTCAGCAGATACTGTGAGGTCGACAGTGCAGCTCTGGGTGCTGTCACGTCGTCTTCAAGTTGTTGGGGACATTTGTTTCTTGGCGGTGAGACTGGGTTCCCGTCAGTCGTGTGGAGTTCTGTGGGTTTTTAAAAAAAAATTTTTTTTTAATTATTCAAACAAACAAAAAGAACAGAATCTCAACTTAGTGGTTCCTAAACATCTGTGATTAAACAACCACAAGGGAGCCGAAAGCTATGTTGTCTGGGAGAAGAGCTGGGCTTTTGTTGGACAGGCCCCAGAAGGAACATTAAAAGCCTCCACATTTTGATATAATTGCTCTGTGCCTCCATTAGTTCTGCTGGATAATTAGTAAAAGACAGGAACTCCCTTAAAGCCAGATACTTCATCCAAATGGAGCCTTCCTGAATTAAAAACATCACCAAAACAATGTTAAATGCTGATGTTTCCTGGTATATCACATGCCACCCTCTCCTTTGTCTTTTTTTTTTTTTTTTTTTTTGGTGGTATGCGGGCCTCTCGCTGCTGTGGCCTCTCCCGTTGCGGATCACAGGCTCCGGACGCGCAGGCTCAGCGGCCATGGCTCACGGGCCCAGCCGCTCCGCGGCATGTGGGACCTTCCCGGACCGGGGCACGAACCCGTGTACCCTGCCTCGGCAGGAGGACTCTCAACCACTGCGCCACCTGGGAAGCCCCTGTCTTCTCTTTAAAGTTACTTTTTAGAAGCTATTCTTTTGTTTCCAAAACCAGAAGCTCATTGCTTTTTAAAACCAGTTTCCTTATTTAATAAATCCCCCTAATTGATCAAATTCAGAAACAAATACTTTAAGCTCTTTAAGCTGCAGTTTCATTTGTACTCGTTTCCATGGAAGATCAGTGAATCCGTGTGGTATGTAATGAAGCGCTTCAACCAGAAAAGTGACATTTGTGAATGACCGTGACCACTGCCCATCTGAAGCCACCTCTGCTCTCCTGCTTCTCTTTCCCAGACGGGCTGACAGAGGTGGGGTCAGAGTGCGCGTGCCGGGGCGGGGGGGGCGAAGGGAGCCTTAGCTGACGCCTGTGCTGTGGCAGAGGAGGAAACCGGTCAACAAAAGAGACCCCGTTTTTCGTCTCTCCCGCAGAACCCCAGCCCAGGGTTATTTGCCGTGAAGCACCCGCTGACCTACGTGGAAACCTCGATGGATTACCATCTGTGCACCCACCCCAAATACAAGTTCACCAAGGAGTCCCACTGCAGCTCCAGCATCCCCCTAACCCAGAAGCAGTTTCTCCATCACATGGTAAAGCCATCCCGGCTCAGCGGCAGAGCTGGCTCTGGGCTGCGGGGCCGGGCAGGGGACAAGGAGGGAGGGTCACCGCTGGAACTGAGGAATAGAGGGTTTGCTGCCACAGCTGCAGGACGAGGACAGTAACCGTGGCGCTGTGGACCCTGTCATGCCCCAGCCCTGAAGGGGGGCAGGTGGGGACTCAGCACGATCCCCAACAGCCCGTACCCAGCTCCCAGGCTTCATGTTGCCTCCTTTTCAACATTCTTAGTCTCTTTTTCCTTGAAGGTCATGCCTAATATTCATCTTATCCCCGCTGCAACCATGGAAAAACAGTCACGTGGCGGCCATAACCCTGTGGGATGACCCCCCTCTTTGTTTGGTCCCCAACAAGGACAGAAACGTCATAATGGGCAAGGTGGTGATGTGACAAATGCACAGTGAGGAAGAGGCCCCCGAGATCTCCTTCTTCCCCCAAATAACCAACCTGACCTCAGCCTCCAGGCACCTCCTGGGTGGCCCGCACCCTCCGCTCGGGATGAAACCCTAACTTAGGTGGGTGGCTGTCTCAGCCCTGGCCCCGCCAGCTCCGCCTCATGCCTCTTCCCGCATCACCTTCCTGCCTCTTGGTTCTAGGACTCCAGCCTGATCCCCGTGCTCCTTGCTTGCTCCCTCTTCCCCAGCCCCGCAGGCAGCCGCCCCTGGGCCCTCCCTGGATCCCACCGGCTGGCCTCACGCGCCATGTGACTCCCTGTCCTGCACCCCAGGGCCCAGCAGCGCACCGTCACCCTCCTGAGAAGCCTTCCTTCCACACAAAGCCGATCCGGTCGTTTTCCAGTTTGGAAACCCTCCGTGGTCCCTGCTGCCCCTGGGAGCAGCTCCAGGCTCATTAGCTTGGCCCACGAGGCCCTTCACAACCAGCCTGCCTCTCCAGCCTCATTTCCTGTCACCCCCGTCACCCGCCCTGCACTCGGTGCTCTCCTGATAGCACCCTCCTCGCATTTTCCATGCCTTTGCGCGCGCTTACCCCTGCCTGGACAGCCCTCTGATGAACTGACCCATCCTCTGAATGTTGCATTAGCATCACATGCACAGTAGTCAAAACGGGTGGAAAGGCCAGACCTGTCCTCCAGCACCAGGGCCGTTGCCCCTGTGCCACATAAGACAGGGGCGGGAGCCTCTCCGTCCTCCCTGCCTTAATGCCTGTTGCCTTGTTGCAGCAGTTGCTGGAGCAGCTGTCGTTTTTAGCCTCAGAAAAGCTCTACTAAACTTAATGGAATGATACATTTTGGAGCTCAACTTGGATTGAAAAATATTCAGTTGAATGAAACGGAAGTCTTTCCTGAACTTTACATGTGGTCCCCCTGTGCCGGCTCTATTACAGGATGTCATTCCTGGAGTGATGACCTGGAAGAGGTTCCAGTGCCCGGTCCTCTCGTCCCTGCCCGAAACCTCGAAGACAGAGATGACGCAGAGGTAAGCCCAGCTCCACGTCGCCTCACGGAGGTGTGTGTGCCCTGCAGAGTGCAGAGGCTGCAAGCTCAGAAGTTACCTGCCAGTAGTATGTCAAAGCATACTTTTGGTGCATCGTGAGGGAAGTCTGCTCACCAGAGGAATATGATGGTGTGTATAAAGTCATATCTTGACTTTATCTTAATTGAGATATACTTTATTTTTTTAACTTTTATTGAAATATAGTTGATTTACAATGTTATGTTAGTTTTGGATGTACAGCAAAGTGACTCAGTTATGTGTGTGTGTGTGTGTGTGTGTGTGTGTGTGAGTGTGTGTGTGTGTGTATATACATATATTCTTTCTTACGTTCTCTTCCTTAATAGGTTATTACAATATATCGAATATAGTTCCCTGTGCTATGCAGTAGGCCCTTGTTGTTTACTTTTATAAATTAGTGGTGTGTATCTCTTGATCCCAAACTCCTGATTCATCTCCACCCACTTCCTCCACCCCCTCTCCCCCCTGGCAACCACAAGTTTGCTTTCTAGGTCTGTGAGTTTATTTCTGTTTTGTAAATAAGTTCATTAGTATCAGTTTTAGATTCCACATATAAGTGATATCATATGACATTTGTCTTTTTCTTTCTGACTTGCTTCACTTAGTATGATAGTCTCTAGGTCCATCCATGTTGCTGCAAATGGCATTATTTTGTTCTTTTTTATGCCTGAGTAATATGCCATTGTATATATGTACCGCATCTTTGTTTTTTAACATCTTTATTGGAGTATAATTGCTTTACAATTGTGTGTTAGTTTCTGCTGTATAACAAAGTGAACCAGCTATAGCTATACATATATCCCCACATCTCTTCCCTCTTGCATCTCCCTCCCTCCCTCCCTATCCCACCCCTCTAGGTGGTCACAAAGCACCGAGCTGATCTCCCTGTGCTATGCGGCTGCTTCCCACTAGCTATCTATTTTACATTTGCATTTGGTAGTGTATATATGTCAATGTGACTCTCTCACTTCGTCCTAGCTTACCCTTCCCCCTCCCCGTGTCCTCAAGTCCATTCTCTACGTCTGTATCTTTATTCCTGTCCTGCCCCTAGGTTCTTCATGACCTTTTTTTTTTTTTTTAGATTCTATATATATATGCGTCAGCATACAGTATTTGTTTTTCTCTTGCTGACTTACTTCACTCTGTATGACAGACTCTAGGTCCATCCACCTCACTACAAATAACTCAATTTCGTCTCTTTTTATGACTGAGTAATATGCCATTGTATATATGTGCCACATCTTCTTTATCCATTCATCTGTCGATGGACACTTAGGTTGCTTCCATGTCGTGGCTATCGTAAATAGTGTTGCTATGAACATAGGGATGCATGTATCTTTTCGAATAAGAGTTTTATTCAGATACACGCCCAGGAGTGGGATTGCTATATCATATGGTAGCTCTTGAGATATACTTTTAAAAAGTCAATGTCACAGGTGGCTAGTTGGCCATGCTTCAATAAAAGCAGACACCAATCCATATAATTCAGCCGAAATAGCCATGGTCCATTTTTAACATTGTAGTTGCCAAGATTCGCCGTCCACACCCTCCATATCCACTCCCAAATGATCCACCTCTCTCCATGCCCCAGCCTGGCCATCAACCGGGCGGCCCCACAGCTGTCATCACACAGAGACAGAGCAGGTAGATGAGAATATTGTTAGACCAAAGAAGGAGGAAATTTAGAGTAAGCACATTTTTGCTAATTTGCTCATTTAACACCTCTCCAGAGCCCTAGGATCTCAAACAAGTAGACTGATGCCTTTTCTTTAAGACACGGCCTGGTCAGTGACCTGCTCCTGAGCCCTGGAGTTTGCTTCTTTGGCCCATTGTCCTTATAAAACGTAGTGAAATGAGTCGCTGGTGAGCAGATGTGACTAGTGTCCCAACACAATGACCATCAGCAGCGACATTCTGCTCAAACCCTTCGATTCAGGGTGAGGCCCAGCCCAAGTGGGGGCAGAGCCCTGCCACGGCCCAGGAGTGGCCAGCTCTGCCGGAGCACCACCGCCAACCAGGGTCGGCAGGGACACGCACCCTTGACTCCCACCAGCGAGTGCCGGCTCTTCCCCGTCACCAGAATGGCTCGCAGCCTCCCGGAGCTGTGTGGCCCCGGCCACGCTCTGTGGCCAGCTCTCTGGGCCCAGTCCTCTCGTGCAGAACACAAGCCGATCGGGCTTGCTGTGAAGACCCCGCTCAGCCTCGACATTTTCGTTTTAGCAGAGGTAGGAAGGCTCACCCCGATGTGCACCTACCCCGTATGTACCACCCGTCACCTGCCCCTCCCCGGGTATTTGAGGAGATCGTTGCAATCCAGTTTGTGACCCTGGAACACTTACCTTTACTTCTTCCTGCACTGCCAGGCAAAAAGCTCTTCCTGAATGAAGCAGAATCTAGGCTTGTCCACCTGCTGTTCCCTTCGGGTTATTTCCTCGGTGCTTCCTGCCCCCCTCTGCCTGGAGATTAACATGAGACCAAGATTTGGCCCATGGTAGGGGCTCCAAAATATTAGTTCCTTTTCTGTGAGTTCATGTTACCGAACCAAACTTGGGTCCACTCGCCTGTGCACAGCAAAGCCAATCTACTGACACCGGCTCGTGGTGGAGGCAAGTGCAGCGTTCGTTGCAGGCGCCAAGCAAAGAGTCAGTCAGTTAAAGGTCAGGAAGCCCCAACTCCCCGGTGGCTTCCAGGGAAGCATTTTTAAAGGCCAGGTGAGGGAGGGGCGTTGCAGGGTGTGTGATCAGCTCGCGCACAGCTCTCTGGGTGGTGGTGAGGTGACAGGGTGGTGTTTCATCGTCAGTCCTCAGGTGTGGGGGCTACGTGCTCATGGTCAAGTAGTCAACTTCCGCTTGACGGGTTTCGGCATCTGTAAGACAGCTGAGGAATGTGCATCAGATACTGTTATCTGGGTACACCTCAGAGAGGAGCCATGGCAGAGGACATAGGGAGGGGTCTGTACCTCCCCACCAGCCAGACAGAAGACGGTCACACACCCTGCAGCCCTCACCCCAAATTTTGCCTTTAAAAACGCCTGCCTGAAAACCACTGGGCAGTTCTGGGTTTTTGGGGCACAAACCACCTCGTCTCCTTGCTGGCCCTGAACCTTTCTCTGCTCCAGACTCCGACGTTTCGGGTTGCTTGGCCTTGCTGTGCGTCAGGCACACGAAATTGTTTGGTAACATTAGCATATTTCTAGAATCTGAAAACTCCAGAATCAAGGGCTGGGTGGAAGAGTGACCTTGTAGGGAGAAGGAGTGCTTTGGTGTCTGAGAGACCTGCCTCGTAACCCGCTAGCCCTGTCACCCACTCTGTTTCCCTGGGCCACATTTACCTATTACTGAAGCCCGTTGAGCAATCATTTCCTCATCTGTGAAACGGGGACGGTGAAGGGGTCTTCACGGACCACGTGAGTTGTAAGGACTCAAGTGGTGCATCTAGCCCCATCCTTAGTAACCCTTCCCACTTCTGCCCTCCCCCACCCACTAAACCTTGCGGTAACTCTGCTGCCACCATACGGCGATGGCCCGCCACCAGCTAGACACACGGCCTCATTTTGCTGTGGGGTGAGGGCACTTCCGAATGGACCGCAGTCATCAGCAGACCAAACACAGCTGGTGTGGGTACCGTCCAGAGGCTGAATACGCACATCGAGCAACGGCAGGCAGTGGACACGCCGGGGTCCACCAGCTGTCGGCAAGCACTGGTCTCAGGAATTAAGAAAAAAAATCCTGTTTTTTTTTCCAAAGCAATGTTCTTGGAAAAATCTCACGAGGCTGTTCTTTCAAAAGGCACTCAGAACGCAGTCACCTTGGGCTTGAACTAACCATGAATTAAACGTGAATTAAACAAGAAAACTCCCCAACTAGGACTTGTTACCTCCAGCTTCTGTGCCCAAGTGCTCTGTTCGCCAATTTGTTTCATAATAAACCATAATTGCACCACAGATTATAAAATCAAGAGAGGATTCTTTATTTCTTTGTCATGGATTTATATGATGTAAGACCCTAGATAATGTTTTTATTTCTAAAAGAGTTATAGAATTATAATAGTATTCCCTTTTAAATTCCTACACATCTGCTAATGATATTTCAACTCTGCGGTCATTTTTCTTGAATAGATTACCTATTTCTTAGCTGCTATTTCCCCTGTATTTCTGCCCCTGAGAGTTGCTGTTAAACCATGCAGTATCCTTAGTTAATGTTTATTCACTCCAAGTTATTTTTGCATTCGTAATGATCAAAACAGCTCACTTGGGTTCTTTGCTCATTAATAAATTCAGAGAGAATTTACTGAGTGTCTGTGACTTTCATGCAATCTGAGTAAGTAGCGACAAAGAAGTCATCTAATCCAGTGGTGCCCAGACTTTGGGGTTTTATAGACAACTGAAATTTCCAGAATAATCTTAGGAATTGACTTAGAGTTGTCGGCGTTTTACTTTTCCAAGAAAGGCATGAAACAAAACAAAGCAAAACAAAACCCCCAATCTCCGTCCACTGCCACCACCCTTTCAATTCCAGAGGAACATATTAACACATGGAAAAGTAAGCAGGACATGGTCTCAGAATTTTAAAATTAGGTAAGTTTGATCTCATGAAAAACCCTTGGTTGTTGCCATTCTGTCTTCCAGACCACCCTGGCCCCTGGGGAGTGGTCCAGGCTTCCACCTTCTCCCACCCTCCTCTCGGCTACACGCGCTCTGAGGTCTCAGTGGGATTGTCCGTTAGAAGCTGTGTTCTCTGTCACCAAGTCAGTAAATAGGACTAATCTCTGGGTGGTGGAAGCCAGGTCCCTTTCCAGTGAGGAATGGTGTTAGAGACCAAAATCTGGGTTCCTGGTGCACACATCATTACTGGGGGTGGAGCGGGGGAGTCATTTCTTGGCCTCCTCAGCGGACAAGCCGGAGTGTGTACGTGGGGAAATGCATATATATATATATGCACACACACACACGTATGTACACATTCATACAAAAATACATGACTGCATACATCGACATACATATGCACATGTCCATGTGCACGTAGGCACCCATACACACACCTACACCCATTTTAGACATCATGAATCCACACCGGTGCCTGTAATCCCAACCCACATTCATGGAGTTGCTGCTTGCTTTTCCCCGGTCCATAGTCGTCTGTCTCTTCTTTGCCCTGTGAGAACCCCTGGTCTCCTAACACACTCACTCCCTCAGTTTTATAGAACGTCAATAGTTTTATAGAACTGTCAATAGTTCTATAAATAGTTTCAGAATTGCTTCACCTATAACCACTTTAATAAACAAGCATTTTTGCTTATTAAACAAGGAGAAGAAACTTATCTCCAAGACGTATCTGCACGCACCAAGGAGGCTTCAATTAACCTCCTGGCTTTCCGTTCCTGCAGCCTGCCTTACCCTCTGCCTGCAGCCTTTCTAGAGCCTGCGAGGAGGTCAGTTTCCTGCTGTGGGTCATTCTTTACTCTCTTCTATGAGACAACACTCCTCTCAGCTTCTAGAAACTTATTCCAGAAAATTATTTTAAAAGTTTATCCATTTGTGACTCTTTTCCTATTCTCTTTGCTGTTGTGGGTTCCTGTAATATCATTTGAGAGGCATGTTAAGAAGGTGTTGAGACCCAAAAGAGGGGAAATTTTTTTAAAAGGTGAGTGTTTGCTCCACCAACTTGAAACAGAAGTCTGCTGCCGACTTTAAAAATAACAAAATGTCTTTTCTCCCCATCTCAATTCTTTTGATGTCCTCAACACCCAGTAATTTGTATATGAAGCTGTAAAATCATGATACCAAACAATATATAAGGGGGTGGGGAGGAGGTTTGAAACTGAATAAACAGCTAAGGAAGAGTATAAACGTGGGAAAAAATATTAAGAACAAAAAAAGCGAACTAACTGCCCCACGCCAGCCCGACCCCCGGGAAATAGCGTAAGTTTAGACACCACAAGTTTGACAGTTCTGTTTCTAAACTCTGGGAAATGTCTTTCTCAAAACCGAAGTATAGTTGATTTACAGTAACACCGGGAAGTGTCTTCTTTGGCCCCATTCTCTTGGGTTTGACTGGTACCTATCGCAGCCCCGCCTTTACCTCTAGGGAGACATGAGTGGGTTTGCAAGAACGAAGCAGGGCA
Source organism: Orcinus orca (assembly GCF_937001465.1). Classification (NCBI taxonomy): domain Eukaryota; kingdom Metazoa; phylum Chordata; class Mammalia; order Artiodactyla; family Delphinidae; genus Orcinus; species Orcinus orca. Next base: position 6,541,863 of record NC_064565.1, on the reverse strand, counting down.
GAACAGTAGCGTAAAACACCAGTGGTGGAAAGGAAAGTGCTTTAGGAAATTGTGTAAAGACCCCGAGACTACAAATGTGTGATTTTTCCACAGCTGCGATTCCTTCAATTTAGCCATGCTTCCTATAGACGTCCCTGCCGTTCTTGATACCTTACCAGAGGAAGACAGAATGGAGACCCTCGAACGGTACTCTTTTACTTTTGGTCTCTCGTGATGTCTATTTTCCAGAAATAGTCCCGGTGCTGTGAGAGATTTCCAAGGAGCGCCCAGTGCCCGAGCTTGCACCCCGGCCGAGACACGGCTAACACCCAGCCATACGCCCAACTAGATAGGATGCTGGATTCGTGGTGGAGAACAGCCTAAGGTCTCACACTGGCTGACCTTTCCGTGCTGAAGGCGCTCAGGGGAGGGGTGAGCGGAGGGGGAGCTGAGTGGGCTTCCAAGGCTGCAGAGTCGCCTTGACTGGGGTTAGTACTCGAAGGGTGGGTGGGGTTTGGAGGGGCATAAAGAAATAGAGCGCCCCCAGATAAATAAAAAAGAGAAAAAAGAGAAAAACGAAAACAAAGGAAATTTTAAAAGAAAGAGAGAAAACAAACAAAAAAAAAAAAAAAGGAAGAAAATAAAAAGAAATATCAGCCCCAAACTAAGCTGCTTAAACTTGACTTTACTGATGAGCATCCAACATCCAGTGGGAATGCATCCTTGAATCTCCTGTGGCTGTACCCACTCGACCATTTTTCCCTGTAGATAATCAGTGAGTGAAGTCCTGAATATCTGAGGCGTGTGTCGGTTTTCGTGAGACCTGCCCACACCCAAGTGTGACACTTGAGCGCCTGAAGCTTGGAACCCAGGGTGAACAGGGAGGTTGAGTGTCCGCCACTCAAACCCCGGAGCACGAGGGCGTTTCCTGAGGACACTGTAGCCGGGCGGGCGGGGATGACACACGGTTACTTGAGGGTCAGCGTTGGGGACAGCTGGGGAGATGCTCGGCAGACCCCTCCCCCATTCAGCACTGATGCGCGGACCCCTGGGGCTCGGTTCCCTCATCTCTGAAATGGGAAGAGTAGTACCTGCTTCTCAGGGGTTGTCACCCAGGACGACGGCGGGGGGAGGGGGGGCGGTGACCGACATCTACTGCGCACTAAATGGGCATCTGGCAAAAGCCTCGCTCACCCGCAACAAGGTCTTGCTATTTTCCACTCTTGAGGGGTGAGGAAAGCGCTAAGGGGAAGGCGCTCTCCGCACAGCGCCGGCTTCACGCGAGACTGGCCCGGAGCCGCTGCTCAGCGAAGCTTACGGATCAGAACGACTCTGTGGGTTTCAAGGTGTTTTCCCAACAGAAAACTGCTCTGCCCACCTCTGTTTACGCATCGCTGTCAGCAGAGGGTTCCTGCTGCTAATTCTAAATTTTGAAGCCTTCGTTGATCTTGGGAGCATTTCTCTGAGTGTAGCAGAGACGGCCTCTCTCAAAAAAACTGTCCCTTCTAAAGAAATAGACTTGTGGAGACCGGAGGCTCACCGTCCCAGCCTCCCCTGCAGTTACGCCATCCATGTCACTCGGCCTGTGCCAAAGGGACAGGAGCAGACGTGAGATCTCCTCCCGAGGGCAGGGCCAGGATGGAGTGGGCTCCTGCACCCTCTCTCTCGCTGCTTCGTGGAGCTGGAACCCACATGTGCAGGGACCCAGCTGCAACCATCCAACACCCAAGCTCGAGGCCAGGGGTCCGCAAACGGCCGAATCCGGCCTGCCACCTGCTTTTGCAAACCGTTTTATTGAAATACAGCCACACTCATTCATGTATGTGTTTTTCCATGATTCCTTTCATGCTGCAACAGCAGAGCTGAGTAGTTGTATAAGAGACCCTACGACCCGCAGAGGCCTTTACAGGAAAAGTTTGCTGACCCCTGCTCTAGGGGATCGCAGAGCCCAAGATAAAAATAACCTCTGTCCCTGCGATGTCTTCTCTCACCCATAGGTTATTTAGAAATATACTGTTTCATTTTTAAAGCAGTCGTGGATTTTTTTACTCTTCTTTGCTATTGATTTCTATTCGAATTCCATGTGGCCATAGAACATTCTCTGAATGATTTCAATCTTTTGAAACATTCATGCTCTCCTTATGGTCCAAGGTATGGTCAATATTGGCAAATGTTCCACGTGCACCTGAAGAGAATATGAATTCTGTAACCGCATTTCTAAACTGCTTTTTTTTTTTTTTTTTTTTTTTCGGTACGCGGGCCTCTCACTGTTGTGGCCTCTCCCGTTGCGGAGCACAGGCTCCGGACGTGCAGGCTCAGCGGCCATGGCTCACGGGCCCAGCCGCTCCGCGGCATGTGGGATCTTCCTGGACCGGGGCACAAACCCGCGTCCCCTGCATCAGCAGGCAGACTCTCAACCACTGCGCCACCAGGGAAGCCCCCTCTAAACTGCTTTTTATTCTCTGCTTATAAATAACCATTCCCACTACTGTGGGTTGGTAGAAAGCTATTTGTCAGCCTTATGCTTTTTAACGTAGATTCCAGAAGAGTAGGTGGGAGGAATGTTGAAAGAATTGCGTAACTCTTAAATGACGACAATATTTCTCGATTTTATTCCTTTTCAGCGAGCTCTGTGAGCAGAGTATAGACATCATGCTGACCCCAGAAATGATGGCGGTGGAATTCCCTATGTTGAACTACAAGGAAACCAAGAAGGAGAAGTAAGTGGATGCTTTGATGGCTTAGGAAGAGGCAGCCAGGATAAAGTTCACCCTATGGGACGCACAGAACTGCCGTGCTGTTTGGATCTAAGAACGTGTCAAAAGGGGCACGTTTCCAATGCTTCAGATGTTTAGATGTGTATTTTATGCATAGCGATGCTCCCTCAAATGTTGTTGGCAAATAAACCTTTAGAACAGAGTCCAGCATTCCCATTTGCTTATCGTGTGATTTCAGAGCTGTGTTTGTTTCTTATGAGTAGCTGAATGAGCTTCATGCAGTATAAGAGGCCCAGGCTCTGGAGCCTGGCGAGACCCGGGGCCGCAGCCCATTTAGCGCCCGTGCCACCTCCAGCTGCATTGCTCATCTTAAGTAACTGGGCAGTTGTGAGGGTTAAATGAGATGCCAGTGCGAAGACACCTCTCCAGCTGCTCGATGTGAACTCGCTTGGCACATGTGAATTCTTCTCTTTGCCTCTCCCTCAGGGGCCAACTAGCCAAGCAAACCGTCACCCTTCAAGAATTGGTTTTGAAGAATACTTTGGTAAAGTAAATAACCACCAGAGTTCATATGGTTTGTAAGTTTGAAATTCCAGTTATCCTTTTTAGAATTCTTTTTCTCTTTAAAAAAAAAAAGTCTTTTTTGGGACTTCCCTGGCAGTCCAGTGGTTCAGACTCTGCAGGGGGTGCGGGTTCAATCCCTGGTCGGGGAACTAAGATCCCGCATGCTGCGTGGCCAAAAAATAAACAAAAATAGAAATAAACAAATCAGTGATTTTAAAAAAATTCTACTGAAAAAAATAAAAATAAAGCCTTTTTTTTTACTATTAAAATGTTAGAAAATACAGAAAAATATAAAGAATAAAATAAAAACAATAATCCTACCACCCAGAGGCAGTAACTTGTACATTTTGATGTGTGGTCTTCCAAGGATTTATTTGTTTGTTAGTTTAAATAAACCATAAACACCTATTATATTTCGTTAAACCGTACATACAGTCATCACTCGGTATCCACAGGGGATTGGTTCCAGGACACCCCCATCCTGAGTACCCAAATCTGTGGATGCTCAAGTCCCTGTATAAAATGCTGTAGAATTTGCACATAACCTATGCACATCTTCCCAGATACTTTAAGTCATCTCTAGATTACTCATAATACCTCATACAATGTAAATGACTTGTAAATAGTTGCCAGCGCACGGCAAATTCAAGTTTTGCTTTTTGGAACTTTCTGAAATTTTTTTTCATCCGGGGTTGGTTGAATCTGAAGATGCAGGACCTATGGATACAGAGTGCCAACTGTATGTGTTGACATATATTCATACATGCATACCTTATATATATATGAATTCAATCATATTGTTTTATCTTCTGGAATTTTATTTAGCAGTATAGTATAAACATAGCTGTATAGACACAGACATACACCTTTGTATCTCATTCGTGGATGTGCCATCGTGTGTTCACACGCCCTTCTGATGATCACATCACCTCTTTCCAATGTTCTGCTGTTGCCAGTAGCGCTGCAACAAACCTCCTTGTGTCATAATTCCTTGAAAACTTATCAGACTGTCTCCTTGGGATAAATTCCTAGACACATAAATGCTAGGTTCATGTTCATTTTAAGGTTTTAATATATAGTGCTTCACCACCATCCAGAAAGTTCATCAACAAACCTCCTACCAGCAGAGGTCAGGATGCGCACATTCAAATGCCCTGAACAACGTGTTACGGTATCAGGCTTTTTTCTTTACCAATATGATAGGTTTTTAAATGACCATATCATTGTTTTAATTTTAAACTTCTTTGTTTACAAGTGATGGTAAAAAATTTCCTATGTTTATCAATTGTTTTTCTTCTTTTATGAAGGGATTTTTTACCTATATTGTAGAAAGTGTTTATCTTTTTCTTACTGATTTGTAAGAGTCCCTCATATTTTAGGGATAATTACCCTTCCTGTGTATACTGTAAATTTCTCAGTTTGTCTTCCTTGTTTGGGGTGTTTTGGGGAGGCCCTGCCTTTTTGGAAGGGAATACCCACATATCTTAGAGGAGCATGGGGTTCCTTTGGTTTGTTTGTGATAGTAGCAGAGGCCTACAGCAAACCAACACTCTCAGAAAGTAGACTGGCAGTTTCCCGTAAAAGAAAATCGAGGAAATAAAAATTTTAAATAGAATTTCAGTGAGCATCGGTTTTAAGCAGCTAATTAACAATAAAATATCATGTTACACTACATAGCACATAGAACCTCTGACACCTCAACAGAGATGTACTTTGCATTCTGTTTCAGGTTTCAAACAAACAGTTGACTAAGAGGTTATTTTTCAATTAATTTTTTTAAAATTATTTTATTTATTTATTTTTGGCTGCATTGGGTCTTTGTTGCTGCATGTGGGTTTTCTCTAGTTGCGGAGAGCGAGGGCTACTCTTCATTGCAGTGCACAGGCTTCTCATTGCGGTAGCTTCTCGTTGCAGAGCACGGGCTCTAGGTGCGCGGGCTCAGTAGTTGTGGCTCACAGGCTTAGTAGTTGTGGCTCGCGGGCTCTAGGTGTGCAGGCTCAGTAGATGTGGTGCACGGGCTTAGTTGCTTCACCACCTGTGGGATCTTCCCAGACCAGGGCTCGAACCCGTGTCCCCTGCATTGGCAGGCAGATTCTTAACCACTGCGCCACCAGGGAAGTATCCCTGACTAAGGGATACTTTTTTTTTTCAATTTCAAAAATTACCCCTGGACTTAGAATGGTTTGCCCCATGAGTGGGGCAATATCTAATACCTCTTTGCTTACTTGGTATTTAACCTGGTTTTTCACCATTTTCACTACAGAAGCTAATACTGAATGCCATTGGATTATCAAATGATTATTGAATGAAGTAGAACTTATTACTTTATATATTCACCCAAAGTGGAAGATCTTCTTTTCTTGTTTAATGTATTTTAGCTACTTTACCAAAAAAAACAAAACAAAAAAAACCCAACAATGAACTCTAAACATTTTCTGCACAACTTAGCTTCCAATTTTTTTTTCAAAATACACATACATTTCACACATTTTTAATAAATAGATCCATGGCCATTTGAATTCATCTATTTTGCAGTTTAAATTATTTTTGTACATTTTTTCATGTGTCAAAATTGTCAATGTAATTATCAGTTTATTGGCTGCATAGTATTCCAACTGATTGATATCCCACAGATGATTTTGTTTCATTTTTTTCAAATTTTTATTGAAATATAATTGATTTACAGTTGTGTTAGTTTCAGGTATACAGCAGAGTGACTCAGTTATATATATGTATATATATATATATTCTTTTTCAGATTCTTTTCCCTTATAGGTTATTACAAGATACGAGTAGAGTTCCCTATGCTGTACAGCAGGTATTTGGTTCTGAAATTCTCTCCAGCGCATAGCAAGCATGACCCAACGCTCAGCTCTGTCTTCTCTTTCCTTGTGCCTTTTCCTCACCTCCTTCAGCCTCAGCCAGAAGCAGACAGAGTCAGACACACACACACCAGAGCTTGGTCAGACAGGGATAGAAATAAAGAACCCATCAGTGGGACTTATTGTCCCCATGAAGACTGCTGTCTATTGGGTTTGTGGCAAATATTTATTTTCACGGATGCAAAGAATCATCTGCTCTCCCTCGATGGCCGTAATCAACCCGAGAGATTCTTTGCTGCCTTGATGGTGACCACACCCTCTCAAGACCCACTAAGGAGAATCATATTGCAAACGTCCAAGAAACTGTGAGAGTGACTTTAGTTGCCAACATATCATTCAACTCCCCTTAGATTATCATATCACTCAATCATTAATATCTTTAAGGGCTGACATGATCTATATATTTTTACACTGATTCCATAAGGTGGTGCCAATTTTTTTTTAATTATACACATTAGGGAACATTTTAGTTCTTCATTTTCAGATATTTCTGCTTTTTCAAAACTTTCGGGTATTTGCCAAAACTTCACATTTCACCCTCTTTAGGAAATGTTTCAGAAGCACTTAATTTTATTTTTTTAATTTTACTGAAGTATAGTTGATTTACAGTGTTGTGTTAGTTTGTGCTGTACAGCAAAGTGATTCAGTTATACATATATATGTATATTCTTTTTCATATTCTTTTCCATTATGGTTCATCACAGGACATTGAATATATCTCCCTGTGCTATACAGTAGGACCTTGTTGGTTATCCATCTTATAGCTAATAGTTTGCATCTGCCAATTCATCCCTCCCCCACCTTGGCAACCACCAGTCTGTTCTCTATGCCCATGAGTCTGTTTCTGTTTTGTAGATAAGTTCATTTGTGTCGACTTTAGATTCCTGCTGCTGTGAATATAGGGGAGAAGCACTTCATTCTGTATTGAATTCTTCTATCTGGTCAGATCGTATAGCTGAGCTCACAGTCCTTAGACATCTGTGCTTCCAACCAAATACACTCATCACGTCCTCCCAGATATTTGGAGAGTTCTACCCCTCGCCACACCGGCGACATCTGGCCTCCACATCAGCCACTGCTCTACCCAGGTGCAGAGCCCTCCCTCTTGATTCCCACCTTCTGGAACTATGGCCAGAGTCAGAGAAACTATGCGTCCACTCAACTTACAAACATGAAGAACCAGAGATAATGTGCGTCCACTCGACTCATAAACATGAAGAACCGGCTCCCGCCAACTGAGCCTTCAGAAGCCATCATGCCGGGATGTGTACGAGTAAGTTCTCGTTTCCCCTTTGCAACAATCCTGGGGGACGGGATGCACATCAGGTGTGCGTCTGGAAACGGCGGCTGAGAGCTTAGGTCACGTGGCTCTGCTAAGATACTGGTGCGGCTCAGACTGGAAACCAGGCTTGAGCCACTTACCAGTTGGGTGTTTCCACTGGTAACTAAGTGATCGCTAAGCGGGGTTTCAACTGTGTATGCGGATAAACAGCCCTCCGACCTTCGCAAGGCATCTCTCGCACCGCTGGGCCCGGCAGCAGGTTGGTGGTGTTTCATGAGGGCCCCGATGCGCCTTGCCGGGTCTGTGTTTGATGTATATACTTAGAGAGGCGAGAGACCAAGCACAGCCACTGGAGAAGGCAGGAGAAAAGGTGTTTGAAGAGATGAAGACCCTGCGGGGCAAAGCTCTCAACTCGTTGACTCTAGAATAACAACAGTCACCGGGAGGTCAGTTCCGCTCACTTGCTTTCTGCAGGTCACCGTGGTCCTCTTGGTCTGTTTACGTTCCAGCCATTTGGGGAATTAACGTTTCCAGAGAAAAAAAAATTGAAATGTGGATGATGTATATATTTTTAAATTATTTTTCTCTGTAACAGTAAAATGTCATCAGTATGATGGCAATGTTTGGAGCTCCTGGCTGCAAGCTTTAGTGTGGGAGCAAAGGCTTCCGGAGTGCGAGAGGCCAAGCGCCCTCTGGGGGGCGGGGGAGGGGCTGCTCCCCCCCCCCCCCGCCGTGACCGCCAGCTCCCACGGCCCCCCAGCACCAGACCCTGGCTTTGGCGGCCGCTCCCGGAAACAGCAGCTCCCCAGCGGCTGTGACGGGGGCAGACCCAGGCGGGGGGCGACCGGAGCCCGCAGACTGGCTTGGGAGAAGAGGGTGAGGCCTCTGCAAGGGTTCTCGGGAGCAGCTGGGGCGCGAGGGCGTCGCCTCGGGCCCAGGAGTCCCTGCGAAGGGTCAGTGGCAAGCAGGCCTTTTGACCGTGTGTGGCAGCATGACTCCAGTTCTTATGCATAGGCTGGCTGCACGTCAGAATCACTTGGAGAGCTTCAAAAACAACAGCTGAATCACTGCTATTCTTAAAATGGATAACCAACAAGGACCTTCTCTACAGCACGGGGAACTCTGTTCAATATTCTGTAATAACCTAAATGGGAAAAGAATCTGAAAAAGATTAGATACATGTATATGTATAACTGAATCACTTTGCTGTACTCCTGAAACTGACACAGCACTGTTAATCAACTCTACTCCAATATAAAAAACAAAACAAAACAAAACCAAGAAACAGCTGAGTCAGACTTCCTGGGGTAGGACCCAGGCAGTAATCATCTCTAGAGCTCTCCGGAGGATCTGATGTGCAGCCCAGACTGAGACCCACTGGCCTCCAGGATAAAGTCCAGATTCCTCACGGGGGGCTGCAAGCCCCTGCGTCTCTGGGTCCCGCCTCTAGCTTCCTCTGCCCTGGCGCCAGGCTCTCCCTGCGGGGCGGTGGGGGAACTGGCCTGGGCAGCCATCTGGTCCCAGGTGAATCCTGGTCCTGTTCTCATCAACCACACGGCTTCCTTAGTGTCTGTGAGCTTCCACTTTCCCCGTACGACCGGCTCCAGGGCTCGCCTCCCATGGGGCTGTGAGGATTACATTAGGAAATGTGAAAAGTGTACCTGGCATTAAACAAGAGTTCAGAAATCTGAGCTCCCCTTAACTCACAGGGCAGGACCGAGGCAGCAGTAATTTCAAAATTCTTTTTCATTTTGAAATAATTTTTTTTTATGTTCCCATATCTCTTCCCGCTTGCGTCTCCCTCCCTCCGACCCTCCGTATCCCACCCCTCCAGGTGGTCACAAAGCACCGAGCTGATCTCCCTGTGCTATGCGGCTGCTTCCCACTAGCTATCTACCTTACGTTTGGTAGTGTATATATGTCCATGCCTCTCTCTCGCTTTGTCGCAGCTTACCCTTCCCCCTCCCCATATCCTCAAGTCCATTCTCTAGTAGGTCTGTGTCTTTATTCCTGTCTTACCCCTAGGTTCTTCATGACATTTTTTTTTCTTAAATTCCATATATATGTGTTAGCATACGGTATTTGTCTCTCTCTTTCTGACTTACTTCACTCTGTATGACAGACTCTAGGTCTATCCACCTCATTACAAATAGCTCAATTTCGTATCTTTTTATGGCTGAGTAATATTCCATTGTATATATGTGCCACATCTTCTTTATCCATTCATCCGATGATGGACACTTAAGTTGTTTCCATCTCCGGGCTATTGTAAATAGAGCTGCAATGAACATTTTGGTACATGACTCTTTTTGAATTATGGTTTTCTCAGGGTATATGCCCAGTAGTGGGATTGCTGGGTCATATGGTAGTTCTATTTGTAGTTTTTTAAGGAACCTCCATACTGTCCTCCATAGTGGCTGTACAAATTCACATTCCCACCAGCAGTGCAAGAGTGTTCCCTTTTCTCCACACCCTCTCCAGCATTTATTGTTTCTAGATTTTTTGGTGATGGCCATTCTGACTGGTGTGAGATGATATCTCATTGTAGTTTTGATTTGCATTTCCCTAATGATTAATGATGTTGAGCATTCTTTCATGTGTTCGTTGGCAGTCTGTATATCTTCTTTGGAGAAATGTCTGTTTAGGTCTTCTGCCCATTTTTGGATTGGGTCGTTTGTTTTTTTGTTATTGAGCTGCATGAGCTGCTTGTAAATTTTGGAGATTAATCCTTTGTCAGTTGCTTCACTTGCGAATATTTTCTCCCATTCTGAGGGTTGTCTTTGAAATAATTTTAGACCTAAGGAAAAGCTGCAAAGCCAGAATGGAGAGCGCGCGTATACAGTACTCGGCTTCCCCTGATGTTAACCTCTACTGTGGCACAATCACCGAAAGCAGGACATGAAGACTGGCTCTGCGCTGTCGACCCAGGGGCTTTCACTGTTCAGGAGCCACGTGGCGTTTAGTCTCAAGTCTCCTTACTTTCTTCTCACCTGTGACAGCCCCTCAAGTCCCTGAGCCAAGCAGTTCCCAGCCAGCCCGCTACCAGGGCCCCGCCTCACAACAGCCCCTCTTTTCTTGAAGAAGTTTGAGGGCGTCCGTGTCTTACACCAAGGAGCTGAATCAGATCTCAGGACTCAGCCAAGACATGGACACGGGGGTCTGGTGACACGTTCTCCAACAGTGGTGTCTTCAACAAATGTTTCTTTTCAGATACTCTGTTTACGGGAAGTTTGTTAAAGCCCTTGTGAAAAGAGGGGAAGCGATGCAAAGGAAAGAGCTAGAAGCATATACAGAAGATCAACAGACAATACTTAGACCCCCCAAGCCCCTGTGTATGCACACACACATGCCCTTCCCAGGTCCAGCTCAATGTCTCGCCAGCTAGAGGCCCGCAGAAGGTGGGCCCTTTTTGATACACTTCCTCGCCCTGATGGTAGAGTTGACCTGAACCTGAGGACAGGCTACTCTTCAGGTCCCCACTGCCTGGAGCTCGGCCGGCCACCCCTGGGGCACCAGTGGCCCTGCTACTCCCCCTCCCACCCCGGCCTTCCAGAAGCTCTCCCCTCTGCGTCAGGCTGATGCGTCTGAACTGCAGGCCTGCACAGGATGCCCAGGGCCTGTCCTGTAATTACTGTCCAGCGAACTACTCTGCACCTTTCCCTGGATCCCACGTCTAGAGGACTTACCAAGACTAATCTCCTCCTGCCTCGCAGTGCCGAGGCACCTTTAACCTCCAGCACCGCCAGAAGTCCAGCTGGATTAGCCGAGATGGCTACAGCAGAGACAGGAAGGTGGTTACCACCAGCCTCGGCTGTTCACATCATGTCCTGCAGGAAGGAGGGCCGCCAGTGAGCAGTCGTGGAAAGAAACATCGTTCTTCCTCTTTCTGTCTTTCCCACCAGCTGAAGAATCCCTAGGACAAGCGCTGTGGGCGAGAGTGCAGAGCCTCTGCGCCCACCAGAGCCAGTGGAGCCACATGTCTAGTCTTTACTGGGGAGGGTGCTGACACGATGGGGGCAGTTCTGGGTGAAAGATGAAACTGAAGTTTCAAAACAGACAACAAGCCTCAACCAAAATGATACTGTCCCAGTAACTGATACTGACTGACAAATTATAGATTTGGACTGTGTGTCCTTAAGGGACCCTGTCAGTAAGCAGGGAATCAGTGAAGAGTACAGCTGGTAGCAATCACTGGAAAAATAAAGTCATTTCATTTATCCCTCAATGAGCTGATATCACTCAGTCAAACTGTCCCCACTACAGTCACCACCAAAAGTACCAGCTTCTGATGTCAAAAAGATACCAAGGAATGACAGTCAGTGGAAAACTAGGATCTCAGAAGTGAGAGGGGGCTGTGCAGTGCAGCCTAGGCAAGGGGCCCAGGGTCTAATTTGGTCTCCGCGGGTCGGTATTATAATAGACAGCATTCACGTTAAAGTTAGTAAAAAAATGTTGTATTTGTGGCAATAGGGAAGCTGGTATTCAAGAAAAGACAAAAAAAATTTTTATATTAGAAGGTTTAAGTAGTCCATTAAATTGGTGTTAAATTTAAAATGATATGATTCCATGACATGTTAAAAATATCTTTTCGGGGCCTGCCCCGAAAGTGGCCTCCGTGCTCTCACCCACTCCCAGGGCCAGAGTGTGGTCTAACATATGCCCAAAGCGCCTAGAGTTTGGATCTCAAGTACAGCTCCCCAAAAGGAAGCCAGGAGCCGTGGAAAGTGTCTGATCCTGTGTCTTAGGGCAAGGATAATTAAGGTGGGCCTGGAGTACCAGTGTGTTGCCAGAAAGAAAGTATGCTTTCAAAATGATCCAGGGCAATTTTAAAGGATAAAGGAGCCAGTTGAAAGGGGCTCCCACTGAGCAGCTGGTGACAATTTGGGGACTAGAAAGAAAGCAGTAGTTCTCTGCAGAGCCATATGAGGCATGCTAGAAAAACAAAAGAAAAAGAAGGCATGTACAAGTTTATAATGATGTTTACAGTATGTTGACAAAGCCAGACTGTGTGTATACCATATACTATATTCAAGTTTTGGTCAGCATCAAAATTTCATCATTACAAATCAAACAGCTAAAATATTCATTGCACCCCTGGTAGGGGATGTAGAATCTTATCAGCTCTACTCAGGCAATGAAAAATTACGGAAGATTTTACTATTACAAAAAAAGACACAGGCTTGGGAAGTCCAATTATCTCCACAGTGACTCAGCCTAATAAATACTGACTCATGATGAATCATCCTGGAAATCATGCTGGACCCCAGTCCTGGGCAAGAATATCCCACCAAGAGTTCAGCCTCCAGCACCTCAGTGTGAAATGGCCCGAGAGGATGGCTGTGTGCCCTTGGGTTAGGAAAGCACATTTGTGGTGCCCAGATGAATAAAAGCATCTGCCTGGGTTGATATTTGGGTGCTGGGTAGGCTATCTGTAATAATGAGTTTTATTCCACTGTTTTATATGTACTTCATTTAAGATGTTTAGAACAGGTAAGAGAATCTGTTAGATTTATGTCTATTTTATTAGATTTATAAGAGTTGCTTAATGGTTTAGTAAGGTTTTGCTTATTAGATTTGGCTCGGGAATTAAACTACTTGGGATGGGGTGGCTATTGCTGTATTGAAGAGTCGGCTAAGTCAAATTTGAAAGTATGGTTTGAGATGCCCAAGGGAATTTGATCAATTGAGTACAGAAGTGTGGGGTAAAATTAAGGAAGATTTAATCTGTAAAGCCCGTGGTTAACTGAAGGCTAACCAAAGAACAGGGAGAAACAAAATCTTATTTTCATACAAAGATCACTGAATTTATTAAGATAACAGTATTTGCAAACTGACGTTTTAGGCTTAAGAGATATGAGATATTTAAACTTGATACTTTAATCAACTGAATAGTAATTAAAATATAAGTGGGCTTCCCTGGTGGCTCAGTGGTTAAGAATCCACCTGCTGCCAATGCAGGGAACACGGGTTCGAGCCCTGGTCCGGGAAGATCCCACGTGGCGGATCACCTGGGAGGAGCCGGGAGCAGAGGCCATGGTAATAAAAATCCTGCTCAGAGCCTCCGCCAGCAGAGAGTGCTTCCCGACGGGAAAGGACGGGACACGGCGGAAGGACGGGGCCTGGGTTCCGACGGGGGTTCCGCCAGTGGCCACCTCCTGACCCACGCGGAGACGCTGGTCCTTCCAGAGCGAGACGGGAAGGTCCAGGCCACCTGTGGGGAAGGTCCAGGCCACCTGTGGGGAAGGACGCTCAGCCCCGGCCCCGAGCGTCCCACCCCTTTGCCTCCGCCCTCGGGGCCCCGCCCCCATAGCCGGGCCTGCGTGCTTTGCGCCCAGCCCCGCCTCCAAGAGTCCCGCCCTTTTGTCTCTCTCCCGGGGCCCCGCCCCCAGAGCCGGGCCGGCGTGCTGTGCGTCCCGGCCCCGCCCCCAAGAGTCCCGCCCTTTTGCCTCCGCCCTCGGAGCCCCGACCCCGGAGCCGGCCGGTGAGCTTTGCGCCTGGCCCGGTCTCACCCTGCGCATGTGCTCGGCGTCCTGGGCTGCTGCGGAGGCGGAGGTGAGCGCGCGGAGCGGGCCGGGCTGACGTGCGGCTGCGGGCGGGCTCCCTCGGAGGTGTGTTCCAGCCGCGGGGCGTAGCCTAGGGGTTGGGCGTGGAGCGAGGGTCCTGCGGCCCCTTCTCGCCGGGCTGCCCGCAGGATGGGCGGCACCACCCCCCACGCCTCCTTGGAGCGCGCGGCCTTGGCGCTGGTGGTCCTGGGGACGTTGGGACCTTCGCCTGGCACCTTTCTTCCCCGGCCTCAGTTTCCTCGTTGTCGAAAAGGCCCAAGTGATGTGACTCCTCTGGACTCTGCTGCCCCCTTGTTTGCAGCAATTAGTTTGCTAATTAAACACTTATCGGACAGGAGGACAGGGAGCTTCAGCTAAAGTTAAATAATTGTGAATTTTTACTGAAATATTTTCGGATGAAATAATAGGATGCCCCGAATGTGTTGCAAAATAAACCAGTTGGAGGGGAGTATGTGTGGGATTAGAGGCAAAGCAAGACTGGCCATGACTTGATAGACTGAAGTTGGTTTATGATGTACTATTTTGTTCACCTTTCTGTATGTTTGTAATTTATCATCAGAAATACTCTATAATGAAAAATCTGCTGTGGACGCCTGTGTTCAAATACTGGGCCTGTATTAGTCTGCTAGGGCTGCAGTGACGAGAACTGGGTGAGAGACATGTCTTTCAAGGTGTCAGCAGGGCTAGTTTCCTCTGAGGCCTCTCCCACTGGCTTGTAGATGGTCACCTTCTGGCCTGTGTCTTCATGGTCCTTCCTCTGCGCCTGTGTCCTAGTGTCCTGTTCTCGTAAGGACACCAGTTATATTGGATTAGGGCTCATCCTAATGACCTAGTTTTAACTTAGTTGCCTCTTTAAAGATCCTATCTATGTCTAAATACAGTCACATTCTGAGGTCCTGGGGGTTAGGACTTCAGCATATGAATTTGGAGGGACACAATTCCGCCCACAGCATGGCCACTTTACGTTTGGGATTTTGACCAGTTAGCCTGTCTGTGCCTCGGTGTTCCCTGGTGTAATGAGTCACAGAGGTGTAAGGAGTCCGTCATTAAACAATGTCTGCAGCGCTCTCAGAAGCGTGTCGAACACGTAGTAAGACTGAGTGAGTGGAACATGCTTCATGTGTCAGTTAGGGATCGTGCTCAGTAGGGGTGGGTGGTGGAGTGAGGGGTTGGTTGCTTGGTGCTGTGCCTAGCCAAGGGCATCAAAGTTGTCACAGCCATTTCCTCAAGGGTGTCTGCTCCTTGCTGGGCACCGATTGTTGCGTGTGTGTTCACTGACAGCACAGACACCCTCTGGTGGGCCGCTGTCACATGCCCATCTGACCCGTGGGGAAGGCGATGCAGAGATAGAGCTGGAGCCTGTGCTCTGACTGCCGTGCGTGCGTATTGCCTCCGTTAAAGAGGATGTGGCCCTGGGGGTGTTCAGTCTGCAGGTAGACCCGAGGAGCTGTTGGCTCACTTCTCTTTCTCTTGGCCCAGGTTTACAGAGGTGGCAGCCCTCATGGCAGGTCCCCTGTGGCGGGCCACAGCCTTTGTGCAGAGACACAGGACGGCCCTGTTGGTGGGTTCCTGTGCAGGCCTGTTTGGGGCTCAGATCTCGTACCACCTCTTCCCGGATCCTGTGGTCCCGTGGCTGTACCAGTACTGGCCTCAGGGCCAGCCAGCCTCCCTGTCCCCAGAGCTGCAGAGCCTGTTCGAGGAGGTGCAGCAAGATATCGGGGTCCCCTCGGGCCACCGCTTCAAGGCCTTCACCACCTTCACCTTCCAGCCTGTGAGCGCCGGCTTCCCGAGACTCCCTGCCGGGGCCGTGGTGGGCATCCCCGCCAGCTTCCTGGGTGACCCAGTGACCAACACTGACCGGCCCGTGGTCGTCCACGGGCAGCGAGTGGACTGGCAGAGCCCAGTGGGTGCCCGGCTGAGAGATGCCCTGACTCTGTCCCACGACGCCCAGAAGTTCGCCTTGGCCAGGGAGGTGGTGCACCTGGAGAGCGGGGCGGCCGCCCTGCAGGCCCTGCCAGCCCCTGCCTGCCTGGTGGGCACCTGGGCTCTGGGCGTGGGAGCCAAGCACGCCCTGGGGCTCTACGGAGGCCCCATGAACTTGCGAGCCGCCTTCAACTTGGTGGCGGCAGTGGCGGGCTTTGTGGCCTATGCCTTGTCCACGGACTCTCTCACTCACTCCCTGGAAGCCTGGCTGGACCGCCGCACGGCCTCGCTGTCCGCAGCCTATGCCCGGGGCGGGGTGGAGTTCTACGAGAAGGTTCTGTCGGGCAACCTGGCCCTGCGCGGCCTCCTGGGCCGGCCCGGAGAGAAGCTGTACATGCCCAGCGGGAACGTGGTTCCCAGACACTGGTTCCGCATCAAGCACCTGCCCTACACGGCCCGCCGGGACTCGGTGCTGCAGGTGTGGAGGGCGGCGCTCAGCCCCCGCAGCCCCTGAGGGCCTCATGGCAGGGGCGGTTCCAGCTGGAGCAGGTACCACCCCGCCCTGGACTTGGGGGGGGAGGGGGGAGGGGCGCTCCTGGGGCCTCTGCGCCCGCAGCCCGGTGTCAGCAGACCTGCCGGCTGTGGAGCTCAGCAGCCCAGATTCTCCCCCCTTGGGCCTGACGGGGAGAGAAGGTGTTGCTGGAACCCAGCAAGACCTCCTGGTAGGAGCGCTGGCCGAGGGAGGGGAAGGAACAGGCCTGCGAAGCCGAGGCCCTGCAGTCAGGAGCCTGGACGCGCAGAGCACAGAGCGGGCTTGGGGAGGAGCTGCGGTGAGGGACGATGGGGGTGAGGCGAGCGGGGCTCACCGGGAGGTGAGGAGGGCGGAGCGGGGCAGGTGGGCAGTGGGCCAGGCCTGGTGTCCCGCTTGGGACCCAGCGGAGGCTGCGGCCTTGCCCGCTTGTCTGCCTCCAGCCCTCTGGATAAAGCAGACCCCACTTTTTTTTTTCCTATTTTATCTTTTTATTTTATTTTTTTAACATCTTTATTGGAGTATAATTGCTTTACAATGGTGTGTTAGTTTCTGCTGTATAACAAAGTGAATCAGCTATACATATACATATATCACCATATCTCTTCTTTCTCGTGTCTCCCTGCCTCCCACCCTCCCTATCCCACCCCTCTAGGTGGTCACAAAGCACCGAGCTGATCTCCCTGTGTTGTGCCGCTGCTTCCTGCTAGCTGTTTTACATTTGGTAGTGTATGTATGTCCATGCCACTCTCTCACTTCGTCCCAGCTTACCCTTCCCCCTCGCCGTGTCCTCAAGTCCATTCTCTATGTCTGCGTATTTCTTTTTTTTTTTTCAGTACGCGGGCCTCTCACTGTTGTGGCCTCTCCCGTTGCGGAGCACAGGCTCCGGATGCGCAGGCCCAGCGGCCATGGCTCACGGGCTCAGCCGCTCCGCGGCATGTGGGATCTTCCCGGACCGGGGCACGACCCCGTGTCCCCTGCATTGGCAGGCGGACTCTCAACCACTGTGCCACCAGGGAAGCCCTATGTCTGCGTCTTTATTCCTGTCCTGCTCCTAGGTTCATATCCTTTTTTTTTTTTTAGATTCCATATATATGTGTTAGCATACCGTATTTGTTTTTCTCTTTCTGACTTACTTCACTCTGTATGGCAGACTCTAGGTCCATCCACCTCACTACAAAATGACTCAATTTCGTTTCTTTTTATGGCTGACTGATTGTATATATGTGCCACGTCTTTATCCATTCCTCTGTCGATGGACACTTAACGTTGCTTCCATGTCCGGGCTATTGTAAATAGAGTAGCAATGAACATTGTGGTACATGACTCTTTTTGAATTATGGTTTTCTCAGGATATATGCCCAGTAGTGGGATTGCTGGGTCTTATGGTAGCTTTTTTTTTTAGTTTTTTTAAGGAACCTCCATACTGTTCTCCATAATGGCATTCCCACCAACAGGGCAAGAGGGTTCCCTTTTCTCCACACCCTCTCCAGCATTTATTGTTTGTAGATTTTTTGATGATGGCCATTCTGACTGCAGACCCCACTTTTGATCCTTGGGCAGGAGACCCCAGCAGGAAAGGTGAGGAGGGTTGTGATGAGCAAGCCAGGCTCACTTGGTCATTTATGTGTTCTTTTTTTTTTTAATATTTATTTATTTATTTGGTTGTACCGGGTCTAGTTGTGGCAGGTGGGCTCCTTAGTTGCAGCACGTGGGCTCCTTAGTTGTGGCACACGAACTCTTAGTTGCAGTGTGCATGTGGGATCTAGTTTCCTGACCAGGGATCAAACCCGGGCCCCCTGCATTGGGAACACGGAGCCCCATCCACTGTGCCACCAGGGAAGTCCCTCATGTGTGCTTTTTTTAAAATTTATTTTATTGAAGTATAGTTCATTTACAATGTTGTGTTTATTTTTGCTGTACAGCAAAGTGACTCAGTTATACATATATACACTCTTTTTTTATATTCTTTTCCATGATGGTTTATCACAGGATATTGAATATAGTTCCCTGTGCTCTACAGTAGGGCCTTGTTGTTTATCCGTCCTATATGTTTAATAGTTTACATCTGCGAATCCCCAACTCCCAGTCCTTCCCTCCCCCAGCCCCTTCCCCTTGGCAACCACAAGTCTGTTTTCTATGTCTGTGTGTATATTTCTGTTTTGTAAATAAGTTCACTTGTATCATTTTTTTAGACTCCACATATAAGTGATATCATATGGTATTTGTTTTTCTCTGTCTGACTTACTTCACTTAGTATGATATTCTCTAGGTCCATCCATGTTGCTGCAAATGGCATTATTTCATTCTTTTTTATGGCTGAGTAGTATTCTATTGTATATATGGACCACATCTTCTTTAGCCATTCATCTGTCAATGGACATGTAGGTTTCTTCCATGTCTTGGTTATTGTGGATAGTGCTGCTGTGAATATTGGGGTGCATGTAATCTTTTCAAATCAGAGTTTTCTCAGGGTATATGCCCAGGAGTGGGATTGCTGGATCATATGGCAACTCTTAGTTTTTTGAGGAGCCTCCATACTGTTCTCCACAGTGGCTACACCAATTTACATTCCCACCAGTAGTGCAGGAGGGTTCCCTTTTCTCCACACTCTCTCCAGCGTTTGTTATCTGTAGACTTTTTAATGATGGCCATTCTGACCAGCATGAGGTGATACCTCGTTGTAGTTTTGATTTGCATTTCTCTAATAACGAACAACGTTGGGCATCTTTTCAAGCCATTCATGTATTCTTTTTGTTGGTGGTTATGTTTTCCCTGGAAGAGTTGAATAATTCAGGCCTGGTGCCAGTGTAACTCGGGACAAAGGGATTAAGCCACACCCAGGAAGGGCACAAAGCCAGCCCAGGAGGCCCACTCAGAGGCCGGGCGGTCCCTGCATAAGACTGTGGATGGAGAGAGCAGGCAGGGGTGGCCTGATTCCTGCTGGGTCCTTGACCGTGATCTGGGCTCAGCACTCTGGCCCCATTCTGGGTGAGCCTTGGGGTCCCCGCCCTGGGCCCCGGCAGACGGGTTTCTGAGGGCAGAGCATCCGCTCTCCCAGGGCCTGCTCTCAGTAACGCAGGAGCCGGGAGGAGGCCGGCGTTCCTGCTACTCCGTCCAGGTGGGAGGGTAAGGGGCCCCGGCGTGGGTGGGGCGGGGAGGCAACCCCCTGAGACGGCCCCTTAGTTGGCTCCGTCTACCCCAAGTCACCAACTTTGTCTCCACTCAGGGGCTGTTCCCAGACCTCACACGCTTCCCGTGGCCCAGCCCCAAACCTGGGCTAGCCGCGAGCCCCGACTCCCGGGCATCCGCGCAGCCCCGCATCCCGCGCAGCCCTGCCATCTGGCTCAGGCCGGTCCACTCCCAGGCAGAGCTCTCCCGCCGCAGCCCTGGCAGGCAACTGTTGCTGAGAACCTGCTCTGGGCTGGACCTCCCCCCACCCACCCCTCCATCCCACCTCGTGTCTAAACCAGGGCCCGGCCTCGTGATGTCCCTGCCCAGCGGCTCCCGGCTCCATCCCTGCCCTCCCCAAGCGGTTCCTCATGTGGGCTTCCTGGCCATTCTCCCCACCTCCCCCAGCTCTTAGAAGCTCAGGTCTGACTGGGTTCTCTCCTGCTTAAAACCCTTTGCAGGCATCCCTTTGTTTTCGGCCAAAGCCGAGCCTCCAAGCCTGGGCCGCTCTGTGGAATCCGGCCCTACAAGCATGTGGGTTCCTCGACTGCCCTCCCCTCCCCACATGGGCCTCCGTCTGGGGCCCTCTCTGCTGGCCTGCCCTGTCCTGGAATTTTCGGTGCTCCCTCTGCAGGAACCCTCAGGGACCGAGCCCACCGCGCCCTGCACCTCTTCGTAGCCTCTGCTGCGAACGGTAATTAAGTAAGGGAGCGCGGCTTAGCATCTCCTCTGCTGAAATGTACTGTCTGCAAGAGCAGCGTATTGTGTGTCCCGTTGACAGCTCTGGACTGAAGCTCTCCACGTTTTTGAATAAATGAATAAGGCTCTTAAGCTCCGACACACATGGGCCTGGCACCTTAGGGTCTCTGAGCAAGTACAGTACGGCTGGCTGGATGCCCCGGGCAAGGCCATTACGAATCCTGTGACCCTGTCCTAGTTTCCCAACTTGGGATGCTTTCCAAGGGCACGGCCTGGCCCCGCTCTTCCATGGTTGCTGACTTCATTGGGGAAACCAGGACACTTGTGGTTCCCTTTCTTTCCTATAGAGCACAGATCAGTTCTCAGAGCACCAGGGACCCCAAGAGGCTTTAGGGGAGGCTGACCCCCCGAAATTCTGTGGTATTTTGTGCCCCTACAGGCGGTTCAGGGTCGATCCCAGAAAGGCTTTGAAGCTGGGCCAGGTGGCAGGAGTTTACCCTGTAAATGCTGCCCTGCACGTTTCCTTCTCAGATGCCTGCTGCAGACCTTAGTCGTCAGGCTCTGCATGGGACCCCAGAGAACGCTGTTCTAGTGTGTTATGCCCCCCACACACATTCATGGTTCTCGGAGCTACATCAGCACGCAGGTACTCCCCCCTTCCCCCGACACGGTCAGAATGCGGGGAACGGAGTCCCAGGGTCCCGGTGCCGGCACTGGCCCTGACCCTAGCAGGCTCCACTGCCTCTGTCCCCACCAGCCACTGTCCACGATACAGGGCCGCGTGCAGCACGCCTGGAGCTGGGCGCATGCATGTGGGCTCCTGGTCTCCACGTGTACACGTGTCAGAGGCTAGGTCCCAGATGGGTGCGTGGTCCCCACCCCATGAGACCTCCTGCCTGTTGCACCCCCGGAGTCATGTTTATGGGGCCTTTATTGGGCACCAGACACTGTGCTGGGTTCTTAGAGGTATTTTCTTAAATTTACGCCCAAATTGGAACATGTAGTTGGTAACATCCTTTTGATTTTGCAGACAAGCACATAGCACAGAAAGGTGAAGAAATTTTCCCCAAATCTCAAAGCTTTGTAAGTGGCAGAACCAGGATTTGAAGCTGGCAGTCTGGCCCCAGATCCCGTTCTCACAGCCCTGGACTTACACTGTCCTGTTGATCCTGAGGGCTCCATGGTGCAGACTTGTCCTGTGGCCTCTCTAGCCTTTCTCCCCATGCCACTGAGAGGTGACTTTGCAGCCTCCCCTCTTTTATCAGGAAAAAATGGTCCCGAGCCGAGCCTTCTGGAACTTCCAGGGGAGACCCTTCTGCTAGCTGAAGAGGGGCCGCCCAGTCCATCATGCCTAGGGCTGCGGTGGGGATGGGCAGAGGGGAGGGCTGTTACAGACCCTTAGGAGGCCTCAGCTGAGGAACAGGGGTGCTTAGGAGGTGGAGAACACGGGGGGGCGCAGCCGGGGCGGGCTCAAGTCCTGGTCCTGCCGCTTTCGCGGAGTGACCCCAAGCAAGGGACTTCACACCTCTGGTCCTGAGTTTCCTGTCTGTACAATGCGGACATTAATGTGTATCGTGCAGCATTCTTCTGACAAGGAAAGTAAAATAAAACTTGCAAAATGTGAATCCCAGACAGGGTTTACAGTAAGCTTTAAAAGAAGATTGGTTCCTAAATGTTAGTGCTTTTAAGCGGTCCAGGTAGCAGGGTGTTCAGGTCTTGCAGTTATGCCCAAATACCAGCAGTTTCTTGTGGCTGGAACCTTCCCAGGGAGCCCTCACCACCTCATACAGGGCTCCACTTCAAGCTCTCAGAGCCGCGGTGGGGGCAGGTCCCCACCTTGCCCTCAGCTGACGCCTTTTGGGAAATTACTCAGCAGCAGCTGAGAGCAAAGGACCCAGGGGGCCCTGGGGAGACAGCAAACGGGAGAAAAGGGCATTAAAATAGGAGATGGTGGGCTTTCCTGGTGGCGCAGTGGTTGAGAATCTGCCTGCTAATGCAAGGGGACACGGGTTCGAGCCCTGGTCTGGGAGGATCCCACATGCCGCGGAGCAACTAGGCCTGTGAGCCACAACTACTGAGCCTGCGCGTCTGGAGCCTGTGCTCCACAACAAGAGAGGCCGCAATAGTGAGAGGCCCGTGCACCGCGATGATGAGTGGCCCCTGCTTGCCACAACTAGAGGAAGCCCTCGCACAGAAACTAAGACCCAACACAGCAAAAATAAATTAATTAATAAAGTCCTACCCCCAACATCTTCTTTAAAAAAAAGTAGGAGATAGTGGGGTTTCTTTAATTGAAGTCTAGTTCATTTACAATGTTGTCTTAATTTGCACTGTACAGCAAAGTGATTCACTTTTATATATATACACATTCCTTTTCATGTTCTTTTCCACTATGGTTTATCACAGGATATTGAGTATAGTTCCCTGTGCTCTGCAGTAGGACCTTGTTGTTATCCATTCTCTGTGTAATAGTTTGCATCTGCTCATCCCAAACCCCCAGTCCATCCCTCCCCCAGCCCCCTCCCCCTTGGCAAACACAAGTCTGTTCTCTATGTCTGTGGGTCTGTTTCGTAGATAAGTTCATTTGCGTTATATTTTAGATTCCACATATAAGTGATTTCGTATTTGTCTTTGTCTGACTTCACTTAGTATGAGAATCTCTGGGTCCATCCATATTGCTGCAGATGGCATTGTTTCATTCTTTTTTATGGCTGAGTGGTATTCCATTGTATGTGCACCACATTTTTATAAAATGGGAGATGGTCTTTTACACCTACTACACAGGTAATGTTTAAATCCTAGAACCTCTGGATGAGTGAGGGTGTGGTAAAGTCGGTACAGCGTGTGCCCTTGGTGACACTGTAGGAAGCAGCCTCCAGGGTGGCCCCCAGTGGTCTCTGCTCCTGCTGTTCTCAGCCTGTGTCATCCTTTCCTCTTGCTCTTGGTTTAAAACAACAGAATAAGGCAAGTGTGATTATGTTACAAAGACTGGCTTCCGTCTTACTAGCAGACTGTTAATCTTCTCAGACACGTGCTTTGATGAAGCGTCTTGCTGCGCTGGACAGGCCCACGTGGCTCGGAAGTAAGGGCGGCCTCTGAGCCACAGCTGGCGGAGCGGTGAGGCCCTCAGTCCAGCAGCCCACAGGGAGCTGAATCCTGACAACAGCCGTGTGAGCTTGGAAGAAAATCCCTCCCCAGTCAGGTCTCAGATGAGACCCCAGCCTTGGCCGGTGCCTTCACTGCAGCCTGTGACACCCCGAAGCAGAGGACACAGCTAAGCTATGCCTGGATCCTCAACCCACAGAAATGCTGAGATGGTCGTCGTGGGTTATGTTAAGCCTTCGTTTTATGGTAATGTTTCATGCACAGTAGGTAACTGACCCACATGGTTAATTGACATACTATGTTTAGGAAGCAATTTAGCAAAAGTCGACACGCCACATGGGTAACTTCAAACCTAGAAACTCATTCTAGAGCCATCATCCAGCAGAGACTAAATCAGATATGCCCAAAGATGTGCATAAGAGCACTACCTATAATATAAAAAAAATAGGGATAATGGAAATACTGAAAAATAGCGACTTAGGAAACTTTGGTATATTCATTTGTTGAATATTGGTCAGTCACTAAAAAGCATAAGTATGAAGACTATGGTAGAAACATGTAGAAATAGTCTAAATATCAAATGTTCTTAAAAATATGAAGTACAACATGCAAGAGGATTGCAATAATGTAAATATGGTAAAAGACCTGTAAGGAAATTTGCAAAATTTCTGAAATTCAAAATTTCATAAGAGAAAGTAATTCTGTAATGGTGGAATTTTGAATGGCTTTATTCATCAGTATATATATAAGGACTTACCTCTATAGCTGTATTAATATAGATGTGTATGAAGGCTCCCTCAGAGGGGTCCAAGGACCCACCCCCTCTCCCTGCATCAAGGTGACAGATCCTGGCATCCCTGCTTTTGGCCTATATCCTTGGGGTGTGGCCAAGCTTCTGCCTGTCAATTACCACAGCAATCAGGAAATGTGCTGCTCAGATCTGCTGTGGGAGCAGAATTGACTGACAGTCCCAGCTGCTGTTTCTCTAGATCCACCACCATGCTTTCACTGAGGCCGTGCCTCTCGCGTGCTGCTTTCAGGCAGGGGTTGATCCTGGTGCAGTACTCACGCAAGCCTATTCTGGTGAACTGTGGGACTCCTCCAGTGGTGGACTGTGGCTCAAGGACACCCTAGTGGCCTGGGCAGATCTTTCTTAGAACTGCTCTGAGGTCTGAGACCCTTCTACCCAGGCCTCCTTCCTTCCCCCCCTCCTTCACAGATGTCAGCCCTGCTTTGTGGTTTGACGGCTCTCCCCGCATTCTGTTCCCCCCAACTCTGTCCTCACAGGCATGTCCCCCAGCACACCTCTTACTCAGGTAATCCCGTCTCGGTGTCTCTTTCTCAGAGGATCTGAACTAACAGTTACCCCTCCCTCAGTTGGGTGCTCTGTGAGGCCCGGGGGGCGCACCCTGCCCTGTCTGCCTCTGGGGTTCGCAGACCTGCAGAAGTAAACCTGCAGTGACAACACGGTGCAGTGAAGGTTAGTGTGGAAGCACAAGGGAGGGTGTCTAACTCAGCCTGGGCTGGAAGTGGCCAGAAAGGACTCCCCAGAGGAGGGGCCCCTGTTGCTGAAACCCTCAGTGTGAGTTGAAAGAACCCAGTGCTGATAGTTAATATTAAATATGTATATAACACAGATGTGCCAAACCCTTTACATGTGTTAATTCACGTTATGCCTGCAACAGTCCTCTTATCCCCATTTTACAGATGGGAAGATCCAGGCATAGACAGATGAAGTGGTTTTCCTCCAGCCAGTGCTAGACTTGGGGTCTGAACCCAGGTGGTCTGGCCCTAGAGGTTGTGTTCTTAGCCACTGGACCATGTTAGCCAGAGACAGGCTATGGGAATAGCTTGTACAAAAGCTAGAAACAAGACAGTTTGTGTGGTTTTTGTGTCAGCCAGAGCCCAACTGGGAGACTGAAAGCCCACAGTAATTTGAACAAGGAAAGCTTAACATGAAGAATTATTATTGTTGACAGTGGGTTGAGAGGCCCAGGCAGGAGCAGAGAGACCAGTTTGCGGGGCAGGGGGCGGGGGGGGGCACTGCGATACCAGAGGAGACATGAGGCTGGCTTGAACTTGGCAGTGGAGGTGGAAAGAGGCAAGACTCAGACTACATTTAGGAGGCAGTATGGGTGAAATTCGGTGATAGACTGGGTCTGGGGGGTGTGGCAGAGGAAGGTCAGAGGTCAAGGGTCAGGAATGTCTCCTGGGTTCCGGGTTGATAGATGGGTGACTGAGGTCTGCCCTTCTCTCTGCTGCAGAGCTCACAGACACTGGATCCCATTCTCCTCCTGTCTCCTGGACATCCCTCCTTCCTTATTGATTATGCCTCCTTGGAAACGCAGTTTTGTTGTTAATGATGATGATGGTGGTGATGATGGAGATGATGATGATGGAGATGATGGTGGTGATGATGATGGTGGTGATGATGATGATGATGGTGGTGATGGTGGTGATGATGGTGATGGTGATGATGATGGAGATGGTGGTGATGATGGTGGTGATGATGGCGGTGATGATGGCGATGATGGTGATGATGGTGGTGATGATGATGGTGATGGTGATGATGGAGATGATGGTGGTGATGATGATGGTGGTGATGATGGTGATGATGATGGAGATGATGATGGTGGTGGTGATGATGATGCTGGTGATTGAAGCCTTTCAATGCACTGGGAGCTTGAGAGTTCCCAGATTGAGGCAGCACCCACAGATTGTTCAGAGCAAAGGCCAATGGGGATGAGTAGCTGTGCCCATAGGCTTGATCCTGCTGATCCAGCAGGCCTGGGGGACACAAGCTTATCTTTTGCAGTTCCTGGGGCCACCTGGACTCAAAACCATCCTGACTCTGGACTTCTTCCAATCCCACCCCCGTACAGCCTTTGTTCCCCAGAGGGCCCTCTACAAGTCAGAGGTAAACTGCATCAGTGGATCGACTCATGCTGTCACCCACCTGCACATACCCCTCCCCCGACCTGCTGCAGGGACAGTTGCCCCTGCTGGGCACTGCCGACCTTGTCAAGGGCTGGAGGGTGCTCAGCTGGGGCCAGAGCCTACGTGGAGGGAAGGAGTAGCCGGGCATCCACACGCTGCACAGACAGCAATATCATTGCTTTATAGTCAGACCCTCTGTATTGATAGACTTTACTGCTGTCACCAAACAAGACCAACCAGAGTCTGATACCTTGACACTGACCCTTTGACCGGCTAGTTCAACACAGACATTTCCAGCATGACTGTAATTAGGCTCTCACACAGCACAATCTGTTGGACGCCCTGTATCTGCTTTCTGGCTCGGTTTTCCAAGCACTCAATATCAGTTTTGAATTTTCCCTACATTATCCACACGTGGATCCTAGGCCTTTTCCCCAGCAGAGGGTCTCCCTCACTTTCCTGGGTCGCTGAGCTTACCTGCCCTGAGCGGGTCCCCTTCAGAGCTGAGCACACCAACTGGAGGCCCCTTCTGGTTCCCACTGCTTGTGCGCAGCCCTGTGGCCTGAAGTAAGTGTGTCTTTGTCGATGTGCTTAGGTAAGAAAACACGGGAATCAGGGTCCTGGGAGACTGGGGTCGACGGGGGGGGCCTCGGCCAGGGGCTGACCCTGCAGGTGCATCTCCAGGAAGCCTTTAGCCTCAGGACCAGCCCAGAGCCTGGTTGTGCAGCTTACTACCACGGGCACATTACTTACCTTCTCTGTACCTTGGTTTCCCGTCTGTAAATGGGAATAATGGCAACGCCCATCTCCTGGAGTTGTTTTAAGAGGTTAATGAGTTGGTACTTGTAAAGCACTTCGAACAGTGCCTGGCACAGAGTTAAAGCTAAGGAAGTGCAGGATGACTTGTATTCCCCGAGATGCCACGCGGAGCCTTTGGAAACGTCTCCGGTGGTTGTGATGGGGGTCGGGCTGGCAGTACTGCCCTGCACAGAGCTCTCACCCCCCGGCAGAGCCTCATTCGTGTGTCTGACACCTCCACCAGCCCCCGGCCTCTCTAGGGGCAGCCACCGGGCCACCCCAGCCTTTATTCCCTGGACCTGACATCGTCTTCGGGGTTCAGGAAGTGTTGGCCAAATCCAGGACTGAGTCGCGACTGGCGGGAAGGCCTGTGACAAACGGGCAGACAGACCCCAGCGGTGATGGCCTGTGAGGGTTGGCTCAGCCCGCGTTTCTCAGGGGTGCACGGGGGAGTGGCTGCTGAGCAAGGCGTCTAAACCCCAGTCTTGTCCCCCCTGGATAAAGCACCTCCAAAGCGGGCCCAGTGCCTTCGGACACTGCTCCCAGCGGCAGCTGAAGGCTGCCTCGGCATCAGCCCGCAGGTCTGGACCGGCTGACTGCCCTGTGCGGGCGCCTGCAGAGGGAGGGTGTCCCAGGCCTGAGACCTGGACTGGGCCCCTGCCGAGGAAGCTTGTCAGATGCCCCGGTGGCAGAGGGGCACATCTCAGAGCCCCAGTGGGAATCAGGCCAGAGCTGCGCCCCCGCCCGCGCCGCCCCTCCTGCAGACCCAGCGCTTCCCGCCTCCAGCTCCTGTCCAACCCGTTTTGGATCTGGGCCCTAAGGCTCCCCCTGCAGGCCGAGCGAGTGCCAGGAGCCATCTGCTGCGTAAGCCTGCGGGCTTGCATACACACCAATTGATTCTGGTTTGCCTCCTGATGAGGTCTTCAGTTGAGCCAAGGTATCAGAGGCTACGTTAACCTGAGGAATGCAGGGGAAGGGCGGGGGCAAGAAGCCCAGGGACAGCCGAGGCAGCCCAGCAGGCAGGAGGCCTGTGAGAGCACGAGGCCCACGGCCCCCTGCCCCTGCCTGGCCTGACGCTGGGCCGGCCCTCCGCAAAGCTGGCAGAGCCCCCTGGCTTCCCCAGGGCCTGGCGGGCAGTCGTCCCCTAGGCCTGCCCTGTCCAGTCCCCCGTGGAGCTCCCTCCACAGATCAGTATCACCCCCGCACGTAGGAAGCAGCCGCTCCACTCCGGCTGTTGCCTTACATTATCTACTTAAATGACCGCAACCCCCTTAAAGAGATGCAGGATTACGCCCCTGGTCCAGTTGGGAAGCAGCGGCTCAGAGAAGCTAGGGAACTTGCCCATGGACACACAGCTGTTGCTGGTGCAGCCACCACGGGCCCCCCGGAGCCCTGACATGATGCCTGTGCTGTTTCCTCTGTCAAGGCTGCAGCCTCACCGGGGAAGCAGGGATCACCCTGGGTTTCCACAGCTGGGACAGCAGCACCCTTTTGTGAAGCAGCAAAGCCTCCTGCAGACCCCAGGGAGCCCCAACCCCTCCTGGGACATCCGTGGTGAACAGATTCGGAGGAGTAGCGCGGGGGGCACCCAGGAACCCCGACTAGAGCATTTCAGTCGCCAGGTCACTGCTTTGTCCTCTGGGGATATGATGCTGGCCTGAGGTCTCTCTTTGAAACACAGTCCCCCTGAAACCGAGTTCCCCTGCCGAGTTTATGAGTGATCTCTCAGTCCCGGACCTTATTCCCTCTCTCGTCTCCTCTGACCTCAATCCTGTGCTCACTGGACACCGAGCAGTCAGAGTCAGATGAGAACAGTAGCTGTTGTCAGCAGTGTGATAGTGAACTCAAATTACCGGTGTAGACATCACCGCTGAGGTACACACGCAGGGTGTCTCTCCAGCACAAGATGAGCTCACACACCCGTCACTGCTGGGCGTGGGTTGTGCTGTGTGCGTTTGTGTATCGCTGTGGCCGAGGTGCTGTCCCCACCTGCTCCCTCCCCCTTTGAGGGCGGCTGTGAGCCATGAGGGGTCGCTTCCCTGGGAAAGTATCTGACAGCCAGGGGTCTCCATCCCCCCTTTACCCAGCCCGCGTGGTTTTACAGCCCAGATTTGGGGGTTACTTGTTACCACTGAATTAGGTCCTCCTTCCTGCCACTAGACCACACGGAAGAGCCCAACTACAAGAGTCAAACTCTCTTGGCTTAGACAGTTCATGTTCACTGGGGGTGCGAGGCGCTCATGAATAGGAGGTGAGGCTTCTGCTCACGGAAGCAGCCTGCAAATCCTGCAAATTCTTACCGCTCAGACCCTCACAGCCTGGTGTCAGCTGATGCTGCAAAGCCTTTCTGAAAACGTCAAGAAGTGATTGTGCAAGACAGAGCCGCTAGAAATGCCTCGTTTATGGGTGTGTGAGAAGGTCTTTGTGTCTTTCTTTTTTTTCCATTGGAAGAGCATAAGCTCAACTAAGGTGACAGCCCTGGAATGCGAACAGAACCGGCCGGGTTCCCCCCCGCCACCCGCCTTCACACCCAGCTCTGAAACGCTGAAAGCAGACTTGAGGGGCTGTCTTCCTGCACGCGGTTCGAGCACCACCCCCGCCCCGTTCCCATGGCAGCCTGGCACGTTCCACTGCACTCTTCACACTGCACCCCGTCTGGTCCCTTGTCAGTCTGTCCCAACTGGGCTGTGAACGCCTGGCGCCTGGCGAGCGGGGCGAGCCTTCCTGCCTCTCGGCCACCTGGCTGAGCACCTGGCAGGCTCTAGGTGGGAGCGGGGGTGGGCAAGAGTGGAGAGGCCAGAGGAAGCCCCAAGAGGGGAGGACCCCCTGTGGGCCTAAGGGCCACCAAAGCATTTACTGAGCACCCTGGGTACCGTCGCAGTGCATGGCTCTGGGGAAAAGTCCAGGTTCGTAAGATGCAGGCATCAGCTTACAAACACTTGCACGTGTTTTGAACTTCACACACTGTCATGAGTAGATTGTACACAGTCAGCCTGTTTACCTGAGAAGAGAGTGGTTCTGCAGCGTTCACATGGGGTGTAACAGAAGGGGCGGGAGCCTTGGGCCACACACGTGTTTTGAGCCCCCAGCCAGCCTCGGACCTGGCGGAGCTTCATCGCCGGGTTTCTGGGGATGGGAGCTCTGCAGCCACACCCCTCTTACCGTGCCCCAGCCTGGCCTGGGACCTAGGACAGCAGGACTTGCCAGACAAGACGTGCACGGGTGCCCTGAGTCAGGGCTGGCCCAGGCCGGCACCACCTCACGCCAGGTCCACAGAGCACCCTCCAGGGCCCAGCCGAGGAGGCAGGCAGCAAATACATGCAGGAGCCGGGCAGCCTGGATGGGGCGTGTCTGGAAATCCCAGGGCCCAGAGGCGAGATCCGACCCGAGGGGCCGTGCCCTGGGAGCTGGGGCTGGGTGGAGAGCGGCTGAGTTCGTTGCTGAGAGCCCTGTGTGTCCTAGGACTGACCCGGGGAGCCGTCAGTTGCCAGTATTGTCACCCGCCTCACGGTGACCACGGGCGTAGCCCGACCCTCCATCCATCAGCACACAATTCTCAAGCCCTGACCATGCACCAGGCTGTGTTCTGGGCCCTGCAACCATGGCGATGGAGAAACATCCCTGCCTTTATATTCCCTGAGGGGCACAGACAGTAAGCAAGGAACAGGCCGTCGTGGAGCCTGCGAGACCACGCGCAGGGCTGCTGTGGGACAAGGAGGCAGAGGTGCCGGCTCGGGGGGTGAGAGTGGCCGGGAGAGGTCCGTATGGAGGAGGGGACCTTGGGGCAGAGCTGAACGGAGTGAGGGAGCCAAGTGGACACGGGGGTGGGGGGCGTTCCCAGCAGAGGTAGGGGCCGGGCCAAGGCCCGGGGGCAGGGGCGAGCCTGGCACGCCTGGGGCAGCAGGAATGGGAGATACCGCGAGAGCCGAGGGGGGCGAAGCTCAGCGCCCCCCCCCCCTCGCTGGGGCGCCTTCGTTGCTCTGCGCTCTGCGCTTGGAGTCAGCTGTCTTTGGCCAGGGAAGCAGCCTGCCTGGACGAAACTCCCTACGGTTGCCTGTGGCCTGAAGCAGCCACCTGCAGGCCGGTGCTGAGCGCCCGGCGCACCTTGGGGACATCCAAAGGCGCGGCCCCCAGGGGTGCCCGTCTCACCCAGCTTGCGCTTGAACGGAACTGCCGCAAGCCAGGGAAACCACAGACTTGGAGGGGTGGAGGGCTTCAGCCCCTGCTCCGTCCGCCGCCTGCCTTGGTCACCAGCTCCATGTAACCCCGGGCTGTCTTCCTCACCTGCAGGCGTTTCCTCTGCAGCCTTCTGGCCTGCTCTCCGCCCCCTGTCTGTGCAATGCAGCCCTCCCCTTCCTGCCAGCCTGGGGGCTCCTCTGCGGGCAGCCTCCCGGTCTCTCTCCTTCTCCTGAGGTGCCTGTTTCGTCCCCTTGTACGCAAGCACCCAGCATTGCTGCCGCTGCAGGAGAGAATCTCTAGAAATTCTGGTTGAACAGCGGGGAAAAGAAGCTGGCTGTTGGCTCGCTGGTTCTGGTGACCGGACCTCAGGGTGGACGGAACCGGGAGATGGGGACACAGGCCATGGAAGGAGGGCGGGGACAGGAGGGGGCCGTGCAGGAGTCTGCAGGCTCCTGAGGTGACGCATCCCTGAGTCCGCAGTTTCCTTGTGCTGGCTGGGAGCCTGAGGGTCCCGCGGCGCTGGCCGAGGCGTCCCCAGACACTCAAACCAGGCTTGTCCACCTGGCGGGCATGCACGTCTGCATCTGCCAACAAGTAGCCTGTGGTCCCTGCTCATCTGTGCTCATTTATCCTCACAGCAGCACACAAAGCAGAAATTCTGGACTCCTCAGAGGTTACATGCCGGCCCACGTCACACCCGCCGCGGAGCCACGGCTCATGGGGCAACGTCAGCTGCAAAGACCAGAATTTCTTCTGGCTCCCCTCCCGGACTCAGTGTGTTCTTGGTTGGCCTCAGCCTGCAGCGGCTTGAAGCAGGGTTTCGGTTCCCGGCCAGAGATTGAGGTCGGGTCGTGGAGGTGAGAGCACCGAATCCAAGCCACCTGACCAGCGGTCAGTGACAAGGCCCTGGCCCTTCAGCTTTGCAGAAAAGAATTCCCACAAAGACAGAAGGTAGAGAAGCAAAGTGTTTATTAGGAGAAAAGAAGAGTGCAGTACGTGTGGATAGACACACGGGCGGGCTCAGAGAGAGAGTCGCGCCCTTGTGGCCATTTGAATCACTTTTATGGGGCATTTCTGCCGGGTTTCCTCTGGCCAGTCTCGCTGGCCAGAGGAAACCCGGCAGAAATGCCCCATAAAAGTGATTCAAATGGCCACATCTCGCTCTGCCTGCCTCTGTGTCCGTATTTGTTTATCTCACGGTCCTGGCCTGTGCGTGCGCATCTCTTAGCCGAGGTGGATTCCACCGCAGAGGCCTATGGGGAGTTGCCATCACCTACTGCGGGGCGGTGCCCCTCCCTTTTTGACCTCCAAGGAGCTTCCTAGCCGGGAATGTCTCCTTGACTTCGAGAATGAGGAGTATGTGGTCTCTTATCTTCTGTGGGGCAGGGCCCAGCCTCCTCTCTCGATTGTCCTGCTGATCTCGTCTTGGAGTATTGGTCCACAGGGAATGAATCTCCAGTTGCTTACCCTGGGGCGGCCCGTGGTCAGACCTGGCTCCAGGCGAAACTGAAGCACATGTTCAAGGTCTCACCGAAGGGCCCCAGCTCGCGGCAGATCTCTTTTCTCCCTGCGCTCTTCTCTCTGCCGCTCACCTTCTCGGTCTCTCTCTTTCACGAGCGGATTCCCTCC
The DNA here is from genome assembly GCF_937001465.1 of Orcinus orca. Lineage (NCBI taxonomy): Eukaryota > Metazoa > Chordata > Mammalia > Artiodactyla > Delphinidae > Orcinus > Orcinus orca. Next base: position 6,508,906 of record NC_064565.1, on the reverse strand, counting down.
TTGCTCTCTCTGGTCGTCTGAAGATAGCTCCTGACAGCAGGCACGGCCCTGCAGCTCAGAGCTCTAAGAGGGCAAGTCCCCTCTGCAGCCCCGACCCTACAGGAGGGGTGAGGGAGGGCAGGGACGCGGGGGGCGTGCCTTAGGAAACAAGCTCTCTCTTCCACCCCCTCCTTTACTCTCCTTCCGTGCTTCTCCCCATTTAGCCACTGTGCCCCGGCCCTCTGGAAAGACAGGCAGATATACAGAGCAGAAAGCAGAATAAAAGCAGTCGCTTCCTCCCAGACCATTAGGGGAAGAGAGTCACTGGGAGCAGACAAAAGATCTGGGAGGAAACCACCAGGGAGTGGGAGCTGATTCCCTGCGGAGGAACTGGAGCGGAGGTGAGAGGCGGACCTTGGCCCTGGGCTGTGGCAGGACCAGCTGGGGCAGTGGGATGTGAGGGCAGAGCGGACCTGCCCTCATCAACCTGTGAGGCACTGGGTGTGGGGAGGGAAGAAGTTGAAAAGAGCTGAGCTTTTTCTTTTCCTTAGCTGTCCTTTCAGAAAACCAGGTGCCCCTGTGAAGTGATGGAGCCGCAGGCAGATTCCCGGGAATCCAGAGGTAACCAGCGAAGGAGTCCGCTAGCGGGAACGTGGGCCCTCTCGGTGGGGACTCCCTGGGTGCTGCCTGCAAGGACAGATGACAGGAGGCGGCCCGGTGGCTGCACACCGTCTGTCTTGGCTTCATGAGCATTCCCTCTTCCCTCTACCTGCCTCGAGGACATAATCCCAAGGAGAGGGCAGAGAGAAACCCTGAAATGATGGAAATCAGGTTGCTACAAATACTTGGTGAAATTGGAGTTCAAAAACAGAGCAAAATAAATTTACTCTTCTTGACCTGGGTCAGAGACAAGCAAAAACGCTGCAGGGAAAAGGGGCATAGATTACACGGGGGTGTTGGGGGTATGTGGACATGGAAGGCTTCCTGCAGGAGGTGAGGCTGGATCAAAAATTGAAGGTTCTTGGGACTTGAAGAACCTGGTAGCGCAGTGGTTAAGACTCGCGATCCCAGTGCAGGGGGCCAGGGTTCGATCCCTGCTCAGGGAACTAGATCCCACATGCATGCCACAGCTAAGAGTTCGTATGCCACAACTAAGGAGCCAGTGAGCCACAACTAAGACCCGGTACAACCAAGTTAATTAATTAATTAGTATTGAAAACATTTTGAAGGTTCTTGATATGTATGCACGTTTACATTTCCACCAGTGTCCGAGAGATCCTGCTCTAACCAAGACAGTTCTCGTCCCCAGGGATGTGAATCCAAGCATCCCTCAGGTGCTCAGAGCCCTGTGGGAGCTCTTCAGGGGACTAGTTCCAGAGCCCGCGCTCATGCCAGGGACTGTGCTCAAGGTGGCTGGTGCTTGGCGCCTGCAGGACCAGCGCTGGCAACGTTTCTCGCAGATGCCTGGCTGGCCGGCAGGGGGCGCAAGCTCGCCACAGCCCGGGGCCCAGGAGCCCCCGGGAGCAGCCGGGTGGGTGGAAGCCAGGATGCTGAGTCTCCTGGCATTTAATAGTCTTCGAGGGCCCACCCCAAGGCATCGCCCCCGCCCTCCCCCAGCGCTGAATCCAGCCCTGCGTTTTCTGAAGAACAGTTCCTTCAGGGGCCGCCCAAGCCGCCTCCTGACTCGTAATTCGAAAGGTAAGAGGTGATGACCCAGAGTGGTTTCCAGGGATCCCGGGATGGCTGGGGAGTGTTCTCACCTGGGCTCTCCAAGCCTGCAGACTGTGGAGAGACCTCCATGGACTGAGTTACTTAACATGGCAGTTGTAGAAAAATAATTCCGGGCAAAGATGCTGGTTGTAGTAATTGAGCAGAGACCAATCTAAATATCTTCTAATACTACTGCTGCTGCTACTACTAATAATAAGTCATAGACCGACCAAATGATGAAATAATTCTTAGCCATTGAGAACCCTGTCTTCCATGGAAGCAACCTAAGTGTCCATCGACAGATGAATGGATAAAGATGTTGTTCATATGTACAATGGAATATTAGCCATAAAAAGGAATGAAATAATGCCATTTGCAGCAACATGGATGGACCTAGAGATTATTATACTAAGTGAAGTAAGTCAGAGAAAGACAAATATCAAATGATATCACTTATATGTGGAATCTAAACTATGACACAAATGAACTTATTTAAGAAACAGAGGGCTTCCCTGGTTGTGCAGCGGTTAAGAATCTGCCTGCCAATGCAGGGGACATGGGTTCAATCCCCGGTCCGGGAAGATCCCACATGCCACGGAGCAACTAAGCCCGCAAGCCACAACTACTGAGCCTGTGCTCTAGAACCCATGCTCCACAACAAGAGAAGCCACTGCAGTGAGAAGCCCGCTCGCCGCAACTAGAGAAAGCCCGCGCGCAGCAACGAAGACCCAATGCAGCCAAAATAAATAAATTAAATAAATAAATTTATTTAAAAAATAAACAGAAACAGACTCAGAGACATAGAAAACAAACTTATGGTTACCAAAGGGGAAAGGGGGTGGAGGAGGGATAAATTAGTAGTTCGAGATTAGCTGATGCAAACTACTATATATAAAATAGATAAACAACAAGGACCTACTGTGTAGCACAGGGAACTATATAAAATATCCTGTAATAAACCATAATGGAAAAGAATATGAAAAAGAATATATATATATATCTGAATCACTTTGCTGCAGTCCTGAAACTAACACAACATTGTAAATCAACTCTAAGAGCACTGTCTTCAAGAAATCTCTAATGACATAGGATAAGGCTCATAATATCATATGCTAATTCTCCATGTGTCTTTCCAGAATCCGTTTCTGCTCTGCCCTGCACCCCAGTGCACTGCTTCATCCCAGTTCCCTTTGCTTCTGGCTGCAAGTCAGACACACCAGAGGGAGGCGTGGGAGGAGAGAGGCTGGGCAGGGTCTTCTCCACTCTCTCCTTGCCTCAGATGCCTCCAGGACTACAGCTCCCTCTGGGCAGCCCGTCTAAGTCTGCACCCTCTCTGGACTCTGATACCTCCATTTTCTTCTCTTGCCCTTTTGGCCCTGAGGGTGGTAAGAGCTCTCTGCTCTGGACAGCTCCTGGGTGCCTCAACATCCTCCGTTTGTTCCCTTAAAACGGAGGAGGTAAACTTGTCCATGTCTCTGCAAGTCGTCCTTCACTAAGCGGCTCTCCGTTTGAACCATCAGAGCAAATGCTTTTCCTTCCAGGGCTCTGAGTGACACACATGTTAAGTGTAGAGAGAAGAATACAAAGCTGTGTACAGGAAAAAAAGGCCTGGTGCTTCATCTGCATCATTTCACTGCACCCTCACAGCCATGCAGCAGAATGCAGTCAACAGGAATGTCGACACCAGATTCAAATTTAGAAAGCGTTTGAAGGAACATTCTAATCATGCCTTTATGGAAGGGAAGAAGATGCTGACAAAGGAAAAGTGAAAAAGGCACACTAGATATGTATTCCGTTTTTATTTTTTAAAGTTTATTTATTTATTTATGGCTGCGTTGGGTCTTTGTTGCTGCGCGTGGGCTTTCTCTAGTTGTGGCGAGCGGGGGCTACTCTTCATTGCAGTGCATGGGTTTCTCATTGCGGTGGCTTCTCTTGTTGTGGAGCACAGGCTCCAGGCACGCAGGCTCAGTAGTTGTGGCACGTGGGCTCAGTAGTTGTGGTTCGCAGGCTCAGTAGTTGTGGCTCACGGGCTTAGTTGCTCCGTGGCATGTGGGATCTTCCCAGACCAGGGCTCAAACCCATGTCCCCTGCATTGGCAGGCGGATTCTTAACCACTGCACCACCAGGGAAGTCCCTATACCATTTTTAAACTGCCATAAGTTACTACTAGATTGCAACTTTTAATGCATAATATTTTAACTCTTTTAAGAATGAGCCTCTGAGAAGAGGAGGGGGCCACGTGAGCTCAGATGACCTGATTTTTCCCAACGCGATATTCTAACCCCACTTAGAATGGGAGGGATGACTTAACTTCTTAGAATCCCAGCTGTACCGCTATGTGACGTTATGCAACTCTGTGCAGTGATGATATAAACCCCTGCCTCCAGGGTCACTGTGATGGTTGACAAGTCTGTGCTGTGAAGCGTCCGGCCCTGTGTCAGGTCACAGTGGGGACTCGGCTGCCTTGTCTGGAGTGGACTTACTGCAGCAGCTGCGTGGTGAAGAAGAGATGGGGTGTGAGAGGCAACGCTTCGTGCCGTGACCTACGGCTGGCACATAGCAGTGGCCCCTAATAAGCTGTTGACAAGTCAGTGGTGAACAGATGGATGCTGTGCCCAGATCTGCCCTCCCCAGGCTGGGTCCCAGCAGCACTGTGCAGCCGCCTCTGTTTCACAGGAGGGTCTTCATTCTCTAGGCCACTGTACCAGCTTTTATTGCTGTGTAAGGAATTTCCTCAGGCGGTGGCCTGGGACGTCATGGATTTATTATCTCGGACTTCTGGGCACTGCCCAGCTGAGTCTGCTGCTCAGGGACTCGCAGGCTGTGATCAAGGTGCAGGAGGGGCTGCACTCCTACCTGGACACTTGACCAGGGCTGGCCTCAGAGCCTCGGCCCGAGCTGTCCACCGGCCTCAGTGCCTTGCAGGCTCATTCTGGTTGCTGGCAGAGCCCATCTGCTTAGCTGCAGGACTAAGGTCCTTGTTCTCATGCTGGCTGGCAGCGCGTGATCCTCTCGGCTCCTGGAAGCCGCCCACACTCTCTTGCCAAGTGGCCCTCTCACCACATGGCAGCTTCCTTCCTCAGAGTCACCACGAAGGAATCTCTCTCTCACTCCAGCCTGCTCAGAGCTGTGACTGTGTGTGTGTGTGTGTGTGTGAGTCTGTGTGTGTCGTGTGCACACACACATGTATGATCACTCTGCCGTATGATGTAATTTATCAGAGGACTGACAGCCCATCACTTTTGCCATATCCTGTTGGTTAAAGGCAAGTCCCAGGTTCCACCCGCACCCAGGCTGTGATTCACTGGGGGTCACCTTAGGGTGTGTGTGCCACACCTATCCCCTCAGAGTTCTGTTATCTGTTGGGTGATGAACAAATTTATGTATTTTCCTTCCACGTACACTATTTGCATTTTCCCCAGGATGTTCAGGAAGTAATTTCCTATCTCCAGATAACGTGATAACATCGGGTATCCTGGCAATGTTCGGACTGGTTTCCTTTGAGGCAGTAGAAGAGGTGGCCTCACTACCGGAAGCCTTCTCACTCTTCAGGTTCACTGCCCAGGTGGCCGTCCACTTGCCATATCAGTTCACCCATTTACTGGTTTATATTTCTTGAGCATCTGCTGTGTGCTTAGCATCGTATGTAGAGATAATGCTAGTCTCTTCCTGGGGAGCCGACTTCTTTACTTCCTTCTTTTCCTTCTGCTGAGTAAAAGCATATTCCTTTGCTTTCAGTCAAGATACATGTTCAACCACAAATCACAGAAAGCCCAACAGTGACTTCAATAAGTAAGGATGGATTTTAATCACCTAACAAGAAGCCCAGGACCAGGCAGTCCAGGGCTGGTGCAGCTGCTCAAAGATGTCATCCTTGTCCCAGACTCCTTGCTCCAGCATCTAACTTAGTCTTCAAGGTCACAAGACTGCTACCACAGCACCAGCCATTGCATCCATATTTCAAACAGGAAGAAGCAGGAAAGGCAAAGAGACTGGCCTTTTTGTCCTAGAAGGATCACCCTTCCTCAGGACTTCCGCCTACATCACATAGGCCAGAACTCGGTCACATAGACACTAGTAACTCCGAGAGAACTGGGGGAAGTGGATTTTGTAGCTGGGCACCTCGTCATCAGGAAAAAAATCAAGCAGGAAGATGGGAAATGGATTGGGGGTTGGTCACCTGCGGGACCACTGCGGGGCTTTGGGCCCAATCTCACAGCCTCCCAAAGCTCAGAAAATACATCTACAGTTTCCTGCAGTGACAGCGGCTGAGTCTTTCTGGGTCCTCGTCGACAGGCTGTGATGACACAGGGGTGTTCTTGCTTTATTTGCCAGGAAGGCATAATCTGAGCAAAAGCAGGTGTCTTAAAATGGAACTCATGGTCTTGTGGCCCAGGAGCCCTGCCGTCCAGAGCTCACTAGGGCAGGAGAGGTCTTGTGCCAGCAATGCTTAGGGGAGAGGTCTCTTTTCCTTTTCTTCTGAAAAACATGCACAAATGTAAGGGAATTCTGTGCAGGCCCTGGCCCTGTCTGCCCTGAGAGCCAGCCCACTTGCTCACCCCTGCTCCGCCCTGGGTCCCGGCGGCGGTGACCCCTGCTGGCTTTGTTGTGATTGCAGCCTGAGCCTGGCTGAGAGACCCTGGCAGCAGAGTCGGGGTTGGGAGGAAGGGAAAAGCAGGGGTTTTCCTCTCCCTTTTGACCTCGGGTCCTGTCCCCACCGCAACTGTAGCTCCACCGTGGCTCCAGTGTCCCCAGAAGGCCTGCTGAGGTTTCCACTTTGCTCAGTGGCCCCCCAACCCCTGAGCCCAGTGACACCACCTTTTTGTGTTGCTCTCTGGCCCGGGGCCGGCAGCTGCTGGCATTGATCTCGGTTCTCTGTTGGCTTCCTAACCCTAACCCTAACTCTCCCATCCCCACGGTGTGACCAGTACTTCGCCTAAGTCCCGCTGCTTTAAATATTCAAGTGGGTTTTGCCCACTGGCTAGATCCCAACTCAGAGAAACAGTACAATAAACACCCATCACTTTGGTTTGACAATGATTGCCACTCCATGATACTTGTTTCATCTTTTTTTGTTTCTGTGGGAAAAAAATCCCAGCCCTCCTGGTGTTGCTTAAATGAGTTCAGTATGTATCTCTCAAGAATAAGGACATTTTCTTACATAACAAGTATATTCAAACTGCTCCCCCCTGTGTTCACACATTAACACACCTAACAAAAGGAGCAAACGTTCCCTGTGCTCGCGCACTACCCAATACACAGTCAAATTCTCCCAGCTGCTCTGAAGGTGACTATTTTACAGTTGGTTTGTTTGAACTAGGGTTTAAGCAAGACCCACACATTGCATTTGGTAGATGTGTTTCCCAGGTGTCTTTTAATCTGAAATGTCACACACGCTCACAGTAGGGGGCACAGCCATACTGAGCCCCCGACTCAACCTGTGTGTGCCCCCACCCCCCGCAGAGCCCCTTACACAAACTGCTTCCTCTCCCGGGACATCTCTGGATGCCACAGCTGCGTACTGAACTCTGCTCCCTGCTGCAGGCAGTAAGGGGTACGTTGTCTGTAAAGAACTTAAAAACAAATAATAAAACCATTTGCTATGGGCTGAAATGTGTCCCTCCCCCAAGATTCATAAGTTGAAGCCTTAATCTCCAGTATGATGGTGTTTGGAAGTGGAGCCTTTGGGTAACGAGGTCACGAGGATGGGGTCCGCATGATGGGATTAGTGCCCTTATAAGAAGAGAGGACAGAGAGCTTGTTTCCCTCTTTCTGTCTCTGTCTCTGTCTCTCCCTTCCCCCTGCCATGTGAGGACACAGTGAAAAGGCCAGAAGAAGGAACTGAATATGCTGGCACCCTGACCTTGGACTTCCAGCTTCCAGGACTGTGAGAAGTAAATGTCTGTTGCTTAAGCCCCCCAGTCTGTGGTATTTTGTTACAGCAGCCTGAGCTAAGACACCACTAAAAGTCAGTCAGCTTTTTGTTACCAGCATGTACCAGCAGTTCTAAAGAACGTCAGTGATAAAATACTCCTTCCTGCAGCCTACAGGGCTCCCATCACCCCCTCTTGTTATGTCATTGGTCAATGTGACTCTTGTTAAGACTATGCCAGGGGCTTCCCTGGTGGCGCAGTGGTTAAGAATCCGCCTGCCAGCGCAGAGGACATGGGTTCAAGCCCTGGTCCGGGAAGATCCCACATGCCACGGAGCAACTAAGCCCATGCGCTACAGCTACTCAGCCTGCTCTCTAGAGCCCACAAGCCACAACTACTGATCCCATGTGCCACAACTACTGAGCCCATATGCCACAAGTACTGAAGCCTGCGTGCCCAGAGCCCATGCTCTGCAGCAAGAGAAGCTACCGCAATGAGAAGCCCACATACCGCTATAAAGACCCAATGCAGCCTAAAATAAATAAATTGAATTTTTAAAAAAGGACTATGACAAAAAGATATTACTGAATCATCAAGAAGCAAAGTTAGTGTGTTGAATATGTGACTAAAATGTCAGTAGGTAAATCTGATAAGGATACGTACCGTAAATTAACATTTATCTAAAGTCTAAAAGCACACAAAATAATACTATTATTATTAAGATATATATACATATATAACCAAAGTGTAAGGACTTTCCTAGAAATACCAGACACCAAATTTAAGATAGTGGTTTTCTCTGGGAGAGATAGTAAATAGGAGAGAGAAATAAAAGAGGTCCATAGACATAAAGGTAGCTTTTCCTGTCATAAGCTAGGTGGTTTGTTAAGTTATTCCCCATACATTTTTTTCTAAGGTATAGTTGATTTACAATATTGTGTTAGTTTCAGGTGTACAGCATGGCAATTCAGTTTTATATATATATATATATATATATACACACACACACACACACATCTATTCTTTTTCAGATTCTTTACCCTTAAAGAAGGGTAAACTCTACCCATAATATTGAGTAGCGTTCCCTGTGCTGTACAGTAGGTCCTTGTTGTTTATCTATTTTATATACAGTAGTGTGTGTAGGTTAATCCCAAACTCCTCATTTATCCCTCCCCCCTTTCCCTTTTGGTAACCGTAAGTTTGTTTTCTATGTGTATCTCTGTTTCGGAAATAAGTTCATTTGTATCTTTTTTTTTTTTTTAGATTCCACATATAAGCGATATCATATGCTATTTGTCTCCCCCTACGCTTTTGCATGATCTAAATATCCTATTCAAAGAATGCCCGTTGATCAGCCGTGTGCTGGTCAGGCCTACCACCAGGCTCAGTTTCCAGTTTCTATGCCGTGGCTTCTCTCCTGGCCTGGGGGCATGACTGAGCCTGGTGCTTCTGAGCCCAGGGCTGGAAACAAGGCAGGTATGTGGCTGAGCAGGTGGGCAGTGGCCAGAGCTGGAGGGTGGTGGTCACCATATTGGGACCCTGGGAGTCATTGGGGTAGATCAGTGGCTGGGCACCAGGGAGGTGGGTGACCTTGAGAGCACACAAGGGACAGTGAGGGTGGGGTCTGCAGGAGTGGAAGGGTGTGGAGAGAAGGGGGATGGGGCATATCCAGCCCCGTGGCTGGTCTGCTGTAGGAGGGCAGCCGTGGTAAAAATGGAAGCAGCCAGAGATTGCTATTTATAAGAATAACTACAAAGGCTTGACAACCCAGAGAGAGCGCTGAAGAAGTAAATTGAGGGCTGCTGGGGAAACGCTCAGGGCTTCTCATCTTCAAAGCATTTCTGAGACACGAGCTCATGAATCCTCCGCCCAGGGCTCTGAGCGAGACACGGGGAAGAAGGGAGGTGGGGACAACGCGTGGGTGACCTCCCCAAAGCAGCGGGAGCTGGCGGGTGGCTCACGGAATGCGCGCTCATCCCCTCCGGCCGGCTCCGCGCCCTGGGCCTCACCGGCTGCCGGGCTGGGTCACTGCGGGCCCGTCGATAAAGGCAAGCCGAGGCTGCCGGTCGTGGGTCCAGGTGTGGGTCCAGGTGTGGGTCCAGGTAGAGCCCTGGCTGAGGCCCACGGGACTCAACACACGGCCGAGGGCTGCTGCGCAAACCCCAGGCGGGAGGCGGGTGTGAAGCAGACGAGGCGCCGGGGCGGGAAGGAGGGCAGAGAAGAGCCAGGAACGTGTGCCCCTACACTTGGACGGGGGGCTGTCTGGGACTTTGGCTGCACTGCCGGGAATTCTAGGGTCCTACAGCAGGGAGGCTGTGATCACGCTTCCCTGGAGGAAGAGACCAAGAGAACGAGTGTCTCTCAGGGTGGCAACGGTGGGGTTTGAACCTGTGTCCCTTTGCACGAATCCCCTGGCCCCTGGCAGTCCCCACTCATTCCTCCTTTCTACCCAAGGGCCTCTCCTCTGGAGGCCTTCCCGGCTGCCCCAGGGTGTCCCCAGCGGCTGATCCGAAAGCACCCACCACGCTCAGCTGGAAGCGGCTCGTCGCTCGTCGCCCACTGGACGAGGGGCGGGCTTTCCGCTCGCTGGCTCCCCGCCCTGGCAGCAGCCGGGCTCGCCCCCGGTATCCTGCAGGGTGACCTGCAAGTGGCAAAGCCTTTCCCTGTGTCTCAGGTCCAGGGGAGAAGCTGGGGGTCGGAAGTGACTGCCCTGCGGCCGAGGGGCTGGCCGGTCCAACAGGCAGGCGCCCCGACCGATGGTGCGGAACAAAAAACACGCTGTCCCCGCGGTGAGGCCTGTCCTAGTGTCGACGGAGCATCCAGGTCCCAGATGCGCGGATGCATCCACGAACGAAACAGGGACGGTGGTAACAAACTCTGCCCCACGAAGCACCATACCCAGACCCAAAGGCATCGCCGCAGTTTCATGGTTCAGCACGTTCTCCCCCGGCATCCGTGGTGAAGACTATTTCATCGCCCTCCACAGAAGGCGTATTTGTGTGTGCATATGCTTGAGAGAAATTTACTGCAAAGATACGGGTACGAGGCCAGCTGGCAGCACTTTCCAAGCCAGGAGCCTCTTTGAGCAATCTGCCCTAGAGTTCTTGTTTGCAATGCTCAAAACCCCGCCGGGTAAGGAATACACAAGCGCAAAATTGCACTTACCCCGGAGCCCCTCACCCAGCAAAGGAAGGGAGGGCCTGGCCTTGGAAGGAGGAATGGAATGGTGACTTTGCAGGGAAATTTAAGGGTCTTGGGCAATTCATTTGGTCCAGAGCATACATTTCACGTTCAGAAGTGAAAGACAGAAATGCAGTTATTCACAAGGACCTGCTGTATAGCACGGGGAACTATACCCAATATTTTGTAATAACCTATAAGGGAAAAGAATCTGAAAAAGAATATATATGGCAAATATCATATGATATCACTCATGTGTGGAATCTAATATTTTAAAAAGATGAAACAAATGAACTTGTTTGCAAAACAGAAACAGACTTACAGATACTGAAAACAAACTTACGGTTACTAAAGGGCAAAAGGGGGAGGGAGGGATAAATCAGGAGCTTAGGATGAACATACAAACACTACTATATATAAGATAGATAACCAACAAGGACCAACTGTATAGCACAGGGAACTCTACTCAATATTCTGTGATAACCTCTATGAGAAAAGAATCTAAAAAAGAATGATTTTATATATATATATAACTGAATCACTTTGCTGTACACCTGAAACTAACACAACATTTGTAAATCAACTATACTCCAATAAAATTAAAAATTAAAAAAAAGAATATACATATATGTGTGTGTGTTTGTATGTATAACTGAATCACTCTCTGTATACCAGAAACTAACATGATATTGTAAATCAACTATACTTCAATTTAAAAAATTAAAGAAAAAAAGAAATGCAATTGTTCAAGCGTCTCTCTTATATTCTCTTTCTAAAAGGACTTTTGTAGGGCCTTGGTTGTTTTCCCTGCTCAATGAACATAATTCCTACCACCTTCTCATAAGTGATTTTTTTAGCTTTAAAATTTTGTTGATCTTGGAATATGTCAGACACGGTAGCACTAAAAAGAGATGGAGATGGTGAAGGGAATAGCAAAATGCAAACCCGTGAATTGAGAGGCTGTCAAAATGTTCACCAATTCCTTCCCCTCCCTACCCCCCTTTTTTATTTTTAATTTTTATTGAAGTACAGTTAATTTACAATGGCGTGTTAGTTTCAGGTGTGCAGCACAGTAATTCAGTTTTTTATGTGTGTGTGTGTACACATATATGTATATACACACATGTATACATATCTATCTATTCTTTTTCAGATTCTGTTCCCATCATAGATTATGATAAGATACTGAGTATAGTTTCTGTGCTGTACAGTAGGTCCTTGTTGTTTATCTGTTTTGTATACAGAAGTGTATATCTGTTAATCCCAAACTCCTAATTTATCCCTCCCCCCCACCTTTTTCTCCCCTTCCTTTTTGCATCAGTTTCTCTTTAAGGCTCGTATGAAGGAGCTTCATGGGAAAAAAAGCCCTGGGCAAAAAGCATGCCAAGGGTTGAAGAAAGAAGGATAAAGATACAGTGACGTGGGCAGAATAGTGACCCCTCCACCCCTCCGCCACCAAAGACGTCCACATCCCAATACCTAGAAGTGCGAATGCGTTGGGTTGTACAGCAAAGGGGAATTAAGGTAACTAGTCAGTTGACCTTAAGTGGGGAGATTATGCAGGAGGGCCCGACATAATCCCAATGGTCCTTGAAAGTGGAAGAGGGAGGCCGTAGTGATGCGTGTGAGAAGGGCTCCCCCGCCCTTGAAGGCTCTCCCTGACGCCTTGAAGATGGGTCTGGGAGCCAAGTTGTGTGGCTAACCTCTAAAGCTGAAAAAGGCAAAGAGGCGGATTCTCCCCTCGGGGCCTCTAGAAGACACCTTGGTTTCAGCCCAGTGAGAGCCATGCGGGACTTGTAACCTAGCCAAGGCCTGAAGCAGGAAGCTGGGGAACAGAAAGGCAGTTCTAGGGGCAGGAAGACACAGGAGCAATTGAACTGGATTCTTCACAGAGAGCACCATGGGCCTCGGGGCAGGAGGGAGGCTACGCACCTGCCTTGGCTGGCCCTACTCATACTCAGGACTGGCTGCATAGTGTGTGGAGCTCACGCACAGTGAAAATGCAGGGTCCCTTGTTCAAAGTTAGGAAGACTTCTGAGACAGTGACAGGGCTCTTCTGAGCCTGGGGCCCCATGTGACTGCACAGGTCACAGGCCCACGGAGCCAGCTCTGCTTATAACTATCTGTCACTTGGTGCTGATGGAGTACCAGGGTATTCAAGAGCTTCTCCTTGGGTCCCCGGCTGCTGACATGCTGTTTGTCTGGTCTCAAGCCACAGCTCCCTTGAATCTCACCCAGTTCTCCCATGGCTGTCCTTTGCCCCAGACTTTAAAGGGAGGATGTGCCCGGCACATATTAACAGAAGCCCCTGTCTGTGCTCCTACCTGCCCGGCCGTCCTCTGAACTGGTTCCTTCCGCTGTTGCTAAGGACGTTTCCACATCCACAGGTGGGGCCCCAACAGATCTGAGAGACCTCAGATTGGAGACAGGAATCATAAGCAGAATTTTTATCTGAAATTGGAGCAAAAGGAATAAACTGCATAGTTCCTAAAATGCCCATGTTTCTGGCATTTAGAGTCCCTGTTGACATTCCTCCTGGAAAAACCTATATTCTTGCAGGACCCACATAAGATTTACCCACGTGTGACTCCACGCACCCACCTGCCCGGGGTCCCCGTTCCCGCCTGCCCAGGGTCTGGGGCTCTGTGTTCAGTCTGCTGGATCCAGCTGAGGTGGGCCCGAGTTCACCCCATAATGATTTTCTATTGCTATTTTCCTTGGGCCTGAATTTCTACTTCTATTTTTTATTTTTGTTCTTCCCGGGAGCAGTTTGCTGTGTCCTTGCTGTAAGCCATTTTTTTGTTGAAAGAGATAGGGCAAAAACAAACAAGTAGACAAACCAAATCCTAGCTTTAAAAAAAAAAAAAAAAGGCCACTGAAGACGTATCAAGGCCTTCCTGCTATTATCGAGCGAATTCTTTCCCAGGCTGGTCTGAGTTGCACCCAGACTTTACATTAGGCTTTGTTCCAAGGGGCTGGAGGTGCCAGAGGGGAGACTGCAGCCTGAAAGAGGTTCAAGGAAAAAGGCTTCATTTACAGGCGTGCCCACATCATACAGTTGGCAGTGCTGAGCTGAACGGTCTCCCAGCTTCCAGGGGAAAATGAAAGACATTCCCCCTACAGCTTCCCTTTCAAGCTCTCACAGCTGGAAGGGCCGGACAGCCAAGTTCCTCCCTTTTCAATGCGGGTTGTCACTCGGATGCCAGGATCTGCTGATCTATTCGCCAAATACCCAACGTGAGATCACGTCTTCTTGCTTATCCATCATTAAATGCTCCATTTAATGCAGAAGAACCTCACTTTCCCTTTTCCTCTTCTGCCACAGCTAAAAGAGAACGCCTCCACCAAGAGATAAAAATTACAAAGGAAGTAAAAGAAAGGAACACGATTTCTGAGCAGGCCCCTCATTTGTAATTCCACACCAGAGGCTATGCGTTTCATCGAATCTGAGAACAGGAAGGGGGCTTGGGGACCCTCTTGTGTAACCCCCTTATTTTACAGATGGAGAAGCAGTCGCCTGGAGAGGTAAAGTGGCTCACCCTGGACCACACAACTAGTCAAGGACACGGGCAGTACCAGATGCACATCACCCGACTCCAGCCTTTACCCGCTGCACCACGGACATCTTTATCAGACCACAGTCACAAACTCCTGTGCGATTTAATGCCCTTGAAGAAGAACAAGGTGAGAAATAGCCCCGCTGCTTCTAGGCTATTTTAAACCAGCAACCCCAGCAGTCACGCTAAAGAGCCCAGCTTATTTTTCTTGTCACACGGAATCAAAGCGTTTCAGGCAGACTTTCCTAACTCACAAATAAGCTGTGTTCCAACAGTGTGTTTGGAATTTGCTATTTAGGACGCAGCATGTGTTTTCTTCCCGGGAAATCACATGATCCAATGTGGTTAGAACCCCGGGCCAGGTCACAAAGGCTGACTTAACCAAGAAGTAACCACAGTGGAGTCGAAGCAAGCCTTCACCCTATACTTTCCAAGCAAAGACACATTCCAAGTTTCAGATGGAACTAGTGGGAACACAGCAAGCCCACCAGGGCTCCGGCAGGAAGAGGTCTGGCTCAGATAAGAGCTAAGAGGCCCCAGGGCTTCCCTGGTGGCACAGTGGTTGAGAATCCGCCTGCCAATGTAGGGGACACGGGCTCGAGCCCTGGTCCAGGTAGATCCCACGTGCCACGGAGCAGCTAAGCCCGTGCGCCACAACTACTGAGCCCGAGTGCCACAACTACTGAGCCAGTGTGCTGCAACTACTGAGCCCACGTTCCGCAACTACTGAAGCCCACGCGCCTAGAGCCCGTGCTCTGCTACAAGAGTTGCCACCGCAATGAGAAGCCCGTGCACTGCAAGGGAGAGTAGCCCCCGCTCACCGCAACTAGAGAAAGCCCACGCGCAGCAACGGAGACCCAATGCAGCCAAAAATAAATAAATTACTGAATTATTTAAAAAAAAAAAAAAAGGAGCTAAAAGGACCCAGAGAACCGTGAAACTGGGCACGCACTTCGGATGAGGATGCAGCTGGAGTCACCTCTGCTAGTGAATGGCTGGGCTAGTTCCTCAGCTTCTCTGAGCCTCTGGACAGATGAGGATGATTATAACACCTCACAGGTGAGACAGAAGGACAAAAGGAGACAATGCACAAAAATGGCCTATTAAAGCGTCTGGTGTCTGGAGCAAGCTATCATTTATTATTGTAGCTGCTCGGCGGAGGGGAGGGGTGGCCCTGGCAGTCTGAGTGGCTGGAGTACCCCACTGGGGCAGGGGCTCTGTGGTGGAGTAGCAGACCTGAGGTGGCAAGGGGGCCCTGCGCTCTCAGCCGTATGCCTGCGCCTCGGGCAGCAGCGGTGGCAGCAGCCGTGGCTCCACCCGGCTCAGGCTGCGGCGGAGCGGGGCCCTGGTGGGCCCTCCGCGGCGACTGGAGGGACCTAGTTATTGAAGGGCCAGGCCCCACGGTGTGCAGCCTCTGCAGTTATCCGCCCATCCCCAGGGACGATCTCCCGAACCTCTCACCGTGTTTCTGGGCCCTTTCAAGTCTCGTTTCAGTGACTAAATGCACCAGCCAGTGTAATAATCAAACTCGAAACTGTGTTAGATTTAAGCTCTGCTCCCTCTTCCTGCAGAATGAGGCCTGCTTCAGGCCTAGACACCTGCTTCTTCTCTCCCCCGCTCCACCCCAAGCCCCATACTCACTAACTGGGTTTCCAACCATCTGGGGTCACACCTACAGGCGGAGGTCCTGGGGGCTCTGGCACTGACCCCTCTGGGTAGTGGGCTAGAACTGGCCAGGCCAACTTTATGGTCCCTTAGCAGGTCCAGCAGAGGGGATCTGCCTCGCTCTAGGGTGTAGATTCTTGGCCTCTTCTAAATGGTCCTCTCTGAGACCTCTGCTTAAATGGAAACCCATCCTCAAACATGGGCCAGAGGAATTTTCAGTGCCGTGTGCGTCCTGAACTGTACGGTCCCTCTGGGTGCTTAAGGACACCTCAGCAGGGATCTTTGAGAGAGAAATTTTGCAGCTGGGTGTAGGCCATGGCCTGGGTTCAGATCTTAACTCATCCTTTCATTGCCTTGGGCTGTGTTACCTCGAGCGGTTTATTTAGCATCTCGTGCCTCCATTCCCTCACCTGTGAAATGGGTTGACAATGGTCCCTACCTCCTAGAAGACCTAGAAGATGACAAGTTAACCCATGTAACACAGTGTCTGGGACGTGGGAACTGCATAATAAATATTAGTTCTATCAACATTATTACAGCAAGCTGGCATTGGGTAATAAAAAACTATAATAACTTTCAAATCTGTTGCAGGCCTATTTTCTCAAGCTGTTTTCTCAATTTTAAAACAAATTAATGAGTCAGTGTTGCAAAGGCTCCAGGGAAAGGGCATGCACTGCTGTGGGGAGTTTTATAGTCTCTCTGGAAGGTCGTTTAGCAATAAGTTTCAAAAGCCCTACAAATGCCTTTGACCCAGCAATTCCACTTCTAGGAACTTATCCTGAGGAAACAGAGAACTGGCTAAAGATTAATGTGCATGAGTATTCACTGCAAATATACTTAACACAGGAAATGCTTGGAAACAATCTAAACATCTTAAAGTAGGAGATCGGTTAAATGTTGGTTCATATATACAATGGAATGTAGTACCATGCAACTATTAAAGGTGATATCATAGATCTATATTTATTGACATGGGAAGATGTTCATGATATGTATAGTGTATGTATTTATAGAGTGTACATTTAAAAGTAATGTATATTCCAGGATTTTTCTGAGCATAGGGATTATTACCATCTAGCTGAAATGAGAATGTATATATAATTTTGTAACTTGCTTTTAAAATTTTTTTTTCGCTTAACATTATGTAAGAACAATTTAGCACCATAAAACAAGTTTGCTTCTGCAAACTTCAATAGTAATAATACCCATCAAGTTGATGTGGCACGATTTAGATAATCATTTATTATTAGAGCAGGTTATTCCAAATGGTTTTTTGTTAGCAACATATTGTTAACATTTTTGTGCATAAAATAATATATTTTTTCATTTTCAGGAGTAGTATTTTCTTAAGAGTAACACCCCAAAGTCAAATCAAAGTGTGTTTGAGGGGGATATAAATATTTTGAAGGCTTTCAATGTATGCTGCTTTCCAACATGGTTATCCCAGTTCACACCAAGCCTAGGTCTGGAGTCCATGCTTGTCCATTTAATATAGCTTGTCCGCTCTTCTCTGCAAAGAAAGGAGGTTGCCCTGCTCACACGATGCCTTTCAAAGGTTTTCTGTTTCAGCTGAGCAGATCACCCTGAGAGTGACGCTCCTATCCTGATGAACTCTGGTGGTTCCAGATGAAACTGTGCACCGAATTACCACAGGTACAGAAAAAAATGTATCCCACGGTAACCAAACCCCTACACATACTCACCAATAGATGGGTCTATATAGAAGAATAATTGATTATGCAATATTAACTCAACACAACATTTCAGCAACTTTTAAATACTTCTTTTTTTTTAACATCTTTATTGGGGTATAATTGCTTTAAAATGGTGTGTTAGTTTCTGCTTTATAACAAAGTGAATCAGTTATACATATACATATGTTCCCATATGTCTTCCCTCTTGCGTCTCCCTCCCTCCCACCCTCCCTATCCCACTAAATACTTCTTTTTTAAAAAAAATTTCAGTTCAAGCTATCTTAAGCGCTTTTGGCTTGCTCTTGAGTAAGCCTTTATTTCTGATTAATTTTGTATATTTTTTTCAGAATTCTTTTTTTTTCAAGACCAACTTTAAAAAAAAATTTCACTGGAGTATAGTTGCTTTACAATGTTGTGTTAGTTTCCACCGTACAGCAAAGTGAATCAGCTATACATATACATACATCCCCTCTATTATGGATCTCCTTCCCATTTAGGTCACCACAGAGCACTGAGTAGAGTTCCTTGAGCTATACAGTAGGTTCTCATTAGTTATCTACCTTATACATAGTATCAATAGTGTATATATGTCAATCCCAATCTCCCAATTCATCCCACCCCACCCCCTTTCCCCCTTGGTGTCCATGTGTTTGTTCTCTACATCTGTGTCTCTATTTCTGCTTGAAAAATAAGATCATCTATACCATTTTTCTAGATTCCACATATATGCATTAATATATGATATTTGTTTTTCTCTTTCTGACTTACTTCACTCTGTATGACAGTCTCTAGGTCCATCCACGTCTCTCCAAATGACCCAACTTCATTCCTTTTTATGGCTGAGTAATATTCCATTGTATATATGTACCGCATCTTCTTTATCCATTCCTCTGTTGATGTGCATTTAATCTACCCTTTTTATTTATTTATGTATTTATGTATTTATTTTTTGGCCATGCCACACGGCTTGCGGGATCTTAGTTCCCTGACCAGACATTGAACCCGCACCCTCAGCCATGAAAGTGCAGAGTCCTAACCACTGGACCACCAGGGAATTCCCTCAGAATTCTTGGTAATACAAAATTTGCATGCATTAAGAAAGAAGCATCTTAGTGGAAGCCTCTGACAAAAATTGACTAGAAGCAGCTTCAAAATGTCAAAAACTCTCTTGTTCTATCACAAAGGAAGCTAAAAAGTCTAATTGACAAAAGCATGTAATTAAGGGAAAGAATCATATAAAAAATCACAACTAAGAAAATATAAATCATGAAAATGACAAGACAATATCATAAGAATCAGATCATGCCCAAAGCAGTACTTCATTAAGAGGAAGAGAGAAGTTTTGAGCATAAATAACGTGTTTGAATAACCCAATTTAATGAAGAAGAAAGAATCTTATGGATATATTTTTTAAAGATTTGCATTCTTGGTGATTTGATCACAAAATATTGACATTAACAAGGATAACACAGACTCATAATAGGCCACTACTAAAAGGACACTGACCAGACAGTGTCAGAAAATAATCTAGCAGAAAATGTAGATTATATATAGCGCATTATAGCGATTTGTCCTTTAGTTGAACACTACAAATATTATGTTATTTTTCTGGATTTTATGATGTTTGTTGGTATTTGTTAGTTTTTAAAATTTTGTACTTCCTTGTGATTTCCCCTGAATCAATATTCACATTTATGCCTAATTTGGACTTCACCATTTAATTTTCTTTTTCTCAGAAAGGGTCCCAGTCTGTATAAGCCTCAGGTCCTCCAAACGTGGATCTGCCCCGGCTGAGAACATACGTGCCTGCAAACATTCTCAGAGAAGATTCCAGAGGCAGCTCTTCTCCGTCATCATACTGGGCGTGTTTTGTAACAAGAAGGCTTAGCATAGCCAAAGGACCTTTGTGAAGGAGTATACAATGGCAGGAAAACTCTCTCTCCATAGCTTCTGCAGGTGAAATAAAGGGTTGATTCACTGAAGGCCTTGACGTTCAACACTCAAACATTTACTGAAGATCTTCTACGTATACCAGGCACTGGAGACACAGGTAAATAAGAGGATGCTAGTGAAAGAGATGAATACAATGGAGAAACCAGCCTGAGACACAGCGTCCCCAGCAAGGCACAACCACAAAGCAACTCTATTCTTCCAGCCGCTGTCATTCAGTCCAGCTCCAGGGTCTGCTCCTTCCCCGGCTCTGCATGATGCCTCAGGCAGACAGCATCCCTGGGTCCCTTTAAGTCACACGAATAGTGGCTGTTTGGGAGTCTGGTCCAGGTGATTATCCAAATACTCAATGTCACTCCAGGTGTCTCCCTCCGTCCTCCAGCTTGGAAGCGGCGGTGGTGGAAGGGTGGGGGGTCATCTCCTGCAGGGACCCTCCCTCCTTCTTCCTTCTCCCACCCACCAGCCGGGGTTACTGATGAGGGGTGGGGTGGGGGAGGGGCAAGGAGCAGCAAGGATCTTATTTGATTGCTTCTGCAGTGACGTGACCTTGGGGTCCAAGAGCTAACGTCCATTTGGGCCACTTCTGTGGATTTCCTGGAGAAGCCACAAGGATTTCTGCCACAAAGTTTCCAACTCAGTGTTGCCAGATAACATACAGAATGGCCAGCTACATTTGAAGCTCAGATAAACAATACTGATACTTTTTTTAAAGTGTATCTCTATTTGAGATACTGCATGTGATGCACTAAAAATGTACTAAGAGCCCATTCATCGCTTACCTGAAGCTCAACTTTAAATGGGCACCTTGTGTTTGTGGCTGTTAATTCCGGCAAGCCTAATCCAGCTGCCGTTTTCACTGTGAGGTCGTGGTGTGTGTGTGTGTTGGGACGGGGTTTGCAGCCGCCCTCCAGCTTCTGGTTTTCTGGCGGTCCGTCTCCCTGCTGGTCCCTTTGCCCTCCCGGCCCAGGCAACCCTCTGGGGTGGGGTCCCTTTCAAGGAGGCTCCAGCCAGTCTCCCCACTAGTGACCCAGGTCTGGTCCACGGGAACCACACACCTTTGCCTCACTGCCCTCAGGGACAGGGCAGTGTTGGCCCAGCGCAGTCCCGACTCCTTGGACCGGTCCTCACGTTTCCCCAAACACTTAAAGGTGCAAGGAAACCCTCCCCCCCAGAAGCCCCTCTCACTCACCTGGAGGAGAGGGGGAGGCAACTGTCTGCCCTCCCCCACGGAAGGGCACTGGGGATGTGGGAACACAGCCTCCAGCCAACCCTCTCTCTCCAGGGAAACCCTCTGACTTGTCCTTCAGAGGCTGGAAGTGGGGAAGGGCTAGTGCTGACAGATGGAGTTTCACTTTCTCTGAGCTTGAGCTGCATGGGGTCTCAGCACCCCACATGGAGAGGGGGCTTCTCTCCCTTTGAGGCCTCTGCTGAAACTTCTAAATCACAGGAAAAGTCCCCTTTAACATCCAGTTTTATGCCCTTCCTATGAAAGTAGTCCACGTGGAGCACAGTGGGAGCTGGGGAAGAGCTTAGGTAGCTGGGTCTGGGGCAATCAGGAAGGGCTTCCTGGAAGAGGAGCCACCCGGCAGGCCAGCATCCAGTGCCGCTCAAACCTTAAAGCGCCTGTGATCCCAGGAATTCAATGAAAAAGCAGATTTGAACAGATACACACCCCTATATATAAAACAGATAAACACCAAGGATTTACTGTATAGCATAGGGAACTATAGTCAATATCTTGTAATAACCTATAATGGAAAATAACCTGAAGCTGTACAGCTGAAACTAACACAATATGACTTTTTTTTGTTGTTTTATAAAGACTTTTTTAAAAGATTTTTTTGATGTGGACCATTTTTTTTAAAGTCTTTTATTGAATTTGTTACAATATTGCTTCTGTTTTCTGTTTTGATGTTTTGGCCCCGAGGCACGTGGGATCTTAGCTCCCCGACCGGGGAACGAACCAGCAGCCCCTGCACTGGAAGGCGAAGTCTTAACCACTGGACCCCCAGGGCAGTCCCCTAACACAACTTTGTACATCAACTATAGTTAAAAAATAAATAAATGGAAAAAAATTATTTTTAAATCAGATATGGCTTCGGTAGGCCTGGGACTCTGCATTTCCCGCAGCTCAGCTGCTGTCCCCACAGGCACATTGGGCAGAGAGGGGGTTGCTCGGTCCCTGGGGTGGGGTGGGAGGGGCTGGCATGGCACTGTGAACACAGGAGGAGTTCAGGGTGGGTCAATGCACCTTTGTGGGTTCAGCCTGCAGGTCAGAGGCTGAAAGGGCCCCAGCCACGCTGGTGGGAGGGGGATGGGGGGTTAGCAGTAGATGAAGGTCCAGGAGGGTCCAGACTACACCCGGCAAGGCTAGAACAGGAAACGCGGCTGAGGGGGCCCTAATTGTGTCTAATCTTGTAAAAAACCACTTTACCAGCGGGCCTGCTTAATTGCGTTTCACAAAGCCGTGTGAGTGTTAATTATGTGGTGAATCTGACGGCTTGACTGCAAAGTGCCTGGGACGCTGGCATTCAAGTCTTACTTTGCACAATGCCCAGCTGGCCCTGGTTCGCCTGGGTTCATGCAACACTGTGCCTCTCAACACGCGTAGGAGACGCAAGTCACCTGCTGCGGGTCTACTGTCACAATGTGACTGAGTCCTACCCACACATGAACAGGAAAACGGATACTCCCCTGGAGCCTCTAGAGAGGAGCACGACCCCGAAGCCACGTGGGGACCCGTGTCCGACTTCTGGCCTACCGAACTGTACGTAAACTGTGTGGTTTGCAGCCACTAAGTTTGCAGTGATTTGCTGCAGCAGCAGTGGAAAACCACTGCCCTGCCAGGAATGACGTCCCTCTTCCTTGACAGAGGAAGGCCTCTCGCCTAACTCTGGGGGAGCTTCCCTGGACTGTCACGCCCAAAGGCTGAAACTCCCAGAAGGAGCTGCTCTCTTCTCAGAACAATGAGTTGCTTGTCAGCCTGGGAGAACAGGATGACGAATCCGCTTTGCAGACAGCCCTGAGTGCCACCGGCAGGCCCTCCCTCAAGGGCAAGTTGGTCCTTGAAAGCTCTCCTTCTGTCCTGCTCCCCACCTGGCTCATTTGGTCTTCTAGCTTTGTGCGGAAAGCCCTCTCAGTTCTTCTTGGAGAGCAAAGCCGTGTGGACATAGCAAGCGGAGTCCCCACACACCTCCCTAGGTGACTTTGGAGAGGGACCCCTGCCCGCGTGTCTCGAGGGCACCTTCATTAGACCCATGGGGCAGTCAGAGCAGGAAGGGATTTGGAGCTGGTCCAGCCCCGCCATGTCATTTTGCACAGAAGGAGGGAAGGAAGGAAGGGATAAAAGGAGGAAGCTGGGGTCAACAGCTAGAAAACCCCTCTTCCAGGGGCAGGATTCCAATGGATGGCGTGACATGGAAATTAAGAAGGCAAGGAGAGCTTCCCTGGTGGCGCAGTGGTTGAGAGTCCGCCTGCCGATGCAGGGGACACGGGTTCGCGCCCCGGTCCGGGAAGATCCCACGTGCCGCGGAGCGGTTGGGCCCGCGAGCCATGGCCGCTGAGCCTGCGCGTCCGGAGCCTGTGCTCCGCAACGGGAGAGGCCACAACAGTGAGAGGCCCGCGTACCGCAAAAAAAAAAAAAAGGCGGCGAGGAATGTTGGGAACTGTGGGACATGGTGCCATCAGCCAAGAGGGCATCCCGGAGGGCTAACAAAGCCGTCACCCCAGGAGCCACCAGGGCTCAGAGAGTCGAGCAGCCAGGATGGGCTGGTACAGGGCTTCAGTGGCTTCTGTCACCTCCCTGGCGACCAAGGTCACGCACCAGATAAACAGAGCTGCGAGGACCTCAGACTGCAACTTCCACGAATGGTCAATCTGTTCAAGCCACGAAATGGACACACTGTTTCTTCCACATACATTGTTTTCTAAAGGTTAACTTAATCTCTCCAGAAGTGAATGAACGTCCACCTGCTAATTTTCTGAGCAAATTCAACTTTCTCTCTCTCGCTCTCTCTCCATTTATAACATGCTTTCGAGCCTGTTTGTGAGTTTAAATCCCACAGCATTGGGCCAGTGTCCGCTTTGCCCTTTGTGGCCGGCAAAGGAAGGCTGGCTCAGGTACCCTCTTCTACGGGGGCGGCTTGTGTCCTCCGAGGGAGGCCTGAGGTCCCCCTTTGGCGGAGTGGCCATTGGTGAAGGGGCATCGCTTGGGCTCAGAGGCGGAGGAGCCTCGACGCTGGGCTTTGCGGGGCCCCGCAAGGCTCCGCCGCGCGCCCTCTGCAGAGCCTTTTAGGAGCCGCCCCGACCTCAAAGACTCCTAGGCTGCAGAAGTATTAAAGTAATTCCTTCGGCACACACTGTTCGTCTCCCCTGTGCCAGGCACGAGAGTCCTGGCTCCTCCCTTGATTCTTCGTCCCTGCGGGCTCAGGACACCGACCCCCTGGACCCCAGTTCGCCGACCTCCCAGCCTAGCACAGGAAGCGGCCTCTCTTCGTCCGACCTCTTCTTCCTTCCGGGATCTATTTTTGATCCTCCTCCTTGGCTCAGTGGGTGCACGGAGCATTCCAGGCCGGCCTCGCGCGCAGGCGCCTGACCTCCCCCGCCGTGGCCCGGATCCTGGTCCCCTAATAAAGCCCTCGGAGCTGCAGGCCAGGCTCCGCAGGGGACCGCGGCAGACCGCGCGCTCGCCCTGGCACCGCCGAGGCCCCCAGCGGGCCCGGCATGGCAGCCCCGACTTCCCATCACCGGGGGCCCCAGATGGCAAGCACGGGATGCACAGCTCCCCCCAGGTAGCTCCCGTCCGCCGCACGGCCAGGCCCCGCCAACCCGTGACGCTTCGCGCCGGAGCTCCCTTTCTACCCCGCGAAATGCTTTTTCAGCGGTGCGTTCAGAGAAGGGCTTCTGCAATCTGCAGCGGGTCTGTGCGGAAATGTGGGGAAACGGCCATGCGTTTATTTCTGTCGCCCATTGTTCGCTAAGAATATCCAGGTGTTCTCATAACGGAGGGACCAGCCAGCACAGGAAAGCGTGTGGGATGGTGGAAAGGATGCCGAACTCAGGATGAGGAAAACAAGCCCCACAGTCCCGAGCTCAGTGGCCTCAGCAAATCTCTTAGTTCATGAGCCTCACTTTCTTCCTGTGGGGAAAAAAATGAGCCTCCGGTACGTGCTGTGCCGATCTCAGAGGGATGTGCTGGCAACCCAGCGCGGGTCCCACCTTCTCTCAGGCCCCAGCGGCTGGAGGGACAGATGAATCCAAGTTAAAGACGTCACAGCTCCTGCTTACAGCACTCCTCCACGGAAGTCTCAGTAGAGATATTTGGGGCGAGGCTCCCGGGGGTGTCTCAGGAGAACCCCCCAAAGTTTCTCAAGCGCCTGCGAGGCCCTCCATACAACTACCCATATTCCCTGGGGAGGCTGAATTCCAGGGTTCTCAAAGCTGCAGATACCAAGAGGTGTCAAAAAGGATCTGTGCGCTCTCCGGCGCCCCACCGGGTCCTACGGCCTCACCGCCCCAGCAGGGCGCGCCGGGAGCGTGGAGCCCAAGCACGGGGCGAGGGTGCAGCACCAGGCCCTGGGCTGGGGTCTCACCGTGCCCTGACCGAACCCGGACGGCTGCCCCCTGACATGAGCACCCACGTGTCCTCACTCAGCTGGTGGTAGTAGGCGGCAGGGCCATGTGGTGAACGTTGTCGTTTTGGCTACTTAGCGTCTGGATGTACTTACTCTAGGCTTTCTTCCAGAAGTTTTGTACTTTTCTTTTTTAAAAAAAAATTATTTTGTTGACGTAGAGTTGATTTACAGTGTTGTGTTAGTATTTGGTGCACGGCAAAGTGACTCAGTTATACATATATATACATTCTTTTTCACATTCCTTTCCACGACGGTTTATCACAGGATATTGAATATAATTCTCTGTGCTCTACAGTAGGACCTTGTTGTTTATCCATTCTGTGTATAATAGTTTGCATCTGCTGACCACAAACTCCCACTCCATCCCTCCCCAACCTCCCCATCCCCTTGGCAACCACAGGTCTGTTCTCTAAGTCTGGGAGTCTGTGTTTTGTAGATAAGTTCATTCATGTCATATTTTAGATTCCACGTATAAGCGATATCGTATGATATGTGTCTTTCTCTGACTTACTTCACTCAGTATCTCTAGGTCCATCCATGTTGCTGCAAACGGCCTGATTTCATTCTTTTTTATGACTGAGGAGTACTCTCTTGTATAGGTACCACATCTTTATCCATTCATCTGTCCATGGACATTCAGGTTGCTTCCGTGTCTTGGCTGTTGTGCAAAAGACACACTTCTCCTAGAGGGTCTGAGGTTAGAGAACACCCTAGACGGCGTGGACCCCTCCCGGGAGCCCCCAGCAGGTTGTCTCCAGCCACTGAGAGCAGAGACGGAGGCCCAGCATGTGGTACGAGATGCGGACAGGAAAAAATGAGGCGGCTCAGTTTATAGTGACGTGAAAAGTTCTCCAAGGTTTACTGGAAATGAAAAAAGCAAGCGTGGTTGTCTGATCAGATGTGTATAAAAAATGAATAGCTATGACTTCGCAAAACACAGATGGATAACTTCTGAAAAGAGACACAGAAAACAGCGAACAGGATTAGGATAGCAAGGAGGGAGATTTTTACTTTTACATTTTTTATTACGTTTATAATAAAAAGTGAAACTGATTTGTAAACAATCCAATTTCTATGGCATTTTCCCCAGATCTGGGATGGGTGTGGCTCCAAAATCTTTTTATTTTTTTTTTATTTCTGTTTGTTTGTTTCTTTTTCTTTTTCTTTTTTCGGCCGTGCAGCTTGCGGGATCTTAGTTCCCTGGCCAGGAATCAAACCCACACCCTCATCAGTGAGAGGGCGGAGTCCTAACCACTGGACCGCCAGGGAATTCCCTATTTTTTTAAAATTAATGTATAGTTGATTTACAATGCTGTATTACTATCAGCTGAACAGCAAAGTGATTCAGATATATATATATATATATATACTTTTCATTTTCTTTTCCCATACAGGTTATTACAAAATATTGAGTATAGTTCCCTGTGCTATACAGTAGGTCCTTATTGATTATCTATTTTATATATAATAGTGTGTATATGTTAATTCCAAATTCCTAATTTAGCCCTACCCCCCTTTCCCCTTTGGTAACCATAAGTTTGTTTTCTCTGTCCGTGAGTCTGTTTCTGTTTTGTAAATAAGTTCATTTGTATCATTTATCATTTTTTTAGGTTCCACATATATGGATGTGGAATAAATTAAATAAATTCTCCCTATGATTCTCATGTGAAGCCAGAGTTGAGAACCCCTGTGTTAAGGTCTTAAGGTCCCCAGCGGTGTATTAACTGGGAGAGGTGGCGTGATCTGCTGCTCTTGTAGGATGAATCACCCTCTCAGATTAGCTCCTGGGGGAAAAGGAGGCTGACAGAATTCAACAGACCTATGTGATGTGTTTCAGGGGACAGAAGTGAGTTTCTCAAGTAGGGCACCCCAGGGGCAGCCAGAGAGCACTGGCCTGTCAGCTGGGGCTGCCAGGGCAAAACATCACAGACTGTGTGGCTTAAACAACAGAGCTTATTTTGTCACAGTTCTGGAGGCTGCAAGTCCCAGACCAAGATCTGGCAGGGTTCAGTTTCTGCTAAAAGCTCTCTTCCTGGCTTGCAGACGGCCACTTTATCGCCACATGACCTTTCCCCTGAGTGTGATTGGACAGAGAGAGCGCCCTGCTGTCCTTTCTTGTAAGGACACGAATCCTATGGGATCAGGGCCCCACCCTTAGGACCTCATTTTGCCCTAATTACCTCCTTAGAGGACCCATCTCCAAATACGGTTCCATTTGGGGTCAGGAGTCCAACGTGAATTTGGGTGCCGGGGGACACAAAATTCAGTCCATAACAATGCCCAAGAAGTGGAAAAGGGAGAAGTGGAAGACAGGCCGGCCCACAGGGACAGCCTCAGAGGCCTCACTTTGTCTCCAGAGCTGGCCCTGTTGGCCTCCATCTTCTGTTCTCCCCACCACCAAGCAAGGACTTGTAACTTAGGAACCCACAGGCAGTTAGGGTATTTGTTTTATTTGGAAGCCCCCAAATTATGTTTAAAAATAATTCTGCGTTTCTTAAGAAAGACAGGTTGGGGGAAAACATCTGGAACGAAATAACATCCAACAGACCATTGACATAGACCAAAAGAGAAAAAAATAAAATAAAACCACTCCAAATTATGCTGTTCTTAACAGTGCCAGGAAAGGCATGAACGCACGGAAGGGGTAGCAGTGGGAGGGAAACAAACTTCTAACCAGTTGTAAGAGAACGTGGCGGAAGCCAGCGTGTGGGTAGGTGTGGAAGCCAGCGTGTGGGTAGGTCTGGGAGCCTTCACTCTCACATTACTTAAAGAAAGAATTTTCATTTAAGTCATTTTGAGTCTTTCTCAAAAAAGTAACTTTTATGTGTGGTTCTAAATTACAGACCTGAGTCAACTCTGAGGAACTTCACACAAGAACTTGGTATCCAAGTTCCCCTCCTCCCCAAAGCCCTGGCTCCACGGGCTTTGTCCTGCCCCCAGTGATACTGGTTATCCTCTAAGGATAAGTGTGCTTCTGGGAGACGTCCTCCTCAACAGCCGTGTCGCTGTGTGAGGCTCTGATATAATAAGGAATATATATTCGCTCTTTATCCCTGGTTCCTGGCACAAGAGCTTCTAAAACCCCTGGAATTTCCTGCGTGATTGAGGTGCCTTTGGTAAACTAATGAGTTGACTCTCAGCTGAGGGGCTCCTAGGTGGCTTCAGGATGGGGGCCTGAAAGATCAACCACGGATTAGAGGATTGGAAATTGCAGTCTCACCCGTGGTCCTCCAGGAAAGGGAGAAGGCCTGGGGATTCAGTTAATCATCCCTGGTCAATGACTTAACCAATCATACCCATATAATGAAACCTTCATAAAAACCCCTAAACCGGGCTTCCCTGGCGGCGCAGTGGTTAAGAAACCGCTTGCCAATGCAGGGGACACGGGTTCGAGCCCTGGTCCAGGAAGATCCCACAAGCCACGGAGCAACTAAGCCTGTGTGCTGCAACTACTGAGCCTGCGCTCTAGAGCCTGCGAGCCACAACTACTGAGCCCGTGTGCCACAACTACTGAAGCCCGCGCACTGCAACGAAGAGTAGCCCTCACTTGCTGCAAATAGAGAAAGCCCGCGCAGCAACGAAGACCCAATGCAGCCAAAAATAAATAAAGAAATTGATTTAAAAAAAGAAAACCCTAAACCACAAGGTTCAGAGAACTTCCAGGTTGGTGACCACATTAGGGTGCTGGGAGGGTGGCGTGTCCGGAGAGGGCATGGAAGCCCCATGCCCCACCCCAGATCTTATCCTATGCACCTCTTCCATTTGGCTGTTCCTGAGCTGTAACCTTTATACTAAACTGGTAATAGGAAGCAAACTGTTTTCCTGAGTTCTGTGAGCCATTCTAGCAAACTATCAAGCCCAAGGATGGAGTCATGGGACCCCCTCTTTATGGCCAGTTGATCATAAGTACAGGAGGCTGGTGACCTGGAATTGGCAGCTGAAGTTGGGACAGTCTTGTGTGACTGAGCCCTTAGCCTGTGCGGTCTGACACTCACTCTACGTAGTTAGTGTCAGAATTGATTTAAAAGGTAGGACACCAAGTTGGTGTCCACAGTGGTGGAAAACAGGGTGTTGTTGCTGTCTGAGAGCTGGAATGTGAAAACCACCTTCAGTGCTTCCACGTGTCCAAGGTACTGATTGAAAAGGACTGACAGTGGCAAAAACTCTTTCCAAAGGGACAGTGAAGGACCCCCAAGGCCATAATAGTGATTCCTCATTGCTAATCGGTTCATCGGGGAATGACCTTGGGACAAATCTTTCCCGAGAGCCTACTGCCCTGAAAGTCTGTGTTGACTACTTTAGAAGGGAAGACAGCGGGAAGGGAGCCTCATTGTCGGGCATCTGTTAGGGGCCTCATAGAAATTATGTCTCATTCTTGATCAGTTCCACAAGGTTGTTATCACTGTGCACATTTCACAGATAACAAAGTTGAGTCCCAGAGAGTCTGGGCTCCAGAATCAAGCCCTTCCAGCCCCTCCACCCACTGGCTGTGACTTTGAGCAAGTTACTAAACAATCTATGTCTTGGGCTCTTCATCTGTAAAATGGGGAGAACGATACATCCTCTCCTATAGGGTGCCTGAGGGGACAGAGCTAATACATTGTGTTTAGCAGACTAATAAGCAATCGATAAATATTAGGTACCATTATTGTCATTGTTATGACTAAAAAGGTGACACAGCTTGCTCAAATTCAAATTGCTATTAAGAGCTGAAGCCGGGGGACTTCCCTGGTGGCTCAGTGGTTAAGAATCCGCCTGCCAATGCAGGGGGCATGGATTCGAGCCCTGGTCCGGGAAGATCCCACGTGCCACGGAGCAACTAAGCCCGTGCGCCACAACTACTGAGCCTGAATTCTAGAGCCCTTGAGCCACAACTACTGAGCCCGCGTGCCACAACTACTGAGCCCGCATGCCACAACTACTGAAGCCCGCGCGCCTAGAGCCCGTGCTCCACAACAAGAGAAGCCACCACAATGAGAAGTCTGCGCACCTCAACGAAGACCCAACGCAGCCAAAAGAAAAACAACTGAGGCTGGGATTTGCATCACTGCCTCAGTCCAAAGCATGCATTCTCCTCATGATTCAGCACTGTCTTTCTAAGCTGAGGATGAAAGACAGACAGGCAGAGACACCCCATCCTCTTCCCCTAAGGAGGGTCACAGTAGCTAAGGGTATGGATTTGGTTGATGTTACCTTCTGGCCACAGGGTTTATTTTGTGGCTCTGGGTGGGAAAGGGAGGCTGGTTCCCTGGCACCTGCTGTAACACAGGCCCAGGGTGAGGCCTGGGAAAACCGGGCTCAATGGGCAGGGCTGGAAGCTGGGCGGTGCAGGCCCGGTGCCAGAGGGGGTACAAGGCCCAAGCACTGTGTCTGTGGGCCCCACGGGCCAGCAGCCCAGGACCGTCGGGGGACGTAGTCGGAAAGGCAGGCCGAGGGGGGACTTGCCGGAGTCGGCGTTTATGGTTGAGCTGGAAGATCTCGACTGTGGCGCTGAAAGCCGGTGGGTGACCTGGAGCAGTGAGGGGTGGGGTCCGTGTCTCCTGGGCACCCTGGGGGAGGGCGGTGCCGGGTCCCATGTCCCTGGCCACTCCTAGCTCTCCCAGTGAGGGCGTAGGGGCAGTGGGGGCGGGACGGGGGTGATGACGTGGGTAAACACCCCGTGGGAAGAGAGAAGCCAGGCACCGTCCCTTACACGCCAGGGAATCCACTCGCGCCGTCTCAGCCCTCACCACGGGCTCATTTAGCAGCTGGTCTAACCCCAGGGCACCAGCACGGACACCAAGGCTCATACAAGTCAGGTAATAATGCTCAAGGTCAGTGTCAGTCTAACAAGCTATTAAAAGTCTGCTTAGGATACTGCAAAGTAGGAACATGTAAAAACAGAATGTCATTCTTTTTTATGGCTGAGTAGTATTCCATTGTGTGTGTGTGTGTATTATATATAAAATATATATATATATATACACACCATGTCTTCATTTTTGCTGTTGTTGGTTAAATTAATTTCAGTTTATTTCTTGTACATCTCAGTCAAATAATTACCCTCACTTAAATAGTAAGATGCCACTTTTGTTAAGAACAAATTTTTTAAATTTATGTTTTTAATTGAAGTATGGTTGATTTACAATGTTATCTTAGTTTCAGGTGTACAGCAAAGTGGTTCAGTTATACATATATATGTATTCTTTTTCAGATTCTTTTCTCTTATACGTTATTACAAAATATTGAGTATATTCCCCTGTGCTGTACAGTAGGTCCTTGTTGGTTATCCATTTTATGTATAGTAGTGTGTTTATATTAATCCCAAACTCCTAATTTATTCCTCCCAACCCCTCTCCCTTTTGGTAACCATAAGTTTGTTATGTCTGTGGGTCTATTTCTGTTTTGTTTTTATATAAGTTCATTCGTATCATTTTTTAAAATTCCACATATAAGTGACATCATACGGTATTTGTCTTTCTCTTTCTGACTGACTTCACTTAGTATGATAAACTCTAGGTCCATCCATGTTGCTGCAAATGGCATTATTTCATTCTTTCTTATGGCTGAGTAATACTCCATCCTGTATATATACCACACCTTTTTTATCCATTCATCTGTCACTTAGGTTGCTTCCATGTCTTGGTTATTGTAAATAGTGCTGCTATGAACATAGGGTTGCATGTGTCTTTTAGAATTAGTGTTTTCATTTTCTTCAGATAAATACACAGCAGTGGAATTTCTGGATCACATGGTAGTTCTATTTTTAGTTGTTTGAGGAACCTCCATACTGTTAAAAACTTGCTTTTTGAAATAATTTTCAATTTGAATTCTCTAAACATGCATCAAAGGAATCATTGTTGGAAAAAAATCACAACCTTGTTGGACTTCCTTACAATTATTTTTAAGTCCTGAACAGAATGGAAGGAGAAGGATGGAAAAATGGCTTTCTCCTCATTTTCCTCTCTTTTTAGGGGGTGAGGGAAGAGGAGGAAACCTTTTCCAGATGCCCTCAGCAAATTTCCCCCAGCATCTCACAGGTAGAACTGGGTCTCTCTCTCTCTCTCTCTCTCACACACACACACACACAGCAGACCAGTTACTGGAGAAGGGAAACAGCATAACATTAAATGTCTTAGAACAATCACAACTTATACTATGGGGCTGGGCAAACTGTCACACCATAAAATTGGGTTCCGTTAGCAAGAAGGAGGGGACAAAAGTTGTTGAGTAGGCAGGCGATGGAGCCCTCATAACCCTACAG
Source organism: Orcinus orca (assembly GCF_937001465.1). NCBI lineage: Eukaryota > Metazoa > Chordata > Mammalia > Artiodactyla > Delphinidae > Orcinus > Orcinus orca. The sequence continues at coordinate 6,476,422 of NC_064565.1, read as the reverse complement.
GCTGCTCCAGAGTCACTGGGGAGCTGGTGAAGCGCGACTATTCATTTACCAAAAGGTTACCTTGGGTTAACGTTTATTAACTGTGATTTTTTAAAAGAGAATATTCATTGACTCTCATGGAAACTCGAACCCCATGACACAGCAGTGTTGGCACAATGTTCTAAGCAAAGTTTCCCCTCAGTCCGGTCCCCTCCCTTTATTCCTCTCACTTCCCTTAATCAACGCAGCTGCCTGTAAGCTGTCTTCACTCTGTCTCTGCTTCCCACTCCCTATTCAACTCAGTGTCGTCTGCCTTGCACTCCCACCTCTTCCCTGAAACTGTCTAGCAAAGGTCATGAATGAATATTAGACTCCCAGTCTCGGGCATCCTTTTCCACCCACAGCTTCCTCGGCTCCGGAGCACATTGTGCTGTCAACCTCTGTGGTGGTCTGGACAGGCTCTCCTCCCTTGAAGCCTGTGACCCTCCTCTCTCCCCACCCCAACTGGTCCAGCACAGGGGCCTATTCCCAAATGCTGGAGTTCACTCCACAGGATTCTCTCCCTTACTTCTTCTCGTCCCCCTCCAGACACTGTCCTTATGACCTACCAGCTCAAACCTCTAACTCCAGTGCAGGCTGGAGACGGGAGCTGGGAATCTGTATATTTCATTGACTTCTGGACGGTTCTACCTAGAATCTCACAGGTATCTCCAGTTCAGCTTCTTCTAAATTGGATTCACCGTAATCACTTTCAAATCCGCCCCCCTTAATCTTGTGCTCCTGACCCTGGGGACTGACACTGTTCCCATCCAGCCCCCTGGGCAAGCCAGAAACCTGGGTCTCGCCTGGGTCATGTAATAAATGATTGAGTCGTCCACTTCATATCTCAAGGACCTCTGTTCTCTTTTATATCCACAATTTCCACCCTGGCTCAAGCACTTATCGTAAATCTCTGGGACTTTACAAGGGTCTGACCCTCCTCACCCCCCAGTCTGTATTCCCCTATCATCACAGTGGCCTGTATAGAACATCCAGGTGGTCACACCTCCTTCTATGGCTCTTCTCTGCTGTCAACACCAAGTTTATGACACACAGATGTGAAGGCGGTCCACCTCTCCATCCTAATTCCTGTTCTTTCCTCCTGGCTTAGGCTCTCTCCATGCTGGCTGCGGACAGCACACTGCTGCACATTTGACAATGTGAGTGGCTTACATTTATGTATAACACTTTTCAATTTTTATAGCTCCATGGCGGGAGGTCAGTATTAAATGGGATTGGGCTTGCTGAAACCTCCAACTTCGAATTTCCTTGTCTGCAAAATGGGTATATATGTCTTGCTCAGAGGGGAGATGGGAGCCGTAATTTAATAGGCATGGCACATGGTAAGTGTCCAATCAGTGCTAACAGGGCTAGGTGCTTCGTGTTTGCTAGTTCTCTTCATCTCCATAACAATCCTTTGAGGTAAGTACCTATATTATTATTCCCATTTTGCGGATGCAGAAGCAAGCACAGAGGGTTGGAGTAGTGTATCAGTTGTCTAGGGCTGCCATAACAAAGTACTGCAGACTCAGTGGCTTAATCAACAAAAATTGATTTCCCCACATCTCTGGAGGCTGGAAGTGCAAGATCGAAGTGTGGGCAGTTTGATTTCTTCTGAGGTCTCCCTCCTTGGTGTGCAGACGGCCACCTCCTGCAGTGTATTGACCTGGTCCTCTCTGTGCGTGTCTGTGCCTAAATTTCTTCTTTTTAAAAGAACAGCAGCCACACTGGGTGAGGGGCCACCTTACGGACCTCATTTTAACTTACTTCTTTAAAGACCCCCATCTCCAAACACAGTCCCATTCTGAAGTATCGTGGATTAGGATTTCAACATGCAAATTTTGGGGAGGACGTAATTCAGCCCAGAACAAGTACCTTACCTAAGAGCACACAGATGATGTCGGGGAGGGGACACCAGACACCATACCCTACATAGTTAAAGCAAATGGATTAATTTGAATGGTCTCCAGTCATAAAGAGGTAGGGTTGCTTTAACTATATGCACCACTGGAGTTTCTAATAAACATGTTACAAATTATTTTGGGGGGACACAAAAATCTAAGAACTAATTTCTAGAATGTTAGTATAAAGTCAATAACATGTCCTCAACCATAACAAAAAAAAAAAACCCACTTCTTAATCATTTAAAAGCTCTTTTTCTCCACTGAATTGATCCAGTAACTAATTGGTTTGATGTCATTGATATCAAAATAATTCAGACCAAAGTTAAATCTCTCATCCTGTGAATGGAGGATTTTGAAAACTGCCTCAAAGCGACTTTGACATTTTTTGGTCTTTTCAAAACTGCCATTTTACATTGCCTTCATTTCGCAGGAGCTTTAAAACAGGGGGACCTGTGACTGCCCATTTGCATAAACTTGGATTTTATCTGGAGCAACATGCTCCACGCTCACGGTTGGATTTTAGCCAAACTTTCAACAATCCGAGGGTGACTTTAAAGACATATCCCAGGAACTGGAGTGTGTGCCTTATGTCAACACACACAGATCTCCCATACTTGGTCTCAGCTCCATGAATACTTAGAGACTTTACCCCATGTAAAGAGAGGGAGAATGAACGTACAGGCTTTAGATCAACCCTTTCTCCACTGGTCGGCAAAGTCTTTGGGGGGCGGGTGCTGTGTTGTATTCATCTCTGCAAGCCCAGATCCTGGGGTGGCGCCCGGCACACAGAAGGCACTGAAGTAAGTCGAGTGTTCAGTCCCGCTGGTGGGGTTAGAGGTCCTAGGATCCCTCCTGCTTCAACCAGGATTGGTTCAGAATAGGGGTTGGGGTGGCAGAGTGCCTTCAAGGGACAGATCACAGCATCCTCTCATAAAGGAACTTGGGTGGTAGAGATGAACTCAGAGGGAGGTTGACGGTATTTGAGAAACGGTCAAGTTGTTGGAAAAACATATAGTCTCCCCGAATGACGAAGTTGGAGGACTGCACTAATTTAGATATGTAGATTCTGATAATATATGCTTGTAAAGAAAAGAGATACACCTTACAGTTATCACCCTTTCTAATGACACCTGCTCCCTCTTCTCTACAAGCTAAATGAAGATACAATTGCAGATCTCTCCTGTTTGGATTATATTTCTCCTACTCTTTTTCCCATAATGACCATACCTGTGATCCTGAAAAAAAATCCTTCCTTCCCTTCCTCATCCCCTAGGCATATAAAACATCCATGGATGGAAAGATTCTGATGCGTATGATCATTACAAGTGTTGTATGCCCAAAACAGAAACAAGGCACGGGGGACTTCTCTGGTGGTCCTGTGGTTAAGACTTTGCCTTCCAATGCAGGGGCTGGTCAGGCAGTTAAGGTCCCACACGCCTCGTAGCCAAAAAACCAAAACACAAAACAAAACCAATATTGCAACAAATTCAATAAAGACTTTAAAAATTGTCCACTTCAAAAAAAAGATAGAGAAAGAAACAAGGCACAGCCTTGGAAAAATTCTCAATTTACCACTGTGATTAAATCGGGGTATCTTAAAGCACTAAAAAAAAAAGGCTTAGGACAAAGACCCAGTTGTAGAAGCAAGTGGTAACTTAATCTAGTGTATTGAGCCTGCCTGCTGGACAGAGGTACAGCTAGAAGTGACAGCTGTCAGTGACAGAAGTACAGCCGTCAGTCTGCCTGTGTTTATTTATTAACCACTGTTCAAGAGAGAGACACCTGCGGGGAGTGGGCGTGAGCATCGCATCGCTGGACTGAATGTGCCATCATGGGGCAGGGAGGGCATCACCCTCTGTTTCCTAAAGAATCATCTCATGCCTGAGGACCTTCATCCCGGAAGGAGGGTATCCTTACAGCAAACATCAGTGTCTGGTCCCTGGAAAGGAACATTTGCTTTAAAAAGAGAGTGGAGTGACCTTTGCTTTATAACCAGTTTCCAAAAAACTTTTAGCACATGGACAGTGCCAAATGCCTGATCGTGTGGGTGCTCTGATCAGAGCAAAGTTTGGCTCCGGGGAGCTGAGGACTGGCCCTCGGCCCTGGTGGCCCCATGGGCTCTGCCGGTGGGTTTTGCATCCTGTCTTCCCCTCGCCCCCACCTCCGTCTAGGGCAGCGGTCCCCAGCCCTCCCGGCACCAGGGACTGGTTTCGTGGACGACAGTTTTTCCACGGTGAGGGGGGCACGGATGGTTCAGGCGGTGATGCGAGCCACGGGGAGGAATGGGGAGTGGCAGGTGAAGGTTCGCTCGCCCGCCCGCCACTCACCTCCTGCTGTGCCGCCCAGCTGCTAACAGGCTGCCCACCGGTACCAGTCCGAGGCCTGGGGGGTTGGGGACCCCTGATCTAGAGCATAACCAAGTGCCGTCCTGCAGGTGGTTTGTCACCAGCTCACAACAAGTACATACATTCAGATTAAGCTGTCAGAACCTTTTAGAGAAATTTAACCAAGAAATTAATTTCTGGTGAATCTAATGAACAGTTGGGGCTTGGATTTTATTATATGTCTTTGCCTTCTCATATAATTTTCTAGGAATTTCCTTTTATTTGTATCTTACAGAAATGTGTGTCCACAAAGACTGGTCCTTCACCCCAGGCAGTTTGAGAAGCACTGATCTCGGAGGCAGACAGTCCCGTTTTACACTGATGCCCCATTACATCTGGTGCCTGTCCAAGTGGGAGCTGTGGGTCTCAGCCCTGCTGCCCGGTAGGATCCCCTTGGGAACTGAAAAAAAATCTATACGCGTATCTATAAGAGAAGGCTGGGATCCACCCCGATCAACTAAGTAATCATGGAGGTAGGGTAAGGGTGGGCAAAGTCTTCTATATTTATTAAAAACGCCCTTGGTGTTTCTAATGTGTGGCCGGGGATGAGAATCCTGAATGTGGGTGAGAGCCAATCTACGAGCACAGGTTGAATGAATGATTAAACATGTCAGCCAGACACCAGCAGGTGTTTATTACACACCTGAACCACACCTGAAAGTGCTGTCCCAGGTGCTGAGTAACAGGCTGCAAAGGCATGAGGTTTAATCAAGATGTTCTAATGTGATGAGCAAGCCCCTTCGGACAAAGCCAACACATAAAAAAAGAGCACAGACCACTAAACCCACAGGATTCATCTACAAATAAAGGAACACTTATACACTGTGCAGGAATGGAGCCCTTTTTTTCTCTTCCCCTTAAAGCAAACAGCTTATCCCATATTACTCCACCTAATGGGGGATTCCTGAGGCTGGCGCCGCCCATTTGGTCCAAGAAGCCACTAGATGTCACTCAAGGTCCCCCAGGCTTCACTGCCCAGCCTTCAATTCTGCATCTGATCAAGTTCCTCTCCAGACCTGTCCCCACAGCCCTCAGCTCCCAGAGGTAAGGACAAAACGTGCTCGTCCTCTGGCCTCCTACTGCTTTCCCTGGCACCCCAGGCCCACCTCATTCATCCATTTACTCGGGAAGAATAACCGAGGGCTGATTATATATCAGACATTAGGTCAGGCTGTGATGAAATAATGGTGAGTGACACAGCCATGGTGCTGCCCTCATGAGGATTAATCTATGAAAGCACTTCTCATACAGATTTGTATTGTTTGTGTGCTTATTCATTCTCCCTCAACTAGAGGCTCTCAAACTTTTTTGGCCACCACATCCAAAGTAAGAAAGACATTTCACGTTTCATGTCTAAGTTCACATACATACAAATGCACAAACACATACCTGAAGTTTCACAGTCCCATGTTTACTTTCGCTTTGTGCGGTGCATTCTGATGTTTTCTGGTCTGTGCTAGTTCATTTCTCTTTTAAAATACTAGTTGTGATCTACCAAACTGATTTCACAGCCCTCTGATGAGTCACAACCTAAGAATGAAAAATTCTTGCCTTCAGGGCAAGGGCCACCTGTTACCTGCATTCCCAGTGCCTCTCAAATAGTATGTGAGCAATGCATGTGTTTTTAAATAAATGAAAATTATGACAATTAAATTTGCATTAATATTTAAAATAAAAAGACTGAGATACAGGTTAACCAGCTTATAATATGGATGACCAGTGTCCTATGAATGCACTTATATGGATTATATTCACCTACATTTACAAATAATTTTTTTCAGATAATATATAGATCCCACACTAGGCACACCATATGTGCTATTGATGTAATTTAATATTTTAGTCACAATCTGGGACTCATATTTTATTATTTTTTTCTTTTTTAAAAATCGATTTTATTGAAGTATAGTTGATTTACAATGTGTTAATTTCTGCTGTACAGCAAAGTGGTTCAGCTATATATATATATATATATATATATTCTTTTACATTTTCTTTTCCGTATGGTTTATTACAGGATATTGAGTATAGTTCCCTGTGCTCTACAGTAGGACCTTGTTGTTTATCCATCCTGTATATAATAATTTGCATCTGCTAATCCCGAACTCCTAATCCATCCCTCCACCACACCCCCTCCCCCTTCCCAAGCACAAGTTTGTTCTCTACGTCTGTGAGTCTGTTTCTGTTTCATAGATAAGTTCATTTGTGTCATATTTTAGATTCCACATATAAGTGATATCATATGACATTTGTCTTTCTCTTTCTGACTTACTTCACTTAGCATGATCATCTCTAGGTCCATCCATGTTGCTGCAAATGGCATTATTTCATTCTTTTTTATGGCTGAGTAGTATTCCATTGTACATATATACCATATCTTCTTTGTCCATTCATCTGTCGATGGACACTTAGGTTGCTTCCACGTCTTGGGTATTATAAATAGTGCTGCTATGAACATAGGGGTGCATGTATATTTTTGAATTATAGTTTTGTCTGGATATATGCCCAGGAGTGGGATTGCTGGGTCATATGGTAGTTCTATTTTTAATTTTTTAAGGAACCTCCATACTGTTCTCCAGAGTGGCTGCACCAATTTACATTCCCACCAACAGCGTAGGAGGGTTCCCTTTTCTTCACACCCTCTCTAGCATATATTATTTGTAGACTTTTTCATGATGGCTGTTCTGACTGGTGTGAGGGGATACCTCATTATAGTTTTGACTTGCATTTCTCTAATAATTAATGACGTTGAGCATCTTTTCATGTGCCCCTTGGCCATCTCTATGTCTTCTTTGGAGACATATCTATTTAGGTCTTCTGTGGGGTTCATATATTTTAAATTCATATGACTAAAAATATGTTCATCTTGGAAAAAGAAGTCATGAGAAGAAATTCACTCTTTCAGTTATTACAACTTATTTGAGACTCTAATAGCTAAAAAGTTTGGTGTTAGAGACTGTGACTCACTGAGTAATGGTTTCCAAAGATGCTCACACCCTCATGCACAGGGTGATTGTGTGAATACGTAGCTGGCATGGCAAAAGAGACTTTGCTGATGTGATTGTAAATTAAGATTACAATCTCAAGATTGTAAATCTTGAGATGGAGAGATTATCCTGTGTTATGTGAGTGGACCCAATGTAATCACAGGGCCCCTATAAGAGGGACGCAAGAGGGCTTTGGAAGACAGAGAATGTAACAAGACAGAGAGACGTGAACCTGCTAGGCTGCTGTGTCTGAAGACAGAGGAAGGGGGCCTCTAGCAGCTGGAGAGACAAGGAAAGAGACTCTCCCTGGGCCCTGTGGAGGAGCACAGCCTGTCAACCCAGTTTGGATATTTCTTATGTCCAGAACCGTAATATAATACGTTTGTGTTGTTTTAAGCCACTAAAGTTGTGGTGATTTGTTACAGCAGCAAGAGGAAACTAATACAGACTAGATAGCTCTGTGGAGTAAACTAAAAAATTTCCAATTCAAAATTTAGAATTTAGTATTTGAAGAAAAAAATTTACCAAACAGTTGTTTGTGTGTGTGTGTGTGTGCGTGTGTGTGTGTGTGTGTGTGTGTAATGGATTATTCAATAAGGTGATACTGAGACAACTGGAAAACCATTAAAAAGAATTACGCAGGATCCCTATTTCCTTACATCAGCATTATTTCCAGATGGGTCATAGATTTAAGTATTAAAAAAAAAATACTGAAAGTACTAGAAGAAAATATGGGTTTTCTTCTTTTGTCATTGTTGTTTATTTTGGTTTGAGGAAAATGCAAAACCTAGAAATGATACAGAAGAGATGAATAATAATAACTCACACATAGTTGGTGGATGCAATTGGTAATGAAGTTGGCAACATTTATCAAAATTAAACATGCCCATACACTTCAAGCCAGCGACTGTATTTCAAGAAATTTGTCTTAAAGAAATGCTTTTCTTATGTGCAAAGCTTTGTCGCGAAAATGTTCTTTACAGAGTTGTATATCATAGCAAAGAACCAGAAATGGCCTAAATACCCATTTATTAGAGAAGATTAAATACAGTGTGATACAGCCCTTAGAGAGAATGACATATATCCGTATATGTCATTAATGACATTTGTAAGTAAAATATAGTATGTATGGGAAAAAGACATTGTAGTTGGGGAAAAAAGATACTAAGCTTACAGATGCAGAGAAGATTCTGGAAGTATACATAAGAAGCTGTTAATAGTGCTTACCTTTGGAGAGTGGGACTGGGAGTAGGAGGAAGTCTTTGCTTTTAAAAATTTACATTTTAATGCATAGTTCTTGATACCAGGGATTGCTAATTGGGGTCTTCTCCTGCTATAGACAGGAAGGAAGGGAGGAAAGAAGAAAGAAAGAGAGAGGGAGGGAGGGAGTGGGGGGAGGAAGGAAGGAAGGAAAAGGGAAAGACTGAGAAAGAAAGAAAGCAGGAAAGAAAAGAAAGAAAGAAAGAAAAGAAGAAAGGAAGAAAGAAAAAAATTGCTGGCAAGAGAAGAGGGAGAGGGTCATATCGACAGAGTGACTAATCTGGGCCACCTTTCTCAGAGATACATGTAATTTTTAAAAATAAATACCTATTTTCAAAAGTACATTTAAGGGAGCCCTGTGATTAAAGGAAGCCCAAGCCATAGGATTCTGAACTTCTTGGGAAAATGCATGACACTTCTTCAAAGGTTTAAGTCTAAATTTGTTTGTCTTGTTTTGCTTTGCTTCAAGTTATGCCTGAAGACTCCAGACAGGAGAAAAGATGAAATTCCCCTTCATTGTCCAGCTAAGGCAGACAGATATCCAGTTAAGGCCACATGTCAGAAAGCAGGTGTCTGAAAGCCAGTGTACCTTGTATGTCCCACCTCACCTCATCAGCTTAGGCAACAAAGTTGAGTCACTTTAAGTATTTCTTCCTTTTTTTTTTTTTTATTTGGTTGCACCGGGTCTTAGTTGCAGCAGGCAGGCTCCTTAGTTGTGGCATGCAAACTCTTAGTTGCGGCATGCATATGGGATCTAGTTCCCTGACCCGGGATTGAACCCGGGCCCCCTGCGGTGGGAGCGTTGGAGTCCCAACCACTGCACCACCAGGAAAGTCCCTTAAGTCGTGTGTTTTTAATGTTAAATTCATATCACTCTTGAGTTCTACCCAGCAAGCTGAGTCCAGCTTTCCTGTGGGGTTCTCTTCCTTGCAGATCCCCAGTGACCCAAGGGCTTATCATTCTTCCAAAGGGGTCCTCCCAAGTTGCTGATGTGGAGGCGGGGGTGGGGGGAGCACAGTGGCTGGTCAGTTGGCCACAAGACCTGGTTGAAGCTCCCTCCCTGCTGCCTTGTGGCTGCCAGAGGTCACCGCCACAGCCCAGACAGCCTGGCTTGGCTGCACAAGCTAGAACGAACGCCTTTTCCCTTCTGGCTATAGCTACCCAGGGTTGGGCGTCAATCACACAGTGCAAGGCCAGTCCTCTCTGCCAACACCCTCCAAGTGTGGACACAACCCTTGCTCTTAACTCTCGCAAAGCACAGCCAAGGGCAGGCACAGACAAAGGGAAAAAAATCAGGGCTTCCCTGGTGGCGCAGTGGTTGAGAGTCCACCTGCCGATGCAGGGGAAACGGGTTCGTGCCCTGGTCCGGGAAGATCCCACATGCCACGGAGCGGCTGGGCCCGTGAGCCATGGCTGCTGAGCCTGCGCGTCCGGAGCCTGGGCTCTGCAACGGGAGAGGCCACAACAGTGAGAGGCCCGCGTACCGCAAAAAAAAAAAATCAGTTAAGAGCAGTGTCTGTCAATATCTAGTAATGTTTGAGGCCACTCTGAGCTGAAAAAAAAAATCTTGCCAACTCTCAATTTAAATTCTTTAGATTATGTTTCTTCATTTTGTGTAAATACAAGATTAGGTATAAAGTCCTTATTCTCATAGCCTTTCTACACCTATAAAACGACAACAATTTTGCACATTAACAAAATTAAAATTTCAATTAATGTTAGGTATGTAATGTAGATGAAATTTTGCTGAAATTAAATTGTTCTTTGTGATGAGACTATGAAACTCACTGCTATGGTATGGTGTTTTTTAAAATTTTTATTTTTATATTGAAGTATAGTTGATTTACACTGTTGTGTTAGTTTCAGGCATACAGCAAAATGATTTAGTTATACATATTCATATATCTATTCTTTTTCAGATTCTTTTCCCGTAGAGGTTATTACAGAGGATTGAATATAGTGCCTTACGCTATAGTGCCTACTTGGGCCTTACAGTAGGTCCTTGTTGTTTATCTATTTTATATATGGTAGTGTGTATATGTTAATCCCACCTCCTAATTTATCCCTCCACCCCACTGGTACGGGAGTTTTTAGGCGAGCTTATAATTGACTTAATTACCCCAATATTCTGTATTTGAATTTCTGTGAAACTTTTGCACAGTGTGCCATGAGGACGCTTGACCTTCGTCTAGCTGGAAGGCTATCTCTACAAGGAGTATTCTATTTTTTTTCTCATTAGCCCAAGAAGGTTAAAATTATAGTTCTTGGTGCCAAGTACTAAATCAAGCGGCAGTGTTTGGTGACAAGGTGGTCATCAGAATGATCCAGAATAGGCATCTATTAATTTTTTAAAGGTTATAATTTAAATAAAAGCAAAAATGTACGCATTTTCAGAGAGAATTTGCAGAACGTACGATTCCATTTATACGAAATGTCTGAAGCAGGCAAATCCCTAGAGACAGAAAGTAGATTAGTGGTTATCAGTGGCTGGGGGAGGAGGGACTGGGGAGTGACTGCTAACGCGCGTATGGGGTTTCATTTTGGGGTGATGAAAGTGTTCTGCAATTAGGTAGTAGTGATGGCTGCACAACTTTGCAAATATACTAAAAAGCACTATAGTATGTCAGTTATATCTCACTTTTTAAAAAGTGACTTCACAGTTTTCCTAAAGAATAGTAGACAGATAGGAGGCTTCCATCCATTTACCTTAAATGATTCATCCTGTGCCGTTTCCCAAAGCAAAGGGTATCCCCCTCCTGTCCCTCCAAGGTTGAGACTCCAGCTATATTTATATTATAAGTGAGATTTCTATTTGTATGAAAGGTCACTGTGGTTTACGGATGAGGGTAGGAAGAAGGGGCTGAGGGAGAAGGTCTGGAGATAGGAAGGTTAGTTGGGGGACTAGTTACAAGGCTCTACAGGGCATCAACAAAGACAGATTCAGACCAGATGTGAATCGCTCAGAGACACAGCAGTTTACCAGGTTTGAAGCAGAGTAAGAGCCTGCTGTGTCTCAAGTACCTTCTCGAAATCCCACCAATTAAAGTTTTAAGCATTTCATTCTTTCAACAAACTTTTTGGACACCAGGCAATGTCACGGTCATCAGGCATAAGAGGGACACAAAGACGGCCAAGACAGGGTCCTCACCTCCAGCAGCTCCCCATGGATAGCGGCAATAAGACCCACACGGGGATGAGGATCCTGTATTTATTTTATTTTATTCATTGTTTCTGGCTGTGTTGGGTCTTCGTTGCTGCACGTGGGCTTTCTCTAGTTGCGGCGAGCGGGGACTACTATTCTTTGTGGTGTGCGGGCTTCTCATTGCGGTGGCTTCTCTTGTTGCGGAGCTCGGGCTCTAGGCTCACAGGCTTCAGTAGTTGTGGCTCGCAGGCTCTAGAGCGCAGGCTCAGTAGTTGAGGCACACGGGCTTCGTTGCTCCGCGGCATGTGGGATCTTCACGGACTAGGGCTCGAACCCGTGTCCCCTGCATTGACAGGCGGATTCTTAACTACTGCGCCACCAGGGAAGCCCGGGATCCTATAATAAAATGTAATAAAATGTGATAAGAAAAAGGGAGGTATAAACCTAGAAGTATCATGTCAGAGGAGGAAGAAATTCTTACTTCCGGTGGCAGTCCTCTGTGATCTGCGGTTGGCGGATGACTTGACTGTTGACAGGTGGAGATGAAGGGAAGAGCATTTCGGTAGAGGGAATAGCATGAACAAAGGCACAGAAAACGGAGAAGTAGAGGCAGGAAAGCCTGTCTGGGAAGGACGGATGAGCACGGGCTGGAACTAAGCTCTGGGAAGGAAAGTCATTCGAAGAGGTAAAGCAGAGCAATACGGACTGACAGGCTGTCTTCTTAAAATGGAAAAACTGAGCCGGGGTGCGAGGGAGAAGAGGCTCAATAGAAAATGCCGTCTTTCACACATTTGTACAAATTTGCAAGGTTTCATCTTGCAAAAACCACCCCTGATTAGTGAACAGGCCTTTTGTCGGCTTGGAGGGAAAGTGATTTTTGAAAGGACGTTTTAAGAAGGCCGGCCCTGGTGGGGTGCTGAAGCTAAGAGCGAGGAAGAGCACGAAGGTGGCATACGACAGGAAAGGGCTCTGACAAGAATGAATTTGGAAAGGAAATGTGACCGCCCCCAAATTCCCCCTGGCATCATTTCAGCTACCACCCAGCCCGCAGGCATCTGTCTCACCGCCAATACATTCGTACCATCAGTAAGATTTTAGAATGCACCTGGCTAAAAACCCCGGCTGGTAACACCCAGTTCATACGCGTGTTTAGAATGAAAGAATTCCACCTTTAAAAGCACACCGTTCCAAAAAAAAAAAAAAAAAAAAAAAAAAAGCACACCGTTCCTGGCACACAGAGGCAACCAAACGTTTGTTTTAGAGATGAACGCTGTTTGTTCTTTGTTTCAGGGTCTATATTTAGGAGAGGAAATGATTCAAAACTGCATCCTAAACCTGTATCCTCTTTCAGCATTGAAGTGCGGACCACCTGGGGCCAAGAGGTCTGGTTTTCCTCTTCAAACTTGGGTTTTTGCCCCTCAGGTCAGTCGGTCCTGCGTGGGGGGGCGGCGGAGGGGTTTCGCAGTTTCAGTGACCAACAGCCGCGGGGCCACGGGGTGGAGCCACGGCGCTCCGCCCCCTCCTCCAGCCCCTCCCACCTACCCAGGTCCCGCCTCCCTCGCACCTGCGCGTCCCCCGCGCTCCGGCTTGTGCAGCCGCTTCCAGCCCGCGCCGGCGGGAGGGGGCTTGGCCTCGCCTCTCGCGAGATCGCCTCCCGTGGCCGCCGCCGCTGCTCCCGGCCGCTGACTGGCGGCGTCTGCGCAGCCGCCATGTTCGGTTGCTATGCTGTGGCCTGGGAGACGGGGTGTGCTTGAGGGAGGAGGAGACGGCGGGCGGGGGGGCAGGGGGAGGAGGAGGAGGGAGGGGCCGAGCGCCCGTTGCACGCTCGCACACAAACGCTGCCCGGGATTGCTGTCCGCCCGCTCGCGCCGCGGTGTTCCGCTCCTTCTCCTCGCGGCCCCACATTGTTCTCTCAGGACGCCGGGGTCCCCGGGCCGCCTTCTCCGCGGCCCCACTGCGGGGCTGGATTAGCTCGTCCCCGCAGGGAGGTGCGGGAGCGCGCGGCAGCCCCGCAGTATGAGGTGGTGCCGGCGGCTCGGGGCCGTGGCGCGGCCGCTGCGGCGCCGGCTGCTGGGCGGGCGCTGAGGGAGCCCCGGGGGCGGCGCGGCCGGGCCTCCAGGCTTTTCTTCTGCAGCCGGGAGGACGCGGCTGGGGCACGAAGGTAAGAGGCTCTGGGTCCCCGCCGGCGGCCGGCCCTGCGTGGCGCGCGAGGCTGGTACCTGCGGCCGGATCTCAGGGGAAGATGATGCTTTTTGCCCCCTCCTTTTCTTCGAGGGGCCTCTGCTCTCCGACCTCCTGCGGGTTTTGGTTGCAGTCTCTGTTGTGGGGCAGCCGGGGGAGAGGGGATGGAATGTTCCAGGGCCCCTAAACTCGAGGTGAGGTTTTAGAGTCTTCTGAGTTTTCCATTGCTGGTAGGATTCTTTTTTTTTTTTTTTTTTAATTGGCTCGTTTGAGCGCTTCCTGCACGGACATACCGTCCCTACCCTTGAAGTTATAAAAAACCTTTTATGATTCTGCCGGTGCATACTTGTATTTAGGCATCTGCAGTTGAGCCAGAAGGAAAAGTTGAGGACGTGCGGATGCGTGTCTCATGGTTGCCTTAAGATGAAGCGGTTTACAGTGGCACGCGTGCGTGTACGACGGTTCTGGGGAACTTAGAAAAGGAGACTTTATGCCTGCGAGGCGTTAGACAGCGAACCACGGTGGACCAGTGCGATGTGTAGGATTTTCAAGCGCCTTTTCTAGGACAACCGGTACGTCTGCAATATACCAACTGCTTTTAGAGTCAGAGGTTGGAGTAATATTGGGTTGATGTGACCGGATCTCGGGCCCAGTTGAAACAGGACAGTTTAAGCCGTGTTTATGGAGAAGAAAAAAACCAAAAAGCCAAAGTATCCGACTTGTATAGGATGGTTTGCGTAAAAAGAAGACTGGAACAGGAAAGCCAGGGCATTTTTTATCCGGATTTATATACTTCTCATTTTTTTAAGGGGGGGGAGGAGATGACCTTAAAATAAATGATTACTCAAATCCCAAAAGGTGCTTAATGGAATAGAGCTAAATATTCGAGTTAAATCTTGAATTTGAGAAATTCAATCTACAGATTTTTTTTAAAAGGCTTTTTGTAAGCAAAAGTTTGTTTTCTGTACAGAGCTTTATTACTAACTCATAACAAAAGAGTGCAATCATTTTGTGGATCCCACCATTTTTTGTCAGAATAAATTTATGCTCCAGTTACCACAAAAGCCATTTTTATGTCTCTCTTTTTTTATGGCACACATATCTCTGTCACCGTTTTTCACTGAAACATGTGCATGGTCCCACAATATCATGATCTTGAGTGGTTTATAAGAAGAGAAACATGGTCTTTTTTTTGTATATGGGAATATTTGTAATTTAGCTAATCTGTTTCGGACATTTGGCAAGAGATTTGAAAACACAAGGAGCCATCACTCTTTTGTAGTTTTATTAATATTAATTGAGTAGGTTAAAGTTTAAGTTAGAAAAATCACAGGTTCCTCCAAAGTAGCAATGGATGAGGTTGTGGCTTTCTTATTGCCTCTAACCTGCTTAGATTCTAGGCTGTGGGTATTGAATTGTTTAAACCTTGTGGGTTTTTTTCTTATCTTCTAATTGAATATCTTTAAAAATGTCCCTAATAACTTTGTTACTTTAAATTTGTGACACCCAATTTCTAATTTAGGCTAGTCATAAAACCAGCATTGATTGAACACACTTGCTAAAAATACTTTCTGGGTCAGATGTACTTAGGATGCAGCCTCAGGAAAATTCAGTTGAACTGTTCTACTGTGACCAATGTACATTTCATTATTATAGAAGTACTTTAAAAAAATTATAGACTCTCACAATTAGATTTCATCAGTTCAGGCATAGAAGCCTAACTTTAATGTATAAAGTACTTCATGTGGGATAGTAATAAAAACTTTTTAAATGCTTTTTTTTTTTTAACTTATGTGACCCTCGTAGACTTCTTAAGCTCTGATTTGTATACTTGAAATATTTTAGTTTTGTCTGCTAAACATAATCAATTTGTATTTTAGTGTGACAATACAGTGTGCAGTGTTATCTATTTAGTATTTGTTTATGACTTATTCTGAGCTCTTTAAGGGGGGCCGTCTGTGGTCATGTTTTTGAGCAAATTATCTTTAAGGAACAAAGTAAGAATGCCAGATAATTTCAAGGAGACGCTTTTATTAATTGTTATTGAGAGGACTCCCTCCTACCCTCCCCCCTTCCCCACCCCCCAAATTTATATGGTCAGTTTTAAACAACAAGGAAGCTTTAAGAATATGGAGAAATCTTGTTTGGTGGATGTTTAAAGACACATGTTTTAAAGCTGTCCTTTAATTGTTAGTTATTAGGAATGTAAAATTAGTGACCTCACTACAAATGGCAAGTCTGTGTGACTTAATGTGGCTAAGCATGAATTGTTGCTCCTAAATAAAATTTAGTATTGGCAGAAATTCACTGGTTCCAAACTGAGTTGAATTTTGTTGTTTTTCTGGGTAATAGCATGCATGTTATGAAGTAGTTTATGCTGTAGTCTAGATTTGTCAAATTAGTTTACTGCGTTAAGCTGTGAAGCCTTGAAGATTGGTTTAGCATTCTGGAAATCCTTTTTATTGTTTGCCAGAAAAATACTGTAGGAGGAAGGTGTTATTTCTTCATTTAATATTCAGTTCGTAGCCCAGATGGTGAGAAGGAATATAGTGAAGTATTGTAGGATCTTCTCTAGTGGTGTGGAAGTATGGTACCTAGGAGCAGTGCAATTTATTTCTTTAACTTTGCATGATCAGTCAGTACAATCATATTTAAAATAGGATGGGAAATGAGAGGGGAAAATTATTACATTCTCCTCCATTTCATTAGAGGCAGTTTCCCCCCCGTTCATTCTTCATTTCATTATTCCTGAGCAGAAACGCTGGAAGAGAGGTGCAAGTATTTGGTGGGAACAGAATGAAAATTAGGTACTGTGGATTACCTTGCTGGGAAGATATTAATTTGGGTGAGTTATTGTGCTTGTATGTTTTAACAAGGAGGTTTTATAGAGGAGTAGGAAGAGAAAAGGATCCAGAGGGATGTGTTTATTGTCTGTTATGTGCCAGACAATGTAAAGGGGCTTTTCATGTTATCCCACATAATCATCAAGTACACTATGTGAGGTAAGTATTATTAATCCCCTACTCCCCCTCCCCTCCCCCAAATGGGGGCCAAGGGAAATTAAATAACTTGTCTAGGATCCCACTGCTAGTAAGTAGAATTCAAGCTAGGTCTGTCTGACTCTGAAGCTTATTCATTAGATCATGCTGTCCAGTTAAACTTTCTGCAGTGGTGGCAGTACTCTTATTTGGCATTGTCAGATGTGGTAGCCATTAACCACGTGTGGCATGGAGCACTGGAAATGTGACTGTCGTGCCTAACGACCTGAATTTTACTTTATTTTATTTTTTAAAATTTTATTTTAGTTTATTTTTTTAGGCTGCATTGGGTCTTCATTGCTGCATATGGGCTTTCTCTAGTTGCATCGAGCGGGGGCTACTCTTCGTTGCGGTGCTCGGGCTTCTCATTGCAGTGGCTTCTCTTGTTGCAGAGCACGGACTCTAGGCGTGCGGGCTTCAGTTGTTGCAGCACACGGGTTCAGTAGTTGCGGCACATGGGCCCTAGAGCGCGTGGGCTCAGTAGTTGCAGCGCGTGGGCTCTAGGGCGCATGGGCTTCAGTAGCTGTGGCGTGCGGGCTCAGGAGTGTGGCTTGCGGGCTCTAGAGCGCAGGCTCAGTAGTTGTGGCTTGCAGGCTCTAGAGCTCAGGCTCAGTAGTTGTGGCGCACGGCTTAGTTGCTCTGTGGTATGTGGGATCTTCCCGGACCAGGGCTCGAACCCATGTTCCCTGCATTGGCAGGCAGATTCTTAACCACTGCGCCACCAAGGAAGTCCCCGGACTTGAATTTTAAATTGTATTTAATTTTAATCAGTTTAAATTGAAATAACCAGATGTTACTAGTAGCTATAATATTGGACAGCACAACTTTAGATCTTTAGATCTTGCTGCCTAGAAAATCTTAAGTTTTTTTTTTTTCTTTCTTTCCAAGCTGCGCCATGCAGCTTGTGAGATATCAGTTCCCCTGCCAGGGATTGAACCCATGCCCCCTGCAGTGGAAGGGCAGAGTCCTAACCACTGGACCACCAGGGAATTCCCGATAATCTGAGTTTTGATATTGAATCTGCCGCTGGCTCGTATATGACATTAGGCAAGTTACTTAGTTCATGAGCCTCAACTTGATCCCTTGTGAAAATGAAGAAGAGGTTATCACTAAAAGATTATCTCCAGCATCCCTTCTTACACTAAAGTTCTATGATTCTTATTAAAATGTACAGTAGCGTTTAATATTTGCAAGCATTATATCTGAAGGTCCCCTTCTCCTTACACTCCTTATATAAAGACTTTTGTTTGTTTAGTCAGTTTCTCTTTTTGAAAAGTGTATGTATTGATATAAAGCACACATAAAGGATAATGGATTATTTTCCCCCCAATTGTTTGGCGAAAACATTGTGTAACCAAAGGCAGTACTTTACCTTGGAACAAAGTTTGAATCTTTAAAGATCTTATTTTCAGCATGCCACTTACCATTTGAGAATATATTACAGTTCCCTGTTGCTTATCAATTGATTCCAAACTTGTTTGCTTGTCCTTAAAAGTTTTTTACCAACTTCATCTCACTAACCCTGCTTCTCATTTTTACTTAAGAAGAAAGCATTCTTTTTCTTCCCCTTCTGCCCTTGTTTCTTCAGTTTAAACATTCCTGTCTCCAATCCATATGCCTCTTCTTTAAGTCTTCCAGAGAATTCACCTTTTTTCTGGAAGAATGCTGCTTAATCCAGTCATAATGATCAGCTTTTGAATACTGGTAATAAGTACCCTGGTGCTAATATATGATTGCTTAGATGTAGTTAGTTGAGTTTGTACTTTTTAAGTTTTTATATGTTACCTACTGTGTGTCCTTAATGAACATGTAAAAAAATTAAAAATGGGGGTTGTTTCTTTTGTATTGCCTTACGAATTTAGTCCATTGCTCAGCAATTCTGCTTTTAAAAAGTTGCTAATAAAAAAATTATAAATACTGTAACAACATTCACCCTTAATCACTACTCTAAAAGATATTTTTGTTTCCATCCAGGCCATTGTCCTATTGTATTTTTTTTATAAAGTTGTATGGTAGAGATAACAATTTTGAGTTTAATATATTGGAAACATTGTATTGTAGAGGAAGAGCAATGTAGGGAAAAGGTGACAGACTTGGGGTTGGAATCTGGTCTCAAAAACCTTGGACGAACTGTTTAACCTCTGTGCTTACTTTCTTGTCTATGAAATTAGGATAATAATACTTGCCCTTGAATTGTTGTGAGGATTAGGATAATATATATAAAGCATCCAGCATTATTCTTTATTTTTTCATTTTAAAAAAAAATATTTATTATTTGTTTTGGTTATGCCCTGTCTTAGTTGTAGCACACAGGATCTTTGTTGCGGCATGCAGGCTTCTTAGCTGTGGCATGCAGACTTCTTAGTTGAAGCATGTGGGATTTAGTTCCCCGGCCAGAGATCGAACCTGGGCCCCCTGCGTTGGGAGCGCGGTCTTAACCACTGGACCACTAGGGAAGTCCCCCAGCGTTATTCTTTAAATAGAAGAGATGATCAATAAATGGCAACTGGTATTATTTTCCCATCATCATGAATATAATTTAAACAATTGCTTAGATATTCAGGTGATTTATCAATCAGGTGATTTAGTCATTTACCTCTTGTTAAATATTTTGGTTGTTCCTAAAGTTTCCACTGTTATAATCTGCAGTGAATACCTTTGTGCTTACAGCTTGTTTGTAGGTTTGTTTCCTCAGTCTAAAACTCTACGACTAGGATAATAGTTTGAATATTTCTGTGCCAAGTCTCTCACAGAACAGTGGGTATTCTTGTTTAGGAAAAGATGCTAGTTTTATTATAAAATTATACTTCATTGTTTTAGTTAATGTATTTTGAAAATTTTGGTTTACTGGGGAACGATATAGTGAACATTGATTTGTGTGTTAATTAAACAGACATTTGAATGTCTGTTATAGGGATCACTGGTATACCGGTAAATAAGAAATGATTCTTGTCCTTGAGCTCAAATTCTAGGGTGGTAACATATGTCAACAAACAGTTACAGTTCAGAATGACAAGTGTAATAAGATCTGGGGAAAGGAGAAGTGGCATTTGAGCGATGTCTTGAAGGATGAGTTGGAATTGATCTCTGGGTATAGAGAACAGCAATTGCAAAAAGACAAGTATGAAAGGATGCATAGTGTGTTTAGAGAAATGGTCTGTCTATGAGATGCATGTTGGTGTCTGATTTTGTGTGTGAATACAAATACAGATTTATGAATCCGTGTGCTTGTATATGTGTGTTGACTGTGGTGGGAGATAAAACCTTGTGAGAGTCCTTGTTTGGTCTGTGGGCGCAGTCGTATTAAGACCTTTAGAATAGAGCTTCCCAACTGGGGTGCCCTGAATGGTTTACCATTGTGCCAGAGAATAAGATATCTGTCAATGTATGTGACCAGAGCATATTGGACCCACCCAGGGTGGTTTCTTTTGACCTAGAATAATCTCTTTGACTTGTCCTAGTGTGCTAAAAATTATTTTCTTTGGTGCCAAATTGGGAAAAGCATGGTTTTAGAGGCTCTTAGTTTTGAAGAGTTGATGGTACCCACTCACCCCCTGGCATTCTCAGTATATATAATCAATAATAAAACCAATACCAAACCTGAGAATAAACATAAAGAAAGTCCAGTCAAAGTCCTCCACTTTTCTCCTTCTCCCCTCCCTGTCCCCTGCAGGAATTGCTTCACTGTTTTGTGTGTGTATCTGAGATACCCTTTTTGGTGCTCCTGCCTGTCTTTTTAGTGCCCTACGGTTGGGAAATCAGCGTTTACTTTGGGAGCAATTACAGGTATTTAAATGAGGGACGATAACTCCTGACTTCTAGATGATGATGCAGAGATACAAGAATGGTGCCAAAATGATGTTAGAAGGAGCAGAGAAGAAACCAGTTAGGATGCTCCTGCAGCGGTCCAGGTGAGAGATGATAAGAGCCAGAAATGAGCACGTAGGCCTAGAACTGAAAACTGACTAGGCAGTTTCACGAGAACTGAGAGTCCATTTGGATGTAGTGAAAGAGGAAGGCTGATGATGATGCTAAGATTTCTTCTTTGGGCAACTGGAAAGGGAAGACCAAATAATTTTTATTGAGTACCCATAGTGAGCCAGGCGTTTGGCTAGGCACCAAGGTTGTCATGAGTGCTCGTTGAATTTTAAAAATTAATTTATTTTGAAATAATTTCAAACATACAGAAAAGTTGCAAGAACAGCACAAAGAGCTCCTGAATCCCCTTCAACCAATTTCCTTTCCCTTGAACTATTCTTGCAACTTAAAAAATATGTTTTTATAAGGCTTTACTTTTTTATAGCACCTTTAGTTTCACAACATGATTTAGGGGAAGGTACAGGGATTTCCCATGAGCCTCCTCCCACCCTCTCCTGTTTCCACACATGAACTTCAACCAGTTTTTAACACTGTACTATGTACACTGTGTGTATATGGAAGATAAGCCCACATCTTGCTGTGCTTGGCTCTCTGTAGTGCGTGCAGTGAGGCCTTCCCTTTCAGATGCCCGAAGAAGGAACCTTGACATTGTCTTCAACCCTTTTCCTCTTCTGTTATTGGATTCTCAAATTTCAGTGAAACTACCTAATCATCTTATTTCTGGTCTCTCATTTTCATCTCTACTTCTGTTTCAGAGGAATGCACCATTTCTCATCTAATTAGACTTTTCTGAACCATTTCAGAGCAAGTTGCAGACCTGATGCCTGTCATTCCTAAATAATCTAGTGTGCTTTTACCAAAACATGGGCAGTCTCTTACATAACTCCCAAATCAGGAAATCAGCATTGATACAGCACTACCTTCAAAACCCCAGATGCCTACAGCTCAATATCAAAAAAAACCAAAACCAAAAACCAACCCAATCAAAAAATGGGCAGAAGACCTAAATAGACATTTCTCCAAAGAAGACGTACAGGTGGCCAAAAGGCACATGAAAAGATGCTCAAAATTGCTAATTATTAGAGAAATGCAAATCGAAACTTCATTGAATATTACCTCACACCAGTCAGAACGGCCATCATCAGAAAGTCTACAAATAATAAATGCTGGAGAGGGTGTGGAACATTCCCACTCTTGGTGGGAATGTACATCGGTGCAGCCACTCTGGAGAACAGTATGGAGGCTCCTTAAAAAACTAAAGAGCTACCGTAAGATCCAGCAATCCCACTTCTGGGTGTATATCCGGAGAAAACCATAATTCGAAAAGATACATGCACCCCAGTGTTCATTTGCAGCACTATTTACAATAGCCAAGACATGGAAACAACCTAAGTGTCCATCACCTGATGAATGGATAAAGAAAATGTGGTGTATATATACACAATGGAATATTACTCAGCCATAAAAAAGAATGAAATAATGCCATTTGTAACAAGATGGATGGACCTAGAGATTATCATAATAAGTGAAGTAAGCTAGACAGAGAAAGACAAATATCATATGATATCACTTACATGTGGTTAGGGTTACCAAAGGGGAAAGTGGGGCAGGGGGAGGAATCAAGAGTTTGGGATTAACAGATACACACTACTGTGTATAAAATAGGTAACCAACAAGGACCTACTGTACAGCACAGGGAACTATACTCAATATTATGTAATAACCTATGAGGGAAAAGAATCTGAAAAAGAATATATAGGGACTTCCCTGGTGATCCAGTGGTTAAGAATCTGCCTTCCAGCGCAGGGGACGTGGATTCGATCCCTGGTTGGGGAAGGAAGATCCCACATGCGGTGGGGCAACTAAGCCCGCGGGCCACAACTACAGAGCCCATGTGCTGAGGAGCCTGCACGCCACAACTAGAGATCCTCCACACCGCAACTAGAGAGAAGCCTGTGCACCACAACTAGAGAGAAGCCCACGCGCAGCAACGAAAGATCCCATGTGCCACAACTAAGACCCGACACAGCCGTAAATAAAGTAAATAAATATTTTTTTAAAAAGTATATATATACACACACATATATAATTGAATCGCTGTGTTGTACACCTGAAACTTACATAATATTGTAAATCAACTGTACCTCGATAAAAATTTTAAAAACAACCCAGAGGCCATTCAGAGTTTTCCACCTCTCCCGGTAGTGTCTTCCTTTCCCTTTTGGTCCAAGATCCAGTTCAGGATCACACACTGTGTTTAATTGTCATGTCTCTTTAGTTTGGAACAGTTCCTTGATATTTCTCTGTCTTTTATGGCCTTGACTTTTCTTGTTCTGTGAGATGTCCCTTAACTTCGGTCCACTCAGTAGTTGCTCATGTGTGGACTGAATGCGTTGTTGCCAAGAATTACCATAGGAATGGTGTGCTCTTCGTAGTGTATCACTGGGAGGCATACGGTGTTGTCCCACCACTGGCGATGTTTAACCTTGAGCACCTTACTGAGTTCATTTCTGCTGGGTTTCTTTATCATACAGTCATCATTTTCCTCTTGTAATTGGTAACTCTTTTGTGGGAAGATTTCCAAGATTTTGTTAATGTTCTATTCCTCATCAGACCTCTGCCCACTGGCTGTCGGTCCACTGATGCCTCCTGCCTGGATCAACCACTGCTATGAAGGTTGCCACCTGCATTTATTAATTGATTTTTTTACTGAAAAGTTTTCTTTCTTTCATGTATTTGTTCATTCATTTATTGATGTAAATAAATAAGGGAATTTATTTCTTTATTTACATCAATATATACCCATGGATTCCTGTTCCTATTCAGTGGGTTTTATTAGTTATTATAATTTTATATTTTATTTTGATGCTTAAATTGTCCTAGATTTGGCTAGTGGGAGCCCCTTCAAGATGGCTCCCATCTTTTTGACACATCCCCATCCTTTGAGTATTTCCTTACTTTCTGGCACATCAAGATGTTCCAGACTCATTTTGTACTTTTCCTGTCCCAGCTCTGGAATCATCCATTGGAATCCTGATTTCTTTTAGTGGAGGTGGTATTTAGAAACCAAGGTTTGGATGCTCAATGTGCTCATTTCTGCTGGGGTGTCCTTACATTTAGGGCAGACAGAGCTAGGAAATATGTGTATATATGTACACATCTGAATCTCTTTCTTCATCTCACTGTGTATATATTTTAAAAGTTCACACTGATGTATCCATTTCCAGTCTAACACTCCAGGTTTCTTTCTGTCTTTCTAGTCTTCCCATCTCTATATTTCTACGTACCATCTTCAGCAGTGAGATCCGGCTCCCATTGTCCTCAGTACATTTACTTACTTGCTCAGTCCCCTTGTAACTGCTGGTCTCCCTGCCCCAAGCTAGTTGTCTCCTGCCTGCCACCTCGAGGCCCATGCATGGGGTCCTCAGGGCATGCTGTCAGTTCTGTGCTAGGAAGGGAAGGGAACTTCTCATTTAACCTTTTTATTTCCCTCATTTAATCCAAACAAAAATTTGTCAGAAAGGTGTTATCCCCAGTTTTAAAGGATAACAAAGCTGAAATTCAGAAAGGTGTGTGACTTTGGACGTATTACCAGTAAATAGCAGAACAGATATTTTGAATTCAGATGTGCATGACGTTGAAGCATCTTTTTTTCCCCCTGTACTGACTGAATAGCCTCCAGCTTCCTGAAAATAGTTGGGAATTCAGAGTGTCAGAATTTAGGGTTATATAGGTGGTAGTTGAAGCAGTGGATGTGACTGTTACTGCTTAGGAATTGTGTGTAAAGTTAGGGAGAGGGCCACTGGCAGGGCCCCCACCAGCATCATTTAAAGGACAAGGGCTCAGAAGAGAGAGGAGAGTCCAGTTGTGTGGGGGGAGGTGATGGAGGAAGGGGTTACAGGAAGGTGTCAGATGCTGCGGAGAGATGGGAACAAAAGTGCTTTGAACTTGACTGATGGAAAGTTATTATGACCTGAGCTAGTTGGTTTTCAGGTGTGTTCAGGCAGGCCACCTGTCTCAGAATCAAATGAGCTACTGAATAAAAAATACCCATTCCGCAAGTTTCATCTCAGACTGTATAGATTTTTTGAAAGGATGAGTGAGGAATGCGGAGGTGATCACACAGGGAATCTGCCTTAATGCTACTGTTGCTACAGTTATTCTGAGGTATAGTAAAGTTTGAGATTCACTGTAGCAGAAGAGTTACAGTAGGGGGTGTGATAAGAAAGTACATAGAGGAAACTAGACATATGGTGAACGTAGACTAGATAACGCTAAGAAATTTGGTCATAAGGGGAAGAAGGAAGATCTCTTAGGTCATGGAGGAATAGGGAACAGAATCAAGAAAACTGTTTTTTTTTTTTGGTCGCGGCTTGCGGGATCTTAGTTCCTTAACCAGATATTGAACCCGGGCCCCTGCAGTGAAAGCACCAAGTCCTAACCACTGGACCGCCAGGGAATTCCCGAAAAAATATCTTTTTTTTTAAGATTACATATACCTTAACATTTTGGGGGGATTAAGAGAAAGAAACTGTAGTGATTATTTGAAAGATGTGTAAGAGAAACTGTGTAGCAACACCTAATATCAAAGAAATGCCCTGAATGAACTTCAGTAGGCATCTGGGCTAGCTCCCTGCCCCCATTTCAAATGATTACCATCTTATGGTGAGTTTCAGAGTTATTCAGGAGTCATTGTTAATCTTGTTTTATTATTAATTTAATGTATATATTGCCTTTTTGTGAGACAGTTGTTAAGTATGGCTACTTCATTCAAATTTCAAAATAATATAAAAAAGCATATATTGAGACTTCTTAGTACTACTCTGTCTCTGTCTGTCCCTCCCTTCCCTGCTCTCTATAGGTAAACACTTTTGTTTTCGTGTATTTTACCAGTATTTATGCTAATAGAAACAAAATATAAATTATTGTTTCCCCCTACCTTTCTATGTAGAAGGTAGCATACTATATTAATGTTTTATTTAGTAATTCTTTCATTTAAAATATACCTTGGAGATCCTTTGACTTCCATATACAGAGAACTCCCCACTTTTTTCCTTCTTTTTTTATGTAAATATAGTGACATATTCTGTTGTGTCGGTATACTATTAGGCTAACTGATCCTAATTATTTAAACTTTTACTCTGCTTTAGTTTTTTACGCCCTTTTTACTTGTGTAACTCCCTCACTTTCACAACTTCTGTATGAACTAGTGCTCCCATGAGACATTTTTCATTAATGACCTGCCTTACTTTCTTTACCTGAAGTCCTCTGATGCCTAGTTGGATAAGCCTTTCCAACTTTGTGGCCAAGGAGAAGACTTCCTGATTTCAGTAGCTCAGATGAAAAACTCAGTAAGAAAAAGAGAAAAGGACAAAACTAATATTCATTGAACTGTACTGGATGTTTTAATGTATGAGATTGCATTTAGTTCTCCCACCAACCCTGTGGAGTAGGTAGTGTTATCCCCTTTTTATAGATGAAGAAGCTGAGGCTCAAAAAGCTGAGTTGTCTAGACCTTCACAGCTAGAAAATATCAGATTTAGGTTTTGAAAGTAGGTTAATTTGAGTCCAGAATCTGTGTCTTTTCTGCTGCTGTCCTATTTTCTGTCTCCTACTTTTGAATTCCTGAACTCCAGTCTTACAGCTGGAGTGCCTTTCATCAAGAACCGTGAAAAGAGACATGTTTCCCTACTGTGTGTTTCCGACTGCTGGGATGCCACCTGCTTGTCTGCCCTCTACAGCTAAGGCCCTGCTGGCCTGGGGCACTGCCTTGCCTGCTACTGTAAGCTGTGGATATCATTTTCTCATTGCCTGTCCCAATAGCCTCTCATCAGCACTGTTGAGTTTCCCTTTCTACCCTCATTTACCTTGTTGTAGCCCTGTCACCACTTGGCAGTATGAAGCTTGGGCACAACTTATGAAATTGTGAGGGATGATTTTTTTAAAAGGTCATCGTGTCTTGTCTGGACTTTTGCAGTAGTCTCCTTAAAGTGTATTCTGCCATTGGTTTTGCCCTTTTTTTAACCCTCCTCTATACTATAGCCAGAGTGATCTGACATGCACATCTGATCACTTTATGCCCCTATTCAGAATTTTTTTTATTGCCTTTCCATCTGTGTGTAAGATAAAATCTAAACTCATGGTCAGCCCCTATCTACCTCTCCAAACCTCACTCCTGGTATTATCTGGTATGCACAGTGCCTTGCATATGATATGTGCTAATTAATATTGACTACACTTTGAGTGAATAGAATAAATGAGTTTTCCAAGGAGATTAAAATTTGGGAAATAATCAGTTTTTAAAGTAAGGTTGGTGTTCCTTTTGTCTGTTTCTTTTTAAGGTATTTCTATTGCATGGAAGTAAAATATTTTTACAAACTCCAAGGATTTCCGAATTGTTTTACTTACATTGGAATTTTACAACTCTACTTGGTTTATTTATATTTCCAGCTGGATCCATACTACAGTCAGTTACTATGGCGACAGAAGCTACTAGGGAAATGGGGAATCTTCACTGGAAAGGGTTTTGTGATTTGGAAAAGTTCTCCCAGGTGATTCTGATCTTGTGACCCACCTTGCGTCCGGTTATTTTTATGGTTTTTGGTCTATGTTAGCATAATTGTTTACAAAAGAATTGTGTAGGTCAACAGTTCCTTACATGAAATTCTGAGATCCCCAAGCCCCTGAAAAACAAAAGTTTTTGTAATTAATTTGGCAGCCAAACTTGACATATACTGATGTGAGGCTCTTTATACATTATTTATTCCACTTAGAGTGAACATTCTTAAGGTTCGCTACAGAAGTTTTAAATAGCAGTATGGTTAATACAGGGTGTTACCTAGACAGACCCAACCAAGAATGTTACTTAATATAAGGTAGCTGTGCAGTATCACCTCTTTATAATTTAAATATTCTGAAGTTCAAAATACTTCTGAAGGGGCTTCCCTGGTGGCGCAGTGGTTAAGAATCCACCTGCCAATGCAGGGGACATGGGTTCGAGCCCTGGTCTGGGAAGATCCCACATGCCGCGGAACAACTAAGCCCGTGCGCCACAGCTACCGGGCCTGCGCTCTAGAGCCTGCGAGCCACAACTACTGAGCCTGCGCGCCACAACTACTGAAGCCCGTGTGCCTAGAGCCCGTGCTCCGCAACAAGAGAAGCCACCGCGATCAGAAGCCCGTGCACCGCAATGAAGAGTAGCCCCTGCTCGCCGCAACTAGAGAAAGCCAGCAATGAAAACCCAACACAGCCAAAAAAAAAAAAAACAAAAAAACCCACTTCTGAAAGTGTTTTGAAACCAGAGGTTTCAGATACAGGATGTAGACCTGACCCAATTTTTACTACCACCAGTTTCCTTAGCAATGGGTGATAAATGGCACTTTTGTTTTATTTTGAATGTCTTTTTAGTGATAATGTAGTTGGGCTTTTTAAAAAAAAATCAGTGATTTCATTTCTTCTTGCAAACAGTCTGTAAATTTTTTGTTCATTTATCTGGTAGAGTCTTAATTTTTTTTTCTTACCAATTTATAATGTAGACATTAACTGATTTTTCTGTGAGCACAGTAGCTTGCTTGTACCATATTCTAAGCTTTTTGTATGTAGCATATCGATAGGAAATGCTGCAAGTCGAACACCCATGTGTCACTGCTTGTAGTGTAAGGGAGGTGACTGTGTTCCTTTGCTCAAATTCCTGTGTTAGAGTGAAAACTAAGGTTTTCACCATGGCCACCAAGGCCCACGTGACTCGTGGCTCCTGCTTTCTCTCTGACCCTGTCTCTGACCCCTCTCCTTATCCACTTTTCTCAGGGTACACTGGCCTCTTTGGTGTGCTCCATGTCACATCTTCTTGTTGTTCTTCCCTCTGCCTGAACACCTTTCTAGGCACAGGCTCCGGGCCAAGCATCCATATGGCTCACTCTTTGACTTCCTTTCAAGTCTGCCAGAAAGTGAACTTCTCAGTCATGCCTGCTCTGAATACCCCATCTATCTAAAATTGCTCCCTGCCCCACATTCCCTGCTCACTACTTTATAACATATATGTCATTTTTTTCCTTTCCTCATTAGAGTGGAAGCTCCATAAGGGCAGGAGCTTTTATCTTGTTTTATTCGTTGATATAGTCATATTGCTTTTCTCTGTCTGGCACATTATGGAACATTCAGTAGATAATTTGAACAAGGGAAGGGTTAGGGGAAAGTAAAGAGGAACATTAATTGTCTAACATGTATAGACACTCTATTTGAGGCTTTTATTTTGTATAAATTTCACAAATTTTTATTGATGAAATCAAAATATAGTAATTGAATATAATATTTTGTTGTATTGGTCTAGTAATGAGAAGAATATAATCAGTTTTTATGGGATAATATTTCCCTTAAGTAGGGTTCAAAGTTAGCATCCCCTCTCATCAGATCAATTGAGAATGTTCATCTGTAAAAACCATTCTTAACTCGTGACCCCAAAACAGACAGTGAGCAGGTTTGGCCTGTGGGCCATAGTTTGCTGGTCCCTGGACTGTGCGACTTTTGCCCAAATTAATGCAAACTCCTCCTCAATACGGTCCCAAATATCTTTCCACCTATAATTGTTGCTGTTCCTCTGATGAACTGTTTTCCATCTAACTGGATTACTGTTGTTTCTTAGATTTCTCTGGTTTCTGAGGCTTTTAATAATACTCTGTTTTAATTCTGGTGTAACTAGAATATTTTAATAAAAGCATAATGTGCAGTTCCAAATTTTTTCCTAAAGTCAGTTTTGACTATTTAGAGGCA
Organism: Orcinus orca; assembly: GCF_937001465.1. Lineage (NCBI taxonomy): Eukaryota > Metazoa > Chordata > Mammalia > Artiodactyla > Delphinidae > Orcinus > Orcinus orca. Next base: position 6,446,860 of record NC_064565.1, on the reverse strand, counting down.
GTAATGATGATGATAATATGGCTAACAGTCATTAGATACTTTTAAGTGTCAGGTGCTGTGCTAAAGGCCTCTCATGTATTATCTCATTTCACCTCATAGCAACTCATTTTATAGATGAGGTAACTGAGGCACAGAGCGGCTCAGCAGCTGTCCAAGGTCATATAGGTAGTAGGGATTTGAACCTTAAAGCAGTCTGATTTCTGAGCCCACAGTCTTACCTATTATGCAGTATTCCCATGTGTACTAATAGTTTGTATTTTTATAGTCTTGGCCCCTTTGCAGAGTGCCTTCTCTTTTAATCTAACTTTATTTGTGAAAGACTGATAATCAGTTCTTTACAACCAAAAAAAGGATCCATGAGAACATGAGGCAATAAGTAGGATTGGATGGTATTATGAGGAGATGTAAAGTCAGTAGCTTTCCCACTGTTTACGCTTTACCCCAATTAAGAGGTATCTTTTATATCATGCTCTTGATAGCTTCTCTTTTACACTATTCTATTTTGTTAAAAAACATAGGTGTTTGATCCACTAATTTGATTTCATAGCCAATGAGTTTCAAATTATAGTTTGAAACATTTCATTACAGTTAGATGCTATAAACTCTATTGTTTGTGTTCAGTTACAAAGAAAATTCTGCTTATGTGAAACAGTTGCTTCCTAAAGGAAGGATAGAAACTCTAGAGGCCAGCTTTCTTTCTCCATTTCTTTCTTTCTTTCTTTCTTTCTCTCTCTCTCTTTCTTTTCTTCCTTCCTTCCTCCTTCCTTCCTTCCTTCCTTTCTTTCTTTCTTTCCTTCCTTTCTTCCTTTATTTTTTTCTTTCCTTTCCGTCTAAAAATGCTCTACGCTAAACCCCTAACTGGTAAGAAAATAGTTTTTGCTGAATAAGAGGGGAACACCAAAGCCCAAAAGATGATACCACATATACTACACGGCTGGCCCTTTTTAGACAAGAAGAAAGCAATTTGCATTGGCTGTTGGTACTTTTGAAGGATTGACTTTATTTTTGGAGTCTCCTATAGAAGAGACTAGATCAGAAATTTAGAAAGTGAAGATGGAAAGAACTAGCGGCTGCTGAAGTTGTTTCTAGTACTTAGGCAACGAGCTACAGACAGGAGAGACAGTAGTTCTTTGACTCACTAGGACAGTTTGTTTTATATCTTTTTTTAGTATACTGTTTCACTGAGTTATTTAAAGTCTCTTTCCCAACTAGACTGTGAGCTCATTGAGGGCAGAGAGCTAGATGTATATATATTTATATCTCTAGCATCTAGTGTTGTGTCTAGTAACTAGGAGCTGCTGACATGTTTACATGAGTAAACAGGTGTATTGAGGGCCCAGGATTAGGGAACTCTTTAGAGGCCTTAGCGGGTTAGGTCTCTCTCTCTCTCTCTCTCTCACTCACGCACTCTCACAAACACACAGTACTTTCAATGCTATAATGTATAAATAGGAAATAATGAAATGTAAAATATTAAGTAACAGAAAAGGAAAAGCCTCAGGTAAATAAATTTGATGCAAGAAATAGTTCAGATTAGTCCTGTGTTTATAGTTCACAATGAATATGGTATTTATTTTGGCATGGTAATTCAGCATTCTTCAGCAGTTGAATAAAGGGTATCAGAGGACATTTGGAAAATGCTGCCTGTATATCAGCGAATCAGTGTGCATGTCCAGTGCTCATGTCTCAGGTGATTGGTTTGTGCATGATTAACTGAGATATTTTTTTGCTGTACTATACCATTTGTTAAATAAGAAGCTTCTTGTTTAAGTTATTGTATAATAACTACTATGCAAATGTGTTTGGTATATTAAATATATATAGAGAAATTTTAGATCAAAACTATTGCTACATTTGATTTTTTTTTTTCCCCTTCTACAGGGTAACAGTGTTCTAGCTCATAGTATTTATTTATTTATTTATTTAGGCTGCACTGGGTCTTAGTTCCAGCATGTGGGATCTTAGTTGCGGCATGTGGGCTTTTAGTTGCGCATGTGTGCAGGATCTAGTTCCCTGACCAGGGATCGAACCCAGGCCCCCTGCATTGGGAGCACGGAGTCTTACCCACTGGACCACCAGGGAAGTCCCTATAGCTCATAGTTTTAACAGTACTGTCCTAAGAGAATCTGGCCTATTCAGTGTTATATTGCCAAGTTTAGTTCAGAGGGCTGAAGGAGCCTTCACTGAATAAGTGTTATAGCAATAAGCTAAGTTATGCAGTCCAGTACTTACAATACCAACATTTTAATTTGTAGTTACATCCATATAAGAAATTAAGATTGTAGCAAAGCATATGGTTCATTGGAGAACATCCCATACAAAATGATAATGGTAAGGGATTGTCAGTTATCCTGAAAACTTTTTGTGAGTGGTTAATTGCTTCATAATTTTGGATAACAAAGGTTTTGTTTTTATCTGCTTCTTTTAAGTGTGAAAACAGAATTTGAAAGGAATTTCTTTTTACTCTTTCCTCACAACTTTTTATTTTGAAAAATTTCAAGCTTACAGAAAAGTAGCAAGAATAGTATATTGAACACCTATGTACTCTTCATATAGATTCACCAATTGCCAACGTTTTGCTACTTTGCTTTATCTCTCTCTGTGTTTATATATTAAAAATTTCTGAACTGTCTGAAGGTTGCAGACATCATGATCATAACACTTTACCTCTAAATGCTTCAGCGTGCAAACATGCATCTTCTAGAAATAAACACATTCTCCTGTATAACCACATGATCACACTCAGGGAATTTAACATTGACACTATATTATAGTACATTGACATTGTACTATAATCTGAAATACATTCTATGTTCAAATTTCTCCAGTTGTCCAAGTCCCATAGATATAGATACAGATATAGATATGACTTTTTTTTTCTGATTCATGATTGGATCAACGACTACACGTTGCCTTGCATTGTTACGTCTCTTTTAATCTACACTGCTTCCCCAGCCTTCTTCTAATCTCTTTCTTCTCCCTTTTTCCTCATCCCCCTCACATTTTTGAAGAATCCAGGCCAGTTGTTTTGTAGAGTGTCCCTCAATTTGGATTTGTCTGATTGCTTTAATTTATTTTTTTCATAATCAGATTCAGGTTAAACATTTTTGGCAGGAATATTACATAGGAGTTGTGTTCTCAATGTGTAACATCATGGTGCCTATTACGGTAGTTTTGGTGAGGTTAAATATGATCATTTGGTTAAGGTGGGATTTGACAGATTTCTCCATTGTAGGGATACCTTTCACCCTTTGTAAGTAATCAGTGGAAAAATACTTTGAGATTATGTGTGTATCTTGTTCCTCAATAAAATTTCACCCAGTGATTTTATCATTCATTGATGATTCTTGCCTAAATCAGTTATGGTAGTTGTAAAATGGCAATTTTCTATTTGTGTTATTCTACATTTATCATTTGACATTATTCTACAAAGAAGAGTTTTCCCTTCCCTGACTTAAATTAGTATCAGTTTAGACCTATGGATTTTTGTTTTATTCAGAGTATTATCTATTCTTGTTACTATTTACCTTAAAATTTAAGTTGTCTCATTTAACTGGTGGGAGCCCCTTTTAACTGCCTCTCATGTTTTTTTATTTGTTCCCATCAGATTTTTAGGACTTCTTTACTTACCAGCACAAGAGATTTAGCCTGACCTTGTATCTTCTCTGCCCCAGCTCTGGAATCAGCCTTTTCTCCCAAGAAGTCCTGGTTTCTTTTAGTGTGTAGTAGTATATAGGGCGTTATGTACGTTCAGTGTTATTGGACTATTGCTTCTAGGTTCTAATAGTGGACAGAGATAGCAAATATATATAAATTTTAATTTTTTAAAAAAAGTTTTATTTGAAGTATAACTGATTTACAATATTGTGTTAGTTTCAGGCGTACAGCATAATAGTGATTTGGTATATTTGCAGATTGTACTCCATTATAGGTTATTACAAGATAATGAGTATAATTCTCTGTGCTATACAGTATATCCTGGTTGCTTATCTATTTACATGCAGTAGTTGATATCTCTTAATCCCATATCCCTCATCACTGAGTATATTAGCAGTGGGTTTGTCATAAATAGCCTTTATTATGTTGAGGTATGTTCCCTCTATACCAACTTAGATTAGTTTTTATCATGAATGGATGTTGAATTTTGTCATATGCTCTTTCTGTGTCTGTTGAGATGATCATGTGATTTTTTTCCCCTTCCTTTTGTTAATGTGGTGTATTACAGTGATTAATTTGTAGATATTGAACCATCCTTGCATCCCTGGAATGAGTCCTACTTGATCATGGTGTGTGATCCTTTCTACGTATTGTTGATTTCGGTTTGCTAATATTTTGTTAAGGATTTTTGCATCTGTATTCACCAGAGATATTGACCTGTAATTTTTTTTTTTTGTAGTGTCTTTGTTTGGATTTGTTATCAGGGTAATGGTATCCTCATGGAATGAATTTTGGAGGGAGTATTCCCTCTACTTCAGTTTTTTGGAATATTTTGAGATGGATAGTTGTTAGCTGTTCTTATATGTTTGGTAGAATTCCTCTGTGAAGCCATTCAGTCCTGGACTTTTGTTTGCTGGGAGTTTTTAAATTACTAATTCAGTTTCACTACTAGTGATTGGTATGTTTGGATTGGTTCAGTCTTGGAAGATTGTATGTTTCTAGAAATTTATCCATTTCTTCTAGGTTGTCCAATTTGTTGGCATGTAAATGTAGTATTTTCTTATGGTTTTTTTGTATCTCTGTGAGATCAGTTGTAATTTTTCCTCTTTCATTTCTTATTTTATTTAGGCTCTCTTTTCTTGATGAGCCTGGCTAAAGGCTTATCAATTGTGTTTATCTTTTCAAAAATTCAGCTTTTGGTTTCATTGATGTTTTCTATTGTTTTTTGTTTTGGTCTCCATTTATTTATTTCCTGTGATCTTCCTTCCTTCTGTTGTCTTTCAACTTTGTTGTTTTTCTAATTCCTTTAAATGGTAAGTTAGGTTGTTTATTTGAGATTTTTTGTTTTGTTTCCTGAGGTAGGCCTGTATCACTCTAAACTTCCTTCTTAGAACTGCTTTTGCTGTGTCCCATAGATTTTCGAAAGTTGTGTTTTTATTTTCATTTGTCTCCAAATATTTTCTGGTTTCCTCTTTCACTTCTTCATTGACCTAGTGGTTTTTTAGTAGCATGTGTTTAGTGTCCACGTGTTTATGTTTTCCCATTTTCCTGCCCTGTGATTGGTTTGTAGTTTCATACTGTTTTGGTCAGAAAAAATGCATGCTATAATTTCTGTCCTCTTAAATTTGTTGAGACTTGTTTTGTGGCCTAGCATGTGATCTATCCTGGAGAATGTTCCATGTGCACTGGAAAATAATGTATATTCTGCTGTTTTCAGATGCAATGTCCTATAGATATCTATTAAGTCCAACTGGTCTAATGTGTTATTTAAGACCACTGTTTCTTTACTAATTTTCTGTCTGGATGATCTGTCCATTGATGCAAGTTGGGTGTTAAAGTCCCCTACTGTTATTGTATTATTGTCAATTTCTCCCTTTATGTCTGTTAATATTTGCTTTATACATTTAGGTGCTCCTATGTCAGTGCATATATGTTAATGAATGTTATATTCTCCTGTGTTGATTTCTTTATCGTTATGTAATGCCCTTCTTCATCTTTTGTTATAGACTGTTTTAAAGTCTAGTTTCGCCAGCTTTCTTTTCATTTCCATTTGCTTGGAATACCTTTTTCCATCCCCTCACTTTCAGTCGTTAGCTCTGAAGTGAGTCTCTTGTAAGCAGCATATAGATCATTTTAATCTAATCAACCACCTCATGTCTTTTGATTGGAGCTATTTATTTATTTATTTTTGGCTATGTTGGGTCTTCGTTGCTGAGTGCGGGCTTTCTCTAGTTGCCGCTAGCGGGGGCTACTCTTCGTTGCAGCGTGTGGGCTTCTCATTGCAGTGGCTTCTCATTGCGGAGCACGGGCTCTAGGTGCGTGGGCTTCAGTAGTTGTGGCACGTGGGCTCAGTAGTTGTGGCTCGCGGGCTCTAGAGCGCAGGCTCAGTAGTTGTGGTGCATGGGCTTCGTTGATCTGCAGCATGCGGGATCTTCCTGGACCAGGGCTCGAACCCATGTCCCCTGCATTGGCAGGCAGATTCTTCACCACTGTGCAACCAGGGACGCCCTTGATTGGAGCTTTATTCCTTTGACATTTAAAGTGATTATTGATCAATAAGTACTTATTGACATTTTTTTTACTTGTTTTCTGCTTGTTCTTGTAGTTATTCTCTGTTCTTCTTTTAGTTTCTTCCCTTGTGATTCAATGATTTTATTTAGTGGTATACTTGTGTTCCTTTCACTCTGTTTTTCTGTATCTATCGTAGGTTTTTGAATTATGTTTACCATGGGGTTCATATATGTTGACCTATAACTATATCTGCTTGTTTTAAACTGATAGCCATTTAAATTCAAACACATTCTAGAAGATCTACATTTTTTACTCCCTTTCCCCACATTTTTGTTTTTTGATGTCATATTTTACATCTTCGTGTTTATCCCTGAATGGTTCATTGTAGTTATGGTTGATTTTATAATTTTTGTCTTTGAATTTTCATACTAGCTTATTTAAGTGCTTGATCCACAACCTTTACTAAATATTTGGCTTTTCTAGTGGGGTTTCTCCTTTCCTATAAATTCTTCTTGTTGTAGCCTTTTCTTTTCTACTTAGAGAAGGTCCTTTACCACTTCTTTTAGGGTCAGTTTAGTATTGATGAGTTCTTTTAGTTTTTGCTTGTCTGAGAAATTCTTTATCTCTTCTTCAATTCTAAATGATAATCTGGCTGAGTAGAGTATCCTAAGTTGTAGGTTTTCCCCTTTCTGCACTTTAAATATATCATGCTACTCCCTCTGGCCTGCAAAATTTCTGCAGAAAAATCAGCTTATAACCTTATGGGGGTTCCCTTGTATGTGACTCTGTTTTTTTCTTGCTGCCTTTAGAATTCTCTCTTTATCTTTAACTTTTGCCATTTTACTATGATATGTCTTGGTATGGGTCTCTGTGTTTATCTTGTTTGGGACTCTGTGCTTCCTGTACCTGGATATCTGTTTCCTTCTTCAGGTTCAGGAATTTTTCAACCATAATTTCATCAAATATTTTTCAACCCTTTTTTCTCTCTTCTCCTTTGAGACCTCTATAATGTGAATAGTATATGTTTGATGTTATTTTAGAGGTCCCTTAAACTGCCCTCATTTTTTAAAAGATTGGTTTTGTTTTTGCTATCCTGATTGGGTGATTTCCATTATTCTATCTTTCAGAATGCTTATGCATTCTTCTGTATCACCCAGTCTGCTGTTAATTCCTCTAGTGTGTTTTTCATTTCATTTATTATATTCTTCATCTCTGATTCTTCTTTATATTTTCTAGTTCCTTGTAAAATTTCTTACTGTCTTCATCTGTTCTTTTCAGGCAGCATTTTTACTATGAATGCTTTGAACTCTATCTGGTAAGTTATTTCTCTTTCATTAGGTTTTTTTACAGGGCTTTTTTTTTTTTTCCTTGTTCTTTCATTTGAAACAAATTTCTGTCTTCTCATTTTGGTTAACTTTCTCTGTCTATGAAATCAGGTGAAACACATTATCTGTCACAGTCTTGAAGGAGTAGACTTGTGTGGGAGTGTCCCTGTACAGCCCGCAGACAGTGGCTTTGGTAGGAGAGCTGGATCTGAAGTGAGCACGGGTCACACCTCAGGGTGGACTCGCAGCTGTCACCTTGGAAGGAGGTGGGGCTGGAGATGGGGGTGCTGGAGCTAGAGCCAGGTTTGAGCGAGAGCTTCTGTGCTCAGTGGTTGTCACCGCCCTGTTTGGCACGGGGTCAGCTCCCGACATGCTGGAGCAGGAGCCCTGAAGTTTGGGTGCAAGGTGGTTCTGTTCCCTTTCAGTGTGAGCTCTCTCTCCTCTCAGCAGTGGCACGTTCGCCCCAGAGGGGAACAGCCCTGGAGCAAGAGGGGCTGGTGCAGGCCAGGACTGTGCCAGGGTGGTCCCAGTGTGCCAGTCAGAGCTCAAGACAGTTCCCCGTCTGATGTCTCTGTTAGTAGCAGCAGTGGCCGCTCCCTCCCTATTCAGATGCAGTGTCTTGTGCAAGCCACTCTGTCCCCTGCCGGGTGTGCACTGCCTTTAGCAATGGCAGCCCTCACACTACTGCTGGAGCTGGAGGGGCTGGAGCGGGTACTTGGTGTGGGTTGGGGCATGCCCTGGGCTGGTCAAGAGAAACTTTCCGGACCCCTAGGTGGTTTCAGCCTTCTCCCTCCACCTTGTTCCCAGGAGTTAGTAAGCGTGTGTGTGCTCTTCACAAATGGAGTCTCGATTTCTTACAGACCTCCTGTAAGTCCTACTGGCTTTCACACCAGCTAAGTGGTGTTGGACCCCAGGGTCGGAGTGCTCAATGTGTGGTTCAAATAGCTCACTCCTCAGGGAGGATCTCCAAGCCTATAATCTCTCTCTTCTGTGTCCCCTCCTAGGGTTGTGGGTCCTAACCTGATTGCTTCTCCTCCCTTCCTACACAAGTCCACGTGAATCTGTCTTTACAGCCTCGTTGTAGAAGAGTCTTTTTGCCAGTCTTATTTGCTTTTAGTGGGAATTGATCCACATGTAGGTGTGTTTTTGATGCGTTCACATGAGGGAGTTATGCTCAGCACTCAAGAGTCGTGGTACTCTGCCATCTCCTCCCACAGGATGTTTTTTCATCTGTATCTTCTTTAATTTCTATGCCTCAGTGTTTTGTAGTTTTCACCATATAAATCTTTTGCCTCCTTAGTCAAATTCATTTCTAAGTATTTTATTATTTTTGGTTTTACTGTAAGTGAATTTATTTTCTTACATTCCTTTTTGGATCATTAATTGCTAGTGTATAGAAATCCACCTAATTTTTTGAGTTAAGTTTGTATTCTCCAACTTTGCTGAATTTGTGTCTTAGTTCCAACCAGACTGATTTTAATAGTTATTCTAGCTCTGTTGTTACTATTCTTGTAGTATATCTTTTTACATTCTTTTACATTCAATTTGTTTGTGTCTTTGAATCTGAAATGTGTCTTTTGTGGAGAGCAAATAAATGGAGCAGGGTTTAAAAAAGGATCTATTCTGCTGATCTGTGTGTTTTGATTTGGGTTTTCAGTCCATTTATATTTAATGTTGTTATTGATAAGATAGTGCCGTTTTGCTAGTTTTCTTATGTCTTTTGTTCCATTTTTCTCTATTCCTCCGTCTTAGCCTTCTTTTATTTTAACTAGATATGTTCTAGCCTGTCATTTTAATTCTGTTGTTTATTTTTACTTTATTTTGAGTTTATTTCTTAGAATAGTTGTTCCTCTGTATCTGTGGGAGATTTGTTCCAGGAGCTTCTGCAGATGCTGAAATCCATGGATGTTCAAGTCCTTTACAGTTGGGGTTCCACATCTGTGGATATGGAGAGCCAGCTGTATATTTGTTGAAACATATTCACATATAAGTGGACCTGCACGGTTCAGGCCCATGTTGTTAAGTGTCAACTGTTGTTTCTCTGGGGGTTTACTTATAACCATATAGTTGGGGATAATACACGTTTAATTTCAACATCACATAGAAACTGTTCCTATATGGTTCACTTTTCCTTCTCCTTTTGTACTATTGTCATACAAATTACATCTTTTTTTTTTTTAACATCTTTATTGGGGTATAATTGCTTTACAATGGTGTGTTAGTTTCTGCTTTATAACAAAGTGAATCAGTTATGCATATACATATGTTCCCATATCTCTTCCCTCTTGCGTCTCCCTCCCTCCCACCCTCCCTATCCCACCCCTCCAGGCGGCCACAAAGCACCAAGCTGATCTCCCTGTGCTATGCGGCTGCTTCCCACTAGCTATCTACCTTACGTTTGTTAGTGTATATATGTCCATGCCTCTCTCTTGCTTTGTCACAGCTCACCCTTCCCCCTCCCCATATCCTCAAGTTTGTTCTCTAGTAGGTCTGTGTCTTTATTCTTGTCTTACCCCTAGGTTCTTCATGACATTTTTTTTTCTTAAATTCCATATAAATGTGTTAGCATACGGTATTTGTCTTTGTCTTTCTGACTTACTTCACTCTGTATGACAGACTCTAGGTCTATCCACCTCATTACAAATAGCTCAATTTCGTTTCTTTTTATGGCTGAGTAATATTCCATTGTATATATGTGCCACATCTTCTTTATCCATTCATCCGATGATGGGCACTTAGGTTGTTTCCATCTCCGGGCTATTGTAAATAGAGCTGCAATGAACATTTTGGTACATGACTCTTTGAATTATGGTTTTCTCAGGGTACATGCCCAGTAGTGGGATTGCTGGGTCATATGGTAGTTCTATTTGTAGTTTTTTAAGGAACCTCCATACTGTTCTCCATAGTGGCTGTACCAATTCACATTCCCACCAGCAGTGCAAGAGTGTTCCCTTTTCTCCACACCCTCTCCAGCATTTATTGTTTCTAGATTTTTTGATGATGGCCATTCTGACTGGTGTGAGATGATATCTCATTGTAGTTTTGATTTGCATTTCTCTAATGATTAATGATGTTGAGCATTCTTTCATGTGTTTGTTGGCAGTCTGTATATCTTCTTTGGAGAAATGTCTATTTAGGTCTTCTGCCCATTTTTGGATTGGGTCGTTTGTTTTTTTGTTATTGAGCTGCATGAGCTGCTTGTAAATTTTGGAGATTAATCCTTTGTCAGTTGCTTCATTTGCAAATATTTTCTCCCATTCTGAGGGTTGTCTTTTGGTCTTGTTTATGGTTTCCTTTGCTGTGCAAAAGCTTTGAAGTTTCATTAGGTCCCATTTGTTTATTTTTGTTTTTATTTCCATTTCTCTAGGAGGTGGGTCAAAAAGGATCTTGCTGTGATTTATGTCATAGAGTGTTCTGCCTATGTTTTCCTCTAAGAGTTTGATAGTTTCTGGCCTTACATTTAGGTCTTTAATCCATTTTGAGCTTATTTTTGTGTATGGTGTTAGGGAGTGATCTAATCTCATACTTCTACATGTACCTGTCCAGTTTTCCCAGCACCACTTATTGAAGAGGCTGTCCTTTCTCCACTGTACATTTCTGCCTCCTTTACAAATTACATCTTTATACAGTATAAGCCTGTCAACACAGTGCTATAAATATTGCTTTATGCAGTTGTCTTTTAAGTTCCATAGATTAAAAAAGAGTTACAAATACAAAATAAATTTATACTGTTGTTTATATTTAGCCATGTAGTTACCCTTACTGGTAGTCTTTATTTTTTCTTATGGATTTTAGTTACTATCTAATATACTTTCATTTCATCTTTAATTTTTTTCTAATATAGATCTGCTAGTGACAAATTCTTTTTGTTTATCTTGGACTATCTTAAGTTCTCCTTTATTTTAAGTATTGTTCTACAAGATATTAAAGTCTTCTTGATAGTCATTTTCAATTAGTAATTTGGATGTGTCATCCTCTGCCTTCTGACCTTCATGTTTCCTAATTAGATATTGTCTATTAATATAATTGAGGATCACTTGTAGGTGATGAGTCACTCTTCCCTTGCTGCTTTCAAGATTTTCTTTTTCTTTGATTTCTAACAGTTTGACTACTATGTGTCTAGATGCAGATCTCTGAGTTTATCTTTTTGGAAGTTATTTGATTTTATTAAAAGTCAAATTTGGGGACTTATATGCCATTATTTCTTCAAATATTTTCTCTGCCCCCTTTTCTGTTGACTTTCTGAAACTTCCATTATGAATATGTTGATATGCTTGATGGTGTCTTTCAGGTCTCAGGCAGTTCTCATTTTTCCTCATTCTTTGTTCTTTCTGTTCCTCAAACTGTATATTCTCAATTGACTTATCTTCTAAAAAAATTTTTTTAAAAAATATTTATTTATTTATTTATTTGTTTGTTTATTTGGCTGTGCCAGGTCTTAGTTGAGGCACTCGGGATCTTCGTTGCGGCATGTGGGATATTTTAGTTGCAGCATGTGGGATCTTCCGTTGTGACATGCGGGATCCTTAGTTGTGGCATGCAGGCTCTTTTAGTTGTGGCATGCAAACTCTTAGTTGTGGCATGTGGGGTCTAGTTCCCTGACCAGGGATTGAACCTGGGCCCCCTGCCTTGGGAGCACAGAGCATTAGCCACTGGACCAGTAGGGGAATCCTTCAATTGATTTATCTTCAAGTTTGCTAACTCTTTATTATATTAGCTCAAATCTGTTAAGCCCTTCTATTTTAAATTTCAGTTATTTTACTTTTTAATTACAGAATTCTGAATTGCTTGTTTAAAAAGTAATTTCTGTGTTTTTATTTATATTCTCCATTTGGTGTGATACTGTTTTCAGCTTTCTTTTTGTTCTGTAGTTGCGGTTTATTTTATTTAACATATTTATAACCCTTGATTTTTGTTGAGTAAGTTCATTGTGTGAGCTTCCTCAGGGACAGTTTCTATTGAACTCCCTTTTTTTTTTTCTCTTTCTCTCCTGTATGTAGGTCATTCTATCGTGCTTTTTTCTTTGTTTTGTGTTTACATTTTTGGAATTTTGCATGTTGAATTCTGTACTTTTAAAATAATGTTTTATCAACTCTAGAAATCGGATTCCTTCCTCCCTGGTCTTTTATTGGTGCTCTTTTTGTTTTTGTTACTGTTTGTTTATTTAGTGTTGCTTTGATTATTTAGTTTGTTTAGTGGCCTTCCTGAACTAATTTTATAAAATCTGTATGTCATTGTGTTGCTGCACTGTTTTTGCTCAGTTAACTTAGTAGTCAGCTAATGAATGGACAGATTTTCTTACATACCTCGAACGACTAAGTTTTCCAACCTTTGGTGACGTGGCTTTCAAGGCTTTTACAGCCCTGCTTTAGCCTTCACATCTTGTTTTTGCAGAGCTTCAAGGTTATCAAAAAGTGAGAGATTAGGGCTTTTTCAGCTCTTTCCTGGGCATGTGCATAGTTCTCACATGCTGATGGCCTTCTGGATTCCCAGGCATCTGTTGGAGCTTCTCAAAACCCTTTGTGAACATCCCACTCCTCCAGTTTTGGGGGTTTGTTTTTGGTCATCCTCTTTTTCATCCCAGCTGTACTTAGATCAGTGCCTGGCACAGACAACAAATTTTTGTTGAATGGCTGGATGAATATATGAATGAATATACTGGTAATCTACTTAGAAATTATTCTTAGTGTTTTTTAATGGAAAATATATTTTTCACATACATGAGTGTAAAACTCAGTTTATTCTTCTAAGTTTTTTTTTTTTTTCAAGAAATTTTTTTACAATTTAAAAATTACTTAAACGCTGGCGAGGGTGTGGAGAAAAGGGAACCCTCTTACACTGTTGGTGGGAATGTAAATTGGTGCAGCCACTATGGAGAACAGTATGGAGGTCCCTTAAAAAACTAAAAATAGAATTACCCTATGATCCAGCAGTCACACTCCTGGGCATATATCTAGAGAAAACTGTAATTTGAAAAGATATATGCACCCTAGTGTTCATAGCAGCACTATTTACAATAGCCAAGACATGGAAACAACCTAAGTGTCCATCGACAGATGAATGGATGAAGAAGTGGTATATATACACACAATGGAATATTACTCAGCCATAAAAAAGAATGAAATATTGCCGTTTGTAGCAACATGGATGGACCTAGAGATTATCATACAAAGTGAAGTAAGTCAGAGAAACACAAATAATATATCACTCATATTTGGAGTCTAAAAAAATAATACAAATCAACTTATTTACAAAATAGAAACAGCCTCACATTCATAGAAAACTAACTTATGGTTACCAAAGGGGAAGGTGGGGGAGGAATAAATTAGGAGTTTGAGATTAGCAGATACAAACTAATATATATAGGATAGATAAACAACAAGGATTTACTGTATAGCACAGGGAACTATATTCAGTATCTTGAAATAACCTATAGTGGAAAAGAATCTGAAGCTGTACACCTGAAACTAATACATTATTATAAATCAACTGTAGATAAATAAAATTTTAAAGAACTTAAAGATTACTATTTGATGAATTTAGTTTTTCCTCAGTGGTTGGAGGTTAACATCAAACCAAATAATCAAATAAAATTATTTAAAGCTCTCAGCAGGGTCTAAATTAAAAAGGTTTTATTGTAAATAATAGGATACCAACATCTTGTGACAATCCATATTTGAGAGTATTAAATATTTAGAACAGATAGTGCATTTCTGTAATTGGGCTGAGCAATGCAGATTTCTCCATTCTTTTAAAGTTAATTTACAGCTTAAGACAACACACATTTATTTTCTCCCAGTTTTTGTGGGTTAGGTGTATGAGCACAGCTTGGTTGGAGCTGACAAAGTTGCAAGCTAGGTGTCGACTGGACTGTGGCAGCTTGGGAAGTTGAGGTCTTCAGTCCCTTGTTGACTGTCAGCCCACAGAGGCCCTGTGCTTCCTTGCCACATGGCCCTGTCACGGGCCCTCTTGCTGCATGACAGATAATGTCTTTAAAGCCTGCAGCAGAATTCCTTTCACTTCAGGACCAGTCTTCGTTTTAAGGGCTTTCACTTGGTTAAGTCTGAGTTCTGATCTATATTATTTTCTTTTTATCTCTAAAGAACTTCTTTTAACATATCTTGCAAAGGTCCACTGGCAACAGATTCCCTCTATTTTTAAACTTTTGTTGGAGAAAGTATTCGTTTTTCTCTTTTGAAAGATAATGTTGCAGGGTACAGAATTGTAGGTTGAGGGGTTTTTTCCTCAGCATTTTAAGTATCTCACCCCACTCTCTTCTTTCTTGCTTGGTTAAGAAGTCAGATGTACTTCTTATATTTGCTCCTCTATAGCTAAGGTGTTTTTTCCTCTGTCTTCTTTATCTTTGATTTTCTGTAGTTTTAAAGGATATGGCTAAGTATAGGGTTTTTGGTCTTGGATTTGGTTCTTGTGGGGGTTTTGTTTGTGTTTCTTTCTCTCTTGCTGTTGGTGGGAATGTAAATTGGTGCAGCCACTATGGAGAACAGTGTGGAGGTCCCTTAAAGAACTAAAAATAGAACTACCATATGATCCAGCAGTCCCACTCCTGGGCATATATCTATGCCCAATATATCTATTGGTGGCTGCACCAATTTACATTCTTCTTACATGTATGTTACATCATTTGTATTTGTCCCACAGTCCTTGGGTATTCTGTTTTGTTTTTTTCAGTCTTTGTTCTTTTTGCTTTTGGGGATTTTATTGATACATCCTCTAGCTCATAGTCTGTCTACTAATAAGTCCATTATTATAAAAGGCATTTTTCATATGTGTTGCAGTGCTTTTTACCTGTAATGTTCCTTTTTAGTTCTTTCTTAGGATTTTCTTCTCTTTGCTTGCATTGCCTATCTATTCTTGCATTCTGCCTATTATAGCCTTTAGCATATTATTATTATTATTATTATTTTTTGCGGTACGCGGGCCTCTCACTGCTGTGGCCTCGCCCATTGTGGAGCACAGGCTCCGGACGCGCAGGCTCAGCGGCCATGGCTCGCGGACCCAGCCGCTCCGCGGCATGTGGGATCTTCCCGGACCGGGGCATGAACCCGTGTCCCCTGCATTGGCAGGCGGACTCTCAACCACTGTGCCACCAGGGAAGCCCTTAGCATATTATTAATCATAGTTGTTTTAAATTCCCTGTGTGGTCATTCCAGCACACCTTCCTGTCTGGTTCTGATGCTTGCCTTGTTTCTTCACATTGTGTTTTTTTTCCCCTTTTAGTATACCTTATAAAATTTTCTCGATAGGCAGACATTATATATATTGGTAAGAGGAAGTTCAGTAAATAGGCCTTTAGTAATGGGGGGGAAAGGAAGCACTCTGTAGTCTTGTGGTTAGGTTTCAGTATTTTAGTGAGCGTAGGCCTCTGGACTATGAACTACAAAAGTATTTCTCAGTTTTTTCTCTCCCCTTATAGGGGGACAGGATGGCTAGTGTTGGCTGGACTTGGGTATTTCCCTTCTCCCTCTAGAAGGCTAGAGTCAGCTGGAATTGAGTATTTTCCTTGCCCCAGGTCAGTTAGGTTTTGGTTAACTAGTTTTCTCCTAAGAACAGCCCTTGTTAAGAAGAACAGAGTGCTCTGGTGTACAGTTGACCCTTGAACAACCTGGGGGTTCAGGGTGCTGACCCTGCACAGAGTTGAAAAATCATGTAGAGTCGTCCCACGGGATCCATGGGGGATTGGTTCCAAGACCTACTGCAGATAGCAAAATCCACCAATGCTCAGTCTCATAATCAGTCCTCTTTATCCATGGATTCAACCAACTGTGAATCATGCAGTACTGTATTTATTGAAAAGAATCCACGTATAAGTGGACCCTTGCAGTTCAAACCTGTGTTGTTCAAGGGTCAACTGTATTTCATAATGGTCTTGTGTCCCCCACCTCCACCATCCCACCCCTTGTGGGAAGTTCGGGTAATTTTCTCTGATATTTACTGTGGGAATCTGACGGAGCTCCTGGAGGTCAATCTCACAATATTGTGTGAGGCCTGCTATGACTGGCCCCCTGGAGTTTTTAAAAAACTCAGGGAATTATCCACATTGAGCTTCCAGCAAATCATCAGTTGGATTCAGGCTTTCCTACTCATGTACTGGTTTCTGTGGCAGTTTCAAGTAGAGGTTTGAAGTCTCTACTCCCATAAGCTGTGACTCTTTGTGTTCACCTGTCTCTCCAGTCTTTGGGACAGCAGTTTGCCCTGTGTCCTCTCTTATGGATCCAAGAATGGTTGCTGATTTTCCAGTCTGTTCTGCTTTTTTTTAACTTGTTATGATGGAGTGGGGACTTCCTGAGCTGTTTACATGTGAAACTGGAAACTGCCAATCACTGTCTTTTAATTGGTGAATTTCACTTGGTTAGCCTCTCTCTGTCAACATGCCAAAGCTATTTTCCTCTATACAATTTTGTTTTTTGGGGGAGGTACGCGGGCCTCTCACTGTTGTGGCCTCTCCCATTGCGGAACACAGGCTCCGGACGCGCAGGCTCAGCGGCCATGGCTCACGGGCCCAGCCGCTCTGTGGCATGTGGGATCTTCCCGGACCGGGGCACGAACCCGTGTCCCCTGCATCGACAGGCGGACTCCCAACCACTGCGCCACCGGGGAAGCCCCCTCTATACAATTTTTATACGTATGTAACATTGACATTTACTTTTAGCTTGAATCCTTTTGATGTTAACAGTACGATGTCAACTGCAGTTACTGAATACCATGTATTTGAATTGCTATTTCTTTTTATTATTAATTTTTACTTATTAAATTTCTTAGTACTTATTGCTTACTTATATTTTAAAATTCTATATAGTTGTGTTTGTAGTGTAGTTTGTTTCCTTTATCCAGTTGTGTTTTATTATTTTTATATTTTAAAAAATATTTATTTATTTATTTGGTTGCGGTGGATCTTGGTCGCGGCGGATCTTTGTTGCGGCGGGCTGGCTCCTTGGTTGTGGCAGGCGGGCTCCTTGGTTGTGGCACGCGAACTCTTAGTTGCGGCATGCATGTGGGATCTAGTTCCTGGACCAGGGATCGAACCAAGGCCACCTGCATTGAGAGCATGGAGTCTTAACTACTGCGCCACCAAGAGAGTCCCCCAGTTGTCTTTTAGAGGGAAGTTTTATGGATTTTAAACTTCGAATTTTTGAATGTCTGAAAATGTCTGTAACTTTATTCTTTCACATGAATGCTGATTTGGGGGGAACATAATTCTGTTTCAAATAATTTTCTTTCAGAACTTCAAAGTTACATCTTCATTGTCTTTTAATGTCAATTGTTGCTGAAAATGATGTGATACCTGTTTTTTTTTTAATAGGCAGTCTTTGTTCCCTCTTAGGTTAAAAAATTGAGAAACAAAGATCTGTAGTCTTAAGTTTTCTATTTTGTTTTTGTTTTCCTAAGAATAGTTCTATTAGAATTAGTTTTCATTTGAGGATAGTTAAAATGAAAGGGTATTGTTATATTAAAAAAAAAAACCCAACTAATAAACTCCCGTGTTTCCCCCAAATCTTAAGCTTGAATAAAAGGAAAGGCCCTTGAGAGGTGAATAACCTTCCCTCCTGTTGCCATCCTCCAGTGTCTTTTTAATGCTTGCATCAATGAGTAATGCCCGGCTTCCTGAGGTAGCATATTTTCCTTCCTCCTTTTTGGCTGCTCCTAAATTTATATATTTTGAATTGGAATATGGCTACCTCCGCAATTTGTGTATTGTCTTCTTAATGGACAGTTCAAAACAAAACTCCTCTTCCAGGCAATTGTAATTTTAGTTTACATGATGAACTATATATGGTGTCTTCTTTTATACTTACAATTCCTATCCAGGTGTTTCAAAATTTGTAACTGCTTTTTAGCTAAGGTTAATTGAAAAATATGTAATAACTTTGTACCTTTTTATATAAATAATTTGTATCTTCAGCTGCCCCTTTATTTAGTTAATTTTTTTTTTCAACTTAGACCTTGTGTGGACAGTAATGACCTCACGTTTCCGATTGCCTGCTGGCAGAACCTACAATGTACGAGCATCAGAGTTGGCCCGAGATAGACTGCATACAGAGGTGGTTTGCAACATCCTTCTTCTGGATAACACTGTACAGGCTTTCAAAGTTAATGTAAGTATTTTATGTCTTTTTTAATTTTAATAATCTGGTTATAAATCTGAATTTAGATTAAATTTTAAAACTAAAATTGTTTAATCATAGTACAGTTTGAAAAGCCTTCTTCAAAGAGGAAGGTCTTGTTAGTTTGGTTTTTGTAACTATCAAATACACATTCTAATTCAAGGTCTTTTAAGGGGTTGACAAACCAGCAGCACATTATTAGTGGAGCAGGTCAATAGTATGTAGGTGGTTTTTATAAATGTGCTTGAGGGTGCGGGAAAGGAATCTTGTTCTCATAAATAATTTATACATTCCCATTGTGATCTTATTCTACTGTCTGTGAAGAAAATTTTTACTAAACAAAGATAAATAGCAGCCCTGATCTTATCTGAGCCTTATCTGAAACATTTATTCAACAAATGTTTGTTCATCCTACCTGTGTCCAGCTTTATTTGCTCAACATTGTGAGTTTCACCTGTGTGGTGTGTTAGCAGTAGTTGGTTCATTTTCATTGCTGTGTAGTACTCTCTTGTATGAGTACACCACAGTTTACTTATCCATTTATTTATCTCCATTTATTTGTCCAGTTTATCGTTTGTGTATATTTGGATCGTTTCCACCCTGGGCTCTTATCAGTAATGTTGCTGTGAACATGTCTTGATATATGCAAAGGCATTCCTCTTTTTTATTTAGATGATTCCACACCTACAGAAAGGGGAGAGACTAGTGTCATGAATACCCCACCTACCCTTTTCCTAGATTGACCTGTTGTTAACATTTTGCTCATTTCCTTTATCTTTCTTTTTTTCTGTGTGTGTTTTCTGACCCTTCTGAAAGTAGGTGGTACACTTCACCTGTGTTTCAGCAGCCTCAGGATCTCATAAATTACAGCTATATCATTATCACACACCAAAATTTAATATTATGAATATAACAGTATCTAATATATAGTCCATATTGAAACTGGAATTCCTCATTCCTCATTTCCACATCTCCAGGATAACACCTTCATTTGTTTCCTGCTATGTTACACAGGTATTTCTAGACTTTGAAATCTTGAAGTAATCTAAAATATTGATCTTCTGAAATCCTGCCTTTTGTGACAACATGGATGGACCTTGGCATCATGCTAAGTGAAATAAGTCAGACAGAGAAAGACACATACAGTATGATTTCACTCATATGTGGAATCTAGAAAAGCTGAACTCAGAATGGTGGTTGGCAGGGGCCGAGGGATGGGGGAAATGGGGAGATGTTGGTCAAAGGGGACAAACTTCCAGTTACAAGATGAATAAGTTCTGGGAGCTAATGTACAGCATGGTGACTAATGGCGACAGTACTGTGTTCTACACTTGAAAGTTGCTAAGAGAATAAATCTTAAATGTTCTCACCATACATTATGTTTATGCTGTATTTCCCATCTAGCATAATTTTCCTATTGGGCACTTTAGTTGATGATAGTATTGTATTTTTCAGTGTGGAAATCAATGTGCTGTTTAATTACTCTTATAGGAAGACATATTTATTTTATTTTGGTTTATATTTAGATCTTTTAATATATATTATATTGATATATTTATTGATTTTTTAAAAGATTTATTATTTATTTAATTTATTTTTGACTGCGTCAGGTCTTAGTTGCTGGCACACGGGATCTTTGTTGAGGCATGTGGGATCTTTTTTTTTTTTTTTTGCGGTACACGGGCCTCTCACTGTTGTGGCCTCTCCCGTTGCGGAGCACAGGCTCCAGACACGCAGGCCCAGCGGCCATGGCTCACGGGCCCAGCCGCTCCGCGGCATGTGGGAGGCAGACTCTCAACCACTGCGCCACCAGGGAAGCCCCCATGTGGGATCTTTTATTGCGGCGTGTGGGCTTCTCTCTAATTGTGGCATGAGGGTTTTCTCTTCTCTAGTTGTGGCCCACGTGCCTCTGTAGTTATGGCGCGCAGGTTCCAGAGTGCCTGGGCTCTGTAGTTTGTGGCATGCGGGCTCTCCAGTTGAGGTGTGAGAGCTCAGTAGTTGAGGTGCACAGGCTTAGTTGCCCTGTGGCATGTGGGATCTTAGTTCCCCGACCAGGGATCGAACCTGTGTCCCCTGCATTGTAAGTATGTCTATTCCTCTGAGTGTCAGGGCTGGAATCATTCAGAGTGTCTGAGCTGCTTTGCATTTTTATTACAGATGCTGATTATTTTAATCTACATGAATGGTTCCCTAGTTATGTAGCTTACAGCCTGTGCAGTGGTTCATGATAGGCTGCAAACTAGTAGGGGAGCTTGAACCTCTGCTAGTTATTCTCTCATGTCCATTAAATACCTTTAAGTCTCAGAAATCCTCACTGTTGGCAGCTGCTAGGCTCACCAGCATCTCTGTTCACCAGGAAGGAGAACCACTTAGTTTCCTTTGGAGACTACCGGCGGATGATTTGTAACGTCTTAGCTGTTGCAGGCATTGCTTTCCCTAAAAGATTTCTGTACCACAGATCAAATATTCATTGTTGCCAAAGCCTGCTTTTTTTCCATCTGGTGTTTATCTCATCAGAGTTTTTCCTTTATATTTTCCTGAGAGAAAATGCGGTACTAAAGGAGTTGATACAACTTCATGAGTTTTTTTTCTCTTTCTCTTTCTCTGTTGTGGACATAGGAGTGAGGTAAGCCCATAAGTGTTGCTTCAGCTTCAAGTTCTGTTTACACAGCCATTCTTTTTACTGTAGCCAGCCTATGGAATTGTCTCCCTCATGCCCTAAATTCATCATCAATTCACCAAAAACTTGTTTCCATTAATATTTTTAAATGTATAGTATCTGTACTACAAGGATTGATTTCACCAACCTATGAGGATTTTTTGCCTAAATTTTGTTTTTATTTTTACTTTGGTACACCTGTATAGCAAGCAGTAGGCTGTGTGATAAGGAAGAGTTCTGTAGAACCAACCTGTTCCAGTTATTAGGACTGCATAAGAAATTACCCCCAAACTTAGTGGCGTATTTATTATCCTCAGGGATTCTGTGAGTCACAGATCCAACAGGGATGATTTTTTTTAAAAAATTTTTTATTTTTTTGCGGTACGCGGGCCTCTCACTGCTGTGGCCTCTCCCATTGTGGAGCACAGGCTCCGGACGCGCAGGCTCAGTAGTTGTGGCTCACGGGCCTAGTTGCTCCGCGGCATGTGGTATCTTCCCAGACCAGGGCTCGAACCCGTGTCCCCTGCATTAGCAGGCAGATTCTCAACCACTGCGCCACCAGGGAAGCCCCTATATATTTATTTTATATGTGAATGTATATGTATAAAATTGACATATATAGAGTTATATTTGGAAAAACTGAAATAATATTCAAAATGTATGATCATTTATTCAGCACATGTGATTCAGTGCACAGTTCTGAGGCACTTCATAGGTAGCAGTATTTAAAGACAAAACTAAACTTGTGCAGTGAGGATTTTTGTTTGTTTACTTTCATTTTTGTCCACATTGCATTTTCCCTCAGTTTTCTTTTTGTTCTTTGTAATGTATCTCTTATGTACTCAATAAAGAATAACTGATAACTTCTTTTATTGAAGTACAATTGATTTTATAATATTGTGTTGTTTCTGGTATGCAGCATAGTGATTCTGTGAGTCTGTTTCTGTTTTGCATATACATTCATTTATATTACTTTTTTAGATTGCACAGATGAGTGATACCATATAGCATTTGTCTTTCTCTGACTTACTTCACTTAGTATGATAATCCCTAGGTCCATCCATGTTGCTGCAAATGGCATTACTTCATTCTTTTTTATGGCTGAGTAGTATTCCATTGTATATATGTACCACATCCTCTTTATCCATTCATCTGTTGATGGGCACTTTGGTGGCTTCTTTGTCTTGGCTTGTCTTGGTAAATAGTGCTGCTATGAACATTGGGGTGCATGTATCTTTTCGAATTAGTGTTTTTGTTTTTTCCAGATATATACCGAGGAGTGGAATTGTTGGATCATATGGCAATTCTATTTTTAGTATTTTAAGGGATCTCACCAATTTACATTCCCATCAACAGTATATGAGGGTTCCTTTTTCTCACACCCTCTACCACATTTGTTATTTGTAGGCTTTTTGTTTGTTTGTTTGTTTTTTTGTGTGTGTTTTTTTGCGGTACGCGGGCCTCTCACTGTTGTGGCCTCTCCCGTTGCAGAGCACAGGCTCCGGACGCACAGGCCCAGCGGCCACGGCTCACGGGCCTAGCTGCTCCGCGGCATGTGGGATCTTCCCAGACCGGGACACGAACCCGTGTCCCCTGCATTGGCAGGCGGACTCTCAACCACTGCGCCACCAGGGAAGCCCTGTAGGCTTTTTGATGATGGCCATTCTGACAGTTGTGAGGTGATACCTCATTGTGGTTTTGATTTGCGTTTCTCTAATAATTAGCGATATTGAGCATCTTTTCATGTGCCAATTTGTCATGTGTATGTTTTCTTTGGAAAAAATGTCTATTCAAGTCTTCTGCCCATTTTTTGATTGGATTGTTTGTTTTGTGATACTGAGTTAAAAGAGCTGTTTGTATATTTTGGATATTAACCCCTTTTCAGTCGTATCATTTGCAAGTACTTTTTCCCATTCCATAAGGTTTTTTTTTGTTTTGTTGATAGTTTCCTTTGCTGTGCAAAAGCTTAATTAGATCCTATTTGTTTATTTTTGCTTTTATTTCTTTTGCCATGGGAGACTGAGCTAAGAAAATATTGCTACAATTTACGTCAACGAGTGTTTTGCCTATGTCCTCTTCTGGAAATTTTATGGTGTCGTGTCTGGTATTTAGGTCTTTAAAGTGTTTTGAGTTTATTTTTGTGTGTGGTGTGAGGAAATGTTCTAAATTTATTGTTTTATGTGTAGCTGTCCAGCTCCCAGCACCACTCACTGGGGCAGCACCAGGCAGTTGAAGGGACTATCTTTCTCCATTGTATTATGTTCTTGCCTCCTTTGCTGTAGATTAATTGACCCTAGGTACATGGGCTTGTTTCTAGGCTCTCTAACGGCTAATTTTTAAAAATGATACCAGTACTTCAGTTGTTAGTGTAAGATGCAGTAAATCATAGATTTTTCCCCCTTGAAATAAAATGAAATTCAATTAATAATATTGTAGTTATGTTACAGCTTGGGTTGATGAATATTTAGTTGGCTGAACCTCACCTTGTTTCATCTGGTAAACTACTTGTTAACCACATCTGTAGTACAAACTGGATTATAGAGTTGGGGTTAGCAGGTGGCTGCTGATTGAAGTGGGAGGCAAAAGGAGTGTAAGGATGATGGATTTACCTAAATGGAACATACTTGGAATCATTTTACAGTCATATTTGTAAAGGAGGATAGGGTTTGGGGGATTTTTTCCTAGTTATTGTTCCACTGTCTTTATTTTTCACATGAGAAGATAAGTTTAGAGTCATTAGGTTACTTGCCAAGTTGGTAGCAGAGCCAGTAATGTGTGTGTGTATGTGAGAAGGTGTGTTTGGACCTGTTATTTTCAACACTTAACCATTTTATTAAGTATTATTTCTAGCCCTACTTACATTTGATAGCTTTTTTTTTGGCCACACTGCGTGGCACACGGGATCTTAGTTCCCTGACCAGGGATCAAACCTGTGCCCCCTGCAGTGGAAGTGTGGGGTCTTAACCACTGGACTGCCAGAGAAGTCCCTAAATTTGATTTCTTAATTCCTTTAAAAATACTATCGTTTACACATCATCCAGATTCCCTAAGAAATTTTTTGTTTTTACATTTATTGGTTTATTCATGTACACAATTTAAAATAATTGTTCTGTAAAGTGTCACAACAAAAACTAACAGAACCCTAAACCTACCCTGTTGCCCCTTAGAAGTAACTGCATTTGACACGCTTAGTTTTTCTCTCATATTTATTACCATGGTTCTAAGAAACATCTTACAGTATGTCTGGTTTTGTCTGGTTTGTTTTTTGTTGTTTGTATTATGTATTGACTTTGGAGGATGAGACTTTACTTCTCCTTCCCCTCCATACACACATACTTCCTCTCTATCATCCTTTCAATAAACAAAGTAGTTATATAGTAATATTTGGTTAGTTCAGAATGTCTTTTCGCTAGAGGGAAATCCTTCAGTCATCTGCCTGGAGCTTGTGGAGCCCTGACTGGGACTTCTTAGAGCTGAGGGAGAGAAGGGGACTAGGGAGGTCTCAGCTCTTCCGTAGGTAGACTTTCATTTATCATGTGGATTTCCCCTGTTTTCAGCTCAGTGAAAATTAATCAGCTGTACCTGATGTCTCTGAGTCCAGATTATCACTAGCTCATTTTCTTCAGAGAGTGACTCTCTAGTTCTTGCATGATTGGCAGAGGGACGGGGAGTGAGAGCTGGTCATGAAGAGCTGTCTCAGACTTGCTCTGAGTGCTGCCCTCTCAGCATCGTTGTGGATCTTAAGCACACATTTGTGTCCAGTCTGCCTCGTTTATTAACCTTGAAGTCTCTCAGATTGATTTGCAACATCTACTCTGAAGGAGAACTTACTATTTACGAAGGTGTTTTGAGGAAAATCAGATGTTAAAATGGAAGTGGACATACTTAGTGCAAAAAGATGTAATAATTGGCCAATTGTCGTAGTGTTTGAAAATTCCAAGATTGTAGTATGTGATAGGTTATTAAATCTTCTCTCTGTTTTGAATTTTTTTTCCTAAACTATATCATGTTAAGCACAAGAAAAGTATCAACGAGATTTATAATTGTGCACAAAGTTACCATATTTCTTGGTTTATTCTTTGATTGTTTTTGTTTTTATCAGGCATGTATAGTTCTTAGGTCTTAATATATTTGTCATGCATAAGTCTTTACTGATAAAGACATTTACTTCTATTGAAAGAATTTCCTAGGCAGTTATCCAGTGATGAATTTATAGGTTTTTATTTTGAAGATTTACTGGTCCT
The DNA here is from genome assembly GCF_937001465.1 of Orcinus orca. Lineage (NCBI taxonomy): Eukaryota > Metazoa > Chordata > Mammalia > Artiodactyla > Delphinidae > Orcinus > Orcinus orca. Next base: position 6,421,341 of record NC_064565.1, on the reverse strand, counting down.
GTGATTATACGCAAGTTGCTCTACCTTACTGTATTGCAGATTCATTTGTTAGGAAAGAACACCTGTCTTGCATAGGATGTTTAGAATTAAATGAGAGTATTTTGAAGTGTTGTTTATGTGTCTGACTCACATTACACATTTAGAAAGGTTGATTCTTCTTTGCTTTATTGCTTGTGATCCAGTCGACCTATTCTCTAGTTCCAGAAATGTTTTCTTGGAAGAATATTATTATTAAAATTTCACAAAACAGCAGTCTCCTAATTGCTCTATGTGTATATATGATATTCTTACCTGTGTACTGTTGTACATGTACAGTTTCCAAAACCCAGTTTGTTTCTGGCATATTGATTAAAAATACATGTACATGGGAATTGCCTGGTGGTCCAGTGGTTAGGACTGTGCTATCACTGCCCAGGGCCCGGGCTCAATCCCTGGTCAGGGAACTAGGATCCTGCAAGCTGCACAGCATGGCCAAAAAAAAATAAAAATAAATAAGAATAAAAATACATGTACATGGAAATTGTAAAAATGCAAGTTTATTCTTAAAGCGTAAAGAGGAGGGACTTCACTGGTGGTCCAGTGGTTAAGACTTCGCCTTCTAATGCAGGGGCTGCAGGTTCGATCCCTGGTTGGGGAACTAAGATCCCACATGCCTCGTGGTCAAAAAATCCAAAACATAAAACAGAAGCAATATTGTAACAAATTCAATAAAGACTTTAAAAATGGTCCACGTCAAAAAAAACTTAAAAAAAAAAAGTAAAGAGGAAACAGTTGTCAAATATTACATTTTTGAGGACTTCCCTGGTAGCGCAGTAGTTGAGAATCCGCCTGCCAACGCAGGGAACACGGGTTCGAGCCCTGGTCTGGGAAGATCCCACATGCCGCGGAGCAACTAAGCCTGTGCACCACAACTGCTGAGCCTGCTCTCTAGAGCCCGTGTGCCACAACTTCTGAGCCCGCGTGCCACAACTACTGAAGCCTGTGCACCTAGACCCCAGACTCTGCAACAAGAGAAGCCACTGCAATGAGAAGCCTGCGCACCGCAACGAAGAGTAACTCCTGCTCGCCGCAACTAGAGAAAACCCGCTGCCCGCAGCAACGAAGACCCAATGCAGCCAGAAATAAATAAATAAATAAATAAATTTTAAAATATATTACATTTTTGAGAATTAGGTATATTTTATCTTGGCACTAGTACAGTAAATTAAGTTGTCATTGTTCATGTACTTTAATGACAACAGTTATTTAGTGCCTCATATATTATGAGAAAAAGTTTCAGAAAATAGCTGTAAGCCATTAAAATTTTGATAAATATATGATGGATTCTATTTAGAAAGATTCTGTAGCCTAGTGTCCCCTACTCTAGAAATTATGTATAGTTGTTGTTTATTATAATATGTATAATACATTATACACTCTGGTGCACAGATCTTTACTGTACAACTCAATGAATGTTTATGTATGTATACATCTGTGGAACTACCACCAGATTAAGGTATTGAATACTTCACTCACCAAGAAAGATTCCCTTCTGCTCTCTAAGTATTTCTTACTCCATTTTATCTCCTTTATTAGCTTTTCTTGATTAACCTTTTAATGTCATACTGTTAGTGATTACCTTAGAAATTGCAAAATGTGTCATGACTTACAAAAGTCTGCCTTTATTTAGTACAGTTGACTGTTGAACGTAACAGGTTTGAAATGTGTGGTTCCACTTATACGTGGATATTTTTCAATGAATACATACTTCAGTGAATACATACATATTTTCCAGTGAATACATACACAACCCACATTTGGTTGAAACTGCAGATGTGGAACCGTGGATATGTAGGCTGACCACAAAGTTACACACATATTTTCAACTGTGTGGAGGATCAGCACCCCTAACCCCCAGGTTGTTCAAGGGTCAACTGTACTTCTCCCATGTTCCCCCCCAAATGCAAAAACCTTAAAGCAGTTTAAATCCATTTACCTGCCTCCTACTTTTTTGCTATTGTTCTTATGTATTTTTGCCATCCTCCTCATATGTTATAAACCCTACAAGACATTGCTATTATTGCTTTAAATAGTTAACAGTCTATTATATTTCCCTTTATATTTAAACTTTTTGCAGCTCATTTCTTATATATCCATGCTTCCATATAGAATCTTTTCCCTTCATCCGAAAGAACCTCTTTTATTATTTTCTGAAATAGAGACTGTTAATACAGTTTTTCAACTTTTTGTTTGTCTGAAAATGTATTTACTTACTCCTTATTTTGGAGGATATTTTTGCTGGGTATAGAATTCTACATTGATAGTTTTTTTTCTTTGTAGTTTAAAGATGTTGTTTCATTGACTTTTTCTTGAGGAGCCATCTTGAGAACTCATTTTTCATTCTTACTGTTCTTGAGCAGGACAAGAGATATGTTCTTTCTTCCTCTGTTTTTGAGTTTTTTCTCTATTTTTGACTCTAGTGTCTCATCTATAATATACCTAGATATGGTTTTGTTTTTATCTTGCTTGTGTGTTTGTGTGTGTTTGTGCATTTATCTTGCTTGGTATTCACTGAGCTTCTTAAATCTGTAGGTGGTGTCTTATACAATTTGAAAACTTCTTGTCCTTTGCAGATTTAAATATTGCTTCTGGCCCATTTTTTCTTCTCTCCTTCTGGACTCCATTACATCTGTTAGACTGACTACATCCCACATCTAACATATGTTCTATTTTGTTGTTTATAATTTCTCTGTGTTTTGAATAGCTATTAACTTGTTTTTGAGTCTGCTAATTCTTTTCTTTTGCTGTTAAACCATCCAACAAATTCCTCTGTTTCACATATTATATTCTGCAGTTCTAGAATGTCAGTATGATCATTTTTATAGATTATAATTCTGTTTTGAAGTATTTTATATTTTAATCCACTTTCTCTGTTCTCCCTCTGTTGTCTTTAATATGTAATCATAATTACTTTGAAGCCCTCACAGACCAAGACCAATATGTAGATCCCTTATAAGTCTGTGTATTTCTGTGGACTGCTTTGTCTCTTGATTATTAATCACTTTCCCTGCTTCATGTACCTACTAATTTAGCTTCGTATGATTGATATTGTGAGCGTAATGTAGAGCAGCAGATAGCAAACTGTGACCCATGGGCCAAATCCAGCCTGGTGGCTATTATTGTGTGGCCCATGAAGCTGAGAATGGATTTTACATTTTTACAGGTTTTTGGTTTTGTTGTTTTTTTTTTTTAAAGAAGATGTTGGAGGGTAGGAGTTTATTAATTAATTAATTTATTTTGCTGTGTTGGGTCTTCGTTTCTGTGCGAGAGCTTTCTCTAGTTGTGGCAAGTGGGGGCCACTCTTCATCGCGCTGCGCGGGCCTCTCACTATCGCGGCCTCTCTTGTTGCGGAGTACAGGCTCCAGATGCACAGGCTCAGTAGTTGTGGCTCACGGGCCTAGTTGCTCCATGGCATGTGGGATCTTCCCAGACCAGGGCTCGAACCTGTGTCCCCTGCATTAGCAGGCAGACTCTCAACCACTGTGCCACCAGGGAAGCCCGGTTTTGTTGTTTTTTAAGAGAATGTGCAACAGAGACTATTTATGGCCTTCAAAACCTAAATGTATTTGCCTGCTGGTCCTTTATGGAAAAGGTTTGCTGACCCCTATTCAACCCCTAGTGTAGAAGCTCTGGACCATTGTCTTCCTCTAAATAGCATTGAATTTTATTCTGGCAGCCAGTTAAATTGCTAATGGACCACTTTGATCCTGTGGAGACTTAGCTTTATCTGTTGTTAAATAAGGTAAGTCTGTTTTAGCTTTGTTCTCATTCCTAGGGCATGGGTTGTCTAGGGTCTCGACTAAATGCCTGGGTTCATCATGGTCTCTCTCCTCTGAGCCTGAACTCCGTTTCTTCATTTCTTCGGAACCCTGCAGCCTCTGCAATCTTTGTTTAGCTAACAGCCTCCCAACAGCCATTCTCTGCTAGGCCTCTAGGAGTTTCGCCCTGTGCATGCACAGCCTAGGAGGCAGATGAGAGCCGGGGAGTTTTATGTAGATTTCTGTAGCTTCTTCTCTTTGACTCTTTCCTCTGTAATAACCTGCCCCCGCCCCCAACCCAACTTACCTTAGCAACCCCAAACAGTAATTTTAGTTTTCTCATCCTAGCAAGATAGCCACTCTGCTTGGGCTCCATTTCTCTACACCATGATTTGGAAAATGCCCTTAAGGAGAGAGCCAACATGAATGTGGTATTTGATTAATCTGGTTCTCTTCTCTCAAGGATCATAGTGCTGTGTTGGGTATTGTCTAATGCCTGCAAATAGTTCATCTTCTCTCTCTCTCTTTTTATATTTGGTCCAGCTTTTGTAGATGTTTATAGCAGGAGGGTATACTAACACTAGCTTCTCCATCATGACAAGACCAAAAATTTTGATTGTTTTGAAATGGGAATATATATCTCATTACATAATAGTGGATTTTGATTTGAGAACATTTAACATATTGCTTGCTCTGTTCCTTGATCCACTGTTCAGTTGAGCCAAATAGAAGGACTCAGATCTCAGTGAAAAATGGTAAATATATGTATCTTATAAAATCAGATTAGTCTAAGATATTATTGATTTGGTGAAGGGGATAAAATGGCACTTACTTTCCAAAGAATGAGGCCCTAACAAGGTAGGCCAATGTCTTGTTCTTTTAGAAGATTTCAACTCAGGAGTCATCTGCCACATTTGAGATGCACCTTAACCCTAGGTGAGCTGCGCTCAGCTATTATCAGAGGAACTTTCTTTGGCTGATCAATTCTTAATAATTATTTAACAGTTTTGTGTTTGTTGTTTACATATCCAGCATCTTTAAAACAATTTATAAATATTTTAACCCACAGTTTATCTCTTAACTGCCATGTTCACAGTGTGCATGGAATAAGGGGCTGGTATGCAGTACCTTCTGGCTTATTTCATATTCTTTGAGGGAACAATCATTTAAGTGTTTTTGCCATCATATAGGGTATTTATATTGTACTGCATGTAAGGGCTGTCTGTATAGGCCACTGGTTCACAAGATTAATTTGATGAAACTAGGTAGTTAGCTGGGGGTCTACTTTCTCTCTCTTGTTCTATGTGTCTCTTTTGAAGTTGAATAGTATGCCCTTCTCAGATAGATGTGATCTGTTCTTTGGAAAAGGATGCATGACATAGCTCTGTTTCCCTGCTAGAACTAGCAAACAAGCTTTCAGTATTCATTGGAGTGGTGTTGGTGACCACAGAAAGAGATAGAGGGTTTTTTTTTGTTTTTCTTAAATTTTATTTATTTTTGGCTGCATTGGGTCTTTGTTGCTGCGCGCAGGCTTTCTCTAGTTGTGGCGAGAGGGGGCTGCTCTTTGTTGCAGTGCATGGGCTTCTTATTGTGGTGGCTTCTCGTTGTGGAGCACGGGCTCTAGGTGCGCAGGCTTCAGTAGTTGCAGTACGTGGGCTCAGTAGTTGTGGCTCGTGGGCCCTAGAGCGAGGCTCAGTAGTTGTGGTGCATGGGCTTAGTTGCTCTGTGGCATGTGGGATCTTCCTGGACCAGGGCTCGAACCTGTGTCCCCTGCATTGGCAGGCGGAATCTTAACCGCTGTGCCACCAGGGAAGTCCCCAGAGATAGAGTTTTTGTCACATAAGTAAGCTACACGACTCACTCTCTGATGCCCCACTGCCTGTGATACCTGTGATAGACACTCCCCTGGGTGATTCTCTGTTCTGAGTGCCCCGTGGACCCAAGAATCCCCCAGAGGAAGCCCAGTGTGACCCTCTGCCCAGAGGCTGATGTTGGTGCTTGTGGTTGGATTCTGCTGAGCACAATACTGTAGAAAGGAAATTACTTTTCGGCTTTGTACCCATTTAGAATGTTATTCATAACTCAAGTTAGGTAGTTAAATATCTGTATATTAGAAATTTGTTTTTTTGTTAAAGGTAGCATCTGTTTAGCCTTATTTGAGTCTTTGCCTTTATTTAACATTTTTAATAAAAAAGACTAGAAATAATTGTGCTTCCAAAAGTTTAAAATAAAACAGCCCTGGACTTGCATATATACACATGCATTGCATGTACACATACAGCAAAATTTATCACTTTCAAAAACCTTTATCTTGAAACTCTTTTCTCCTCCTGTTTGGGAATTCAGTATAGTAATTTGTCTTCCTTTTCAATATTTTTCCTAGTAACTGGTTTTATGACTCTAATTTTTTCATTCACCTTTTGAATTCTACACGATTTTTAATGTAACAGTTTGTTTAGTTTCCACAAAGAAAAGCAACAGCTGTGATATATGAGGAATTAGTAATACTGTTATGACAAACATTTTTCTGAATGTGCATACATTTCCTTTTGATGCTTCCTTTGATTTGTTTATAGTAAACTTCAGAGTGTGTAGTTTTTGCTGTTTCTTTTGCAGTTAACTTTTTTCCCACGTTAAGGAAATCTGGAAGAGATGGGCCCTTAATTACATTGACTAGGTACTTAAGTTTAGTACTAGGCTAATTTACAATTTTGGATTCACTAAATATTTTTTTGATATCACTTAACTTTGAATAACTGTGAGGTGACTTTTATTTTCCTTCATCAAGAATAACTTGGGTGGGAACTGTGGTAGTTCTACAAAGAACAACATACTACATAGATCTGGTCCTGGATTCTAGGTGATTGGACTATCACAGGCAGATCATTTAAGCATATAGACCCTAAGCACTCTGATTTGTTATAGGAAGCACCGTGGTATAGTGTAGTGTGATGAAAAGTGCACGGACCTTGGAGTCCCAAAGGCTAGAGTTACGTCCTAGAGATACTAAATGCTTGCTCTGTGGCACTGTTCCACTTACTTGACCTTTAATATAATTTCCTTGAATATGAAGTAGAAACAATATCTGTGATGCCTAGGATTATCGGGACTAAATGAATGTATATCAAGCACACAATAAGGATTCCCGTAGGAGCTCTAGAGATGTGACACCTCCTCACCCTTCTCCTCTGTTTCCTTTCCTCCTTCCCTAGTTGCCCAGAGTTAGCCAAGGCACAGCTCGGAGGCCAGTGTCCCCCAGACTGCCCGCACTTGTGACAGCAGCTGCAAGCTTGGGAGTGTCTTAAAACCACTCTGAGTTTCAGTAGTTTGTTAGGAGGACTCAACAGATCTCATTGAAAGCTGTAACACTGGAGGAGCAATCCTGCAGCTTTGGCCAAAGAAGCACCGCGGGGCAGAGGCCAGAGGAGTTTGAATGGAGGCTCCCCATGGAGCCCTGGGTGACGTTGCGTCCTCCTTGTCACTACGTATGGCAGTTACGCCAGAGCGTTTCCAGCTAGCGAAGCTCCCCCAGGCCTTTTGTGTCCAAACGTTTTACTGGTACGCAGCCAGATACTTCTTGCGTGACTTACCCAATCTGTAGCCTCTTGCAGAGGTCAGGCTAATACCCTTAGTCTCCAGTTCCTCTGAAGTCAGAAGTGATGTGATGTGGTCCAAAGCCCCCATCATAAACCACATTGCTAGACTGTCCAGTGACCACAGGCCCCAGGCAAACAAAGAGCCCTATCAGGTAGGGCATTCCAGGGGCCTAGAGACCACCTCCCAGTAGCCAAGGACAAAGGCCAGACCTCTCTGGAAAAGGTTTCTTCACTATACCTAGTGCTGTGTTTTTGTAGTGGCTAATTAAATTATTCAGTACTTAATATTTTGGTTGTTAATTTTTATCTAAGTAATAGTATATAAAAAATATTAAACAGTTAAAAAAAAAAGCCAAGCAGGACAAATCAAATAATGAAAGCCTAATGAAATGCTCCCAGCCTTTTCTTTTAGTACTAGCTTCCAATTATTGATAGATTTGAAGATGTCCTTTAGGCATTTACTGCCAGTTTTCTGTGCTGGTTTATATTTTCTGTTTTGGACCTTATCTCTTGACTTCCTATTATGCAGGTTTCAATTTTTTAAATTTAATTTAATTTAATTTAATTTTTAGTCTATTTTATGCCCTCACTCCCCCTCCTCAAATTCTTAGGTCATAATTTTTAGTTAAATTTTCTATGTATCAGAATTACATTTGGCTCTAGTAAAAGAAACTGGAAATAACAGTAACTTAAATGAGCTAAAGTTCATTTTCCTCTCACATAAAAGAATTCTAGAAACAGACAGTCCAAGAAATGGGATAGCAACTTCACAGTTATCAGGGAACCAGGTTCCGTGTTCTTCCCTTCACTCTTCTGAGAGCATGGCTCTCTGTAAGATCACTTCACAGTCCAGGATAGCTGTTAGGCCCCTAGCAGTTAGGTCAGTTTTCAGGCAGGTGGAGGCAGGGAGGGAAGGGGAGGAGCGCTGGGGAGCAGAGAGGGGGAGGGTGGAGAAGCACAAACGGCACCTGTGCCAGTTTCCTTCCCAAGCTTAAGGAGCTTTGCTTAAAAGTTATACCCTGCAGCTTCTAGTTACATTTTATTGACCAAAATTTAGTCATAGGCCCTCATTTGGGCTGCAGGGCTGGGATTTTATATTCCTGTTGCTATCCCAAACAATATTGAAGTTTTATTATAAAGAAATGATAGAAAATGGGTTATGACAGGGACTTCCTTGGTGGTCCAGTGCGTGAGCCTCCGGGCTCCCAATTCAGGGAGCCCAGGTTCGATGCCTGGTCAGGGAACCTAGATCCTGCATGCCATAACTGAGACCTGGCACAGCCAAAATAAATAAATAAACAAGAAAATGGGTTATGACAGAGGCAGTTAGCACTTTCTTCCTTAATTGACTTCATTGTTTACCTTTTGTGATTATGCAAGGTAATTCACTGCTAAGCCACATAGTGTACTATAATTATATTTTGTTCTTCTAGAATTATCCATTGCCCCTTTTAAAAAAATCTGGTCAGTTTTCTTTCTGTAGATTTTAGTATTTTTCTTTTCCAGTTGTATATGTATTTAAAGAGTCAAGTAGTCCTCCCTGTGATACAGGGTGTATTACAAAGTAGCGGTCGTCTGCCCCTGTCCTTATGGCACTTCCCTAGAAACAACTAGCTTAATTCTTTTTAGTGGAGTCTTTTAGTATTTGCCTATGTTATCTCTAAATACCGTGTCTGTGTTGTTACTACATAATTTTTCAGTTTTAGGCAGTCTGTTGGTTGCCCATTTAAAAAGACGAGAATTTAGTTCTCTTTTACCTCTGACCCCTACTTCTCATTTTATCAATATAATTGACTTTTATAATGTGTTTATGTTAGTATTCAATGTATACAGTGTTATGTCTATGTAAATGCTGTTCATAGCTAAGCCACATAACACATTATTATTTTCTCTTGTGCGAAACTTCTTGGTTTTCACAGTTGGTGCTTTTCACTCCCCTTTCTTCCCTCCCTCCCTCCCTCCCTCCCTCCCTCTCCCTCCCTCTCCCTCCCTCCCTTCCTTTTTCTTTTTTTCTCTCTATCCCCCTAGTTTCCTGTGTATATTATTAATTACCCCAACTCTTTAATAGTTGCCTGAATCTTCTCTTAATATATTCTTCATGTCAGATATTCTCTCAAATTCACCTTTTTGGAGAAATCCAAGAACCTTCTGACGGGCTCCTTTATGGAGTGGTTGCTCTTTACACTTGGTGTATAACTGGAGTCACCCTTTGCCATCATCTTGTTTTGAAGGTTCACGTAGATTATCCACAAAATCCACTGGTTCCCATTGTGGCACTCCTCCCTGTCCTCCTCTGTGCCTGGTGTCCCTAGGTTTGCAACCAGCTGTGTTTATCTTGGAATATCTAGGGGAGGTGTACAGTCATTTAGCTCTAGTGGATGGAATTGGAAACGAGAGAGATAACTCTTCCCGACATGAATTTTCTACCACTTTCCTTCCAGATTTAGCCTCATGCTTTCTTCTCACCTTTTCTGATACATATGCCTTCAATTTCTGAGCCTTTGCATGCATTTGACTTTCTTCTTGTTGGCTCCCTCCCTCTCTGGTATTTGGTATTTAGCTCCACTGTCTCTTCCTTCTGCTCTCCATTTTTCTAAAATGTGTTCAAATTTCTTTGACTGATGTCTTCTCTCCTCTTTGTCTTTGTGGTTTTTATGTTTTTAACATCTATCCTTTTTTTTCTCCCTCAATATAATGAGCTTTTCAGGGAAGAGCAAAGGTAAAACATGTTCAGTTATCACATTTACAGTAAGCTATTTTTTAGAAATACTGTTTTTTATTTTGAGCAGTTTTAGGTTCACAGCAAAATTGGGCAGAAGGTACAAGGATTTCCCATATGCCCCCTGCTCTCACACGTGCATTGCCTCTTCCGTTTTCAGTGTCCCCACCAGAGTGGTACACATGATGAGCCTACACATCATAACCAGAAATCCATAGTTTACATTAGGGTTCCCTCTTGGTATTGTGCATTCTATGGGCTTAGGCATATGTAAAATGACATGTATTCACCATTTAAAGTGTCATACAGAGTAATTGCACTGCCCAAAAAATCTTCTGTGCTCTGCCTGTTTGGCCCATTTCCCCTCCTACAACCCCTGCAACCATGGAGCTTTTTGCCCACTTCATAGTTTTGCATTTTCCAGAATGTCATATACTTGGAATTATACAGTATGTAGCCTTTTCAGATAGGCTTCTTTCACTTAGTAATATGCACTTAAGTGTTCCTCATGTCTTTTCATGCTTGATAGCTCATTTCTCTTAAGTGCTGGGTTATTACTGTTGATTTATTATTCCATTGTTTGGCTGTACCACAGTTTATCTCTTCACCTACTGAAGGGCATCTTGTTGCTTCCAGGTTGTGGCAACTATGAATAAATCTGCTATAAACATTGTGTGCGGGTTTTTGTGTAGACATAAGTTCCTGTTTCCTTTGGGCAAATACCAAGGAGTGTGATTCTGGATCTTATGGTGAGAATATGTTTAGTCTTGTAAGAAAATGCCACAGTGTCTCCCAAAGTGGCTGTTCCATTTTGCATTCCATCCAGCATTGAATGAGAGTTCCTGTTGCTTCATGTCCTCACCAGCATTTGGCGTTATCAACGTTAAGGATTTTGGTAATTTTGTAGGTCTGTTGTGGTATCTTATTGTTTTAATTTGCATCTTCCTGATGACATATGATGTGGAGCATCTTTTTCTATGTGTATTTGCCATCTGTATATTTTCTTTAGTGAGGTCTCCATTAAGGTCTTTGGTCCATTTTTAAATCATTTTTCCCCCCTTATTGTTGAGTTTTAAGAGATCTTTGTGTATTTTGGATAATGGTCCTTCATCAGATGTGTCTTTTGCAATTATTTTGTCCTGTCTGGCTTTTCTTTTCATTCTCTTGACATTGTCTTATGCTGAGCAGAAGTTTTTTTAATTTTAATGAAGTCTAGCTTATTGATTATTTCTCTCATGGATCATGCCTTTGGTGTTGTATCTAAAGAATCATCATCATACCCAAGGTCATTTAGGTTTTCTCCTATGTTATCTTCTAGGAGGTTTATAGTTTTACCTTCTACATTTAGATCTCTGATCCATTTTGAGTTAATTTTTATGAAAGGTGTAAGGTATGTGTCTAGATTCATTATATTTACATGTGGATGTCCATTTGTAGCAGGATGTTGGTTGAAAAGACTATCTTTCCTCCACTGTATTGCCTTTGCTCCTTGATTAAAGATCATTTGACTATGTTTATGTGAGTATATTTCTGGGCTCTCTGTTCTGTGTATTCTTTCTCCAGTACCACACTGTCTTGATTACTGTAGCTTTATAGTAAGTCTTGAACTCAGGTAGCATCAGTCCTCCAACTTTGTTGTTCTTCGATTTGTGTCTTTTTTTTTAAAAATTCATTTTCTTATTTATTTTTATTTTTGGCTGCATTGGGTCTTCGTTGCTGCGCGTGGGCTTTTTCTAGTTGCGGCGAGCGAGAGTCACTCTTCATTGCGGTGCGCAGGCTTCTCATTGCGGTGGCTTCTCTTGTTGCAGAGCAGGGGCTCTAGGCACACGGGCTCAGTAGTTGTGGCTCGCGGGCTCTAGAGCACAAGCTCGAAGTTGTGGCGCACGGGCTTAGTTGCTGCGCGGCATGTGGGATCTTCCCGGACCAGGGCTCGAGCCTGTGTCCCCTGCATTGGCAGGCGGGTTCTTAACCACTGTGCCACCAGGGAAGCCCCGATCTGCGTCTTTTAAGAAATAGGTTCATTTCATCAAAGTTGTCAACTTTAGGAACATAAAGTTGTTTGCAGTGTTCCTTTATTATCTGTAGGGTCTGTATTGATGTCTGCTCATTTCTGAAATTGAATATTTGGTAACTTGAGTCTTTTTTTTTTCAACTCTGGCTAAAAGGTTATCAATTTTATTGATCGTTTCAGAAAACTAGCTCTTGATTTTATTGAATTTGGTCAATTCTTTACCCGTTTTCAATTGCATTGATTTTCTTTTTCTATTCTTCCTTCTCTTGCTTTGGTTTAGTTTACTCTTAATTTTTCAAGGCAGAAGCATACATTATTGATTTGAGATCTTTTTTTTTTTTTTCTGATGTAGGCATTTAGTGTTATAACCATCTCAAAGCACTGATTTTGCTGTATCCTACAAAGTGTCATATGTTGTTGTTTTCATATTCATTCATATCAAAATATTTTCTAATTTTCCTTGAGACTTCCTCTTTGTTCCATGTATTATTTACATGTATGTTATTTAGTTTTCAGATATTTGAGGATTTTTCAGATATCTTTCTCTTATTCCTATTTCAATTCTGTTATGTCTAGTGAACATACTTTGTATGACTTCAGTTCTCTTAAATTTGATGTTTGCTTTTATAAGGTTTATTTTAAATTTGGTAAGGTTTATGGCATGCCTTGGTGAATGTTACACGTGCACTTGAAAGTATATTCTGCTCTTTTTGTGTGGAGAGTTCTATAAGTGTCAGTTAGTTTAGGTTGATTCATAGTGCTTTTACATCCTTACTGATTTTCTCTTTACTTTGCTCTATTAATTATTCAAGGAAGAGTGTTGAAGTCTTTAACTATAATTGTATAATTGAACACTTGTATATTTCTCTCTTCAATTGTTCAATTATAGTTAAAGACTTCAACACTCTTCCTTGAATAATTACATTAGGTTCACTTCATGTATTTGTATTACTTAACCTTTTTTGTTGTATTACCCATTTTTTCTTGGTTATTTGACTCTTTTATCTGTTATTTTATCTTGGTTATTTGACTCTTTTATCATTATGTAGCGTCCCTCTTTATTTCTGGTGATTTTCTCGTTCTGACATATGTTTTGATAGTACAGTCCATCTTGCATTTGAGTAGTGTTTGCATGTGATATCTCTTTTCATTGTTTTTGCTATCTGTGTACTTTTTTTTTTTTTTTTTTTGGTACGTGGGCCTCTTACTGCTGTGGCCTCTCCCGTTGCGGGGCACAGGCTCCGGACACACAGGCCCAGCGGCCATGGCTCATGGGCCCAGCCGCTCCGCGGCATCCGTGGGATCTTCCCGGACCGGGGCACGAATCCGTGTCCCCTGCATTGGCAGGCAGACTCTCAACCACTGCGCCACCAGGGAAGCCCTCTGTGTACATTTTTTTTTCCCACAGTACGTGGGCCTCTCACTGTTGTGGCCTCTCCCGTTGCGGAGCACAGGCTCCGGACGCGGAGGCTCAGCCACCATGGCTCATGGGCCCAGCCGCTCTGCGGCATGTGGGATCTTCCCGGACCAGGGCACGAACCCGTGTCCCCTGCATCGGCAGGCGGACTCTCAACCACTGCACCACCAGGGAAGCCCTGTGTACATTTTTATATTAAAGTGGATTTCTTATAGACAGCATATAGTTGGGTCTTTTTAAAAAAATACAATATTGTGATAGTCAATTTCTTTTAATGAAATTACTGAATTCCAACGTTTAATTTAGTCCTTCCATTTTTAAACTTTCCATATGTCCCTCTCTTTTTTTTGTTCCTTTGTTCCTTCTTTCCTGCCTTTGGATTATTTGAATATGTTTAGTATTCCATTTTAATGTATCTGTTGGCTTCTTTTGTTTGTTGCTTTTTTGAGGTTGCTCTAGGGATTATAATATATATACCTATTATTACAGTCTACTTAGAGTTCATCTTTTACTACTTTAACTAAACCTGGACTTTCATTTATATAGTTCCCTGTTCTCACCCCTCCTTTTTGGTTATGGTTGTGGTATGTAATACTTTTATATAGAATGAAAACTCCTTAGACATAAATTTTGCTCTCAATATTAAAGCATATTTTAAATAATTTAGCAGGAGAAAATAGTCTACTGTATTTACCCAGATATTTACCATTCATTTTGGTTGAAGTTCCAGATTTCCCTCCAGTATCATTTCTGTTCAGTGAAGAACTTCCTTAGCATTTCTTTGAGAGCAAGTTTTCTGGCAATAAATTCTCTTAATTTTCCTTTATGTGAGAATGCTTTGAGTTGCCTGCTTTCATACCTGAAGGATATTTTCAGTGGATGTAGAATTCTGGGTTGCTAGCTTTTTTCTTTCAGTACTTCAAATATGTAGTTCAACTGTTTTGTGACTTCCAGTTTCTGATTCAAACTCTGCATTCATTCAAATAATTGTTTCCCTATGTGAAACGTGTTACCTTTTTTTGCGGTCTCCTTTAAGATTTTAAAAAATTTATTTTTAGTTTTTGGCAGCTTGCTTTTGACAGGTCTGGGCATGGTTTTATTTAACTGAGATTTTTTGAATCTTTAAATCTATTTCACCAAATTTGGGTACTTTTCTGCCATTACCTTTTCAGTTATTTCTCTCTTTTTTTTGTGGTACGCGGGCCTTTCACTGTTGTGGCCTCTCCCGTTGCAGAGCACAGGCTGCGGACGCACAGGCTCAGCGGCCATGGCTCACAGGCTCAGCCGCTCCACGGCATGTGGGATCCTCCCAGACCGGGGCATGAACCCGTGTCCCCTGCATCAGCAGGCGGACCCTCAACCACTGTGCCACCAGGGAAGCCCTCAGTTATTTCTTATGTACCATTTTCTTTCTCGTTTCCTTCAGGAACTCCAAAAATGTGAATTTTAATTTTGTCCTATAGGTCCTGAGTCTCTGTTCATTTTTTATAAACTTTTTCTCTCTTTATTTCAGATTAGATATTTTGTTCATTTACTTTCAAATTGACTGACTCACCAATTATCTTCCTTCTGCTATTTAGCCCATTTGGTGAGATTTTTATTTTAGATTCTGTATTTTTCAGTTCTAAAATTTCCATTTTACTCTTTTTTAATAGTTTCTATGTTTTGCTGAGAATTTCTATATATTCCTTCATTTTAAGAGTGCTTGCCTTCCTTACTTATGGAGGATGGTTATAATACCTGTGTTAAAGTCTTTGCCTGATAATTCCAACATCTGAATCATCTCAAAGTGTTTGTCAGTTGACTGCCTTTTCCCTTGAAAATTGTTCGGTTTTTCCTGGTTCTTAGTGTATCAAGTAATTTTTATTGTCCCTTGGACATTTTGGAATGTTATGTTGTGAGACTATGTGCCCTGTTAAAATCTATCATATGATGTTGATTTTGTTGTTGCTGTTGTTATTTAGTGGGAGACTAACCTGGTTCTCAAATTCTGTCTCACGTTTTCTGGGCAGTGGTTCCAATGTCAATTCAGTTTTCAAAGCCTCTGCTATGCTGCTTGGGTCTGATCGTTGCCAGCAGTATTCGACAGTTAGTTTGAAGCTTGCATTGTAGTTCAGTTCTCAGAGTCATTGCTGTGTTTCTTTGGGGGTATTCTGCATATGTACAGTTTTGGCATGAGCCCAGGGCTTGTGTCAATTTATAATCTCCTGTACTTTGCAGGCTTTTCCTCCACACTCTCTGGCTCCCAGCAGCCACTTTTCACAGTTACTCTAGCCAGAAGGACGAGGTTCTCTGAGTTTTAGCCTTCTGTATTGCTGTGTAGGCCTTCAGGATTGGGGCTGCCTTAGGGTGCAATGCTGAGAGAAGAGGAAAGAAAAAACCAAAACCAAACAGAGACTACTCCCTACTCTTCCACAGACCAGGTACCTTTTTTCTAGTTCTCCTGTGCAAAGAGGTGGGTGTCCTCTTAGGGTTTCAGTTCCCCCAGTGTCATCACCAGGGCTGGGCCTTTCTGGGACTGGGGCTCTCCCCTGGGGAAGGCTGGTGGACACCCCGCCCCCCCAAGTTGATAGGGCTCCTTTTCTGGTCCTCTTACCAGAAAATTCTGTTTCCCTGTCTCTCTTGCTGCCTGTGCTCACTGTGCATTTCTCTAGTGCAGCCCATCTTGGAGTCAAAGCAGAGGTACAGAAAGTTAAAGGAAAGAAAACATAGAAAGTTCACCATACTTCAATCTGTGATTTCTTTTTTCTCTCTATACCACCTGCTATAGTTTACTGCTTGGATTTCTCATATAACTGCTTTTTGTAATTTTATCTGGAGTCTTAGTTGTAATCACTGGGAAAAGCAGCCTCTAGTGTGCTTGTGTCATACTGGTATACACTGGGAACTGAAGATAAGTCTTTTTTTTTACTACATTATACCAAAGTAAGTTTTTCTTTGGTAGTTGTGCAGGATCCTTCCTACTCACTTAGTTGTTTCTGTACAGTGACACCTGACTGTCCTGTCAGCTTCTCATCTGTAGAAATTCTCTGAGAACTTATTAGTATGTTCTCCATCTTTCAACTTTCTTAACCTAGATACCCTGTGAATATGCTTTTATTTTTAATAGTTTTGAGTAATATTTAGGATATATTTCTGCAGACACAGGTTTTTTTCATGTATCCTACTTAATATTGCATTGGATAATTTTACTGGAATATGGCTCTCAATTGTAGCTTTGAATTAATACCTGTCAAGTGATAACTAATCTTTCTTATAGGTGCTGTATAGTCTCTCAGAGCTTTCACATCTGTTTTTGGGCCTTTTTTTACAATGTGGTACAGCAATTATTTCTTTTATACAGACAGAGAATTCAAACCCAGGGATTTTGTGCCTTGCTTATAACTACATGCCAAGTAAGTGGTAGAACTAAGGCTAGAATCCTGGTCTTTGACTGTTCACACTGGTGTTTTATTTTTCACACCATCTGCTATCAGTTGAACAGTCTTCTGTTGCTTCTCCTTGTGATCAGTGACACAAATTTAAAATGTATTAAAAGTGTGGTCATGAAAGATTGGAGATAAGTAGCCTCTGGTGCTGTTTTTCTTACATTTTTATATTTTATAAGACTTTAATGGTGAGGGCTTCCCTGGTGGCACAGTGGTTAAGAATCCGCCTGCCAATGCAGGGGACACAGGTTTGAGCCCTGGTTCGGGAAGATCCCACATGCTGTGGAGCAACTAAGTCCGTGCGCCACAACTACTGAGCCTGCGCTCTAGAGCCCGTGAGCCATAACTACTGAAGCCCGCATGCCTAGAGCCCGTGCTCCACAACAAGAGAAGCCACTGCAGTGAGAAGCCACGCACCACAACGAAGAGTAGCCCCTGCTTGCCGCAACTAGAGAAAGCCCACACACAGCAGCGAAGACCCAACACAGCCAAAAGTAAATTAAGAAAAAAAAAAAAGCGTCTTGCTCCTTAAAAAAAAAAAAAAGAATTTAATGGTGAGTTCTTAAGGAAGACTTACTGGAAGTTCACATTGCCTGCCCCACACCTCAATTTCATAGGTCTGTTGGGGCTCAGGAATCTGTATTTTAAATGCGTACACAAGGTGGTACTGATGCATGTAGTCTGGCCTTGCAGAGAAACAGTTGGGAGGGATGGAGATTGTGTGGCCTCATTAACATTCTATTATTAGCCATTCGTCATAGAGCACATTTTCTTGTTTGTTCACTGCATATACTAAATGGGACAGAATCAAAATTCATGTTAAATCCCAGGCATATTATACTTCTTTTTGCCATCACTCATAGAGTAGGGTTTTCTGTTTAGTATTTTTCTAAAACTGAATGAGAAACTAATCTGTAGTTTTTCAAGGGTAGTCTTTAGTAAGAGGTTTTGAGCCCAAATCCAGAACTGTAAATGTACCTCTTTAACAGTGATTTTCAAATAGGACTGATTTGGCAATGTCACAGCATTCTGGGTTGTTAAAGTTGGGTGGGAGCTACTGGCATCTAGTGGGTAGCAACCAGGAACACTGCTAAATGTCCTAAAATGGACAGGACTGTCGTCCTCCCCCAACCCCCCACAATGAAGAATTATCTGACAAAAAAATGTCAACAGTGCCAAGGTTGGTTGAGAAAACTATACCCTAAAGTTAATGTTTAATAAATACTTTTTGATGAATACATTAATTTTTAAAGAATCTTCTCTTAGCAGCAATTTTCTACCAGTTAGGAGTTTTAACTTTTTTTTTTTAAACACTTTATTTATTTATTTGGCTGCTCCGGGTCTTTACTTGCAGCATGTGAACTCTTAGTTGCGGCATGCGGGATCTAGTTCCCTGACCAGGGGTTGAACCCGGGCCCCCTGCATTGGGAGTATGGAATCTTAGCCACTGGACCACTAGCAAAGTCCCAGGAGTTTTTACTTTTGAAAGTTGAAAGAGTTAAAACATTTTGTTTTATCCCTAAAAACACCCGCATATACAAACGTTTGCTTCCTAAGTTGATAGTTTGCGTTGTGCATTTGCATATTAATCATACTGTATAAATGGGAATGGCTAAATTAAGACAGATCGATGTGCAAATCTGTCATCTCCCTGTGAAAAAATCTATTTGAGTTCAGCTTTTAAAGAAGGCAAAATAGGAAAGTAGAATGTTTCAGGTATTAATTTTGAAGTAGGGGGTTTCTAATAGGCAAAGAGTAAAATTTGCAAGTTTTGTGCGCATCAGCAGTACATGAGAGTTCCCATTGGGCCATTTAAAAAAAATTTTTTTAAAATTTTTGCGGTATGCGGGCCTCTCACTGCTGTGGCCTCTCCTGTTGCGGAGCACAGGCTCCGGATGCGCAGAGCCCAGCCGCTCCGCGGCACGTGGGATCTTCCCGGACCGGGGCACGAACCCGCGTCCCCTGCATCGGCAGGCGGACTCTCAACCACTGCACCACCAGGGAAGCCCTCCCATTGGGCCATTTAATTGCTAGTTTTCCTTGGATAAACAGAAAAATTTTACCAATTTGAATGAATATGAACTGTTATTTCTTTGAGGGTTTTGGTAGTGTGTGAGGGGTAAAAATAACTTTTTATTTGAAGTATAGTATACATACAATAGAAATCAAATCTTAAATAAATGTAAGATTGGGACTTCCCTGGCAGTCCAGTGATTAAGACTGCGCTTCCACTGCAGGGGGCGCGGGTTCGATCCCTTGTCGGGAACTAAGATCCCACACGCCACACAGCGTGGCAATAAATGAATGAATGAATGAATGTAAGATTGATAAGGATCGCAAAGTGCAGTACTTCGTGAAACCACCATTGGCTCCAGTTGTAGAGTATCACCAATACCTTAGAAGGGTCCCTGTACTTCCTCCTTGTTAGTATGCATTCTTTGCCTAAAGTAGTCACTGCTCTGACATCTGTCACCACAGATGAGTTTGTTTTTTGAACGTAGTTAGGATAAACCATATGAATTGTTACATATATAGGCCATCATGTTAACAGCAGCTTCATTTCGGGTTAAACATAAACATCTCTTTTCTTCCTCACTGCCGTATAGTACTCCATCTGTGGTGGCTAGTCTCCGAAGACAGAACCCCACCTCCTGCTGTTCACACCCGTGCAGTGTCCCTCACCCTTGAATCTTGCCTAGTCTTTGGGACTCCCAGGAAAAAGAAGCCTTCTACCTTCTAGATGGATCTCTTAGGACTCCCCTTCTGGAACAGTTCATCTCAGACTCTAGCTATTGTGCTGTGAGAAGTCCATCCCATATGGAGAGGCCATGTACAGAGGCTCTCTGGTTAACAGCTGTAGGTGATCGTCCGGCCAGCCATCTGCATCAGTTTTCAGCCACGCAAGTGGGCTGTCTTGTATGTCAGGTCCAGTCAGACTTCAGGACTTTAATAGCTGCCATCTAACTGCAATCAAAAGTGAGAACCAAAGCTGGGCTCAGTCAAGCCACCGAAGCATGAGAGATATTAATACTTAAAAAAAAAATTTGGGTGTGTATTAGCAATGGATAGTGAGACATCACTTCATTAGTGTATGAAAATTTATCAAATTTACCCTTGGTTTTTTCATAGTTTAGGGCTGCTATGAATACTGCAGCTCTAAACAATTCTCGTACATGTGTATATTTGTGTATATATGTACTTCTGTTGGGCAGATATCTAAGAGTGGAAATCTGGATCAAGTGTTATGAAACAGTTTTCCAAAGTGGTTATATGTATGTACATTTTCACCAGCAGTTTATGAGATTTACATTTGCTCCACATTCACACCAACACTTGGCATTTAACTTTTTTTTAGCCATTCTGGTGCTTGTGTTATAGTATCTCATTGTGACTTTTCCTTCTACTAATGAATTTTTCCGACATTTGAAGAATAATATCACTCTCACGGCTCTTGCGGAGAATAAGATTCATAACTCATTTTACGATACCAGCATAACTCTCATGTTAACAGCTAATAATCATTATACAAAAAAGGAATATTATAGACCAGTCTGTCATGAACAAGAATTATAAAATTTCCAAACAGATTTTTAGCGAATTAAATGTATAATGCGCGCGCGCGCACACACACACACACACACACACACACACACACTGTCATATAAATGTGTTAATACCAGGTGAGGTTTATTCAAAGAATGAGATGTAAAATAAAGGAGATAAACCATATCATTTTCTTCAGTGTATAAAACAAACAAAAAACAACAAAACAAAACAAAACTTAGTGCACTAGAAATAGAGAAGAATTTCTGTTAACTTATGAAGGGTATTTACAAATATCCTAAAGCAGACATCATACCTAGAAATGAAATACTGAAAATTTACCCCTGAAACTGGAAACAAGACAAGAATGTCCACTATCACCACTTCATTCTGTGTTTTACATATTTGTGTGTTTTTTTCCATATAATTATTGATTATTTAGGTTTCTAGCTCTTACCTCACTCTGTAGTTCATCAGTAATTTGGTTTCCCTTTGCTAAAGTTTCCTATGAAGGAAGATTTATCAGTTTTTCCTTATAGGGCCTTTCAGCTTTTTATACTATGTATTTTTTAACATCTTTATTGAGATATAATTCACATTTAAAATATACAGTTCATTCTTTTTAAGTGTATAATTCAGTGGGTTTTGGGGTATATTTTTTGGTATTTACAATATTTTTAAATATTGTAATATACATACAAAACATAAAATTTATTACCACTTTAACCATTTTTAAGTGTATAGTTAAGTGGCATTAATTACATTCACACTGTTGTTCAGTCATTACCACTGTCTATTCCAAAACTTTTTCATCACTCCCAACAGAAGTTTTGTAACCATTAAGCAATAACTCCCCATTTTCCCTGACCCCAAAATCTGTGAATTTGCCTGTTCCAGATATCTCATATAAGTAGAACTATACAATATTTGCTGTTTTTGGAAGAATGTCTGTTTGAACCCCTTGCTCATTTTGTAATTATCTGCCTTTTATTGTTGAGTTGTAAGAATTCTTTTTATATTCTGGATTCAAGTCACTTATCAGGTATACAATTTGCAAATTTTTTCTCCCGTTCCATAGGTTGTCTTTTCACTTTCTTAATGGTATCCTTTGAAACACAAAAGTTTTAATCTTTGATGAATTATACTTTATCCTTTTTTCTTTTGTCACATGTGCTTTTGGTATCATATCTAAAATACCATTGCCTGGTCCATGATCACAAAGATTGTTTTTCCTCTAAGACTTTTTTAGTTCTAGCTATTAATTTTAGGGCTGTGGTTCATTTGGAGTTCATTTTTTATTTTTTTTTTATAGGGGTCCAATTTCATTATTTTGCATGTAGATATCCAGTTTTCCCTACACCATTTTTTGAAAAGACAGTTCATTCCCATTTAAATTCTTGATACCCTTGTCACAAACCAATTCACTATACTCTCTTCTATTCCAATGTCTATCCTTACGTGAGTACCCTTTTGTTTTGATTTCTGTAGTTTCATTGTTTTAAAATTGGGAATTGTGTTCTCCAACATTTGTCCTTCTTTTTCAAGGTTGTTTTGGTACATACACATTTAAGGTTGCTGTGTCTCACTGGTGGACTGGCCCTTTTGTCATTATATAATGTCCTCTTTGTCTCTAGCATTTTTTCCTCTGAGGCTTACTTTATCTAATATTAGTATAGGCACTCCTCCTCTCTTTTGGTTAATGTTTACATGGTATATCTTTTCTATCATTTACTTTCAACCTACCTATATTTTTATATTTGGAGTTTCTTGGAGACAGCATATAACTGGGTCATTTTTAAAATGTGCTCTCTACCAATCTGTTTGAGTCCTGGTTGAAAATTGATTTCCTCCAGAGAAGACTTTTATTTGCTTTTGCCAGTCATCTGGGGGCACCATCATCCCAGAGCCACGTTTAAGTTTATTGTTTAACTTGGGGTTCTCAGGCCACATTGTAGCTGAATTCTGACCAGATAGGCGAGTTTTATTTTTACTTTTTTATTTCTTGTTTTGTTTTTCTGTGCTATTCTGCATGGCATGACTTTTTTGTTCTTCACTTTTACTCTGTAAGTATAGCCAATATAAAGTTTGTGGGTCTCTTGTTATATTTCCATCTTGGAGAGAACCTGGTATCACTTCTGATTCCTATGTATCCTGTGGTCAAAGTAGAAGCTAGAAAATTTAAGGGCTAAAAACTGACTTTAACATTTCTGAATAGCTAGGCTTCCTGATTTCACTTTGTTTTGGATCTTTGTTTCTACCTTTTTAAAAAATACTAGCTCAGGGCTCTCCTGGTGGTGCAGTGGGTGGTGCAGTGGGCCCCCCAATGCAGGGGGCCCGGGTTCCATACCTGGTCGGGGAACTAGACTAAGAATTCCACATGCCACAACTAAAATCCTGTGTGCTGCAACTTAAGACTCGGCGCAGCCTAATAAATAAATAAATAAGCAAACAAACACACATACATACATACTAGCTCAGTAACAGATTAAAACAAAAAATTTTCTGAAAGTTTTTACCTAGTAATTTAGCTGCATTTCTATGGATTTTTCTAGAATTTATAAGCTACTCTACTACCAGAAATAGAAGTCATATTTATGTATTATTTGCACAGAAAGTTTTTATTTCATAGTCACATATTCTGATGGTGTGTTCTCATCCAAGGAGGTGATCAAAGTCTACACTCTACTAGGAGTCTGAAGAGGTTCACTGTTAGGAGTCGTTACATGCCTTTGGCCTGAACATTGTGGAAGTAGCTCCTGCAGCCTTCTAAACCTTCTGACCTGACTAATCTGTTACATAATTGGATTTTTTTCTTATGTGAAAATACTTGTTGTTTTCATCTTCAGGAGAGCATCTTTAGAAATAAGGAATCTCAGAGCCACAAGGGAGCTCAGAGATCATCTAATCCAGTTGTTCAGACATTTTAAAAAAAGAAATCCTTTGTATCACTATGTCAATATACCTGAAACTAATATAACGTTGTATGTCAATTATACTTCAATTAAAAAAAGTATGGAATCCTTTCTTCCCCCGTGATGACACACACGCACGCACACACGTCTGTGTAAGTGTGGTGAGTGTAATGGGTCAGTTATAGTTACTGTGGTTGAATCGGGAAGCTCAAATTTGCCTTTCTTGGACTCTTCTCCCTCAACGCACCAGCCCCTAACCCTCAGTACACTCACTGAGCCCTAAACACTGCACAGGATAGTTCTGTAACTCCTGACCTAGTCTATCCCGTAAGGTAAAGCTGGCCAAGTAGAAACAAAATTCACCCAAGACTACATACTCACTGGCCAAATAAGGACTTGGCCTGACCGTTTGCTATTTGCATTTTACCATTCTACTCTCGGGGGTACTTACCCTGCCGCAGGTCTATAGGGAGGCTGCTTAGCGTTTCCTGCAAACCTTTCTCTATCACAGCTGTCCTGTGGTTGGTCTGCAACAAGAATCTCGGTTTTGCCTGGCAGTTGTTATTGACTTAAAGTTCTGATGGTAAACCTAAATAAGTTCTGTCAGGGACAGCCTCTTCATCTTTAGAGGAACTATTTCCAGTGAGTTCGTTTCTCTGCAGATGTACTTGTGTGTTTTAGAGATTCCCTCAAATGCCTTGTTCTCTAACTGGACCTCTTGTGAAGTAAGAAAAACTGAAGGACCAGGAATGCTTGCAAAGGGACTTGAAAACCAATATACTTAAAAAAAATTTTCTGTAGACTATTTTACCATTCACTCATTCAGCTAACCAAATATTTGTTGATTGCCTTCTTTGGCAGTACTGTTCTGCCTACTAGGGATTTTGGTACATGTCAGGGTTCTCTGTTAGCTGTTCTCTTGCTCTTTCTTCTGACCCTGGGTAGTTTCATCTGCTTCATGGCTTCAGTATTTGTTTTACTTTCTGTGATTGAGGTATAGTCTTTGCCCTATGAGGGAGGCCTCCAACTTCTTGGCCACACCATCCTGTGATTTAAAATTTGTAACAAAGAATTGGAATGCATGAGAAATGCTGGCAACTTCCCCGTCCTGCAGAGATGCCATAACCCTTGACTGGGATGTGAGGGTAGAGGGATTCCCAATTTCTTGGCCACACTTTTCTGGAGCAGAGATTACATAGTGTTGGTCTGGGCGGAAGAGAGAGGAAGTGGATGATGGCTCAAGTGCCATGGACTCTCACTATTTTTACCAAGATTTAGTAGACTGTCTTGAATAAATGCTGTTTTGTACCCTTAGGACAGTTCCCCAAGACTTTAAATTCTTGGGTTTTTAAATTATTTTCACCAGCAATAGTTGTTTTGCTGGGGAGCAGGTCCATGGCACTGCTTTCTGGGCATCACTACGAGATTGACTCTTGAGCACTAAACCAGCCTTGCACCTCTGGAAATTCCATTTAGTGATTCTGTATCATCCTTTTGAGATACTGCTCAATTCAATCTGCTAATATTTTATTAAGGAATTTTACGTCTATGGTCCTATGAAGGATATTTGTAGTTTTTTTTTTAATACTTTCTTTGTCCAGCTTTGATATCAGGGTTATCCTGGTTTCATAGAGTGAATTGATTGAGTAGATTAGGTAGATTTGTTCTTAATTCTTGATTAAATGTTTCCTAGAATTTTCCAGTGAAAGCATCAGGTCCAGGAGATTTCATTTTGTGGGAGGTTTTTTTTTTAAAAGTATTTCGTAAGTATCTATTTCATATTGGGTGAATTTTAGTATGTTTTTAGGAGTCTGAAGAGGTTCACTGTTAGGGGTTGTTACATGCCTTTGGCCTGAACATTGTGGAAGTAGCTCCTGCAGCCTTCTAAACCTTCTGACCTGACTAATCTGTTACATAATCCAGCTTTTTGAGGAATTAGTTTATTTCATCCATGTTGTCAGGTTTATCTGTGTAGATTTGTTTCTACCATTTACTTACCTTGTAAATGTTTTTGGAGTGTGTAGTAAAATCCTGTTATAGCTCTGTAGCTGGTCATTTGTGTCTCATCTCTTTTCATTACTCTTGCTATAAGTTTGTCAACTTTATTGATTTTCCAAAGAACCAGATTTCCATAGATTTCTGCTCTTACCTATATTGCTCCCTTCCTTCTGTTTATTTTGCTGTTTTTCTGGTTTTCATTAGGAGGGAGTTTAGACTATGGATTTGAGACCTTTCCTTCCCCCCCCCCCCCGAGTCCTCTTTATCCCATAGGTTATTTAGAAATGGGTCTTTTTTTCTCCCAGGTGTTTAGTTTCTAAATTTTTCTTCCTGTCTTTCTGTTACTGTTTTCTATTTTGATTTAATTATGGTTATAGACCATGCTCTATATGATTTCAGTTTTCAATTTAGTAAGGTTTGTTTTATGACCCCGGATATGATCTGCCTTATGGATGTTCCATGGACACTTGAAAAGAATGGGTATTCTGTTGTTGAGTAGAGTGTCCTATAAATGTCAGTTGGATCCTGTTAATGTATCATTGAGTTCTATATTCTTGCTGATTTTCTGTTTAATAATTCTAGCAATTGCTTAATTGTTGACATCTCTAGTTATACTTACGCCTTTTCTATTTTCTACTTCCCATTCTGTTAATTTTTGTTTCATTAATTTTCCAGCTGTGTTCTTTAGTGTGAGAACATTTTGTAATGTCCTTTTTTCCCTTGGTAAAGTTACTTGCTCTCAAGCCTACTTTTTAAAATTAATGTTTACATGGTATATCTTTTTCTATATCCCTTTACTTTCAAAACTCACGTATATATTAATATATTTGAAGTAAATTTCTTTTAGATAGTATATAGTTGGATCATGGTTTTTTCCCTACTCTGTCAATCTCAGCCTTTTAGGATAAGCGACAAGGTCCTACTCTATAGCACAGGGAACTATTCAACATCCTATGATAAACCATAACAGAAAAGAATATTAAAAAAAGAATGTATATATATGTATAACTGAATCACTTTGCTGTGCATCAGAAATTAACATAACATTGTAAATCAACTATATTTCAGTTAAAAAAACTGCCTTTTAATTCATGTATTTAGACCATATATTATACTTTCCTGTAATTATTATTATGTTAGAGTCTAAGTTTGCCATTTTATTACTTTGTTTGTTATGGTTTTCATTTGTTTCCTTTTTCCTGCCTTTCTAATAGATTATGTGAACATTTGCTAAATTTCATTTTTATTTATTTTAGTGTTTTTGAGTAACTCTTTGGGTAGGTTTTTTTTTTGTTTGATTTTGGGGTGTTTTATTTTTGGTGGTTGCTCTTGTTATTACATTTTACATATATAAATTATCATAGAATATTGGTAACAACATTTTACCTTGAATGACGTATAAAAAACTTATCTACCTTTAGGTACTTTTTCCTTCCCACCTTCATAATTGTCTCAATTTTTTTCTGTACACACATTTGGCAGCATATCAGATAAAGTTCAATTTTTTGCTTTAACCATCAAACATAATTTAATTTAATACTGAAGAGGATAGGCTTTTATTATTTTCCTCAGTTTCTCCCATTTCATTGCTCTTCCTTCTTTTCTGTTTTTCCAAGTTTCTTTATGTTATTATTTCCTTTCTGGTTGGAGAACTTCTTTTAGGCATTCTTTTAGTGGTAGTCTATTGGTGATAAATTCCCTTAACTTTTCTTTTTTTCTGAGAATGTCGTTATTTACCCTTCATTGCTATGCAATATTTTCTGTTAACAGCGAATTCTGGGTTGATAGTTCTTCTCATTTAGCACCTAGAAAATGTTGTACCATTTCCTTCTGGTCTTACGGTTGCAGATGAGAAATCTATTCTAATTGAATTGTCACTCCCTATAGGTAAATTCTTTTTTCTAGTTGCTTTCAAGATTTTTTCCTCTTTGCTTTGTTTTCAGTAGTTTGATTATGATGTATCTTGGGTGGATTTGTTTGGATTCATTTTGATTGAGGTTCACTTGGATTCTTGAATCTGTGTTTTTGCTTTCTGCTAAATTTGTGAAAATCTCAGCGAATGTTTCCTCAAATATTTTGTCATCCTGAAGCTCTTTCTCTTCTCTCTTAGGGACTCCAGTGCCATGACTGTTACACCTTTTTTTGTTGTCCCACAGGTCTCTGAGGCTCTGGTCATTTTTTTTTAGTTTAACTTCTCTGTTGTTTAGATTGGGGAATTTCTATCGATTTGTCTTGAAATTCATCGATTCTCTTCTTTCTCATCTTCGTTCTTCTATTGAGCACATCTAGTCAGTTTTCATTTCATTACTATGTTTTTTAGTTACATAATTTCTATTTGGTTCTTTTATATCTTCAGTTTTTTGCAAAATATTCTATTTTTCAAACAACCTTTATAATGGCTCATTGAAACATTTATATGATGGCTGCTTCAGAACACTTGTTAGGTAATTCCAACATCTGAGTCATGTCAGTGTTGGTGTCTGTTGATTGTTTTTTCTCATTCTAGTTGAGATTTTTCAGGTTATGATTGGTGATTTTAGGTAGTATCCTGGACATTTGGGGCAATGTATCATGAGACTCTGGATTATACTGAATCTTCTCTGTAGCAGGGAGTCACTCTGGTGTAGTATCCAGGTCCTGGCCTGCCTTTGTGGGTTGTGGTTCTAATAACAATCTGGTTTCCAGAACCTTTGCATTACTCTTTTGGTCTACTTCGTGTGTGTGTGTGTGTGTGTGTGTGTGTGTGTGTGTGTGTTTTATCCAGAGACCTTACTGAAAATTTTGCACGTATTCCACACTGTAATTGAGTTTTAAACCTTTGCTCTTTTAATTTTGGTCAGTTTCACTTGTGGTTCCTTATTTGGATTTTACTTCCAAGGTTTAACTGTCCCTTTTTCTACCTACCTCCTCTCCCAAATCCTCCTGTTTATTTCTGTTTGGCAGGTGCCACCTGCTACCGCTGGGTGGTGGTGGGAGTGGAAATCTAGGCTTCCCTCTCAGCTTCTGCTGTCACCACTCCCATGGGGCAGTCTGAGCATTGCCTGTTACCGCTAGGCTGAGGTTCAGACTGCGCACTCAACTTCTGCTGATACCACCCCTGGGAGAGACTGTGTATTGCAGCGTGCTGTTGGCTGGCAGAGAGTAGAAGAGCAGGCTTCCCACTTGCTGCCAGCAGTACCAGGAGGCACATGGAACCCCAGGCCCCTGCTTGGTTTCCATGGCGCTGCTGGAGACGGGCTCAGTTTTTTTCCACTGGGTTTGGCAGGATTGGAGTCAGCATTGTTAGTAAGGTTTCTGTCCTGCATAGAGACTCTTTTCCTGGTCATTTGCTTGAGAAAGCAGGCTTTTTTGGTCTCTTTCCATCGGGCCTGTTGGTGTTTCTGGGTTGTAGGATTCTCCAGTACCAAGTCTATGGTATGTGTGAGGTAAAAAGAAAACTTGATTGAGAGTCTAGAAATAAACCCCTACATGTATGGTCAACAGATTTTCAACAAAGTTACCGGGAGCATTCAGTGGGGAAAGAATAGTTTCTTCAACCAGTGGTGCTTGGACAATTGGATATGCACATGCAAAAGAATGAAATTGCATTCCTACCTAGGTTATATACCTACCATATACAAAGATAAACTCAAACAGGCTGAAGGAACTACATGTAACATTTAAAAGTATAAAACTTTTTGAAGAAAATATATGGTTAATTCTTTATAACCTTGGATTTAGCAATGAATTCTTAGATATGACACTGAAAGCACAAGCATCAAAAGAAAAACATGAATACGTTGGGCTTCAGAAAAATTTAAAACTTCTGTGTATACAAGTAGTGATCAAGAAAGTGAAAAAACACCTATGAAAAGGGATAAAATATTTGCAAATCATATATCTGTTAAGGGTCTAGCATCTAGAATATAAAAAGAACTCAACACACAACAACGGAGAGATTATTAACCCACTTTAAAAAATGGGCAAAAGACTTTATTAGACATTTCTCCAAAGATATACAAATGGCCAACAAGCACATGAAAAAAATGCTCAGCATCATTAGTTATTATAGAAATGCAAATCAAAACCACAGTGAAGTACCACTTCATACCCAGTGGGATGGCTTTAATCAAAAGAATAGAAAATAACAAATGTTGGCAAGGATGTGGAGCAATTGGAACCCTCATGCATTGCTGGTGGGAACATCAAATGGTACAGCTGCTATGGAAAAGTGTTTGGTGGTTCCTCAAAAAGTTAAACAGAATTTGCATGTGATCCATTCATTCCACTTCTGTGTATATACCCAGAAGAACTGAGAGCAGATACTCAAACAGATAACTTGTACGCCTTTACCAAAAGGTGGAAGTATCTCGGGTGGCCCCAGCTGCAGTGGCTTGAAGCAGGATTTTGGTTCTCCAGCCGGAGATTGAAGTCAGGCCGTGGCAGTGAGAGCACTGAATCCTAGCCACTAGGCCAGTGGCCAGTGACAAGACCCTGGCCTGTCGGCTTTGTAGAAGTGAATTTCCACAAAGAGACAGAAAGTAATGAAACAAGTAAAGTGTTTATTAGAAGGAAAAAGGGTTCATGTGGATAGACACACAGATGGGCTTAGAGAAAGAGCTGTGCCCTTGTGGTAGTTTGAATCACTTTTATGGGGCATTTCTTCTGGGTTTCCTCTGGCCAGTCATCTTGCTTTGCCTGGCTCTTGAGTCCGTATTTGGTTTATCTCAGGGTCCTCCCCTGTGTGTGCATGCATCTCTTAGCCAAGGTGGATTCTAGCAAAGAGGCCTATGGGTAGGTTGACATCACCTACTATGGGTGGCATCCCCTCCCTTTTTTGACTCCTGAGGAGCCGTTCTGCGCGTGTGTAGTCAGGAGGGTCTCTTTGACCTCGAGAATGAGGAATGGGGTATCTTTATCTCTTATCTGGTCAGGACTCAGCTCTTCTCTGCTCCCGCTATTATCTTTGTCTTGGAGTATCTGTCCACAGGGGACAGACTCCAGCTGCGCAGCCTGGGGTGCATCTATCTCCTGCCTCAGAAACAACAGTACCCAAAAGGTGGAAGCAACCCAAATGTCCATCAACTGATAAACAAGTTGTGATATATTCATATAATGGAATATTATTTAACCATATAAAGGGATTAGATGTGGATACATGCTACAACATGGAACCTTGAAAACAATGCTGAGTGAAAGGAGCCAGACAGAAAAGGTCACATGTTCAATTCCATTTATATGAAATATTCACAATAAGTAAATCCATAGAGACAGAAAGCAGATGCGTGCTTGCCAGGGTCTGGGGCAGGAGATACTGTTCAGTGGATATGGTACAGTATTCTTTTGGTGTGATGAAAATGTTTTGGGACTAGGTAGAAATGACGGTTGCACCGTATTGTGAATGCACTAAATGCAGAAGGATTGCGCACTTTTAATGGTCAGTTTTACATTATGTGAATTTTACCTCAATAAAAAGAAATGGAAAGAAAACCCAAGGAGTTCCCTAGCCAGGCTGCTACTTTTATTTTTTTGGTACGCGGGCCTCTCACTGTTGTGGCCTCTCCCGTTGAGGGACGCGCAGGCTCAGCGGCCATGGCTCACGGGCCCAGCCGCTCCGTGGCATGTAGGATCCTCCCGGACCGGGGCACGAATCCGTGTCCCCTGCATCGGCAGGTGGACTCCCAACCACTACGCCACCAGGGAAGCCCCAGGCTGCTACTTTAATCTTTCAGAGTTTAAAAACAATTTTTCTGCATTTTGTTGTTGTTCGTTGGTTTCACTCAGCTGGAAGTATAGGGAGAAATGCATCTACTCCATCTTGTCTCTAGAAGAGTACCTTAGGCTCACCTTAGCAGCTTTTTAAAAAGACTAATGCTCCTTCTCCACCCTGGGCCAATTTAATGAGAATGGGAGACGGGTGGGGGAGGTGAGTTGCATCAGTACAAAAAATGTTCACAGGTTATTCAAATGGGGACCACCATTGTAAAGCATTGTTTGAGGCACATACTTCCTGCCATTGATGAGTTTTGGAAATAGCTATTTGACACACTGAGACGTGAAGGGAAGCTCTTTACAAGGAAGGTCGTTCTTTTGAACATTGTCATCTGCAGGTGTGAATTTTGAAATAGCTCTGACCATCTCACTAACAGCCTATGAATGTAGCTGACAGCAGGAATGTGGATTAGAGAGATGAAAGAAACCTGGTACTTGATTACACCGTTCATCTACTGAACTAGCCAACTCTGGAGTCTGTCGTCTCTCTCTGCTTTCTGCTGTATGAAAAAAATACTTATGTCCTTATCGTTTCAGCTCTGAGTTTTGATTCTAACTTGTAGCTGGAAGCTACCAAACTATCATAGCTATTGAGAGGCGAAATTGGTGGAAAAATACACCACTGTTCGCTAATGTGTTTTCCTAGTATTTGTCTCATGTAAATAACACTGCACTGAATGTGTTGGGGTGTATAGCTGTTTCTCCCAAAGTTGGATTTTATTTTTCACTCAGGTTAGGATGACAGAAGTAGCCAATACTGTTACCGCTCTTGCTAATGTTTCCAAAGTGCTTTCCCAACAGATGATACCTGTCCACAATGTTAGCAGCGTTAGGTTTTTTTTTTAATTTAATTAATTTATTTTTTATACAGCAGATCCAGCATTAGGTATTTTTTATCTTACTAGATTTTACTTTTTGGATTGTTGTGTGTTCATGGTGTGTCATTATGGTTTCCCACTGTGATTTCTTTTATTGCTGAACATGTTAGCAGTTTCTCCATGTTTTCAGTGATTAGCTACATTTCTTTTTAGGAAAGTTCCAATCATGCCCTTTGTGCCACAGCTTGGTAGCTACGGGACTTAGGGAAGCCACAGCATGATGCCCACATGATAAAATTGGTGTGAGATTGAAAAGAGACCTTTTCCTAAAGTTCTCTGTATTCTTTGATAATTAGAATGTTATCAGTTTGCTGCACATAATTTTCACTGTTTTATTTCCCTTTTTGTGGCATTATCTATCTTATACACACAAATTTTAAATTGTACTTAGTCAAATATGTCACTTTCCAGCCATAATTTAAAGGTAAGAATAAGACAATAAGACAAATGATATGGATACATACATGAGTTAATGTGCTAACAATATAAAATTACAAAAATGCCACGAGAATAGCCTAAAAGCAGAAGACATTTTCAAAGGTTTCCCTTATATCTTCATCTTTATTATGTACCCCTTGAACCAGTTTGCCCAAAGTCAGACTTTTCTAAGTACGATGTAACATGTGGAGTCTTTATTGCTCAACCAAGTCGTTGGCATGGAACCAGTTGCCAACTTAATAAAAGAGGAGAGTCCAAGAGTTTCAAGATGTGAAAGGATGTAGCCTGTCAGTTTGATTTCCTGTTACTTTTCTTCCAGAAACATGATCAGGGGCAGGTTCTGTTGGAGATGGTCTTCAGGCACCTTGATTTGACTGAGCGTGACTATTTTGGTTTACAGCTGGCTGACGATTGCACAGATAACCCAGTAAGTGTAAGCTGCTGTTTTTCATTGCCATTGCAATTTTTCTCTCTTCATAATAAGTCCTTTCTGATTTATAATGTTCACTGTTTGAGTTTTTTAAAATTTTTAATTTGAATGATTACAGGTAATTCTTTTGCCTTTGAACTTCAGTTTCTTGATATTTTAATCTGTTGGGTTATTAAGGTTTTTCTAATCATAAGTCAGTCTATAGATCGAGTGCCAGTTTCTTTCTCTACTTGTCTCAGACAACTGAGAAGCAAATCTTGGAGAGAAAATTGGGCATAAAGGTTAAAATGTTAACATTACAATATTGAAGTAAATACTTAATGTATCTTGAGTGTTACATAAATTAGCCTGCATTAAGATGAAATTAGTTTTTCATCTTAAAATTGTGAATTCTTTGTAAATTTATATGGTTATACAGTGAGGGTTTTTCACAAACGAATATGATATCCTTTTGCCTAGTACAGGAGAATGACTGTTTTGAAGGAAATGTTTTGTATAGTTGAGAAAAATTGGGAGGCTGAAGAAATGGTTCTCTGAATCAGTTCTTTAGAAATCAGTTTGTAAGGTCTTATATGGAAAATATGAGTAACGATTGGGAGGAAAGTAGGGCTTCTATCTCTTGCTCTCGTTTTTTCTCATGGTTACGTCCTAGGTCTCTGAAAGAATGGTTAGTGGAAAGTAAATGTGAAATGTTAAATATTACTTTTTCTTGGCATTACTTACTGATTTTGTATGAAAAACTGTGAAGATGAGGTGGATAAAATAAAGCAAGGTCCAGCTAGTCTCAGTGGAAATAAAGCCTTTTACACTGAACTGAAATAAAAACAAACTTTCCTCGTACTTCATCAGATGACTTGAGCTGCTCCAAGGCCTAGAGAAATAGTGTTATTTCTTAATAAATGAACGCGAAAATATTGATAGAAGTGAGTAGAAATGTCAGTAATGCTACCTTTCACAGAAAGATAAATTGTTAGCCAGGCAAATACGTGAAAGGTGTCTGCTACTATGTGCAATATTGAGATTTAAAAAAATAGGTAATTCTTAGATTATCTTGCTGACACTCATAGGTCAGACCGTTTAGATAGAAGCCTGTCCTTAGATGGTTTGGAGAAGTGACAGACAACAAAGAAGAAAGAGACCAGTTACTTATCACCATAGTCACTAAGAAAGTGTTCCAGAAGGACTAATAATTGAGACCACATATGTTACAAGAAGTAAAAATTCTGTCTCATAAATTTGTACACAAGAAGACATTTCTACTCTAAAACAATTACAGCAGGATAAATGTGGGGAAGCAGAGGTATCAGTATTTTGAGCTGCGTTGATCTCTTGGCTGTCTCCTACTTTTTCTTACTTTGTCTTACTTTTCCATCTTGAGCATCCCTTCTGAAATAAGGTATTATATTTCCAGGTCCCAGGGACCAATTGCTGATGATCCAGAATAATTCTTCCCCCCAGATTAGAATCATACAGTTTTAAAGACGCAAAAGAAGCCTTAGAGATTATTTTGTCTCACCACACTTATTTTTCATGAGAAATTATCCCAATCCAAGGAGATAAAGCCCAAGCTACTTTGCTGGTATTAATGAAACTAGACTTGGGTCTCCTAACTCCCCCTGCAGGTCTTTTCCGTACACAGCACTACAACTTCAGTATTTAAATATTCAGAAGAATCTGTGAAATGCCAAAAGGTGTCTAAGGAGGGGCCTTTAGAGCACAAATGTAATTATTGTCCCATTTCTGGTTGTCAGTGTGAAATATGTCAAGACTTTGAGGATAATTAATGGACTGAGGAAAAGAGATGCCATTTTAAAAAAGAGAAGGAGTCAGGGTGTAACGTTTATTAAATATCTATTGCGGACTTGTTAGTAAACCAAATTCTCACAATAATCTTATGAAACTATCGTTAAAATTCTCTTAAAGATGAAAAACTGAGGCTTACAAAACTCGTTTAATCACACAGATAATTAAGTAGCTGCAAAAGGATTTGAAGTCATATTTATCTGACTCCAAAGCCTTTATTTTCCCTTCCCAAGAGAGAATGATGCAGATGCACAGGACTTATAAAAATGAGCATATGGAGGAGAGGAGGTACTCATGCCATAAAATTACCAGCAGTGACCAAAAGGGACTTGGTAATATCCCCGAAGAATTAACCCCTGTCAATTCTTACTAGTTAAGAGTTTCTTCATCTTAAAGCTCATATATGTTATATATACATGTGTATATATATAGTGTGTAAATGTATGTGTTGCATATATATTTTATATGTATAGATACTGAATATTCGCCTTTGAGGATCAGAATCAGTATTGTCTTAGGCGTGTAGATGCTGAAATTAGTTTAATTGGATTTATAACTGATAAACTGAAAAAGCACCTGGCATTTGATTGTAGTCTTACATGTAACAAACACAGAATCATAGTTGACTATCCTTTGCTTTAGAATCTTCCTTGGCAATGAATTCCAGTGCAACAAACAAAATTACTTAAAAGAAAAGCTTTGACTTTTTGAAATTTCTTCTGCTTTCATTTAAAACCTATTTATCACAGCTTTCGCTCGTAGCATAATGTCTTGTATAATAGTTGTATTCAGTAAATGTGTATTGAGTGAGTGGGCAAAATAATGAGTAACATGGTTGTAATTCATTACCCATAATTTCTTTAATTTTATAAGCACTTCGAGGTGGCTGTACCTTAGTGGCTTTTATCAGCGTGATATTCATCAGAGCCTCGAGATTGTTACTCGTGTGCATCATGAGTAATATATTTACTTTCTTTTTTTTTTTGGCCCCCAGAGTGAATTACAGTGCCCTTCAGTGGGACAGAGAGTAGATTATGATTACTGTTGACTTGTTCTTTCTGCAGTTTCATCCTTCTGAGAGTTTTGTTGTGGTTATGATATTTACTGGTTTACTACTGTTTCCGTATCCCCTAACCTTGTGACTTTCAAACTTGAACTTACATCAGAATTACCTGAAGGCTTCTTACAGTACAGATTTCTGGGCCCTATGCCTAGAGTTTCTGATTCAGAAAGTTAGGGGTGGAGCTCCGGTAATTCACATTTCAGACAAATTCCCCTGTAATGCCAATGCTGTTGGTAGTTCAAGGCACCACATTTTGAAAACCACTGCTCTAACCCAGTAGACTGTTAATTAGGTAAGAAATGATTCATAGAGAATAGCTTGGTCTACTCTTTGAAGATTAATTTCATATAACTCAGTGTTCTTGAATTATTTCATCTGGTTTGAAGAAATATAGAAGTCACATAGAGAATGACTTATTTCAACAAACCATGTTTTAGTACCACATGATTGCTAAAATGCTTGCTTTTATTTCTCTCATGTTCTCATATGGTATTTCTCTCATGTTCCTTTCATCTGCTTCTACTGTAATACCTTAATTCAGGCTCTTACTACCTACCTTTTGTATAAACCTCTTCGGTAGCCTGCCAAATGATAGATCTTTGTTTTTGTTCTCTTTAAACCCGGTTCCATTTTGGGAGGGAATGACAGAGGGATCTGGGGTGCAGAGAAGTATTTCAGAGAGAATCAGTAGCATATGCAGGGTTCCAGAGTGAAGAGAGAGGACTGTTGTATTTGAGGAACTGAAAAAGAATTTTTTAATACCTATGGCTGGAATATAGAGCAGGAAGAGAAGATGGGTCACAGATGAGATACGAGTAGTGCAATAGATCATCAAGTGCTTTTGATCTGTGTTAAGATTGTACCAGCCTAAGGATTTATTTACACAAGCAACATGAAAATTGTATTTTAGACATATCACTCTGGGTACAGTATAGCCAGTGGCAAGTAAAGTGGCAAACTAGAGACAGGTGAGAGATTGTTGCACTAGTGAGTTACTGGATTGGCTCTGGTGGTGGGTAAGTGCTCAAGAGAGTCAGGAGAGAAAGTCAGCAGGGCTCATGAGGGAAAGAGTGAACTCAGAGAGTCTGGTATCTCAGATTCTGTCTTTGGCAACTTGGTACATAGAAGAACCATGCAAATGGTATTGTTGGTTTTCTTTTTCAGTTACCAATTTGTTTATTTCTAGCATATAGAAATACAGTTTATTTTTTTTATTGTGTAACCTTTCTAAACTCACTTATTAATTCTAGTCACTTTTTGTAAATTCTGTAGGATTTTCTACATAGAGAGTTTCTGATTCAGAAAGTTTGGGGTGGAGCTCCAGTAACATGGGGTGGAGCTCATGTAACATGTTTACATGACAGTCTTTCTACATAGATTGTCATGTAAACATGCTTTTTTCTGCGTAAATCATGTCATATGTGAATAGGGAGTTTTACTTCTTCCCTCCCAGTCTTTATTCTTTTTTACCATTATTTTTTATTCTTTATTACATGAAAGCTGAGGCTACCAGGACAATGACGAATAGAGGTGACTGACGGCAGCACACTGCCTTACCTGTTCCCTGTCGTAGGAGGAAGGTACTCAGCGTCTCACCATTAAGTGTGCTTCTGGCCTCTAGAATTTTTCTTTTAAATCAGTGTAATTGAGGCATAATTTACATAGAATAAAATTCAGCATCCATTCATAATGAAAACTCTTAAACTTGGAAAAGGACCATTCTCACTGTGATAAAGGACATCTGCTGAACACAGGTGCATCAGGGCATTGTAAAACCACAATGAGATGTCACTGAACGTCCATTAGAATAGTTAAAAAATTAGAGTCTCACAATACCACACTTTGGCAAGGATGTGGAGCAATTATTAAGGATTGCTGGTAGGACTTTAAAAGGATACAACCACTTTGGAAAGTAGAGTTTGGCAGTTTCTTGTAAAACTAAACATAGATTTAATATATACCTCCAAGGAACCCCTCTTTTGGATATTTATCCAAGAGAAATGAAAACATGTTACACGAAACCTTGTACACAAATGATCATAGTAGCTTTATTCATAATAGCTCATTCCTGAATTAACTTTAACATCTGTCAATAGTGAATGGATGAAAAATAATGGTTATATTTTTGCATGATATACTCTATTATTTCATTTATATTAAATTGTAGAGCAAGCAAAACTGGTATATAGTGACTGAAAGCAGATCAGTGATTGCCTGGGCTTGGGGGACTGGGTGCAGAGGGACACAGGGAACCTCTCAGGGTGATAGAAAGAGCTTGGCTATGGACAGGGTAGTGACGTCCTGTACGACTTGGACTGTGTTATTGAGAACGAGTGGATCTGGACCCACAGTCCATACCCTGCTTCCCTTTGGGCGAACGGTTATCTCTATTCATTTCTTTACGTTTGCAACTGCTTCTCTTTCCTGGGGCTTTGGGGTCTTCCTGTGCATGTAGAAGTTGAACTGTCAGCCAGAGTTGAGGTGGCTTTTATATCCGGATTTTAGAGTTAAGCCCTTCTGCTGCCTCCCTCTCTTTCAGGATTTCCTCCTCAATTTTCTGGGTACCCTGCCACTCCTGCCTGAACTCTGTCCACTGACACCTCAAGTTTTAGTGAGGCTGTCCCCTGCCTGGTGCAGGATTTGAGATTGCTCTCAGGCAAAAAACTGCAACTATAGAAATCTCACCCGTTGCAGTTTTTGTTTTTCAAGAATAGACTTAGGTCCAATTTCTTCTGCCTGCTTTTTGTTGCTTTCCAGTGAGTGCCATGAGCAGACAAGAAGTGTTAAGGATTTCTTAGAAGATTCAGTGCTTGCAAGGATTGGTGGAAAAATCAAATAGAGGAAACCGAAAAAGAATGTAGCAAAGAAATACAGTAGAGGCGGAGAGTTTTCAGGGTCAGGCAGCACAGTTTATCAAAACGATTTGAAACAGCTACGCTGCTTAGCCCTCTTCTCTTTCTCTGGTTCAACGAGGGCAGCAGGTGCAGTTCCCTGTGGAATAAATATGTTTGTGTGTTTGGGATGAAGGTGCAGAGAACTCATTTCTTCTCAGTGATAAAATGAATCTGCCTTGAGAGTCCAAATGAATCATTTGGAAAACTTTTTACAACTAGTAGGACTTAAAGCTGTAGAAACAAATAAATATCAATATCTTTCAATATATCAATTAGGGAACATAATCCAACAAAATAGCAAATTAAATAAGTTTTCTTTTAAAAACCCAAATCCATTGAATATCTATGAATAAACTTTTGACATTAGGGGTGTCAAAATCTATAGGAAGAAAACTATAAAACTTTACAGGAAGAGATAATAGAAGACACGAGTAAATGGAGAAATAACACGTTCAGGATGAGGGAGACTCACTGCTGTGAAGATTTCACTGGTAAAGTCAGTGCAGTTGCTAGTTAGAATCTGAACTGAATTTTGGGGTGGCATGAGTGAAGTTGACCCTGTGACCCTCAAGTTCATCTGGCTCCATCTTCATGGTTTAAGCCAAGAACCTACGTCCTATCTAATTGACGTCATTGAGGAAGTATTACATTTCCCAGTGCTTGTTAGTGTACTCCTAGCTGTGTCAGCCTCACACATCTACTTGTGTATGTAAATATGTCTGCATTTCTGGTCAGGAAGGCAGGCTTTGGGGCAATAACTGGTCCCAAATTTCGATTTTAGACAGACATTAAAATAAATGTAATTTATGTTTTTTTTTCTAGAAAGTATGGAGGAAAAAATCACCAGATTGATAGATGGGTGAGACTATGGATAAATGGGTGGATACATAGGGGGAACAGATGTGTTAAGTAGGGGTGAAAACCATCTGATTATTGGCACAGAAACAGATTCCCCCGTCCCACTGAGTCATTCAGCAGGGTTAGTCCTTCACCAGGTATTTTTAGTAGATGTTATATGCCATGTTCTGTGCTGGGTACTGACCCTTCAGCTATAAATCAGATTTTATTCCTTACCTTAAGGAGTTCAAAATCTAAGAAAGGAGATAGGCAATAAAAAAGTAAAACAAATATGTTGCAATTAAGAAAATGTTATGAAGGAATTTAACGTTCCTTACCCGAAGGAAAATAACTAAGTAGATAGGAGCTTTGTGACATACGATACTTTTGATAGATAAGGCAGTCCATGAAGGCCTTTCTGATGAGGTGGAATTTAAGCTGAGACTTAGATAACGAAAGACGTCAGCCATGGGAAAAGCCAGAGAGGAACATTCTGTGCATAAGGAAGCTTAGAATTGAAGGCCCCAAGATGGCATCTTGGGGAAACAGAAAGGAGGCCATTAAGCTGGAGCTCAGTAAACTGAGGTGGAGGAAGTGAGGAGAGAAGTAACACATGATATCACTTACATGTGGGTCTGCAAAAGGGTACAAAGGGACTTACCTACGAAACAAATACTCACAGATGCAGAAAACAAACATATGGCTACCGGGGGGAGGGAGAGTAGATTGGGAGACTGGGATCGACATGTACACACTCGTACGTATAACATAGATAACTAATAAGGACCTGCTGCACAGGGAACTCTACTCAGTGCTCTGTGGTGGCCTACATGGGAAAAAAATCTAAGAAAGAGTGGATATATGTATATGTTAAAAAAAAATTGTGTTAGCCACAGATTTGGAACTGTCAAAACTGAACTGGACACCTATTTTGATTGGTATTTTAAGGCTTCCAAAACTTAT
Organism: Orcinus orca; assembly: GCF_937001465.1. NCBI lineage: Eukaryota > Metazoa > Chordata > Mammalia > Artiodactyla > Delphinidae > Orcinus > Orcinus orca. The sequence goes on along the minus strand of NC_064565.1, from coordinate 6,380,863 downwards.
CAGGAGTCTAAAATTGCCTCTTTGAAATATATATTTTTAAAATTAACTGAGGCAAATAAAACATTAAAGAAAGACCAATAGAATAAAAAAAGGAAGTAGGGAGAGACCATGTAAGCCACAGTAAGGCCTTTGGACCTTAACATTGAGAAATTATCAAGAGATGTTAAGCAAAGGAGTGAGCCTTTTAAAAGACTACTGTAGCAAAAAAAAAAAAAAAAAAAAAAAAAAGACTACTGTAGCTTCGGGGGGAGGGAGGATGATGGTAAGAGGCAGAGCCGTAGGTAAGAGGCTGTGGCCAGGGCTGTCCCAGAGACATGGATGGTGGCAGAGTAGATGGTGAAGAATTATTCAATTCTAGGGACGGTTTGAAGGTAGAATTAGTTGGATTGGATATGTTGGATGTTATGGATAATGGAAAGGAAGGATTCATGGATGACTTTCAGCCACTTGTTACTGAAATCTGTTTGTGTGCTCTGCATGGAATCAAGTATGGGTGGTAGGAGGACAGTTTATAAGTAACGATATATAAGCTTATATTTGTGTAGTGCTTTGAAAATACTGCCACGTCTATCACCTCATTTTGGATTCTTTAATTTTTTTAACTGAACGTTGGCAGTTGAAATGTTTTCTGAATTTAGTTATAGTTCGCCTGAAATAGAGCTTAACTGGCATTCAAAAGTGTCGAGACTACTTGAAATTTTCATATACAAAAAGCAGTCCTTCCCCAAACTAAACATTGTCTCTTAAAAAATTAGTATGGGGTGTTATGGGGGGGTATTTTGTTTTTTGTTTTCTTTTTTAAGGGAGTTAAAATTTTTCATAAGAGTAGATTTTCATGATGTGTAGTTAAATTTTGTCTGAATGAGAGCATAAAGCCAAGCATATTTTTATGAAAGATAAAGAGAATTTTAAAAACTTGATAGACTAATATATAATATAGTTAAATTAACAGAATCACTTCATATTGCAGTGATTATTAAGCATTTTTTACTTTTGGAATAGAGGTTATTGCACACTATATAACTTAATGAGAAATTGAAATCAAAATCTTAAAGCACAAGTACATCCAATACTTTCTAGCATAATTTTGTTATATTTGATATGAGTCTGTAATTTAGTGATTCTTTTCCCCCTACCTAGGCCTTTTCAAAAAATGCAATTTTTAGCATTAATCTTCAAATGGAACAGACTTGCAAGAATTGATGTATTAGTTCCTCCAGGAAAAAAAGAAATCAGTCTTATTTATTTATTTTTCAGAGGTGGCTGGATCCAAACAAACCAATAAGGAAGCAGCTAAAGAGTGAGCAAACATATTTATTTGATGTTATACAAGTATACTTTATAAAGATGAAGGACTAATATAATCTAATTAATTAGAACTGCTTTTATTAATTCTAGGAGGATCTCCTTACAGTTTGAACTTTAGAGTCAAATTTTTTGTAAGTGACCCCAACAAGTTACAAGAAGAATATACAAGGTGGGTTTTTATGGAGCATGTTTTTACTTGAAAATATTGTCAAAACCATTATGAAATTTTGAAATTAATTAGGTAAAAATAGATTACCATGACATCATTCTGAGCTTCCCTGCCAGCACACAGAGTGGGTTCTAGACGTTTCAAGCTAAGTCTCCTCCTCTGTTGGATGGCTGGGAGGGCTTCAGGAGATTGAAACCCCAGGGCCACCCCGTCCAGCCACAAGCAGCTTCCCGAGCCATATCAATATTAACTTCTCTACTTGTGAAGAATGGTTCAGAAGCACTGCTGTAACTAACTGAAGTAATTAGATGATGCTGCAGTTGTATTCAAGGCATTCTGCATAGTGAGAATTGTCTGCTGTTTTTTTTCTTGTAAAAATATATTCTATATATACGTTATTTCCATGGAGGGGGACATAGGCTTTATAAACTGTACGCCGTTAAGTGTAGGAGTGCTGCACTTTACAGAGCACAGCAGGCATCTTTGTAAAGGGAGTTGGCAGAGCGCTGTAGCACGTTCAGGCCTGTAAATGCCCCCTCTACTGGCCGTTGTAGGTCTAGTATTAATTTACAGCTGATTTTGTTGTCCCTTCTACTTGACAAAGTACACACAAGAATGACCCAGATGAGCGTTTTGGTAGTGTGTAAATGTTAGGTGAACTGTTTAAGGTGGAAATAGTGGGGAGTGATCACAGTGTGGTAACTGTCATTGTTTAAAAAAACCTGAGTGATAACCTTGTGTATTGCTTGAAAGACAGAATTAGTAATTAGTTTTTTTAAAAAAAGACAGAATTAAAAATTAGCATATTATACCTTCCTTAAGATATAAGAATATAGGTAACACTATATTCAGAATTACTCTGAAAGATGGGCGCCAAATTAAAAACCCACACCTAAAGCCACCTGTAGGTAGGCTCCTAGATGGTAATGTATTGGTTACCCTTTAGAATACTGTGGTGAAGTGGAGAAACAAAGAACTTTTGAGAGTCCTTTTCTGTGTGTTTGTTGGGGGTCAGGCTGTCACCTTTCTTCTAACAGGAGAACTCAGGAATATAGATCTGGGATTAGGCAGTCCTAACATTTGACCCTAATAACGTCCAACCTAATTTATCTTGAAAAGCCAAGTTGTATCATGTAAATATTTAGTTTAATATTGTAACCTCTTAGTCAGGTTTTGTTGTTGTTGTTAAATAATTAAAATAACAAGATCTTTTATCTTAAATAATTCTCAGTGGAGTCAAACTTTCCCTAATTTTGGAGGAACTTCAAGGAAACTACTCTCAATTACTGAAAATTGTGAATTATAAAGGATTTTAAAATGCATTTTTTTTTTTTTTTTTTTTCCCCCGGTACGCGGGCCTCTCACTGTTGTGGCCTCTCCCATTGCGGAGCACAGGCTCCGGACACGCAGGCTCAGCGGCCATGCGTCACGGGCCCAGCCGCTCCACGGCATGTGGGATCCTCCCGGACCGGGGTACGAACCCGTGTCCCCTGCATCGGCAGGTGGACTCTCAACCACTGCGCCACCAGGAAAGCCCAAAATGCATTTTTTACTAGTACTTGTAACTTGAAATCAAGTAACAAAGTATTCCATAATATATATTTATGTAATTAGATTTTTAAATTATAAGAAATATTTGTAAATAAAAGACCAATAATTTTTAATTGGATTTCTAATGTATTTAATGCTTATGAAAAGTTTGTTCACATAAGCAATTAAAATATTATCAATTGTAGCCATATTCATAATTTATTTCACTCAGAAAACTGTCTTTAAATTTCTTAATGAGCTTGAATCTGTTGGTTCTTTTATGGCCTGTGTTGAAAACATAACCAAGGAATAAATGTGTCTCACTGATAATTAAAGTCAAACTACCTTCATGAAGTAGAATAAAGTAAAATCACGTTTGGTAGAAATTGAGCAATTGTGCTGTCCATCAGTCTAGAATATTATCTTTGTTCTGCCTAGAAATAATGCATTCTTTCAAAAATCCTTTATAATGGAATGTCCTGGAACCTTGTAACTGGCGTTGCTTGGTAAAATGGAGTGAAGGGCCGATCTTATTTTTATCACCATTGTGCACATCAAGGATTCTCTACCCTGATTACAAGTTAGAATCACTTACAGGGGAGCTTTAAAACATGCTGATGCTTTGGCAACACCCCTGGAAACTGATTTAATAGGTCTCAGATGGGACCTGGGCATAGGCTTCCAGGTGATTCCACGGTTAAAAAAATACTCCTTTAAAACTTTAGTGCTTGGGTAGCCTTCTTGTTATGGTCATGATTAATAGTAGGATACCCTTAGCCACAGTTAGCGGCTAAATTTTAAGGACTAGTTTAAACCCCACAAAACAAGAAATTACTGCTACACCTCCTTGCCTTGAGATTCTATTTTGGATTAGTGGTAAAAAAAGAAAGTAGTCACAGACCTTTCGTCAGGTTAAATGTCATTTGTATTAACAGGTGCTGGCGTAATTAGAATTGGCATTTTCTTAGGAGTCATCAGAATACAAATGACATTTCTTTCATATCTTTTTAGTGCTTAGGTGTACTCCGTACGTAATAGGTGTTTAGTGCATGGTATGTTATTGTATTTTTTTTTACAGCTTAAACATATTTCTGCGTTTAGCTCAATCATTATTAATCTACCTTAAAGGTCTTAATTGTCTTTAAAAATTGGGCTTTTATCACCATATATAGGGCCCCTGGGATACATATACCAGGCAAGTGATGTTACTTCCTTTTTACAAATAGAGAAACTAAGGCTCCACCCAATTTTAAGTAATTTGCCAAAGATCACAGGCTGGTTTAGCTTAGGACTTTTAATTCCAGTTTCTGCTCTATCAGTCCTTACTGCTTAGTGTGTAAATCAAATTCAGGAAACATAGGTGTTACTTGTGTAGGATTTACAGTATTATGTCAAGGATATACACATTTCAATCCTAACTGTAAAACTTTCCCACCTGGGACTTCCCTGGTGGTCCAGTGGGTAAGACTCCCAGCTCCCAATGCAGGGGACCTGGGTTCGATCCCTGGGCAGGGACTAGATCCCACATGCCACAGCTAAGAGTCCACATGCCCCAACTAAAGATTCTGCATGCCGCATTGAAGATCCCAGGTTTCACAACAGAGACTCGGCGCAGCCTAAATAAATAAATATTTTTTAAAAAAAAGGACTTTCCCACCAGAAACCTTTAACTTTTAATTATGAAGCCAAGTAGGCCAGATAGAAATATGTTGTCTTGGATTGAGTACATAGATAATAGTGTAATACTATGTATTAAGCCTAACAGCGTTTATATACTTCATTCATTAATATATGAAGCCAGGGTATTTGTATCAGCTTTTTTTATCTGATTCTCTGAAAACCTTAATTACATTCTTTGGTAATTTGAATATTGTCATGGAACTCTTTAATGACTTTAATCAGCTAAACAACTAAAATTTTAAATAATTTTTGGCTCTTGGAGTATGTGAACTTTTTTTAGTTGGGTGAAATGAAGGTCTTAAGATTCTCTGTTTAAACATTAAAAGACACAAAATTTTATCTTCTGCCAACATGATACAGCACAGGGGACTTTACCCCAGGCATTGATAAATCTATGAAGGGATGACTACCCACTAGCAAGGACAGAAGGGGAGTGCCATCTTGTAAGCAACTTCAGCAGTCTTGTTACAGGATACTTACATTTTTGTTGGTTTTAAAGGAAATTGGGTACTTGGCAATTTTAATAGTAGAGCAATAGTAGGGAAAGGAACTTACCTTTTTTTTCTTTTTTTTTTTTGATCAAAGAGAGCTTTCTTAACCCAAATGAAGATGGAAAGTGCTTTTCTACCATTAGCAGCTTCCTGCTGCCTGATGATACGGTGATCAACACATAGGCCTGTCCTTGCAGCTGGCTTCCTGGCTCAGCTGAAAGAGTGATTTTCTTTAGTTGGTCCCTAGTGTTGCTACTGTCAGCTCTTCTATGTCTCTGACTTAAGTTTTCTGTGCTTCCCAGTTCTACTTTCTGCATACACCAATCTTTAGAGTATTTGTTTTTTTGTTTTTTTAGGGGGGAGGGCTCTGCATTGGGTCTTCATTGCTGCGTGCGGGCTTTCTCTAGTTGCGGTGAGCAAGGGCTACTCTTCGTTGTGGTGTGCAGGCTTCTCGTTATGGTGGCTTCTCTTGTTGCGGAGCATGGGCTCTAGGCACGTGGGCTTCAGTAGTTGTGGCACGCAGGCTCAGTAGTTGTGGCACACAGGCTTAGTTGCTCCGCGGCATGTGGTATCTTCCTGGACCAGGGTTCGAACCCGTGTCCCCTGCATTGGCAGGCGGATTCTTAACCATTGCACCACCAGGGAAATCCCACTTTAGAGTATTTCTCCCTAATCTCCCTCAGCCATGTAATTCTTAAATTCGTGAAAGTTTTATAATAGAAGCTAGGGAAACAAAATATAAGTATCAAATTTCATTTATCAAAGAATTCTAAATGTTTGGATTCATGTATTTATGAAAGTTTATTTTAAAATATCTTTACGTGGGCTAGTATGCATATTATAAAAGCAAATACTTAAATATTTCAGTTTTATTTGTTAATGTAAATATACAGTTTTTAAAACTCTAAATGTTATAATTCCAGTAAACGCTATCTTTTTTTTTTTTTAAGGTACCAGTATTTCTTGCAAATCAAACAAGACATACTTACTGGAAGGTGAGCTGTTTTAAGTTTTTAGTAATGGGCTTTAAAAATACTTCCAATTCTGTATTAAGTAGTTCATGATCATTGCAGACAGATTATCTACTGAAAGATGGCTACATGTAGCATGAATTCCTTTCATCAGATAAGTTCATTACTTAATAGTTAAAATGTAAGTCACACAGAAACTTCAAGTGTGAATAGTATAATATAAATTATATTGCTTTTAAAATTATTGTGTTTAACCTTGAGTTATTTTCTGTTTCATTAGATTGCCCTGTCCTTATAACACTGCTGCTCTTTTGGCTTCATTTGCTGTTCAGTGTAAGTATCAGTCCACCTTTGGGCCAAATAGCATGTGATTGCATGGTCTCTGTTGGTAGTACGGCCTTTAATGTATGAGTTATTTAAACATATGTTACTATGCAGAAAAAAGTGACTACACAGAAAGTGTAATGAAACATCCAATTAGTTAGCACTTACTTTGATTCCTGAAAATAATTTTTCTGAAGTTGTTTAAGACCTAGGAGAACGTTAAATGCATTGTTATAATTTGCTTAAATGGTAACAGTAGAAACAAATATTTTACTTCCAGAAATATAAAGGAATTCTTGACATTGCTGATTTGGCTATAAAACTTGAAAAATGTGTTTATTGAAGTGTGAATATTTTCTTTCCATTTATTAGCTGAACTTGGAGACTACAATCAATCAGAAAACTTGCCAGGCTACCTCTCAGATTATTCTTTCATTCCTAATCAACCTCAAGATTTTGAAAAAGAAATTGCAAAACTACATCAGCAACATACGTAAGGATTTACTTACTTTTCTCCTTACTTGATAAACTTCTTAATGGCATCTTTTCTAGAGAAATGTTTTAAATTATTTCTAATGTGATTACTTAATATAGAATAGTTACTATTATATAAAATAGTATGATTACTGTAAAGAAATGTAGGTAATCTATACTAAAAAAAATCATAGACTATATGAGGCTTGTTTTCATGTCTGTTAAGAAACACAAAGCTGTATGTAAACAGACATGTATTGGCTATTATACAAAGTCGCCAGTTCTTTAAGAAGGAATTTTAGAATATTAATAATATGTTCACAATATACAGTTCAATCTACTTAGCAATTCTTTCTTAGTTTTTAGCTGTGTGAAAGGAATCTATTCTGTTTGGTAATGAGCCAAGAGAAGAAAAGGAACTTTATGTAGTACTAAATTAATAAAAAAAAAAATTCTTTTAAAATAGTAGCATTTTTTCATTTATAACAGTATTCAACTTTGATATTTTATGAGTCTGATTTTCTGTGACATGAGTTTTCAAGAAGAGGTTTATCGCTTGGAATAGAAAATCATATTGTTTCTTGGTTCAGAGTTCAGTTTTGCTTTACCATACAATTCAAAATACTCATGGAGGAACTAAGGCAGTGTTACATATTGGCTGAGAATCTGAGCTAGACTCTAAGAATCTGAGCCAGACTCATTTGGCCTCGTTTGAAATTCTGATGAGGCTACTTTACTTACAATCTTGTAACCTCAGCCGAATCACTCTATGTCTGTTTCTGTTTCCTTACATGTAAATTGGGGATGATAAAACTATCTACCTCTGGTGTTATTATAAGGATTAAGTGAGTTTATATATACAGAGTACTCAGAACAGTGCTTGGCACATAGTAAGCACTGAAGAAATATTAGCTCTTATTAATAAGGAGACTCACTTTCATTCGGTAATGGCCCATGTGTCTACAACATGTTGGCAAACTATGGCCTGTTGCCTCCTTTTGCGTGGTCTACGAGCTAATAAAAATGGTTTGAAATAGTTGAAGAAAATCAAAAGAAGACGAACATTTTGTGGCACATGAAATTTTGAGAAATTCTACTTTCAGTGTCCTTACGTGAACAGTCATTGGAACACAGATTCCCTCATTGGCCTACACATTGTCTGTGGCTGTGTTCACATAACAGCAGAGCTGAATTGTTGCAGCAGAGGCCATATGGCCTGAAAGCCTGAAGTGCTTACCAGCCAGCTATTTCCAGTAAAGGTTTGTGGACCCTAATCTAAAACAAGATTAATGAGTGAGAATTTTATCAGACCGGCTTCATGTGGTATGGGGGCTGTTGTGGTCTAAAAGCAAATGCCATTTATTATGAAAGTTCTACACATTGCATATCTGAACCAAGGGTTTGAAGATAAACCAGATTTTTAAAAAAAATTTACCAATAATGACAAGTCTGTTTCTGTCAGGAAAAAGTTTGTACATTTCACAAGGTATTTATTATATATTTCTATTTGCTTTAAAGAAATGGTTCTGCAAATTTTTAAAGAAAGAAAAAATAGAATCATCCAGTTTATAATGCAGGAGGGTGGGGAAGAAAGTAGAGTATTTATTTAACTTAATTGAATTTTATAGAAAACTGAAGTATATCTCTTTTATGAGGAATCCCATTTTTATGATCATACATTGGCAGGCTGCTTGCTCCCTGATATCATTCATGAATGAAGGGTGATATCTTTGCATTTTTAATTTGTTGCTTTTGCTCTGCTATAGCCTGATAATATCAGATAACCAAGGTTGTTAGAACTATATATAATATAGCCTTTTTAAAGGCTTTGCATTTACAGTAGTAGTCCTCAAACTTGTGTTCATAAGAATCACCTGGAATATTTCTTAAATATAAACAATTTGGACCCATTTGTTCTATATCAGTTTCTAAAGAACAGTACATCTGAAACTACCTGTGATGAAAGACCGGTTTTCCCCTCAGTCTCTCATGGAATGATGCTTCTGAAAAATATAATAAAAATGAATTACTAGAAAAATAAAATAGAGAAATAAACAAAGGCATAAAAAATTAACAAGTACTTTTTTGTTGTTACATGCAACAGACATAAAATTACTCTGCCAAAGTGCTACAAAAGGCTGTGACACTCTCAATTTCTGTTCTTGTTATGAGTCAACACCTGTCTGTGCACCACACCCTGAGAAGCCCTGCTCCAGAGTTCGCCCCAGAGACTGCATGTGTCAGAAGCACCCTGTGTGATTACAATGCACATATGGAGTGTAGACCAAATTTTGAAAAATATTTGTTTTAAGTCTGAGAGTGGCTTTGCAAGTCTGAGAGTGGCTTTTTTTTAAGTTAAGTCTGAGAGTAGCTTAGAACTTTAAAAAGCTGGTGCATTCTTGTGTTTCTGGAAAATAAGAAAATATTCTACAAAATAATAATTTGTGTTACTGAAAATGTACCTTCCAGAAAAGTTAGATGTTACTGCACAGAACTAAGAGGAGCGCCCTTGCACATGGCGTTTTGTAAAATAGTCAATCAGAATGCTGGAAAGTTTCAGACAAATCGCCTTTTTGTAATTTGGTCATATCTGTGATTGTTATAATTTTTAACCTAATGATGTTTTTACAGAGGCTTATCTCCTGCAGAAGCAGAATTTAATTACCTGAACACAGCACGTACCTTAGAACTCTATGGAGTTGAATTCCACTATGCAAGGGTAAGTGAAGAAAATGCATTTTGATATTGTTGAGTTAGGCACCATTATTCAGCAAAAAAAAATCTTTAATGCCCTGATAGGATTAGGCAACAAATGGAACAGTGAGTGCTGCCAGCATAGTCGCACTGAAAATTTCCTCTGAATATAAGTATTTTCACAGTTACAATCACTTAAGATTCAATACCTGACAAGAAGAGTGGTTGAAGTGGATTTTTCATGTTATTTTTCTACAAGGTAGTGTTTTATGTTATAAGGATAATTTTTGCTGACCATAAGAGACAGTACCTTTAGAATTTTTATTTTGCAAAATAAAAACTGTTACAGTGGGCTTCCCTGGTGGTGCAGTGGTTAAGAATCTGCCTGCCAATTCAGGGGACACGGGTTTGAGCCCTGGTCCAGGAAGATCCCACATGCCCTGGAGCAACTAAGCCCGTGCGCCACAACTACTGAGCCTGCGCTGTAGAGCCCGCGAGCTACAACTACTGAAGCCTGTGCGCCGAGAGCCCGTGCTCCTAACAAGAGAAGCCACCGCAATGAGAAGCCTGCACACCGCAACGAAGAGTAGCCCCTGCTTGCCGCAACTAGAGAAAGCCTGCGCACAGCAAAGACCCAATGCAGCCAAAAATAAATAAATTTAAAAAACAAATTAAAAAAACTGTTACAGGAAAAGTAATTTGAATTTTTAACTTTTATGAAATCATTATCATAAAAGATGCTTTCACCTCACTGAGGCCTGTATTACTACACTCCTTTCATCATTTAGTAACATCATTATAAATTTTTATTTATAAAGCACAAAATCAGTTGTATTTACATATTTTGGTTGCCCCTCTACCATTCCTTTGTTAGGATGGAATTCTATAATCACTGGCTTTTCCTGTACAACACCCTAACTTTTTTTTTCTTTTTTTTTTTGGAGGAGATAAAGCTTTTATTTAGTTTATTTTTTTGATTTAATTAATTTATTTTTTATACAGTGGGTTCTTATTAGTTGTCTGTTTGATACATATTAGTGTATATATGTCAATCCCAGTCTCCTAGTTCATCCCATCACCATCCTCCCTGACTTCTTTTTCATTGTGTCAATTTGCTGCTTCCAAAAGACTGTTATCCTCCTGCCATAAGTGTATTTGTGAGTGACTATCCTTCATTTGTGCGTCTCTTCACCTAGATTCCTTCTCATGATTGTTTCATCAAGAGATTATATTCCTTTAGAAGTACCTGAAGTACAGCTATTCTCTATACCTAATGAAAAGTGGAATTATAGGTAATCATCAGTTTAATTGGTGATAGGTTTTATATTTTCTTGGGACAAACTACTAAGCCTAATATGGATCCCAGCCTGAAAGGGAGTTAAGTTTTCCTTAGATAGTTATTTTTAATTTATTTTAACATATAGACATATGCAGACCCATTCCTTTTAAAAAACCAAATGACTTGCTTTCCTCACATGACTGGATCTGGTAATTCTGAGCATTTGTGACTTGGAAGTCTGTCTGGTTCCATTTAAAATGTTTAAGTCTCCCTTGAACTTCTTGTGTTCTTTAGAATGGGCCCTTCACCCTCCCTCCCTCTTTGCGGGCTATTACTTTTGAACGTGATTCTCCAAAGGTAAAGTAGTGGTCACTAGATTTTGTTTTTATTATACTACAGTCTAAAACAAATGGAACTTTAAATATGTACACTAGACTATGGTTAACAGTAAAAAAGACCATTAAAATCAGTCATTTTAGTGCTAAACAGTTTTCTGAAGGTGGTTTAGACTGCTGTTTATCATTGACTGCTGTCAATATAATACAAAGAATCTTAGACTTTTTTTTAACTTAAGTGACATGGCTGGATCTCATACATAATTAACCATATCATTATTTATTGATTTGTTTAAGTTATGTTTTTTTATTGTTTAAATTAGTAGATTGTAAAACTCTTTCTCAGAAAGCCATAAATGTAGAGTGCCAAATTAAAGGAATTTAAATATTTTGTACAGACCAAAAAAAAAAAAAGAAAAAAAACCCCACAAAATAACCCAGCTAGGAAAAGGTGTTTCTGCTGTATATGGATGTGGAGAACTTCAGAAAATGTGCAAATGTTCAGTGAACATGAAGGGAAGTTTTGTAGCCTCAGGAACAAAAAGGACAAAAGGTAGAGGGGAGAGGACATGTAAAGAAAATACTTAAGTTTTAATTGAATATCACAAGCAAAAGTATGTTTGAAATAATATTTTATTTTGAAAAGCAAGGTAAGATCTTTTCTCTCTGCCTCCAGAATGTAGGCTGAAAAAATTAGAGTAGAACTAAGTTATTTATAGCAATCTGCAAGATGCAAATAAGTCTTAGAACCGTCATAGCAGTGCATCTGTTATGTGCCTTGCACAGTGTTGGCACTAAGGATGACTTAGTGAACAAAACATCAATTATCCCTGCCCTCATGGAGCTCACAAGATAGTGAGGGGAAAGAATTAGAGCATGTATGAACAGTTAAGTATTTGAGAATATGAAGGGGCAAGTACAGAATGCCACGGGACCCTGTGGCAGGAACTTCTAATGCAGCCTGGCAGCAGAGGGTAGGGAAGCCTTCTTAGTAGTAATTTACTGAAGCCAGAAAAGTTAATAAGAACTAGCCAAGGGAGTAGTTTTCACCATAGAGCCATCAGGATGAAGGAAGACCGGGAATCAAGAGAGAGCATGGCCTATTTGACAAAACAAAACATTTAGTATGCCTGCAAGATTATATGAATAAGGGAAAAGGAAACTATAGAAAAGAAAAGAATGAAGGACAGCTTCAGGATAAAAAGGAAAGAAGAAAAGATTTGAGGGGGCTTCCCTGGTGGCACAGTGGTTGAGAATCCGCCTGCCAATGCAGGGAACACGGGTTCGAGCCCTGGCCCGGGAAGATCCCACATGCCGCAGAGCAGCTAGGCTCATGTGCCACAGCTACTGAGCCTGTGCTTTGGAGCCCGTGAGCCACAACTACTGAGCCCGCGTGCCGCAACTACTGAAGCCCGCGCGCCTAGAGCCCGTGCTCCACAATGAGGGAAGCCACTGCAATGAGAAGCCCGCACACCGCCACGAGGAGTGGCCCCCGCTCACGGCAACTGGAGGGAGCCTGCGTGCAGCAACGAAGACCCAACACAGCCAAAAAAAAAAAAAAAAAAAAAAGATTTGAGGGCAGGGAATGTGGGAATATTTGTTTCTTAAAATAACATCGTAAATTGATTTTTTTCTTGGTGTTCAGTTGTATGAGTTTTTAACACATGTGTAGTGTTCACGTAACCACAAACAGAAACAGAGCAGTTCCATCACCGCCACCCCCCACCCCACCCCAAAAAAATACACTGGCTCGTGCTGCCCAGCCTCCTACTGGTCAGTCCACCCTCATACTTACCCCCGGTTCCTGGCAACCCTGGTCTGTTGCCTGACTCCATAGTTTGTCTTTTCCAAAATGTCTTATAAATGGAATCCTGCAGTATGTAATCTTTTGAGACTGGCTTCTTTTACTTACAGTAATGCATTTGGGATTTATCCTAGATACTGTGTAGTTCAGTAGTTCATGCCTTTTATTGCTGAATTGTATTCAGTTATATGGATGTACCATGGTTTGTTTCTCCATTCACCCACGGAAGGACATCTGGGTCGTTTCCAGTATTTTTTGTTTTGTTTTGTTATTAATAGGCCTACTGCAAACATTCATTTATAGGTTTTTGTGTGAATTTAAGTTCTCATTTCTGTAGGGTAATAATCCCAAAGTGGGATTTCTGGGTCATATAACAAGTGTATACTTAGCTTTATATGAAATTATGGAATTGTTTTCTAGACTGACTGAACCACTTTGCATCCCCACCAGCATCTTTGCAAGTTCCAATTGTTTTAGATCCTTTTAGCATGTGGCACTGTTTTGTTTCTTTTTAAGCTTTTCTGATAGGTGTGTTTTATCTCATCATGGTTTTACTTTGCATTTCCCTAATGACTAATGATGTTGGGTATCATATCTTTTCTTTGATGAATGTCTGTTCAGGTGTTTTTCCCATTATTTAATTTGTTCTTTTCTTTTTTTACTCTTGTGTTTTGAGAACTCTTTATATATGCTAGATACACTTTTTTTGTTGGATATGTGATTTGCAGATATTTTCCCCACTCTTTCTTTTGCCCTTTTGTTCTCTTAACAATGTCTGTCACAGAGCAAAAGAAAGTGATAGATTCTCATACCCCTTATTCAATCACTGATGGAACAGACATTTTAAAAATCAGCATAATATAGATTTTAGCAACATAGCAAACTATAGAATACTGTATCCGACAAGTTTGGAGTACATATTATTTTTAAATATGCAGAATATAATTTCTGTTCATGGTACATTTAAGCTAAAAACAATAACAAAACGATGACTTTAAAAATCCTCCGAGTATTTGGAAATTAAGAAATATACTTCTAAACAAGCCATGGGTACAAATACTATCATTATTTCTACCCAACAGCCTCTGTGCACTGCTCTCAGACTCACCTAGAAAGAATAATAATTAGTTACCCCTAAGTTTGTGGTTAGGATCAATTGATAAAATAACAGGTATCCAATTAATCTTGAAAATATAAAATAATTTGAGCATATTAAATTAATACCAAGGAACATTGTGGGAGCTAAATTTAAATATTTATAAAGAATTTCTGACCTCTAAAAATGGAAGAAGCACTATCTCAGGAGTAATTGTTGGCCTAAGTAACTTGTTAAATGAATGGCTTGAGGGCTCACTAAATTCCTATCATCTTTACTAGAAAATCAGTCAATATTTATTACACTGTGAGAGTGGAATAAAATAGCATAATAGAGCTATACGATATCTATACCGTAGATCTTCAAGTTTAATCTCTGTTTTATAAAGAAGTTAGCATGATATAAACTCTTTGTTTTCCTAAGAAACTGATTCCTGGTTATCTAGATGTAAATGTAATCACAGAAGGCTTGGCCTTAGGTTTTTGTTAGGTATAGGATGCTCTAAATTGACCCTAAAACAGTTCTACCCAAGTTTTGGGCTTAATTGTGAGTATCTTATTTCCATAGGTGTTTGTAATAATGATGAAGATAATTCTACTGAAAAATAACTTTTGCCCTTCAAAGTTTCAAGAAAAGGAAAGCTTAATGATGCTATTTTGATTATTCATTTATTCATTCAGTGAACATTTATTGAGCACCTTCTATGTTGCAAGTCCTGTTTATAGACACCATGGATACAGCAGTGAGTAGATAAAATCCTACCCTCATGAAGCTTGCATTCCAGTGGGCAAGACAGACTATAAGCACATAATTGAGTATCTTAGAGTACATAGTATGTGATTCCATGGAAGTAAAGTTCAAGAATAGGCAAAATACCAGTCTATATCAGCAGAAGTCAGAACAGCAGTTCCCTCTGCAGAGGTGTTACTAGCTGGGAGGCTCCTGAGGGAGCCTTTTGGGATTTGGAAAAATGTATATGTTGGTTTGTGGTGGTTACATGTAAGTGTATATACTCAAGTTATGCAAGTTGTAAAATTTTGAGTTGTACACTTAAGGTTTGTGCATTTTACTGTATATTCTACTCAGTTTTCTTATGATTAATTAAAAGGTAATATATCAGATTGTGATAGATGCTGTGGAGAAAAATTAAGGTGAGAAAGGGGAGTGAGACAATCAAAAATGGGATATCAGAGAAGGCCTTCTGAGAAGGTGAACAGATGTTGAGGAGTTGTGCAGATATCCGTGGGGAGAATGTTCTAAGCAGAAGAAACAGCAGTAAAAGGCCATGAAATAGTGTGCTTTGCACCTTAAGGAACAGCAAAGTTCCATACCAAACAGTATGGCTGGTACAGTGAGCTGGAGTGGAGCGTATTGACAAGGTCCAGGTGGACCAGGACTTTATAAGAATTTTACAGACTTTGGCTTTTAATTATAAGCAAGGCCAGTTGAGGGTTTGAGGAGATAAAAGACATGGTATGATTTACATTTTTTTTAAACTGTTTTTGGCCGCGTTGTGTGTCTTGCGGGATCTTAGTTCCCTGACCAGGGATCGAACCTGGGCCCCTGCAGTGGAAGCGTGAAGTCCTAACCACTTGACTGCCAGGGAAGTTACCCAATCTACATGTATTTTGAATATGGAAGTGACAGCACTGACTGATGAATTGGCTCTAGGGTGTGAGAGAAAAAGGATTCAAGGAATGATTCTAACGTTTTGGCCTGAACAACTACAAGGATGGAGTAACTTCAGTAATTTGTAACAATCAGAGAGAAGCAGATTTGAGAGGGTGGGTCAGGAGCTAGTCTTGGGACATGCAATTTTAGAATACTTTTATCAATCGAAATGAAGGAAGGCAGGCAATTCAGTATATGGAACTGGAGTTCAGAGGCGAGGTCTGGACTAGAGCCATACATTTGGGAATTGTCAGCTTACAGATAATATTTAAAGCCGTGACACGGGAGCACTGAAGGAACATAGCTAGTAGCAATTGAAGATTAGAGGTCCTCAGAGCTGGAACACTTCAAATTTTAAAGGTTAGATGAGGAAGAAATAGCCATTTAGATAGAAAGAACGCCTTTCAAAAAGAATGCCTTTCTTTCTGTCAGACACTTGTGTGTCTTTGAAGCCAGGTGAATCAGGTGTGGTCAACTATGTCAGATGAGAATTGGATTAGAAATGAGGAAGTTATTGTAATATTACCAGTATTGACTTTGTAATAGCAATTTTGGAGCTATTGTGATGGCCAAAGGCTGATTGATTAGAGAATATTCAAGAAAGACTGTGAGAACAGTAATTTTGAGAGATTTTACTGTACAGGTTACAGATAATAATCACAGGAAACACCTTTGTAGCATTTACTATGTGCCTGACAACCTTCTTAGGGCTTATATATATTAATCTCATTTAATCCTTAAAACAGCCCTGTGAAGTAAGAGTATTATCATCCTTACTCTCCAGATGAGGAAAATGAGACACAGAGAAGTTAACTAATTTAATCATATGATATCTGTTTCTGTTTTAAGGTTCTTCAAAAACCTTGTTTTTAACCTGCATATATTTGAGGACTTTTGGACATATTTGTTCGAATAATCAAATAATTTAAAAATATAATCCCTTGAAACAGAGAAAAGAATCTCTTCTGTACAATAGAGCTATATATATGATTTCATCTGTGTCACCCTAAAATATTCAGATCACACAGTGATTTTCCATATTCTGCTATGTGCTTTTTACTCATCAGGACCTGTCTAGACATAGCTTTTTTTTTTCTTTGCCCTTTTTGATTCTTCTGTATCTTTATGAAAGTATCAGTAGGTCATTACTTGTATTCACTTTCATTGAATAATTTGAGAGCACATAACACTGTTAGACCTATATAGGGCACACAGAAATATTTTTTTAATTATTAATGAGTGTGTATTATGGCTAACTTTATACCTAACTACATGAAAAATATACAAACATAATAATTTTAAACTAATGATATATATAGGGGAAAATCATAAAGCTAAAAGGTAAAAGTGAAAACAATTTCAACATATATTACAGAAAGTTTTTTAGTATTCATATTTTATAAAGAGTTCCCAAAATAGAGTAATTTTTTAAAACATATAAGTAGAAATACAGGAAAAACAGATGAGCATGTTGAAGTATAACTTGGTATATAACCCCTTTGGAGTGCAAATACTGATATGAATATAATATTTGACCACTTCCATTTCTCAGACTCCACCCTTTTTATAGAGGTGTTTTAAATAATGTGTTCAAGGATTTTTATTACAGCATTGTTTGTAATATTAAAAATTTAGAAATCTCTAAATGAGTCAACAGAAATGGTTAAGAAATTGTGATAAATCCATATTTTGGAATAATATGCAGCAGTTAAAACTGATGAGTTAGAGGTATATATATTGATATGAAAAGATATCTACAAAATGCTAAGTGCAAAAGAAAAATTACGCAATAATATTTCCCAGTTTTTGTTGATTAAAGAAATTGTGTGGTTATAAATACTACATATTTATATTTTGTATATATAAACAAAGATCTAGAAAAATATACAGTGGTCCCCCCTTATCTATGGTTTCTGTTTCTGCAGTTTGTTACCTGAGCTCAACTGTGGTCTGAAGATACTAAATGGAAAATTTTAGTGGCTTTGTGTTATTATTGTATTCTTACCATGTGACTGCAGAGAGACTAGAATGGTTAAGTGGTCCCAGCGACTTAGTGGAGAGTAGAACTGTGGTCTCCACCAGAAAGGAGGGGAGGGCACACTGCAGGGCAGAGTGAATGGACAGTTGAGGCATGGGTAGAGAATATTAGAATATCTGTTCACAGTCCTCCGAAATCTCATCCTGTTTACATTGCTGCTTTTTAACATGTTGTAAAATAAAGCACATACGCCTGTGTGTATATCTTAGTGAACATCTTTGTAAATACTACGCAGGTCAGCAGTAGGCTTTAGCCAGCCATTCCAGAAATGCTTTTTATATACTGTACCAATCATAGCCCCTTCCTACATTGTTCTTCTGTGGTTTTATCACACAGTGTGCCTTCCTGGATACTAAAATTTGGTCTTGCTTTTTGTTTGTTTGTTTTAATTGAATAACTTTAAATGTCTTTTAATCCCTTCTTCCCTTACCGTTCCTTAGAATTTTCTTGTTAAAGAACTGCACCATTTCACCTGTAGTTTCACATAGTCTGGACTTTGCTGATTACATATTCATGGTACAATTCAGTACATTCTACTGGGCTAATGAAGTTTTCACAGAGAAGGTGGACTTGATCTAGACTTTGGTTAGGTTTGATTTGATTCATCAGAGAGACGTGAAGAGTTGAGAACAGCATTAATTAAAACATGTAATTATGGGTACACAAAACACGTGGAATGGCCTAATGGGAAGCAGGTTTTTACTAATTATAAAGGGGGAAATGAAATGGGACGGGGTGGTCATTTCAGTGCCAAGCTAAACAGCGGAGATATTTTCCTACAGATAATAGAGATCCATTCATTTCACAAATGGGTAGGCCTTTCTACATCTAAAAACCTGAAAGGGCGCAAAACAAAGGCCCTGCACTTTGCTACTTAGGTTCTAGTGAAGAAGAGAAAAAATAAACAGATTAAACAAGTCAGTGTATAGCGTTATATTAGATAGTAATAAGTGATAAGAAAAGCATAAAATAAGGTGGTCAGCGTTCGTTTTTCTATACACTGGAATTAATAGCATTTGTATCCATAAAGGACGTAATACTTATTTTCTTGGTTCTCTTGCCCAACTCTGGCAGTACCTTGGGAACTGATACCTCAGTCTAGATAACTATGATTTGAGAATTTGATAGCTATATAGATAGCTATAATTTGAGAATTTGAATTCCTAGATATCCCTGCAGTGTTTTTTAACGTTTTTCTACCAACATAGCAGCCTGACTGCTTTACGTATTTATTGAGTTTTTCATATCTCTTTAATGGCATTCGTTCCTCTCAAGTGCTTGGTGGCCCTTGGTTGTATACTCCTTTCGTATTTGTGATTGCTACTTCACTTGGTCACGCGTGATGTTTGTCCTCACTGTGGCCTGTTTTAGGTGCTGGAGGAGGGAAGGAAGGAACTGCCGGGTAGAATGTGCCTATAGTTTGCTTTTTCAGTTTGGGGTTCTCCATGCCTTTTGGGGATCATTCTATTCCTGTCCCCAGTATCCACACTTGCTCCACACTTGTAGACAGGCTGCACACACTTCTGTGTCCTGTAGCTCAGTCTAGATTGTAGGGTTGATAGGAGCTAATTATCTTCCTGCTCCTACCTGATCATCCTGACGGGAATTTGAGGCTTCCCCTTGGGCTGCGGTTTTCTGGAATTATTTTCTCTTCATAAATCTGATCTTATCCACTTTGTCTTCACAGACTCCTCAAAATGTCTGGCCCACTGATTACATACCTTTCAGTGTTATGGATTGTTTTCAAGTGTTAGGGATTTTTTCTGTTTTCATATATCTTCTCTGATGTTTTATGAGATTGGGAGCAGAAGGAATAAGCAGAGCGTATATTAAGTCGCCGTCTGTGAGGCTGGACCTGCCATCTTGCTTCACACTTCTGATTGACGTCCTTTAAACAGTGATTTAAGACTCTGATAATAGTGTGCAGTGGTGCTGGTTATTGCAAAAGAAAAGGAGCAGCCAGACAAATTAACGTACACGGCTGTGTTTGGCCACTTACTACACGTTAGCTTACCTAACAGGCTAATTTAGTAATATTTCATTTAATTAGAAATTGTTGAAACTACACTTTAAAGGTTTTTTCCTAGGGAGACAATTACAAAATCTTGATTATATTTTCATTAATTAGTTCTATCTTCTGATCACATAAATGCTAGGGATAAAAGCATTATTGCTATATTAGTTTGCCTGGAGTATATTTCAAGTCAAGAAGCAGAGCTATTTCAAGACTGATTAGCAGCTGAGAAAAGTTTTAATTCCACTCATTCTCTTAATAGTGCAGGTCAGCTGTTCACGTTGGATCAGTCAGCATGAGAACTCACCCATCAAAGCACAATTCAAATTTCCTTCTCAGGAGCCTTCCAAACTCTCCAGCAATTGTCCCCACTCTATACTCCCATAATGTTTTTGCTGTATTATGTCTGTTACAGAACTTCTCATTATATTGGAAATATTATTTTATTACAGGTTGCCCTTCACCAAACTCTGAACTCCAGGTTTTCTTCACTTTTGCAATCCTACCACCATATTTACACAGTAATTGGACCTTAATAGTTTTAGAAATGGAAAGATGGGTACTAACTTGTCATTCTATAAGATGAGAAGGTCTTTGATTTTCTATATCAAAGAGTCAGTCCCATTTATAAACTGTGGGAAATCCTGAAATCATTTTTGCTTTAGCTTAATAAATTTTAATAATGCAACATTTAAGTTTGATTTGAAGTATGTCCTTTATTTTTATGATGTAACAGTTACCATATGGATTTGTAAATATTCAGTTAACTGTTGCCTTTGATGAAATGTCACTGTAAAAAAAACTAATCATATTTTTAAAATATAACTTTAACAGTTTATTTTAGATTTGCCATTTTCTTTTTTTTGTTGTTTTTTGAAGGATCAAAGTAACAATGAAATTATGATTGGAGTGATGTCAGGAGGAATTCTGATTTATAAGAACAAAGTACAAATGAATACCTTTCCATGGTAAGAACTTCCATCAGTACTTTTGCTTTTACCATTATATTACCAAATACAATTCATATTAAAGAAAGTGGTTGTTGAGCTATTTAATGTTGTCATACAACTTTGTCCCACTTACTTGGAATCTACCAGAAGATACCTATTAAAATAATTGAATTATTTGTTTCCGAAGTGTCTTAGTTTAAAGAAAATACTACTTTGCGAATTTTTCTCTTAGTATCTAAATCTGTACTGTAGTGTAATAGCTAATATTGTCATATTTACTCTGCGTCTCACGCTGTGCCAGTTGTTTTGAATACAGTACTTCACTTAAATGCATTCAGTGGGTGCTAGTTTATTAGTTGGAACATGGGCATGGTTGCTGCAACAAAGGCCCCTTATTACAGTGGTTTAAATTGGTACTGGGAAAGTATGGTGGCTCCATGGGGTTTAAAACTCATGTTTCTTCTGTGTTATTGCTCTGCTGTCCTTAGCATGCTGTGCTTATCCTCGTCGCCCAGTGCCTCACTCACCATCACTCCTATATCCCAAAGTGAGGAAGAAGGAGAGGTAGCATCTGCCATTTCCCTTTAAGGGGATAACTTGAAAATTGTAAAAATCATATTGATCACATATCCCTTGTGTGAATATCATATAAGTAACTCGGGCTTTTAAAAATAAACACAATGATTTTCTCTAGGGGAAGAAGCAAATACAAAAGAAATATATTGTATCAATCTGTTTCTCTTTATATCTCCTAAAAGAATTGGTCCAGATTTTTCAATATCTCTGATTATTATTTAATAGGTTTTTGTAATTAGTCACTTATATAACACTAATAGAAATATGATAACTGACAGAAGCTATTATTTTAGAAAATTGCCACAATTACGTTGAGAAAATAAACATAAATTTCCCCAATAGGTCACTATCTAGGAAAACATGAAATACAAAATATAAAATTGATGAAATGAACTTCATCAAAATTAGATATTTTTGCTCTCCAGAAGACACTGTAAAGAAAATGAAAAGGCAAAAAACACTCTTTTATAAAATACATATTTGATAAAGGACTTATCAAAAGAATGTAACGGACTCTTATAGCTCAGTAATAAGACAACTTGATTAAAAAGAATAGGCAAAATATGTGAATAGATACTCCCCAAAGGAGATATACAGATGGCAAATAAGTACACAAAAAGATGCTCAGTCATTAGTGAAACGCAGATTAAAACCGCAGTGAACTATTACTGTTCACTCACTACAATAGTTCCAATTAAAAAGAATGATAATACCAAGTAATGGCAAGGAAGCAAAGCACCTAGAAATCTCATATATTGCTGGTGGGAATGCAAACTAGTAGACCAACTTTGGAAAACAGTTTGGTGTTTCTTCAAGGTTAAACATAGATTTACCATATAATCTGGCAATTCTATTCCTAGATATTTACCCAAGAGAACTGAAAATACAAGTTCGTATAAAGATTTGCACACTGTGTTCATAGCTGTATTATTCATAACAGCACAAAACAGAATTCCAGATGTCCATCAGTTGGTGAAAGGACAAGCAGATTACACTTGCATTGGAATACTGTTTAGCAGTGAAAGAAATGAACTGTTTTACACACTAAACAATATGGGTGACCCTCCCCTCAAAACATTATGCTAAGTGTAAGAAGCCTGACACAAAAGATGACGTACTCTTTGTTTCTATTTATATGAAATTCCTGAGAACACACAGTATAAAGACAGCAGACCCTTGGTTGCCATTGGAACATTTTCAGGTGATGGAAATTGTTACATGGTGGTTTGGGTGGGTGGTAGTTACACAGCTGAATACATTTGTCAAAAC
Organism: Orcinus orca; assembly: GCF_937001465.1. Classification (NCBI taxonomy): domain Eukaryota; kingdom Metazoa; phylum Chordata; class Mammalia; order Artiodactyla; family Delphinidae; genus Orcinus; species Orcinus orca. The sequence continues at coordinate 6,358,190 of NC_064565.1, read as the reverse complement.
TCATTGATTTGTTTGCCTAAAATTGGGATATTTCATTTTATATATAAATTATACCTCCATAAAGCTCATAAAGAAAATCAAAGGTCATTTAGTGTTTCATCTCACATCTTTTAAGTTCTTCCTGTATAATTCAAATTGTGTTATGTTCAGAGGAGAATACAAAACAGTTCAAGACATAGTCCTTGCCTAAAAGTGGGCACATAAAAATTAATTACAAAACATAATAAGACAATTTGTAACTTAAATGCTTCAGAAGAGATAGTTACAATTGTTGACTTTCATAATGGTAAATGTGCATCTTCAATTTTAATACTTTTCTGATTTTACTAAAGACAGTTAAAAATACTTTTTATTAATTTTACATTTTCTATGAATGTCAAAATCAGAAATAAATTCTTTTCAGGTGATGTGGTTAAAATGATAATCTAAATTTTTCTGTATTTTCAAAATTATACAATAAGGATTCTAGAAGAGTTTTTGACAAATTACTTTGGAAACACCAAGGATATAATTTCACTAGGGAAAATTATAATGGCCCTATGGTATTTGAGATGGTTTTTAAAGGATGAATAGAAATTTCTTCAGTGAGGAGGAAGTATGGAAGAGGTATGTGTGTATAGAGGGTTCAGTCAGGGAATTCAGGGTAAAGGTACCAAACATTTGCAGGAGCCTAATAGTAAGAAAGGACGTGGCAAGTTGAGGAGATGATGGGATATTTGGTTTGATTTTTTTTTTTTCAGTTGTCTTCACTGAGGACAGAAGCAAGGGCACAAGAATTTAAGATATAATAATGTTGCTTAGGAGAGAAATTAGATTCAGATTGTGAAGGATCTTATATATTCCATATGCTGAGGAGTTGGTATATTATTTTATTATTAAATATTCTTGAAGGTAGTTTCATGTTGAGAAATAGAACTCATGTTTATAAGTCTTTATCACACAAGTTAGGTTAAAAAGAAGAATGTGAGCATTTAAGATATTGATTGGAAAATTCTATATAGTATTCCTTTAAATTTTTATTTTCCAGAATTAAACTAAATAGATGGGATTTAAAGTTGTTAAAGCTACTAGACCTACATCATCCTGGAACATAAGGATTTCTTCTGATCCTAACTACTCATAGCAGTACATACTACAACATTAGGAGTACATTTATACATATACCACAAATTGCCACGATTTAAGATCCAATATCAATTGATTTCCAAAGAAAATCAATCATTAAGTTGTGTGAAAATCATCAAATACATGGTTTACTTTTAGTTCTTAAAGTATGGATCTATTTTCACAAAAGCAACACACTTCTTATTAATACTACATGTGAATAAGGAACCATTTCAGCCTCATCATCTTTATTCAAATTAGTGTTCGTAGAATTGCCATTGCCCTTAAATTGATATTTTAGCGAAGTATTGTGGAAGTCTCCTTGAGGAAATCATAAAAATCACTTGATAAAAATGGAGTATGATTACAGCTCGGAATTACCAAATTTCTACATGAATGAAGAGTTTTGAGTAAAGGTGGAAGTTTTAGAGCTGATAGTTTTATAAGATTAATAAGGTAGGAAAAAAATCACTTGTGGATTTTAATGCATTTTGTCTGTACCTTATAACCCTGCAACTTGGGTGTTGTTAGCATTGTTTTTATGGATAAGGAGTGAGAAATGCCAGAGAAGCTGACTGGGCCAGTGTTAACAAGTATGATGAGTATGAAGCAGAGCTTTAAATAAACCTGGGTCTTTCAGTTTCTGAAACACTAGCTTCTCACTTACCTCTTCTCTCAAAATTAGAGCTATGTGTAGAAAAAGTAGTGTTCCATGTAATAGATTCCCTCATTTCTTTCCACATATGGTTATCCCTAAATTATCCAGTTCAAGTTCATACTTTTAAACTGTTGAATACTGAATTGGGAGTTACTTGGATTCTATAATTAGACTTCATTAAAATTAATGCTCATCAAAAAACATCATTAGTAAAATGAAAAGGGATGGAGAGAGTTCTGGTTCCCAGTCCAGCAGGTAAAGACTTTGGAAGTAGTCACCCCTGTCCTCACAAGAAAAAAAAAAAAAAACTGAAAAAACTCAAAATCAGCAACTCTTTTTAGATCCCTCAGAGAATTGAGCACACAGGGCATACTTACTGCAGCTCTGAAAACTGGAGAGACAGGTGAATACAAGGCATGACAACTTACCAGGACTAGAAACCACCGCTGCAGCCACCCCTGGTAGGAGTACATGCAGGGTGATTGACAGATTGCTGGAGATGGAGCAGAGACTAGCTTGGACTAATTTACTTAGGAAGGACCCCTCATTCTCATGAGTTTTACTACCAGGCACCCCACCAGGATCTCAGGGCGAAGATTGGAGAAAAATCCGCTTGTGTTCGAAGGGCAGGGGATGGAAGTTGAGCAGGAAAGTAACCGTTTTGAAATACGCTCAGAGCTTTCTGCTCTCCTTAACAAAGATCTGCCCTCAAGGAAATCTATTTTACCAATACTTAACCAACATGTGTTTTACCAGAGCCTAACCAAGGTGGGGGAAGGGAAGTGCCCGTTTCCAGCCCTCTCTGTACTTCCTGTTGCAGCTAGGGAGGGGTGAGCTGACGGGCACTGAAGGGTGCAGCCAAGGGGCTCAGACCACTAAACCTGAGACCTAATCACAGGATTAAAGACGAGTTCCTCGCCAGCCCCAGACTTAACTGACACATCACCAGGGCTCCTGCATAATAACAAAGCGTCACAACTTAAGTCACTGCAAAGCTCAGGCTAATTAAGGACTGTCTTGGGAAACCCAAAGACAACAGGAGAGACAGAAACCAGGATAGTAGAGCAAATAGCGTCAAGTGCCTGCCTCAGAGACTGTTCCTTTGGAACAGTCACAATTTGATTGAATTCGTTCCTGAAGCAATTCATGGCCCAGGGCGCTGCTGAAAATAATAGAGCAGTGTGTTGGCAATTAGAGGAGTTCTCAGCTGGGTGTGGTTTTTGAGAGAATGGGATGTTTAGTACCCCTGGTCATCTCAGTATTCCTGTGGGCACACCCAGAGCTGTGCTTTCCTGAAGAGCAACAGCAGAAGCCTAAACTGGAGGTTGAGGGTGAAGATAGAGTCCATGTACGTAAACTACCAAATAACAGGAAGCTGGGAAGATGGGAAACAAATACTTACACTCACTGCGATGCAATATGTAAAACATCTGGTTGCCAGCAAAATATTACAAGACACACAAAGATAAAGGAAAGTATGACCCATACACCTGATAATAGACAAGCAACAGTTATAAGTATACATGTGCATAATAACACAGTTTCAAAATACATGAAGGAAAAAAATAAGGAAAAATAGACAATTCTACAATCGTAGTTGGAGATTTGAGCATATCCCTCTCAGAACTCAATACAAAAACTAGACAATAAAAAATCAGTTGAAATAGTTTCAAGCACTATCAAATCTCGTGGCTTAATTGATATACAATACTGAAACTGTGCGACTCAGATTGCACTTGAACCCATGGGCGGGGACTCAAACCCAGCCAGAACCCACTGTCTTTTAATTGAGATCACACACATGGTCTTAGGACTTACTGAAGCTCAGGTTCTTTATGTCTAATCACAGAAGGAATTCAGTGAGAGACAAAGTGATAGGTAAGAAGTGGATTTATTTAGAGAGAAACACACTCCACAGGCAGAGGGTGGGCCATCTCAGAAGGCAAGAGGCCCCAAAACATGGTGTGGTTAGTTTTTATGGGCTGCGTAATTTCATAGGCTAATGAGTGGGGATTATTCCAGCTATTTCGGGGGAAGGGGCAGAGATTTCCAGGAATTGGGCCACCACCCACTTTTGGCCTTTTATGGTTGGCCTCAGAACTGTCATGGCGCCTGTGGGAGTGTCATTTAGCTAATGCATTACAATGAGCATATAATGAGGCTCAAGGTCTACTGGAAGTCGAATCTTCCGCCATCTTGGATCTAGTTGGCTCTTACCAGTTTCTGTCATATCCTATGGCTATGTCATTCTTTCAAAGGTTGTGCCCTGCTCCCCTTCCCTCCTGTTTCAATACTATGCCTAGTAACAGCAAAATACACATTCCTTTCAAGGGTACATGGTTTGTTTACTAGGAGAGAAAATATGTTGAGCCATAAAACAAGCTTCAATAAATTTTTTATTGAGTTATAATTAATATAACATTATATTAGGTTCAGGTGTACAGCATAGTGATTAAATATTTCTATACCTTATGAAACAGCACAGTAAGTCCAGTTATCATCCGTCACCATATAAAATTATTATAGTATTATTGACTATATTCCCTCTATATACATTACATCCCCATGACTTATTTTATAACTGAAAGTTTGTATTCTTAATCCATTTCACATTTTTGTCTTTACCTGCACCCTTTTCTCTCCTCTGGCAACCACTTGTTTGTTCTCTGTATCTGAGTCTCTTTTTGTTTTATTTTTTAGATTCCACGTATAAATGAAATCATAAGGTATTTGTTTTTCTCTTTCTAGTTATTTCACTTTCATAATACCCTTGAGGTCCATCCATGTTGCCATAGTTGGCAAGATTTTATTCTTTTTTATGGCTGAGTAATATTCACACACACACATATACAAACACATCACATCTTCTTTATCCATTCATTATTGATGGACACTTAGGTTGTTTCCATATCTTGGCTGTTATAAATAGTGCTGCAATGAACACAGGGGTGCATAAATCTTTTTGATTTAGTGTTTTCATTTTCTTTGGATACATACCCAGAGGTGGAACTGCTGGATCGTATGGTAGTTCTATTTTTAGATTTTTGAGGACCCTCCATACTGTCTTCCATGGTGGCTGCACATATTTACATTCCCACCAACAGTGCACAAAGATTCCCTTTTCTCCACATCCTTGTCAACAGTTGTTGTTTCTTGTCTTTTTGATAATAGCCATTCTGACAGGTGTGAGGTGGTATCTCATTGTAGTTTTGATTTGCATTTCTCTGATAATTAATGATGTTGAACACCTTTTAATGTCCCTGTTGGCCATGTGTATGTCTTTGTAAAAAATGTCTATTCAGGTCTTCTGCCCATTTTTTAATCAAATTTGTTTTTTGATACTGAGTTGTATAAAAAAGTTCTTTATATACTTGGATATCAACCCCTTATTGGATATATCATTTGCAAGTATCTTCTCTCATTTGGTAGGCTACCTTTTTGTTTTGTTGGTTTGCTGCACTGTGGAGAATCTTTTAATTTGATGTAGTCCCATTGTTTATTTTTGCTTTTGCTGCCCTTACCTGAGGAGACATAACCAAAAAATATTGCTAAGACTAATGTAAAAGAGGTTACTGTCTGTGTTTTCTTCTTGAAGTTTTATGATTTCAGGTATTACATTTAAATCTTTAATCCATTTTGAATTTATTTTGTGTATGGTGTGAGAAAGTTGTCCAGTTTTCATTTTTCTGCATGTAGCATCCAGTTTTCCCAACACCATTTATTGAAGAGACTGTCTTTTCTCCATTGTATATTCTTGTCTTCTTGTCATAGATTAATTGACCATGTGAGCATAGGTTTATTTCTGGGCTGTCTATTCTCTTCCACTGATTTATGTGTCTGTTTCTATGCCAGTACCAGACTGTTTTGGTTACTGTAGCTTTGTACTATAGTTTGATGTCAGGAAGCAGGATTCCTCCAGCTCTGTTATTTCTCAAGATTGTTTAATTATCCGGGATCTTTTGTGTTTCCAAACAAATTTTTTTTTTAACTTTTCATTTTGTTTTGTAGTATAGGTGATTAGCAATGTTGTGATAGTTTCAGCTGTACAGCAAAGTGATTCAGTTATACATATACATGTATCTCTTCCATGCAAATTTTGAAATTATTTGTTCTAGTTCTGTGAAAAATGCCATTGGTATTTTGATAGGGATTGCATTGAATATATAGATTGCCTTGGGTAGTATGGTCATTTTAACAATATTAATTCTTCCAATCCGAGAATACAGTGTATCTTTGCATCTGTTTGTGTCCTCTTCAGTTTCTTTCATCAGTGTCTTATAGTTTTCCAGGTTTTACATCCTTAGGTAGATTTATTCCCAGGTATTTTATTCTTTTCAATGTAATAGTCAATGGGATTGTTTCCTTAATTTCTCTTTCTGATAGCTCGTTGTTAGTGTATAGAAGTGGAACAGGTTTCTGCATATTAATTTTTTATTTTGGGGTCCTTTTTTATGATTTTCATTTCTGTGTTTACATTGCCCATCTGTTCTTTGTTCTTGCTTTCTACTTTATCCTTTGGAGCTCTTAGCCTGTTAATCGTAGTTGTTTTAAACTCCCAGTCTGATAAGTCCCACATTCCTCTCATATCTGGTTCTGATGCTTCCTCTGTCTTTACATTGTGGTTTTTGCCTTTTGGTATGCCTTGTAATCTTTTCTTGATGGGCAGATAGGATACCCTGGTAACAGGAACACTGTAAATAGGCTCTTAGTAATGTGGTGGTGAGGTGTCGACGGAAGGGGGTTTTCTGTAGTCCTGTGATTAGCTCTCAGTGTTTTAATGAGCCCAGGCCTCTAGACTGTGAGCTTCACAGTGTTTCTCATTTTTTTTTTCTCTCCCCTTGGGTGGGACAGGATGGCTAGAGTGGGCTGGACTTGGGTATTTTCCTCCCCCAGGTCAGGCTCTGGTTAACAAGATTCCCCTAAAGGTAGGCCCTGTTGAGAGCAGAGTGCTCTGGCCTAGTTCAGCATGGCTTCTTTCCCTTTCCCTGTCGGAAATCTGAGGGTACTTTTCTTTGGTATTTATTTTCGGAATCTGTTTGAGCTTCTAGAGCTAAATCTCACAATACCGTGAGGTCCGCCCTATGACTGGGGCCTCTTGGGGTTTTTAACTCTCAGGGTTGACCACGCTGAGCCTTCCACAACTCATAAAATACAGTTCAGATTTTCCTACCCTGGCACTGCTTCCTCTGGCAGTTTCTGCTCCTGAATCTTCTCTGGGAAGCTCTGATTCCCTGTACTCAGCTGTTGGTCTCTCAAATCTTGGGGGTAGCCGTTTGCCCTGTGCTCTTCCCTTCCTTGTGTATTTAAGAAGAGTTGTGGATTTTTCAATCTGTTGAGCTTTTTACTTGTTGCCAGGATGGATTGGTGATTTCCAAGCTCTTAACGTGCAGAAAACTACTTGCAGTTTTAAAGAGTAAATAACTATATTATTGGTATTCTTAAAATTTTAACTTGTGATATGTGTTTTTATGTATTTCTTTAGACACAAAATTGGGAAATGTATAGTTTACAGCAAAATGTTCTGATAAAACTAAGCTCAGTTGAGCATATAAATTCTAATTATTTTTTCACGAAGCACCAAAAACTTTAATAGATTCTTTATGTACTTTATATATGTCTATATAGTTAAATATTTAGACATTACTAAACAAACAGTTAAAAGATTATTTTTTAATTTTTTAGATTAATATTTTTATCTTTGTTCAATATTTTAAATACTCCAATTCATTCTCTTTTTATCCAGGTTGAAGATTGTAAAAATTTCTTTTAAGTGCAAACAGTTTTTTATTCAACTGAGAAAAGAATTGGTGAGTTGATCTTATTAACATAACTTAAGTCCTTTAAGAAATAAGTCGTCATTCATTACAGAACTTTTAGTGCAAGTAAATGTGTTAATACTGTTAATAACTGCCTGCTCAGTTAAGTAATTCACATTTTATGACAAAGTATATCCCTAGTGTTTCTGTGGTTCTGATCAGAAGTTATTCTAGATATCTGTTCTGCTATCTCTTGAACTTAGAAACTGGTCTCAGTTGTGATGTTCATTGTCGTCCCCAGGGTCCATTCATGAGGTCAGTAACTGAGCATTTATATGTCCTTTTTCTTTCTTTCTTTTTTTTTTTAAACTAAATCTACAGCACTTCCTTTCACATAGGAGTACATTTCATTTGGGGGATTCTGAGCGTTTAGTTTTGTTCCTAGTTAATGAACGTGTAGTACATTTCCTCCCTTTGTTGGACTGATGTCCTTTTTGTGTATTAAATACAACACATTATCACAGAAAGTACAGTGTTGGAAAGAATTTCATCTTACAAATGATTTTATCTATTTCATCAAATTAAATTAACCTTATCCTTTAACTGACATTACTAGAAGTCTTGACAAATTAATGCACATTTCAGGATGTGTATATGTGTATATGTGTATAAAATGTATTCAGGGACTTCCCTGGCGGTCCAGTGGTTAAGACTTCGCCTTCCAGTGCAGGGAATGCGGGGTCGATCCCTGGTCGGGGAGCTAAGATCCCACATGCCTCGAGGCCAAAAAACCAAAACATGAAGTAGAAGCAATATTATAACAAGTTCAATAAAGACTTAAAAAAAAATGGTCCACATCAAAAATACATAATAAATAAATAATAAAATAAAATGTATTCAAAGCCTTAAAATATATTTGAATCAAATGTATTTTATAGAGGATATTGATCTACTGACTGTGATTCATCATTATACTCACAAAACATAGACGTTTTATTTCAAGAGAGTTTTTATTGAAATAAAACCAACAGAAATTAAGTATAGTGCTTGATAAGTATATAATATACAATGTTATTATGTAGAACATTACTACCACCCTGGCAGCTGGTATTATTACTAATGGAGTTGACGCCCACTAGCAGTCATTAACTCTCCCAAAAGGTAAATATTATTCTCATTTGTATCATCGTGGATTAGTTTGCTTAGTTTTGAATTTTAAAATCTAAAATCATACAGAACGTTTTCATTTTTATCTGCCTTCTTTCCCTTAACATTGTGAGATTCATTCGTGGTGTTACACCTAGCGATAGTTTGCTCCCTTGCTGTGGAATTCTACTGAATGAATATACCATACATTAGTTATTCATTCTTACTATGTTAGTGGACAGTTTTGCCATTTCCACGTTGTGACTATTATGATTAATGCTGTTAATGAACATTCTTGTACATGTTTCAATAAATGTTTAGAGGAATAAAATATAATAAATCATATCTGGAAACTAGAGAACAAACATTTTACTTTGATAATTATATTGGTAGGAGGCGGTGTTTAAGTCAACTTTTCCAATTTGCTCCCCATTATAGTGCTATTGTTGTTAGTAATACTAATAATATAGTATCTAACATTTCTTAAAGTCTTACTGTGTGCCTGGTAACGTATCAACCGTTTTCATATCATTTAATCCTCACAACCATTCTCTGAGGGAGTGTTAATGCATACAAAGCAACTGTTACACAGAATTAAGAATTCTCTGGTGATCAAGAAGTGATATTTTAAGCATATCATCTTCTAATATCACAGCTTAATATTTATACATGGGCATTTTACTGTATTTTAGTCATAGAAGGTATCTTCATGACCTTTTGATAGGCAAAGATTGCTTTAATAGGACATAGAAGGGAAACTAACATTAAAGGAGAAGATCAGTAACTAGAACTGGTTAAAATTAAGAACTATGTTCTTCAAAAGACATGATTAAGAAAGTCAAATAGCACAGAATATGTGTATGATACACACACACCATCTGTGTCCTTGGTTGTGTATCCAGCCCAACCCAGAAGTACGCTAGTGACTTGAACAGACACTCCAGAACTGAGAATATCCCCATGGCTAGTAACATGAAAAGCTGTTGAAACTCAATTAAGCATCAGAGAAATACAGATTATAACCAAAATGTGATAATTTCACACAACCACCAGAATAGTGGAGCAAAAAGATGGGGAGCCAGTGACCGGGGAGTGTGAAGAGCATGCGCTGCTGGTAGAGGGGGTGCCTGTCAGGCTGATCATTTTGGCAACGGCTGGGCGGCACTGACCAGAGGTGAGCGCATGGCATCTATGGCCCAGCAACAGAAATTCGCACCTATGCGCATCTGACAAAATACAGGAATACACACAGGAACAACATTTTCACATCACCAAACTAAAAACATTAAATGTCTGTCAACGGTAAACAGGTTAATAAACTGTGGTCTGTTCACATGAGAGAATAGTGTGTAGAATGAAGTGAGTCAATTACTGCTTCACAATTACATGGAGGAATATAGAAACATAATACTGAACAAAAGAAGTCAGACCTAAAGACATACATGTATGAGTCCGTGTATGTAAAGTTGAGAAACAAGCATGATAACCTGTGGGCATAAAAGGCAGAAGGTGGGCACACGTGTACAGGTTATGTGGTATTAACCTGTGGGCATAAAAGGCAGAAGGTGGGCATACGTGTAGAGGTTATATGGTATTAACCTGTGGGCATAAAAGGCAGAAGGTGGGCACGTGTAGAGTTTATGTGGTATTAACCTGTGGGCATAAAAGGCAGAAGGTGGGCACGTGTAGAGGTTATGTGGTATTAACCTGTGGACATAAAAGGCAGAAGGTGGGCACGTGTAGAGGTTATGTGGTAGAGACGGGAAGACAAGGCGCTCGGAGGCGCTGCTTAACGGTCCATTTCTGGACCTGGTTGCAGTCACTGTGTGAAAATCATAGCTGTACACCTATGACATGTATGCCTTGCTATAGATAGTTCAGTGAAACCATTTATTTAAATAGCAATTTGTGCCAAATTTTTAAAGAAAAATTAAAGAAATGCTTCTGTTGCTGCTTATTTTAACTTTTTAATTAATTAATTAATTTTTGGCTGTGTTGGGTCTTCGTTGCTGCGCGTGGGCTTTCTCTAGTTGCAGCAAGCGGGGGCTTCTCTTCCCTGCGGTACATGGGCTTCTCATTGCGGTGGCCTCTTGTTGCAGAGCACGGGCTCTAGGCACGTGGGCTTCAGTAAATGTGGCACGCGGGCTCAGTAGTTGTGGCTTGCAGGCTCTAGAGCGCAGGTTCAGTAGTTGTGGCGCACGGGTTTAGTTGCTCCACGGCATGTGGGATCTTCCCGGACCAGGGCTCAAACCCGTGTCCCCTTCATTGGCAGGCTGATTCTTAACCACTGCGCTGCCAGGGAAGTCCCTGTTGCTACTTATTTTAAAATAAGAATTTCAAAATAGTGTTCAGAAGTGCTGAATGTTTTTATTTACTTTTTTACAATCTAGACAGATTTATAAGTTTAGAGATATTGTTGAAAGGTCTGTTGATGTATCTTAAAGTTTAATTTGTGGGCCAGGATTGTATTTTGAAATAATTATAGCTACTAAGTTTTGAAAATAGATACATATCAAGTTTTAAATTTGTTTCTAACTGTGTTCTAAAATAACAGTTCCTATGAGTTGTAATATTACCAAATGAGGTCCACATTTTGCAAACCTTTCCATTAATTTTACTGCTTTTTTATGGGATAAGCAAAAAAGACACAGGAAGGGTTAGTGTTTGTAAAGGTAGAGTATTTACCTGTAAAAAATAAATTAAATGGAACATTAGATCCTGACATTCTCATGATATTCTCTGCATTTTGTCATTTATTACAGCATGAATCTAGAGAAACATTATTGGGATTTAACATGGTGAATTACAGAGCATGTAAAAACTTGTGGAAAGCATGTGTAGAACATCACACATTCTTCCGTTTGGACAGACCACTTCCACCTCAAAAGAATTTTTTTGCACATTATTTTACATTAGGTTCAAAATTCCGGTATTGGTAAGTATTGCTTATGCTTTGATACTTCAGTGTTGGATTTTTTCCTCCTTTTAAAGAAAAGTCTAGTTTACTGAACCATAGAATCTGTTACTCATGCGCGCCTACTAAGTCAAAGTCTTCGCGGAGTTTGGCCGCTTTGTCTAATCAGCAGAAAGTTCTGTAGGTTCTCATTATAAAGCCAGACTTGAGAAACCTGTTCCATTACCTGTATTCCAGGTCGTTATTTCCTAAAGTAAATCAACTGTATTTAATTAGTTACAATCTACTCCTGCTATAATTTCCATTGTCTTTGTTAAATATTTGTAAGATAACTTTCTCGTGAAGAAAATATTTAGATGTGGCCCAGAAAAGATTTGTATTGTAAACCTCAAGCATTTATAAATGCCCCATTTGTAATCAGAAAATAAAACACAACAGCATAAAGCGTCGTACAGGATATACCATTAAAAACACATCCTCCTTCCAAATAAAAGTAGCCCCAAAATTCAGTATCAGCACTTAACTAGAATTAAGGAAATTGTAACCATAAAAAAGGCACAGCAGATTCTTAAGTGGCTTGATGTCATGATTGGCTCCCCTGTCACCATCCTAAAAGCAGTACTGGGAAAGTAAGGTGTTGGTACTTGTAAATTTAAAGGTAATTAGGTTTAGGGAATGAGTATGACATCGGTAGTGAGAGTCAAGGAAAAATCTAAAAGTCTTATCTATTGGTACTAAATCTTAGCAGGTACAGAAGAAATCTCCAGTGAGAGAACAGTGCAGACCATACTGGTATTCCTTCAATAAACTTAATTCCTTACCTAAACGACCACCGGGGTTGTTATACAAGAACTATACTTAACTTTAGCAGGACTGTTTCTTCCCTCTGACCTTGAAAATATGACATACACGTCAGTATACACACACCACTTCACTTAGGCAACAAAGAAATTAATAGCATGTAGTAACCAGCCTTTAACCATAATTTAAACCAGTCTCAGATGAAAAAAAAAAAAAATCAAGTAATTTCCCCAAACTATACCACAGAAAACAAAATCTAGTCACGATGACTACAGATACCAAAGACATTTGAAGAAACCTGTTTGGGAGAAAATCATCCCTGAAACAGGATGAAATTTCTACCTGATATTAACAAAAAGAAACTAGCTCAAGGGACTTGCCCAGCGGTCCAGTGGTTAAGGCTCTGCACTTCCACTGCAGGGGGCATGGGTTCGATCCCTGGTCAGGGAACTAGGGTCCTTCATGCCGCATGTTGCAGCCAAAAAAAACCAGAACAAAACAAAAAAGAAGGGAAATTTCTCATCATGGAAGTTGAAGCCCTAAACAGTAAATTAAATAATTCTTTAAAAAAAAAAGCTCAAGAACTATCTAATTAAAAAAGAAAATACTGGTTGAGGGCAGCAACACTTGCCGTTCAGGCTGTTATTGCCCTTGGGGGAATATGGACCTAGTACTGGCAGATTTTACATTTTTAAAACAGTTTTATTAAGGTATAATTGACAGAATAATTTACCATATTTAAAGTTTAAAATGTCATGTTTGGGGATGTATATACATCCATGAACCCATTACCACAATTAAGATAGCAAGCATATCCACCCCGGGATTTTCCTCTTACCCCTCTGAAACCCCTTTTCTCTCTCCTCTGTTTGTCCCCATGTATCCGCTGGCCCGCTTTCTGTTTCTATAAATTGGTTTGCATTTTCTAGGGTTTTATATAAATTGAAAACATATATTTTGTTGTTGCCTGGATTGATGGTTCATTTCTTTTTATTGTAGGGTAGTATTCCATTGTGTAGATATATAACACATTTTGTTTATCCATTCACTGAATTATGGATATCAAGTGGGTTGTTTCTCTGTTTGGCTTGCTTCCGGACTTGGGCTATTACAAATAAAGCTGCTGTGAACATTGATGTGGAAGGGTTTGTATGGACATTTGCTTAAGTTCCCTTGGTTAAATACCTAGGAGTGGAATCACCGGATCTTATGGTAGATGTATGTTTAACTTTGCAAGAATCTGCTGGTCGTTTTTCCAAAGCACGTGTTATCGTTTTACATGCCCACCATCAGTGTATGAGAGTTCTAATTCCACCAGATTCTTACCACTGCCTCCTGGTATCTTTTTATTTGACTAGTTTTCTGAAGAGCATGTAATTTTGATAAGTTCAATTTACCAGTTTTTTCTTTCATGGATCTTTCTTTTGGTGTCATATCTAAGGAATCTTTGCCTAACCCAAGGTCACAAAGATTTATTCCTGTTTTCTTCTAAGAGTTTTACAGTTTTAACCCTTACGTTTAGGTCTATGATCGATTTGAAAGTAATTTTTGCATATGGTGTGAAGTGTGGATTGACGTTTGTCTTTTTACATATGGATATCCAGTTGTTCTAGCATTTTTTGTTGAAAAGATGATTCTTTCTCCACAGCATTGCCTTTACACCTTTGCTAGAAATCAGTGGTCCACATTTGGGTGGACTTATTTCTGGACTTTTTAATAGTAAGTCTTAAGTCCAGTAGTATTAGTCTTCCAACTTTGTTCTTTTTAGAAGTTGTTTTGAATGTTCTAGGCCCATTGCAGTTTCATCTGAATTTTAGAATTAGCTGATCAGTTTCTACAAGAAAGACTTCTGGGATTCTAACTGGAATTGTGCTGAAACTATAGATCAGTTTCAGGAGAATTGGCATCTTAAAAATATTGAGTTTTCTCTACTAGAGCTAAGCAGTGAATTTGGTAGGGTTGCAGGATACAAAATTAATGCACAGAAATCTCTTGCATTCCTATACACTGACAATGAAAGATCAGAAACAGAAATTAAGGAAACAACCCTATTTACCTTCGCAACAAAAAGAGTAAAATGCCGAGGAATAAACCTACCTAGGGAGACAAAAGACCTGTATGCCGAAAACTATATAAGACACTGATGAAAGAAATCAAGGATGACATAAACAGATGGAGAAATGTACCATGTTCTTGGATTGGAAGAGTCAACATTGTGAAAATGACTCTACTACCCAAAGCAATCTACAGATTCAGTGCAATCCCTATCAAATTACCAATGGCATTCTTCACAGAATTAGAACCAAAAATGTTATGCTTTGTATGGAAACACAAAAGACCCCGAATAGCCAGAGCAATCTTGAGAAAGAAAAACGGAGCTAAAACGTAGGAAAAACGCTCTTTGACATAAACCACAGCAAGATCTTCTCTGACCCACCTCCTAGAGTAATGAAAATAAAAGCAAAAATAAACAAATGGGATCTAATTAAACTTAAAAGCTTTTACACAGCAAAGGAAACCATAAACAAGACAAAAAAACAACCCTCAGAATGGGAGAAAATATTTGCAAACGAAGCAACAGACAAAGGATTAATCTCCAAAATACACAAACAGCTCATGGAGTGCAATATCAAAAAAACAACTGAATCAAAAAATGGGTGGAAGACATAAACAGGTATTTTACCAAAGAAGACATACAGATGGCCAGGAGGCACATGAAAAGCTGCTCAACATCACTAATTATTAGAGAAATGCAAATCAAAACTACAACGAGGTATCACCTCACACTGGGCAGAATGGCCATCATCAAAAAATCTACAAACAAGAAATACTGGAGAAGGTGTGGAGAAAAGGGAACCCTCTTGAACTGTTGGTGGGAATGTGAATTGATATAGCCACTGTGGAGAACAGTATGGAGGTTCCTTAAAAAACTAAAAATTGGGACTCCCCTGGTAGCGCAGTGGTTAAGAATCGCCTGCCAATGCAGGGGGCACAGGTTCAATCCCGGGTCCGGGAAGATCCCACGTGCCACAGAGCAGCTAAGCCCGTACACCACAACTACTGAACCTGTGCTCTGGAGCCCGCGAGCCACAGCTACTGAAGCCCTTGTGCCTAGAGCCCGTGCTCTGCAACAAGAGAGGCCAGCTCAATGAGAAACCCATGCACCGCATGAAGAGTAGCCCCTGCTCACTACCACTAGAGAAAACCCATGTGCAGCAACGAAGACCCAGTGCAGCCAAAAATAAATAATCATATCTTCAAAAAATGTATGGATGTACTAATTAAAAAAAAACCAAACTAAAAATAGAACTACCATATGACTCAGCAATCTCACTCCTGGGCATGTAGCCTGAGAAAACCATAATTCAAAAAGATACCTGTACCCCAGTGTTCATTGCAGCACTATTTACAATAGCCAGGACATGGAAACAACCTAAATGTCCAATGACAGATGAATGGATAAGGAAGATGTGGTACATATATGCAATGGAATATTAGCCATAAAAAGGAAGGAAATTGGGTCATTTGTAGAGATGTGGATGGACCTAGAGTCTGTCATACAGAGTGAAGTAAGCCAGAGAGAGGAAAACAAATATTGTATATTAACGCATATGTGTGGAATATAGAAAAATGGTAACAGATGAACCTGTTTTCAGGACAGGAATAGAGATGTAGAAATAGAAACCGATGTGTGGACACGGGGGAAGGGGAGGGGTGGGACGAATTGGGAGATTAGGATAGACATATATACACTGCCATGCGTAAAATAGCTAGCTAGTGGGAACCTGCTGTATAGCACAGGGGGCTCAGCTCGGTGCTCGGTGACGAGCTACATGGGCAGGATGTGGGGTGGGGTGGAAGGGAGGTCCAAGAGGGAGGGGATATGTGTATACACATAGCTGATTCACTTCATTGTACAGCAGAAACTAACACAACATTGTAAAGCAATTATACTCCAATAAAAAAAATATTGAGTTTTATGAAACATGGTATATCTTTTTATTTACTTAAATTTTCTCTCAGCAGTAGTTTTCAGCATATCTTTTCCAAATGTATCTTTCACATCTTTTCCCATCTTTTCCACATCTTTTCCAAATGTATGGTATATCTTTTTATTTACTTAAATTTTCTCTCAGCAGTAGTTTTCAGCATATCTTTTCCAAATGTATCTTTCACATCTTTTCACATCTTTTCCACATCTTTTCCAAATGTATGGTATATCTTTTTATTTACTTAAATTTTCTCTCAGCAGTAGTTTTCAGCATATCTTTTCCAAATGTATCTTTCACATCTTTTCACATCTTTTCCACATCTTTTCCAAATGTATCCTTAATTATTTTCACATCTTTTCCAAATGTATCCTTAATTATTTCATGTTTTTGATGCTATTATAAATTGTCTTATTATATTTTAATTTCAGATTGTTCATCACAGTTAATTAGAAATGCAATTGATTTTTTTTTTTTCTTTTTCTTTTTTGCGGTACACGGGCCTCTCACCGTTGTGGCCTCTCCCGTTGCGGAGCACAGGCTCCGGATGTGCAGGCTCAGCGGCCATGGCTCACGGGCCCAGCTGCTCCGCGGCATGTGGGATCTTCCCGGACCGGGGTACAAACCCGTATCCCCTGCATCGGCAGGCGGACTCTCAACCACTGCGCCACCAGGGAAGCCCGCAATTGATTTTTTTATGTTGATCTTGTTTTGTTAAACTTCGCTTTTACCTCATTTATTTTAGGAGCTTTTTTTATAGTTGCCGAAAGATTTTCTTCCTAGAGGCCAAAAACGGTTTTAATTTTTCCTTTCTATTCTGATCCTTTTTATTCCTTTTTCCTTACTTGTTGCCCCAGCTAGAATCGCCAGTATAGTGTTGAGTAGAAGCGGTGAGAGCAGATATCCTTGTCTTGTTCCTTATCTTAGGGGAAGCCACTCAGTATTTCACTGTTAAGTGTGATGTTGGTTGTGAGCTTTCACACATGCCCTATATCATGCATGTTGAGGCAGTTCCTCTGTTTCGCATTTGTGGGAAGTTTTTATTAGGATTGGTTATTGGTTTTTGTCAAGTGCTTTTCCTGCAGCTATCACAATGATCATATGAGTTTTCTTTTTAGTTGTTTATTTGATGAATTATATTGATTGACTTTCAAATGGTAAAGCAGCCGTACATTCCTGAGAGAAACCCCACTTGGTTATGATCTGTTATCCTTTTTATATATTATTTTGTTTAATTTGCTTACATTTTGTTTAGAATTTTTGCATTTATGTTTGTGAAGGATATTTCTCTTTCGTTTTCTTTTGTAATGTCATTATCAGGTTTGGTGTCAGGATCATTTTGGCCTCATTGAATGAGTTGGGAAGTATTTCCTCATTTTCAGTTTTCTAGAAGAGTTTCTCTAGTAATATTATTTCCTTTTAAAATGTTTGATAGAATTTTCCAGTTCTGTTCTTTTCTAAGGCAGAAGCGTTATTTATAGGAGGCTTTTGAACAGCACATTCAGATTCTTTAATACCAATGAAGCAGTTCAGGTTTTCTCTTTCTTCCTGGGTGGACTTTGATCATGGTTTTCAAGGAATTTATCTATTTTGTCTAAGTTCTTGAATATTTTGGCAAAAAGGTTGTAATATTACCCTATTATATTTTCAATATCTCTAGAATCTAGTAAGGTCATTTCTCTCATTCTTGATATTGGTAATTTGTGTCTTCTCTCTTTTTCCCTTATCAGTCTTGTTAGATTAAATATTTGGGATTAAATATTTTTAAACACTGTGAATGCTAAATAAAACCTTTCTTCAGGTTTGTATGTAGCTTATGGGCCACCCTTTGTCTGTCAAGTCTTAAAGGAAACAAGTGACCGAAAAATACTGAACCAGGTTCCCGTTCAAGCGTAGAGTCAATAGCTAGACAGTATCAAATATACAAAACCTCAGGGAATATAACATCTCTGAGCCTATTTTGAAAAAAAATTTAATGGTAAAGTTAAGCCATCTAAGAGAGAATTCAAAATGACTCAAGAAGCATCTTGGTGACAGAAGTCAGAATAAAGATTAAATTCTTTAAATATGGAACGAATCCTTGACAACGATGAGAATTATAACTACAGAATAGTATGAAAATGTTATAAACTTGGGCAAAGTAAAAGTAATAATATAAGAAAGCAAGAGGAAGCAGGGACTAGTGAACTATGTGAATCCATATTAACAAAAATTAAATATTAATATAATACACTAAGCTTTTAAGATTTTCCCTGACCTTTTTTTTTTTTTTTTTTTTGTGGTACGCGGGCCTCTCACTGTTGTGGCCTCTCCCTTTGCGGAGCACAGGCTCCGGATGCGCAGGCTCAGCGGCCATGGCTCACGGGCCCAGCCGCTCCGCGGCATGTGGGATCTTCCTGGACTGGGGCACGAACCTGTGTCCCCTGCATCGGCAGGCGGACTCTCAACCACTGCGCCACCAGGGAAGCCCTTCCCTGACCTTTTTATTCTTCTCCTCCTTCTTCTTTTGTAAATGAATGGTAGCCTTTTTCTTTCCTTTAATTCAAGAGAAATCCATTTAGTATTTTCATTGTGGCATATATAGCATAATCACATTGTAATAGAATTATATCCATATTTGTAGCCTTTTCTATGTATGTATAGAGTTTCAGAATGATTTTTCCCTGCTCATAATGGAGATTATTTCTTAGGGGTATGGCTGTGGCTAAATCTGTTTACTTTTTTTGTTATGCTTTTCGATATTGCTTGAATTACTTACAAGAAGCCTGCATGCTTTCACCAGTTGGTATATTCTCACTGTTCTTAAGATAAATATCTTGCTGTCAGAATTTAGTGTTCTTAGATTATGTTACAGTTTTACATTTTGTTCTAATTATACTAAACCCTGTAGAATAATGTGGATAATATGACATATAAACACTTCATTTTCCCCTCATATTTGAATTTAATCTTTATATTTTTATTATGAAATTCAACTTGTTCATTCAGCCTTTTGAGTAATAATGTCCCATTTGAATCCTCTTTCCTGGAAAATTACTCTATCAGTCCGGGAAACAGGAAGCTCTTTTGATTTTTCAAATAAAAGCAATTTAATTGAGGCAGTTGGTTTCTAACACAGGTGTTAGAAAGGCTAAGAAAACAAAAGGGAGGGGGTTTGGAGAAGCAGCAGGAAGAATGGGTAATGCCTGAGGGTCAGAAGCTTGTGTCACTCTGGGCTGGAGCCCACAAGCTGAGACCTGCTGCCGCACTGGTGAGCTGCTACCGTCGATTCTGGATCTCCAGGACGGTGCTGCTTTAATCAGGGGTGGCATCATCTGCGGGGTTCTGTTTCTTTCTGTGCCCTGTCCCTGCTGCTGTTACAGCGGCTGCCAGCATCTGACGGTCACCTGCTTCTGACTTGCTCCGCTTTCTGATCTCCCACCAGAAAAAAGGCAGAACTGACAGAAAGCCAGCCTGCAGGGGAGCCTCCCAGATGCGGGGCGTAGCAGACAGAGCAGGACAGGACTGAGGCCTGGGCAGCTCGGTTAACGTGAAGTTAAATTCGTGTGTATAAGCAAGCCGTAGATGTCTGTAGTTGTGAAAGCTAGGCTTTCTGTTTATAGTCCTTAAGAACTTCAAAAACGTATCCAGAATACTTTTTAATCACCAAAATGATTAATAATCTTGTGAGCGATGTAGGAATGGCAGCATGACATGTTTATCTGGATACAGTCCTATCCCTAATGGATACACATTGGATAAATGCTTTTCCCCCTCATTATCAGCAATGGTTGGGAATACTAGCACTCTTGTCATCTCTCACGAAGACTGAGAGATGGAATTTTGAATATCAGGGGATTTAATACTTCCTTTACCAGCCTCCTCACACACACACCCCCTTGTTATCTCTGTTCCAAAATGTCCAGGGGATTACAGTCCTTGTTCTAATGTGGAAGTACAAAGCAGTGGTGAACCTAAATCTGTTACCTTGTTCACAATTGCAAGTGTAGCTCATCCTTCTTAGAGGAAATATATTAAGAAACATCAACTTATCTAAACTTTAAAATCGTGACAATGTTTCTGACTTTCCATTAAAACTTGAACAGATGTGCCATTCTATTCACATTTATCTATACTTGTCCATAGAAGATGATCTTAAAATTGCTTATTAGCTTTGGAAACCTATATTTGTATGCTTTTATATATATTAAATTTCCATCTATGTAAATGGTTATATTTGATATTCTAAACATTTGTGTTCATTCACTCAAATAATGTGATGTGTCAAGTAACAGATTCTCTGAGAACCAAGTTTTTATTTACAAATTTGCTCTCAACACATTGGAGTACCACAGAGGAAGCTCAGTTCCCAGGCATAAACGGTGTGCTTGGAAGACAAATCACCTTCAAGATAACCCCCTGTAATGCCCAACTCTTAACCATTTTCTGACCTTCATTCCTTCTTATATAAAAATATCTGGAGTTGCCTGTATCTGGACGTGGAGGGATTTGAGGATGTGTCTGTGATCGTTATCAGTAGGTGAGGAGGAAAAGCTTGCTCAAGGAAAGAGCAGTTCTTCGAGATCTCCCCCAATGTGTCAGGCCCTTGTTGAAGGAGTAGTAAAGACACTAGCCAAACCGCAGACGTGGCAGGAGGGCAGGGCTTAGATGAGCTGGGACAGCGCAACCTGTTTCTGAGTCTAGAGGGAGTGCCTTTCCAGGGCATAGCAGAGGAGGAATTCCTCTCAGACAGAATTACTTCTTTCATACTCACTCCCAAACAAAGGAGTATCTGAAAACAAAGTGTCTTTGGAACACATCCTTGTTCATTAATGGAAGAACTGTAATTAAGCTTCATCCATCCAGGTAGAAGTGGAATATAGTCCATTCTTTCCTTCTTACCCTCTGCTCCCTTTTCTCTGCTAGAAATATCTTGTCTCATGTAATTGTAGTATAGTCATGCTGTGTGTTGTCATTTTATCTTGTAGTTCTCTTTAAGGTTTTCTTATTGTACATATTTATCTATTTCAGTGGGAGAACTGAAGTCCAGTCAGTTCAATATGGCAAAGAAAAGGCAAATAAAGACAGGGTGTTTGCAAGGTAAGCCACTTCTAATTCAGTGTCTGAATTTTTTTTAAAGCAAGGTTAAAATTGCTAAAAACTCTTTTTCCAAATATGATTACAGAATTATCACATGATTCCTTCTTTAATTAAATGATAAATTATGTTGAGCGAATAATGAAATAGTTTGTCTAGTTTACTCAATCAGGTTTTTTTAGTGGACCAAGGATTGTAACCCTGACTAGGCAGAATCAAGTATTATATTATTAATATAACATTTTGTTGGAAGGCTTGTTTCCCTTTTGTTAACATTTTTGAGAAACATAGTGACTCATCTCATATATTACCCAGCCCATTTCTTCTTTCTTTAAATCATATTGTTAAGAAATAAGTTGCTTTTTATTTGGGTGCTATTTTGTTATCTTCATTTTTTAAGATCTGTTAATAACCAGTTTGCTTTTCAACCAGTGAGATGACATGATCAGATTTATGGTTTAGAAAATAGTTTTATAAGCAAGTATAGAGAATGAATTAGAAGTAAGGCTGGGTACCCAGAGACCGGTTAGGTTATTGCAGTAATCCAAATGAAAATAACAAAGGTCTGAACTAAAACATTGACAGTGAAGTGGTTACTAGGGAACAAATTTGAGGAGCTTATTTTGCGAGTGGAACAGGCACAAGTTGTTGACCCGTTGGTGGAGGTGTGTGAGAGACAGGAGTGTCTGGAGAGACTTGTCAGCTTGGAGTGACATAAAATGGACAGGGGCTACAGGAGAGAACAGACTCGTAATAGAAGACGTTAAATTGGCACAGGTCTAGTTTGAGATGCCTGAGCAACGATCTAACCAGATTGTCCAATAGATGATTGAAAACTCAGCCAAGAGCTCTGACGAGGGAGAGTGACCAGATTGGTGGCAGCTGATCTTTACTGAAGACCTGCTGTGCCGAGCATTGTTTCAGGCCTTGGGAACACAGTGAAGAACAAGTAACCCCTCTTAGTCTCATGGAGGCTGCACTCTGATTGGTGGAGCAGGCGCCTCATATAGTGAGGGCTGAGGCAAGGAAGGCCCTGGGCCGGAGCCAGTAGTGGGCAGGGTGCGCATGGCAGTGATCCAGGAGATGGCTAGACAGGCAGGCAGCGGCCGGAGTCTGTGTGGCCCTGTGCTGGGAACAGTGAGGACTTAGGATTGTAAATGGAGGCCAGGGGGACTGGGGGCATGGGAGGGATATAAACTGACTTGCATTTTTAAAATGTGGTAGAGTTCTTGTGCTTTAGAGTGATAAACTGAAGTATCTACAAGTATCGTATGGTTTCTGGGATTTGCTTCAGAATAATTGGGGGGCGAGGTGAAACAGGATTCTCATGATGATGCTGTTGAACCTGGGGCCTGAGTACACAGGGTTTATCAAACTCTTCTTTCTACTTCTGTTTATATTTGAAATGTTCCAAAATAAAAAGATGGGGGAGGGTGGGAGATTAGCCTGGCTGCTGGGATAGAATCACTCTGTGGGGATGTGAGTGGAAGAGGGTGACCAGTTAATCTCATAATGGCTAATGCTTATTTTGTACTTACCTGTGCCAGGCAGTTTTTGTATATTAACTCACAACCCCCAAACTCAGTGAGGTAATAAATCCATTACAGATGAGAAAACTGAGCGAGTTTGAATAATTTACCTGAGATTGTACGGAGAGTGAGGGATGCAGCAAGATTCTAACCAGGCATCCCAGGTTCTTACCCACACTTTTAACCTCTGTGCGGTAGTTTTTGCTGTTCTGCGTGAGAAGCTTGACTCCTTCCCTGTCTCACATGTGAAAGATGATCCCGTTTATTGTCTGTCTCCTTCACTAGGTAGGATGTCAGCTCTAGGAGGACGGGAGTTTGTCTGTCTTAATTCACCACAGTAGCCACAGTTCTCTAATGAGTGGGGTATGGTAGATGTTTTTTAAATGAAGCAGTGTATTTTCAGTGAAAATAGCTTAGAGAGGGTGAGTCCTTAAAGAGGTCATGAGCTTAGAGTCTGCTGCCAGTGGAGGCCTGAGAGTTTTAATAAACGAGAAGTGGAGAATTTTGCTTTTGACTTTAATTTTGCTCTTAGTCTTTGTCCGAAAGACCTCCTGCTTTGTGTTTCTAGGGTAAAAAGCTGCTGTTTTTTTCTTTCCTCCAAAAGCAGAAACTGCTTTATTGCTCCACAAGTGATGGCTCATTTTTTTTAAAGCTCCAACAATGCCAAATAACATAAAGAAAAATCGTAGGGCTTCCCTGGTGGCGCAGTGGTTGAGAGTCCGCCTGCCGATGCAGGGGACACGGGTTCGAGCCCTGGTCCGGGAAGATCCCACATGCTGCGGAGCGGCTGGGCTCGTGAGCCATGGCCGCGGAGCCTGTGCTCCGCAACGGGAGAGGCCACAACAGTGAGAGGCCCGTGTACCGCAAAAAAAAAAAGAAAAAAGAAAAATCGTTACCCCCAACACAATCATTTAAAATTGTTTTGTATTTACTATTCAAGATTTTGCCATGTATATACTCACAGAGATATTGATATGTATGTCTATATTTTATTTGTTTTAAACATTGTTTCATACTTTTTGTTGCTTGTTTTTATCACTTAGCATATCATAGGAATTTTCTTCGATGTTGAAAAATCTGCAGTCATTCATGTCAGTAAATCTTAAACACTTAAGTCCTTTTATCCTGAGCTGTAGATTTAATTGCAAGATCCTTCCCTTCGTCCTGCCACCGGTCCGCGTGCACAGTCAGAGTCATTTCTGGGGCTGAGGCTGTGCCAGCACTGTGCCTGGAATGCTTGTAAAAATAAAAAACAAATAATATTACAAGTTCCTTGGAGTAAGGACATTTGAAACAAAAAAATCATTAGAACATGATTTTTTATGTGTTTGAATAATAAAATTTACTTGGGTTTTTTTTTTTCCCCTTCATTCCTGGCTTACCCTCATCCTGATTTGTCTATGAATGATCTCTCCAATCAGAAAATTGTCAATGAAAAATGCCTTGATGTAGGAAAGATTTCACTGGTCAGGGCATATAGCATTTTGCTGTGATAAGTTTAACTTGAATTTGAATGATGTAATTCATTTCAGCATTTGTTCAAAAAAGTTTTGAAATTGATTTATTTTGGCTTTATTTTTAGATTTATTGAGGGAAATATTGTCAGTTTCTCTATTAAATATAAATCTTGGTGTCATATTAGTGGCTTGGTTATTTCAGAAGGGAGAAAGAAAGAAAGTAAAAACACAGAGATGTCTGCCCCAATAGATACAGCTACTGAAATTACTCAAATTCCTCCTTTCCACAGTCATACTTTTTTTTTTTTTTTTTTTTTTTTTTTGCTGTACGCGGGCCTCTCACTGTTGTGGCCTCTCCCATTGCGGAGCACAGGCTCCCGACGCGCAGGCTCAGTGGCCATGGCTCACGGGCCCAGCCGCTCCACGGCATGTGGGATCTTCCCAGACCGGGGCACGAACCCGTGTCCCCTGCATCGGCAGGCGGACTCCCAACCACTGCGCACCAGGGAAGCCCTCATAGATACTCTTGTTTCCAGTTTGAAAGTATTAAGGACCTGTACAAAGGTAAAATGTACAGTAAAATGTTAATTTGAAACCATTTTCCTTGAAATTGCTCTTGAGAAAGGAATAGTTTACTTCCTATCAACTTTGTTTTAACTTAAAATGTACATATTTATTCTAGTTCTTAGTACTATAACTTTTTTGCAACACTCCTTTCAGACTTGTTAAAATCAAAGTAAATATTTTTCTGATTCTTCTGTTAAAATAGCACCATAACAAAATACTTGCACTTTTTTATTCTTTTCCTAACAAGAAGCTTAACTTTTTGTCTTGCTTGATATTTGTAAAAATACTGAACATGATTTCATAACTAGTTCTACTGTAACATGATATCCTAATATGAATACCAAGTCATAGGTGTGTTTATATATTAATGTTAATATCACATGCAAATGACTTCCTTTATTTATATGTGTAAATGCTTTAATATTTTGAGCATATCAGATTTTGAAAGATATACAGATAGTTACACCTGCATCTTACTAGTTCATTTTTTTTTCCAGAGCAGTTCCCAATGCATTTTATTTTATTTTATTATTTATTTATGTTTTAAATTTAATATTTAAAAAATTTTTTTTTTAATTTTATTTTATATTGGAGTATAGTTGATTAACAGTGTTGCGTTAGTTTCAGGTGTACAGCAAAGTGATTCAGTTACACATATACAAGTATCTTCATTTTCAAATTCTTTTTCCATTTCTGTTATTACAGAATATTGAACAGAACTCCCTGTGCTATGCAGTAGGCCCTTGTTGGTTACCTATCTATCTATCTATATATCTATTTATTTATTTGGCTGCACCGGGTCTTAGTTGTGGCATGTGAACTCTTAGTTGCGGTATATGGGAGCTAGTTCCCTGACTAGGGATTGAACCCAGGCCCCCTGCATTGGGAGCGTGGAGTCTTAGCCACTGGACCACCAGGGAAGTCCCTGGTTATCTATTTAAAATATAGCAGTGTGTACATGGGAATCCCAAGCCCCAGTCTATCTCTCCTCCCCCACTTTTCTCTGCCTGGTAACCATAAGCTCATTTTCTAAGTCTGTGAGTTTGTTTCTGTTTTGTAAATAAGTTTGTTTATATCATTTTTTTTAAGATTCCACATATAAGTGGTATCATATGATATTTGTCTTTCTCTGTCTGACTTACTTCACTTAGTATGATAGTCACCAGTCAGATAGTTCTTCATTTTATATATGCATTATTAAAATGTGAAATTGTTTAACAGGTTATCTTATAAAACAAATATGCATTATTCAGTGAGTAGTAGAGATAAAATTCCAATATGATGGGCCCCAAATAACTTCCTGTTTCTTTTGTTGTGCTGGAATTGTATGAATCTACTTTGAAATAATAAGTCATCATCTAGGACAAGTACTGTTTTAATGATCCCATTAGCTCTGAAAGACTAAGCTTTTCTGGGATTGTGATGATCTGATGCATATCTATCAAAATACCCTAATGGTTTTAGCAATTATTAAATGATTCTGTTAGAGTATTAGAGAATTCTAGAATTCTTGTCCACTCCTTGGAATTTTAGTTGGCAGTATAAATAGTTAGAAAAGATTTCTCCTTAAACTTTTTATGTAAGGTTGTTTTTTTCAGCAATAATAAATGTTAACTTATTTTTCTGATACATCAACTCTTTGAATTGCTTTCAGACTTTTTCAGTTATCATATAATATCTAAGAAGAAAGCAAAAGAATGTTCCCATGCAACAGAAAAATAAGGTGCCATGGTCAGAAAATAAATTTACCACATTGCAAACACTGATGAAGTGTGGTATTTTTTTCTCTGAAGTTTCCACACTCAACAGGAAACATAGACAGCAAGCTTGAGTGGGTGGGTCTCTGAGGTTAAAACTGTTAATAAAATACCTTGAAATTTAGTTTTAAATGCAAAGCATTTCCAACCATGTTTAGTTTATTAACAACAGTAAAGTGTTCTGATGCTTTGTATTAGGTGAGTATAACTGGATTTTTTTCCTCCTTCAAATGACTCTTTCCCTCTTTTAGAAAATGAAAATAGTTGATCTCCTGACTGTGGCTAGTGAACTCACTTAAACAGTTTACATTTAATAATCCAATATGTGAGTAATCTGTTTACTAACATTAATAGAAGAGCCATAAATGCTGTTTATTTTAATAATCTTTACTTCACTTAAAAAATCTAATGCATGAGATAATATACTTTATTTTTATTTTATTGTGACTGATGAGGTGGTTAGACTAAATGGTATCCTGACTTGTCTTCAAATCAGAAAATCCTGTAATTTAAACTCATGGTAATGGGAAATGTTTATGTTTTAATGACTTCAGATTCACTTATGAAAAATGAAATCTGACTCAATGACTTTTTAAAAAAATTGATAACATTACATCTCTTTTAGAAAATGTTCAATGTTCTTAAATTAAGGAGATGTCAGTCAACTATATTTCAATTTAAAAATAAATAAAAGAAAAAAAAGCAACATCATTAGGCCAAACTAAAAAGATTTTAGCTATGAATACATGAAATGATAGGGCATTTGTGTGCTTTAGATTCAGAAGTAATTTAAGTTACTTGTGGTTTAGTAAAATGAATAAACTAAAACATTCCACTGAAAATGTAGATACTCATAGATCATTTCAGAAGGTAGGGAAGGACCGTAGGAGCATACATTTTACTAGTAAATTTTGATATTTAGATGTAGAAACTTAAGTGGTTTGTCTGTGGGAAGGTCAAAGCTAGGATTGATGGTCCCCACTCATTGTTTTTTTTTTTTTTAAATAAATTTATTTATTTATTTTTGGCTGCGTTGGGTCTCTGTTGCTGTGCACAGGCTCTCTCTAGTTGCGGTGTGCGGGCTTCTCATTGCAGTGGCTTCTCTTGTTGCGGAGCACAGGCTCTAGGCGCACAGGCTTCAGCAGTTGTGGCACACAGGCTCAGTAGTTGTGGCTCGTGGACTCTAGAGCACAGGCTCGGTACTTGTGGTGCACAGGCTTAGTTGCTCCGTGGCATGTGGGATCGTCCCTGACCAGGGCTCAAACCCGTGTCCCCTGCATTGGCAGATGGATTCTTAACCACTGCACCACCAGGGAAGCCCCCCACTCATTGTTTTAATGCTTCCTACTATGTATGTAAATTTTCTTGAGTACTCGTGGTCAGTGTTACCATGCTTTGTAGTTTAGTCTGTTTGTATGTGCTTCAGTGAGTTATTACTGAAATATAAAACTGTCTAAGTTTAGAAGCTGATATATTATGTGTTTTTATGTAATTTGCTTAATTCATTGTATTAACCTTCATATGAACTCTGCATGTCAAAAAGCTAGGCATTTAAATAGATATCATGTATTTTCCACGAACTTTGGCCACTTTTTGAATTTGCATAAAAAATGACTTCAGTTGCTAATTCACCTAAAATTCTAAGGGTTTTTGACCTCAGTAAGGATCAATATCTTTTCTGAAAAGATCATTTACTCTCTTTATCACTATAATAACTGACAATATACAGGTTAGAAAACATACGCTACTCCCCACCGTGAGACAAAATAATTAACCTTCCAAATGTTTCCTAAAGAAGAAAAGAAAAAAACCCACTGACCTACTGTATATAAAAGGGGAAAATTTATAAATAAAATATACACAATTATCATTTTTATCTTGTCCTCATTGAGGCAGAGGGCCAGGGTTTAGGTTTAAGGACACTCAGGAGATGATGTGTTAGGAATTGTTTAAAACACCACAAGATAAGCTCAAGTCCCAGAGACGCTGGGACAGAGACAGACAATGTCTAAAATATAATGTTGGCAGTATCTGGGAAAACTTGATAGCCAACGATTCCATTGTTTTTTTTCTTTCGTCTTTCTTTCTTTGTTTCTTTCGTTTTTCTCCTCTTCCCTATTCTCTTTCCTACTTTTTCTTGCCTTCTTTCTTCATATAAAGCAGATTTCCTTTCTTAGGAAATTGTTTGGTAAGTAGCCTCCAAATGCATTAATTTCTTGTAAATAAACGTGTTGTGTTTACTCATCTAGAATATGATGTATTAAGACAAACTGTAAGGTTTGGTACATAGTTTGGGGTAAAAAATAAAATTTTTTGCATATTATTTAAATTATTACTCCAGATCCCCAAGTAAGCCCTTGGCACGGAAATTAATGGATTGGGAAGTAGTAAGCAGGAATTCACTATCTGATGACAGGTTGGAAACACAAAGCCTTCCATCGCGATCCCCACCTGGCACTCCAAATCAGTAAGTACATCAGGTGTACGTTTTGCTAATTTCTAAATGTTTGGCTGTATGTTTCCATTGCCTGAAGATTATAATATGTAAAATTAAAATTTTTCAGTTAGACATGATTTTCGTTGCTCCAAGGCATTATTTCCTCTCAGCCTGGAGCTCAGTGTGTAAGCAGAGCATGACATAAAGATGCTCACTTAACTACAAAGCTGACTTCCACAGTCAGGGTCACTAGCCAATATATCAAGGCCTATTAGTAGACTTAAAATCTGGGAATATGGTTGTAGCTGACATAAGTCTTTTCCATATGTATCTCCAGCATAATTTCGAGGAGAGTGCATATTATTTGAACATGCTAAGTGTTGTGATTCTCTTGCTGAAGCTCCTACCCTGCTTCTGCTGTGCCAGTGTCTGTGGTCTAGGAAAAGGGATTTCCAGCCTCAGTTCCCACCAGCTCAGCCATAGCTCAGCTGAGAAGCACATGTTACTCAGCACTTACTGTGTATGCACTTCATCCTAGCATTTCTCACAAAAGCTGGATGCTTGGGTGTAGGTAGTAATAATAAGATAATAAACGTGTACTGGCCAAAGATGTTATCTTAATTTCATAATGTTAACAAGTGTGTTGTATGTATTATATGTATGTGATTAAGATAATGATAACAAAATGAATGTCACCATACTGACCGTCCTTGTTAACCCAAAAGGTTGATATAAGAAATATTTGAATTTTGGCATGGAATATAATATTTAAAGAAGTCTTCCTCTGGACATATTTCATACACATTCATGTTCAATAAATGTGCACTAAATTCTACAAGTTGTTTCACTGATGGGTGTTTGTCAGCTTAAGAGTAAATTCCTACCATATTGGAAGTAAAGTGTGTGCACAAACAGCTTGGTTCACAGCAGGTTACCTAATAGCTAGGTGTCTTCGTCACTACTTAGAAACAAAATAGACTCAAAAGTTTGTGCAGTGTCTTGCTAATTGCAGAGTGCTAAGCCATCTTTTTTATAATAGACTGCATATAAATTCAAAGGCTAATCAGCTTGTTGGAGAAGATCCAGAACCTTCTTTCTCTGGTCCCTTTTCCAGCCAGCCGTTCCTTATTTGTTACCAGTACCCCACTAAACAATTACAGCAAATTATGGAAGACACATCAAATTTAAACCAGATGGTTGAATTAATTAATTGTCACTAACTCTGATCAGACTTTCTGTTAATGAAACAATTTTATGTATGATATGAAGAAAATTGTTCTTTCCCTAAATCCTAAAGTGACTGTGTCACTTATGAAGATGGAAATATGGTATTCAGTATCTCTAGTCTTAGAAATTATAGAAAATCCCATAAATAAAAGTATTTATTAAAGGGTTAAAAAAGAATTCAGACCAGAGGATATTTCTGAATTATTGGGTTCTCTCCTTTTATTTTGTAAATGCTGATTAAGACGCACATTTGTAGTGACTGAAACCTAGAAACATTAAGGTTGGTGGGGATAATAGATGATTGAAATAGATAAAATCCCCGTGGCAGATTGCTAACTCTAGCTCAGATCTTTTGACTTCCTATTCTGTGTTTTTTCTGTTTATACCATAGTGTCTTTGTCAGAGACTCAGCTTAGTAAAATGTGGTCAGTCTTAAAAACACACACCCACTTTCTACTGCAATCATATAAGAAAGAAACTTGAACATACTGAGTTACAGTACATTTTTACTCAGTTTTTGTTCCTCTTCTCGTAGTCGAAATTCTGCATTCACCCAAGAGGGAACCAGGTTACGGCCGTCTTCAGTGGGCCATTTGGTCGGCCACGTGGTTCACACCTGCCCCGGCGAGGCGTTCGTGAGGCATCGGTCTCCATCTTCCACGCAAGCTAACAGCATTGTTTTGGAATCATCTCCGTAAGGCCTTTTTGCATTTAGCTTCCTTTTTATGAGGAATAATGCCCCAAATTGTTTCATTTGAAATAATCTGGGAAATTACAGTATTTGATACAAGACTTTATGTGATGTTTTAAAAATTTATATATTTGTAAATGTGCTTATTTGTTCCTGAAGGTCTTGGTGACCCCCACCCCACAAAATCGCTGCTATTATTTTGTTGGCTCTGTATATTCTTGAACTTTTAGTGCACATTGTTACATATTTCTGTAGATAAATGCATCACTGTGGTCAGGCAGTAAGGTGATGAAAGGTAGAGTTTTCTTAATATTTTTCAGGAAGGGAACCATAAGGATGAATAGACAGTGTTGGGGAGATGAAGTAGCAAGGGAGAACATCACATTGAAAATAAGTTACAGAACGTGTGCATACCTCATTCTAAAATTCACTCCTATCTCATTACAAGTTGATGCATAAATTAAACTTCATAATTCAGTATATCAGTTTAATGCACAACATACTTACCTCACATTAATAGGCAGTCTTGATTTATTGGTTCATACAATACAGTTAGTTCATATGCAAGTAAAAATACAGTGCAAGAGTTAGAAAAAAAGTAAAATACTTTATAAGATACATAGGTAGGTAAGAGGATTCATTAATTGCTGAGGAGGAAAAAGGGGTTTCAGATACAGTGAACGTGATGAGGGTTGAAGAAAGGGTGGGTCTGAGTGATGGAGAGCAGGTGGAGTGGCCAGCACAGCAGCTGTAGGTGCTCCAGGAAAGCGCGCCTGGTCTGTAGGAGCGACTGCTGTCCTCTGTGGGCGCCAGCAGGGAAGGCGGCCAAGCTGTCGGTACCAGTGGGCGTTTAGTCTGGCTAACGTGTATCTGGGTGAAAGATTTGGATTGTGTGTGGACATTTTAAAGGTTGGAGGAATAGAAAACTATACACTGCACAGTGACACCTGTGGAGCATGGGTGGACAGGAGTTAGGATTGGTGGAAATTTAATGTTATATTACTTTAAAAATTATAACTCTAAACTTTTTGATTTTTAATAAGCATGTATTTTCTACTTCTAAAACTTTAAAAAGTACAGTAATTAAAGACGTGATTGAAATGTTAACTGATTAAATTTTCAAATGACATGCTTTCGGCACATGAAAGCCGACCACTTGGAGGAATCACAAAGTCCGTGTCATCACAGACAGAACGGTGTCACTCCTGGGGCCTGACCACATGATCTCAGTCTAGTTTTTGTAGAGCCCTTTCCGTAGAGCCCATACACATCTGCCTATGCATACAATTGAGTATTTCCTTTCATAAATTTTATAGATTCACAAACCCCCCAAATCACTTACCTCTTCAGAATACCTTTGTTCTCTTTTCCTGACCTGAAGTGGAGGAGGAGGTTCAGGATAGGTTGGAACCATGCAGAGTTTTTCTTCCCCTGCCCAGTCCACCAGAATTTCAAATGCTTGGGGCTTTCTCTTTGGACATCTGTTTTATGAAGCTTAAGTATTTGTATTCAGTTTTGAATCTATAACACTGCGTTGGAAATTCAGCCAATCCTCACCTTAAGAATAATGAGAGAGTTCTGAAAAGACAAGCTTAATGGTAAACTAATAAAAATAACTTACATTGGTAGCTTACAGTCAGCTTTTTCATAAATTATTTCATTGTTGTATTCAAGAGAACTCAATAAAATAGGAAAGCTATATAGCCCCCCTTTACAGATGAGAGAGCCACACTAACAGCATTTGTCCCAATTTATAGAGCTAAAACTCGGGTTTTCTTACCTGAGCCACTCTGTAGAACTGTGTATCCTGGACAAGGCTTTGTTGATTTTTTTTTTTCAATTTAGAGGAAATATTTTTCAACTTGGAATCCATAGATTTTAGTTTTACATTGGCCAAATGTGAAAAGAATGCAAACAATATGTTGGATTAAGCACAGAGCATTTCAACGTAGCACAATACATTGAAATTGATGTTGCGATATCTCACCAGTTTCCTGCTCTTTGAGGGAGTCCAGGGGCGTTCAGGTGAGCCTGACTTCAGGCACTGGGTGAGCTTGCCCACTTCCCAAGGAGAAAACGCTATTAATTCGCAGGTGTGTTTACTGTGGAAGCAAACAGGAGGCTGTTGTACTGCTTAAAATTACTGTTTGTAGGCAGGGATGATTGAGATTACATCCTACCATTTCCTTCCTTTCTTTAAATGATCCACAGAAAATTAGACTGTTTTTAGTTTGTGATTTTTCTGAGATAAACATTAGCCCTAAATTAATTTTAAAATACTTAACAGATTAAAAAATAAATAAATTCCCACCACAATGCTAAGACGTAACAGGGAAGCTCAGGTATTTCTACAAAATAATTGCAAAGTGTGTGAGTGGGATGGATACGGTTTTATTTTTTATTATGATACAGATTGCTAACAGCTGCAACAGAGAACTGTTTTGAGTGCAGAGGAAGCTGCCTCACTGCTGACCTTGAAGCACTCATGAGGAAACTTACAGCCTCCTGGACTGAAACAAGTCAGGAAAGCTTTGGCCCACCTGGCTTGATTGACAGTTTTAACAACCATTTATCTGTTGTATGTTTGAAGTGTGGATATCTGGTTGAACACAGAGAGGAATTCCCCATGTTCTCAACTTCATCCTTCAGTTCCTAATCACCAGAGACTATGCAGATTTCATAATCCTCAAATGTTAAATCCAGTTCCCTGAGCTATTCTTTCCTAGACTGTCCCGTTCCAGTCTTATCTTTATCCAACCTAATCAATTCCTTTTGCTTCGTCCTGAAAGCTTTGCCTTCCCTCTGCCCCTCTGAGCTACTGGCACTGATAACTTCACCTGCAGGCTCAGCGTAACCCAACTCCCATGCCAGCCTTGATCAGGTCTAGTGATATATCATGGACCATGCAAATACTAGGCTGCTGTAGGACAAGGAAATAAGAGAAGCAAAGGGGGTGGAGTGGAAGGAGTGTTGAGCCATGGGGCCTCAGAGGGCGCACCCTGTTAGATGCTGTACCTGTGGTGGCAGGACTAAGCACGGATCCCTGGGCTGCTGCTCTGCAGCGTACTTACCTGCAGTCCACCTCTGGCAAAAGCCTCCCTTACTTGCAGTTGGGAGCTGAGGTCAGAGACTTGGACTTTGGCTGAAACCAGGAATCTCAGGTCTGGGACCTTGGTTCTGGAGTAGATTCCTACTGATAGAATAATATGACATTTTCAGTTCTATTCTATTAATCATATCCCCGGGAGTTTCTATGCACTTTAATTGCCTTGAGCATCAATTAGTAATCAGTCTGAAATGGTGTTTACTTTGAAATACTCTGAATGTCACTATAAATTAGCCAAAGTATCAAGAAGCCTGAATTTTGAACCAGAATTTTATCTGTATCTTACGGAACATAAGTATGGCAGGGGTAAATGCCCAGTGAAGACTTGGATGACGCTAGTGATTGTAATTGAGTGAGACAAGAGCTGCTGGTATGTATTTTAGAAAATAAGGTTTTAAAAGGAGCCATCATTCCTGGCAAGTTTGTATTAGTGTCTACCAAGAATATGGTTTTTGTTTTCTAGTCTTAAATTAGAATAAACTTTATGCTTGTATGAAGGGTGTATTTGTACAGTTAAACCTTTGGCAGCATTTTTTTTTAATTTACAGTTTTAAGAGTTTATCCTGCTCATTTTTCTTTTTTATGAGTAATTACAATAATCTCTTTGGAACTATATTTTCTACACTCTCCCTATGACAGATTTTTTCCAGCTCCCATATTTAACGCCAAATGACTACCTCTACTTGTAAGACTCCAGGCACAGCCTTGATCCCTACTTCTTTCTTTGGTTCCTATTTCCCTAGTCCTGTCTAAACCACCTGATAGTAGATGCTCGTCTTCTTTTAGGTTATAGGTCCCTTCTCTCAGGTGCCAGCTGTTATTTCTAGTGGGGCTGTGTCCCACTATGCTGCCTGGTTGTTCTTTCCAAGTATGTGATGTCTTTTCATTCTGTTTTCCTTGGTAGTTTTTGTTTATTTGTTTGTTTATGTTTTAGCCTAGAAATAGTACCTTTTTATTTTATTTTTTTAATTAAAAAATTTTTTTTGGCTGCAGATGAATTGGGAGATTGGGATTGACATATACACAATAATATGTATAAAATAGATAACTAATAAGAACCTGCTGTATAAATAAATAAATAAAATTTAAAAATAAATAATTTTTTGGCCGCTCCATGCAGCTTGTGGGTAGGGTCCTGGTTCCCCTGGATCCCCGACCAGGGATCGAACCCAGGCCCCGGCAGTGAAAACGCCAGGTCCTAACCAGTGGACTGCCAGGGAATTCCCAGTGGTACCTTTTTAAAGAACTGGCCTATTGCATGATATTATTTTAAATGTATTATAATTTCAAATTACAACACATGGTTTACCTATGAAAGTCATCTTCCTAGATAATTGTTTAGTAGATTGACTTCGTATGATACTTATACATTAAATATGAACAGGGAAGTTATTTGTTACGATAAATTGAGTTAATATGAGTATGTCTTTAAAATGTAATTGATACCTTTTGCCCAAAATAAGAATTTTAGAAGTCTGTGTTGATATTCTTGATTACTTTTATAGACAGTAGTTAGATAGGTAGATAGACAGATAGACAGAAAGAGAGTGTGTTTGGTTATTGAAGCTGGAAACACAGGAAGGGGAAATTGTCACCAGGATTACTGGGAGAGTGCATAATTAGTTTGTGAAAAAGCTCCCCAGACCAACCTTAACCTCTGCAGTGACCAGGCCCATGGAGAGCTTGTCCATCACTCTCTGTGAAGTTACCTTAACAAGAAAGTTACATAAAACAATGAGAGAAGGCAGGTAGCACCTGTCCTGAAATCCAAAATTATATCACCCTTTCCTCTCTTAGATCTTGGCTGACCCTCTGCCTGGACTCCATTCTCCTCACCCTTTCTTTAGAGCTTGGCTCAAATCCCAGCCCGAGCCTCTACGCTTGGACTCTCTTCCTATCTGGGTCTTCTTGTGGACTTCAAATGAGTAAAGGAGAGGGTGTATTCAGATACCCATTGGAGTCCGGCAAGTAACACTGGGTGGGATTCATGTGGCCTGGAATGCCTGTGGCCCATCTAAAGGCAGCAGCTGCCACTTGGCTTTTTCCAGTTGTTGGCAACCTGTAATGCAGGTCTATTCTTTCCAAAGCTTCCACGTTTTTCATTCTGGAAATCCAGATTTTGTATGTAATTTTTAAAATGTAGTCAACTCACATTTTTAAAGTGAACCGGCCAAATGTATGTTGGCAAAAATTGGCCCGCAAGCCATGAATCTGCAGCCACTGTTCCTGTGCAGTGATTTCTAATCAGGAAGTAGACAATAAAATCACTTCTGGAGCTTTTTGGACTGTATACGCCGGGTCTCTAACCCTGGAAACGCAGACGCAGCAGTCTAGCAGAATGTCCCGTGGTGTCAGTGCCGTCCCTCTCTTGCAGCTGAGTGTTGCCATCATGGTACCCCTGCCCAGCAGGCCTGGCTCGCTTAGATACTGGGCTGCACAGCAGGCTGGGGTTTGTCCCTGTTGTTTGTCTTGGTGCTGTGCTTAGACTGTTATCTGAACCGAGAATAAAGTTGTTCTGACTCCATTCCCACCTGATCTCAACCTTATACTCTTCCCCCAAGGCCTTTGGTTTTTATAAAAATTTATTTATTTTATTTTATTTATTTTATCTTTGGCTGTTCATTGCTGCACACAGGCTTTTCTCTGGTTGCAGCGAGTGGGGCCTACTCTTCGTTGCAGTGTGCAGGCTTCTCACTGCGGTGGCTTCTCTTGTTGGGAGCATGGGCTCTAGGTGCGCAGGCTTCAGTAGTTGTAGCATGCGGGCTCAGTAGTTGTGGCTTGCGGGCTCTAGAGCGCAGGCTCAGTAGTTGTGGCGCACGGGCTTAGTTGCTCCGCAGCATGTGGGATCTTCCTGGACCAGGGCTCGAACCCGTGTCCCCTGCATTGGCAGGCGGATTCTTAACCACTGTGCCACCAGGGAAGCCCCAGACCTTTAGTTTTGAGACTGAACATTTCCCAGGTGTGGCAACTGTATGCAAAACTAGAGGAAAGCTTCTCTTTGCCTTGCCTGAGTGGTTATACTTAGTCCTGAGTAAGGGATGAGACCTATTGGTTGATCCATGTGGAGTCCAGTGACGTCCAGCTTTCGTAAAGTCTTGGAGGCTTCTGACCAGCTGCTTGTTAGAGATTTCCCATCGGAGGCTGTACCAAGGGTTGCCCGCCTCTGTCTGCCCTGGTCCCTGCAGCAGGCCATGGCCAAGGCACGCAGAGGCTGTACCAAGGGTTGCCCACCTCTGTCTGCCCTGGTCCCTGCAGCAGGCCATGGCCAAGGCACGCAGCTCTCTCCTAGCAGTTTCTTGCACAAGCAGCGCTTGAATGCATCGCCTTATAGAGGCTTGGGTTCTTGGCAGTTGAAATTAGCAGAATAAAAACTAGTATGTTTGGGATCTGGAATCTCTGGCCATCAAGGTAGACCTCAGAGAAGCTTTGGCTGAAAAGGGGAGGTGTGCTCTCTGATGCAGTCCTCATAGACTTATCAGAAGCTAGAGCATTTTGTGCCCTGAAGACTTCTGGGTAGAAAGCTGAGTGGTTATTATTGTTCACTGCGTATTTAGTGATTATATTTTACACTAGATTATGCAGTTGGAGGAGGGCTATATTTTCTCTTAGGGGAAGTGAGACCATTCATCGTTAATCCTGGCTGACGCCCTTGGTGCTAAGCAGATTTTAGCATCGCTACCACATCTGTCACGTGTCTAGCAGCAAGTCTCTCAAGAAGTTCACAGCTTCTCTACCAAGGGGAGCATATGTTTCCAAGAGCCACTCTGGCAGTAACCTCTGTGTTAGTTATCTTGGACTAAATTATGCTCTGGTAGCACATTCCCCCAACTTACAGTGACATATAGCTACAAGGGTTCTTTCTCTCTTACATTCTGCATACGTGGTGGATCACCTGTGGGTCTGCTGCACGTCATGGTCATTCTAGGGCCCAGACTGACCGCAGCCCCTGTTTGGGACTTGGCTGGTCTCCTGGCTGAGGGAAGAGAGAAATACAGAGCTTCCTTTCAAAAGAGGCTACTCACATTTCATTGGCTAGAGCAAGTCATATGGCCAAGCGTGATGTCAGCCAGGGAGGAGTAGAGGGTAACTTTGAACAATAATATGATCTAATACAGTTTTGCTTCCTCAAGACCTTACAGCTGTGTCTTGGGTGTCAGTCATCAGTCAACAAAAATAAGCAGGATCTGGCTGAAGCTTGTGCCTGGTTACCACAGCAGCTGGCAACTCTTTCCTCTGCCCTTAGGCAGTGGGATAATAATGTTTCTATTTCCCCAGAGGACCTCCTCCCACCTCAGAGGTAAATAATAACCCCTGTGGTGATCAGTACTCTTGACGAGAACCGTTTTCGCCTTGCCTGGTCCCTTAACCTCCATGACTTCCACGGACGCAGGCTTCCTGGGGTCCAAGTTTTGAACCACTGGTTCCCCCTTCTGGCCTTCGTGAAAAACTCACCTTGTTACTACATACAGGGTGCTCGGTTGTTTTTGTTTTTCTTTTTCAATTTTTGAATTTTATTTTATTTTTTTATACAGCAGGTTCTTGTTAGTTATCTATTTTATACATATTAGTGTATACATGTCAATCCCAATCTCCCACTTCATCACACCACCACCCCCTGCTGCTTTCCCCCCTCAGTGTCCATACATTTGTTCTAAACATCTGTGTCTCAATTTCTGCCCTGCAAACAGGTTCATCTGTACCATTTTTCTAGGTTCCACATATATGAATTAATATACGATATTTG
The DNA here is from genome assembly GCF_937001465.1 of Orcinus orca. Classification (NCBI taxonomy): domain Eukaryota; kingdom Metazoa; phylum Chordata; class Mammalia; order Artiodactyla; family Delphinidae; genus Orcinus; species Orcinus orca. Next base: position 6,319,231 of record NC_064565.1, on the reverse strand, counting down.
TTTTTCTCTTTCTGACTTACTTCACTCTGTATGACAGTCTCTAGATCCATCCACGTCTCTACAAATGACCCAATTTCCTTCCTTTTTATGGCTGAGTAATGTTCCATTGTATATGTGTACCACATCTTCTTTATCCATTCTTCTGTCGATGGGCATTTAGGTTGCTTCCATGACCTGGCTATTGTAAATAGTGCGGCAGTGAACATTGGGGTGCATGTGTCTTTTTGAATTATGGTTTTCTCTGGGTATATGCCCAGTAGTGGGATTGCTGGGTCATATGGTAGTTCTATTTTTAGTTTTTTAACGAACCTCTATGCTGTTCTCCACAGTGGCTGTATCAATTTACATTCCCACCAACAGTGCAAGAGGGTTCCCTTTTCTCCACACCCTCTCCAGCATTTGCTGTTTGTAGATTTTCTGATGATGCCCATTCTAACTGGTGTGAGGTGATACCTCATTGTAGTTTTGATTTGCATTTCTCTAATAATTAGTGATGTTGAGCAGCTTTTCATGTGCTTCTTGACCATCTGTATGTCTTCTTGGGAGAAATGTCTATTTAGGTCTTCTGCCCATATTTGGATTGGGTTTTTTGTTTTTTTAATATTGAGCTGCTTGAGCTGTTTATATATTTTGGAGATTAATCCTTTGTCCGTTGATTTGTTTGCAAATACTTTCTCCCATTCTGAGGGTTGTCTTTTCATCTTGTTTGTAGTTTCCTTTGCTTTGCAAAAGCTTTTGTTTCATTAGGTCCCATTTGTTATTTTTGTTTTTATTTCCATTCTAGGGGGTGGATCAAAAAAGATCTTTCTGTGATTTATGTCAAAGAGTGTTCTTCCTGTGTTTTCCTCTAAGAGTTTTATAGTGTCCGGTCTTACATTTAGGTCTCTAATCCATTTTGAGTTTATTTGTGTATATGGTGTTAGGAAGTGTTCTAATTTCATTTTACATTCAGCTGTCCAGTTTGCCCAGCACCACTTACTGAAGAGACTGTCCTTTCTCCATTGTATATCCTTGCCTCCTTTGTCATAGATTAGTTGACCATAGGTGCATGGGTTTATCTCTGGGCTTTCTATCTTGTTCCATTGATCTATATTTCTGTTTTTGTGCCAGTACCATATTTTCTTGATTATTGTAACTTTGTAGTATAGTCTGAAATCAGGGAGTCTGATTCCTCCAGGTCCGTTTTTTTCCCTCAAGACTGCTTTGGCTACTCGGGGTCTTTTGTGTCTCCACACAAATTTTAAGGTTTTTTTGTTCTAGTTCTGTAGAAAATGCCATTGGTATTTGATAGGGATTGCATTGAATCTGTAGATTGCTTTGGGTAGTATACTCATTTTCACAATATTGATTCTTCCAATCCAAGAACATGGTATATCTCTCCAGCTGTTGGTATCATCTTTAACTTCTTTCAGCAGTGTCATAGTTTTCTGCATACAGGTCTTTTGTCTCCCTAGGTAGGTTTATTCATAGGTATTTTATTCTTTTTGTTGCGATGGTAAATGGGAGTGTTTCCTTAATTTCTCTTTCAGATTTTTCATCATTAGCATGTAGGAATGCCAGAGATTTCTGTGCATTAATTTTGTATCCTGCAACTTTACCAGATTCATTGATTAGCTCTAGTAGTTTTCTGGTGGCATCTTCAGGATTCTCTATGTGTAGTATCATGTCATCTGCAAACAGTGACAGTTTTACTTCTTCTTTTCCAATTTGTATTCCTTTTATTTCTTTTTCTTCTCTGATTACCGTGGCTAGGACTTCCAAAACTATGTTGAATAACAGTGGTGAGAGTGGACACCCTTGTCTTGTTCCTGATCTTAGAGGAAATGCTTTCAGTTTTTCACCATTGAGAATGATGTTTGCTGTGGGTTTGTCGTATACGGCCTTTATTATGTTGAGGTAGGTTTCCTCTGTGCCCACTTTCTGGAGAGTTTTTATCGTAAATGGGTATTGAATGTTGTCAGAAGCTTCTTCTGCATCTGTTGAGATGATCATATGGTTTTTCTTCTTCAGTTTGTTAATATGGTGTATCACATTGATTGTTTTGCGTATATTGAAGAATCCTTGCATTCCTGGAATAAACCCCACTTGATCATGGTGTATGATGCTTTTAATGTGTTGTTGGATTCTGTTTGCTAGTACTTTGTTGAGGATTTTTGCATCTATATTCATCAGTGATATTGGTCCGTAATTTTCTTTTTTGGTAGTATCTTTGTCTGATTTTGGTATCAGTGTGATGGGTGGCCTCATAGAATGAGTTTGGGAGTGTTCGTTCCTCTGCAGTTTTTTGGAGGAGTTTGAGAAGGATGGGTGTTAGCTCTTCTCTAAATGTTTGATAGAATTCACCTGTGAAGCCATCTGATCCTGGACTTCTATTTCTTGGAAGATTTTTAATCACAGTTTCAATTTCATTACTTGTGATTGGTCTGTTCATATTTTCTATTTCTTCCTGGTTCTGTCTTGGAAGGTTATACCTTTCTAAGATTTTGTCCACTTCTTCCAGGTTGTCCATTTTTTTGGCATAGAGTTGCTTGTAGTAGTCTCTTAGGATACTTTGTATTTCTGTGGTGTCTGTTTTAACTTCTCCTTTTTCATTTCTAATTTTATTGATTTGAGTCCTCTCCCTCTTTTTCTTGATGCGTTTGGCTAATGGTTTATCAATTTTGTTTATCTTCTCAAAGAGCCAGCTTTTAGTTTTATTGATCTTTGGTATTGTTTTCTTTGTTTCTGTTTCATTTATTTCTGCTCTGATCTTTATGATTTTTTTCCTTCTGCTAACTCTGGGTTTTATTTGTCCTTCTTTCTCTAGTTCCTTTAGGTGTAAGGTCAGATTGTTTATTTGAGATTCTTCTCATTTCTTGAGGTGAGCTAATTGTATTGCTATCAACTTCCCTCCTAGAACTGCTTTTGCTGCACCCCATAGCTTTTGGATCGTCATGTTTTCATTGCCATTTGTCTCTAGGTATTTTTTGATTTCTTCAGTGTTTAGCCTCCATGTGTGTTTTTTACTTTTTTTCCCCCTGTAATTCATTTCTAGTCTCATAGCGTTGTGGTCAGAAAAGATGCTTGATATGATTTCAATTTTCTTAAATGTACTGAGGCTTGATTTGTGACCCAAGATGTGATCTATCTTTGAGAATGTTCCATGTGCACTTGAGAAGAAAGTGTAATCTGCTCTTTTTGGATAGAATGTCCTATCAATTAAATCTATCTGGTCTATTGTGTCATTTAAAGCTTGTGTTTCCTTATTAATTTTTTGTTTGGATGATCTGTCCGTTGGTGTAAGTGAGGTGTTAACGTCCCCCACTATTATTGTGTTACTGTCGATTTCCTCTTTTATAGCTGTTAGCAGTTGCCTTATGTATTGAGGTGCTCCTATGTTGGGTGCATATATATTTATAATTGTTATATCTTTTTCTTGGATTGATTCCTTGATCATTAGCAGTGTTCTTCCTTGTCTCTGGTAACATTCTTTATTTTAAAGTCTATTTTATCTGATATGAGTATTGGTACTCCAGCTTTCTTTTGATTTCCATTTGCCTGGAATATCTTTTTCCATCCCCTCACTTTCAGTCTTTATGTGTCCCTAGGTCTGAAGTGCGTCTCTTGTAGACAGCGTATACATTGGTCTTGTTTTTGTATCCATTCAGTGAGCCTGTGTCTTTTGGTTGAGCATTTAATCCATTCATGTTTAAGGTAATTATCGATATGTATGTTCCTATTACCATTTTCTTAGTTGTTTTGGGTTTGTTTTTCTAGGTCCTTTTCTTCTCTTGTGTTTCCCACTTAGAGGAGTTCCTTTAGCATTTGTTGTAGAGCTGGTTAGATGGTGCTGAATTCTCTTAGCATTTGCTTGTCTGTAAAGCTTTAGATTTCTCTCCGTCTAATCTGACTGAGATCCTTGCCGGGTAGAGTAATCTTGGTTGTAGCTTCTTCCCTTTCATCACTTTAAATATGTCATGCCACTCCATTCTAGCTTGTAGAGTTTCTGCTGAGAAATCAGCTGTTAACCTTATGGGAGTTCCCTTGTATGTTACTTTTCGTTTTTCCCTTGCTGCTTTCAATAATTTTTCTTTGTCTTTAATTTTTGCCAATTTGATTACTGTGTGTCTCGGCGTGTTTCTCCTTGGGTTTATCCTGTATGGGACTCTCTGCGCTTCCTGGACTTGCGTGGCTATTTCCTTTCCCATTTTAGGCAAATTTTTGACTATAATCTCTTCACATATTTTCTCGGGTCCTTTCTCTCTCTGTTCTCCTTCTGGGACCCCTGTAATGCTAGTGTTGTTGCGTTTAATGTTGTCCCAGAGGTCTCTTAGGCTGTCTTCATTTCTTTTCATTGTGTTTTCTTTATTCTGTTCTGCAGCAGTGAATTCCACCATTCTGTCTTCCAGGTCACCTATCTGTTCTTCTGCCTTAGTTATTCTGCTACTGATTCCTTCTAGTGTATTTTTCTTTTCAGTTATTGTATTGTTCATCTCTGTTTGTTTGTTCTTTAATTCTTCTAGGTCTGTGCTAAACATGTCTTGCATCTTCTCGATCTTTGCCTCCATTCTTTTTCTAAGGTCCTGGATCATCTTCACTCTCATTATTCTGAATTCTTTTTCTGGAAGGTTGCCCATCTCCATTTCATTTAGTTGTTTTTCTGGGGTTTTATCTTGTTCCTTCATCTGGTACATAGCCCTCTGCCTTTTCATCTTGTCTTTCTTTCTGTGAATGTGGTTTTTGTTCCACAGGCTGCAGAACTGTCGTTCTCCTTGCTTCTGCTGTCTGCCCTCTGGTGGATGAGGCTGTCTAAGAGGTTTGTGCAAGTTTCCTGATGGGGGGGACTGGTGGTGGGTAGAGCTGGCTGTTGCTCTGGTGGGCAGAGCTCAGTAAAACTTTAATCCACTTGTCTGCTGATGGGTGGGGCTGGCTTCCCTCCCTGTTGGTTGTTTGGCCTGAGACAGCCCAACACTGGAGCCTACCTGGCTCTTTGGTGGGGCTAAGGGCAGACTCTGGGAGGGCTGACACCAAGGAGTACTTCTCAGAACTTCTGCTGTCAGTGTCCTTGTGCTCACGGTGAGACACAGCCAGCCCCCGCATCTGCAGGAGGCCCTCCAACACTAGCAGGTAGGTCTGGTTCAGTCTCCTATGGGGTCACTACTCCTTCCCCTGGGTCCCAATGTGCACACTACTTTGTGTGTGCCCTCTAAGAGTGGAGTCTCTGTTTCCCCAGTCCTGTCGAAGTCCTGCAGTCAAATCCCACTAGCCTTCAAAGTCTGATTCTGTAGGAATTCCTCCTCCCGTTGCTGGACCCCCAGGTTGGGAAGCCTGACTTGGGGCTCAGAGCCTTCACTCCAGGAGGTGGACTTCTGTGGTATAAGTGTTCTCCAGTTTGTGAGTCACCCACCCAGCGGTTATGGGATTTGACTTTATTGTGATTGCGCCCCTCCTACCGTCTCATTGTGGCTTCTCCTTTGTCTTTGGATGTGGGGTATCTTTTTTGGTGAGCTTCAGTGTCTTCCTTTCGATGATTGCTCAGCAGTTAGGCGTGGTTCCGGTGCTCTTGCAAGAGGGAGTGAGGGTGCTTGTGCTAAGCATCTACCTTGAAGTTGCCCTGTCAGGCCTAGCTGGTCAGATCAGCTCCCGCTGCTATGGCCTGAGGTTATGCTCTCTAGTGTCTGTTGGTTTTTAGCCCCTTCACCTGAAATCAGGTTTTCCGACATACGTACTCATCCAGTGTTGTCTCCTCAGTGAGCTCAGCACTCTTCCCCGCTGTGTTCATCACTTCTGTGAATTGTGTTTTACCTGTAAATAAAACAGGCAACCCCTTGAGTTCTCTGGATGGTACCGGGTGTTTTGTCTTTGGAGCAGCTCGGCCCTCAGCTCTGATTTCTCCCTGCCTGCCCACATGACTGCTGAAAACCTTAGAAAGGGGTTTTTATCGTAGATTAATAAATATCTTCATAGAGATACCCTTAAAGTGTATTTTATTATATGTGAATTGTTTACAGATTTGATAAAGTAGGAAATGAGATTTGTTACTTTAAACTACAAAGTTAAGGAAGATTTCATTAAACAGTGGCACTTGCAAATAAACATGACATTTAAAGCTTGTCTCCTATTAGACATCGTAATAAAATAATAATTCTAGGCTGGGAGGAATTGGAAGATTGGGATTGACATATACACTACTGATACTATGTATAAAATAGATAACTAATGAGAACCTACTGTATAGCACAGGGATCTCTACTCAGTGCTCTGTAGCGAACTAAATGGGAAGGAGATCCGTAAAAGAGGGGATATATGTATACGTGTAGCTGATTCATTTTACAGTAGAAACTAACACAAACTAACATAACGTTGTAAAGCAACTATACTCCAATAAAAATTAATTAAAAAAATAAAATTCTACCATTACTTTAAAAAAATAAATAAAATAATAATTCTGTAAGACAACTTCCAAAATATTTATTTTTTCTCTTTTTTTCTATCTAGATCACAAGAGACCCCTGGAGATGGGCAGCCTCCAGCTTTACCACCCAAACAATCAAAGAAAAACAGTTGGAACCAAATTCATTTTTCACATTCTCAACAAGATCTGGAAAACCATATTAATGAAACATTTGATGTTCCATCTTCCCCTGAAAAAGCTACTGTAAGTAGTTTCTTCAAATATTCTCACATTTCTTTGAAAATGTTTAATTGTAAATGAAATATTTTTTGTAACATAGCCTGTTTTATCTGTAAATTATATTATAGTACTTTCTCTTTTTCATCATGAATTGTGCCACCATATAGCCCAATTGTGGAATTTCCTTTTATCATATTTATAAAACGTTCATTGCTCTAGAAGTTAATTTTTGACAAATTTGTTGATTTCTGTCTTGCAAAACACACATTTCCAGAACAAATGCTAATAATCCATTAAATACCATTAATTTTATTACATAATTGACTGGGTCCCGAGACTTTATTATTTATCATTTTCATCAACCTTTTGAAATTGAGCACAGGTCTCCAGAATATGTAATTACCCTGTTCTTCAAGATATATTCGTGAGTTGCTTTGGCACTTTGTACCACACAAAATGGTAAATTCTTAGAATCCCCTGATTGATGAATTTTCATTGCTTTTTCAAGTAGATGAACCAAAGGTGAGATTGTTAATAAATTTTAAGGATACACTGTGTTCATGAAGATGTATAATGACAGACAGAAATATGAGTGTATTTCAGGAAACTTCAAGGGACATCAAGGAATAAAATAAGATGCAGGTAGAGGAAGTCCCACAGCAGGTGCTGGCAGTGCCAGAAGTCTCTGCTGGCCATTGCACTCTTCCCCCCTTGTTTTTCGCCCATAGCCCTCCCACGTTTTCTAAAATTGAAAAATAAGAGGCAGCCACTCTATTCTCCCACACTTATGGCCCCACAGACGCATCAAAAAGAGATCAAAATCCTTACCCAAAATGAATGACAACTTGAGTGCTACCTGCGTGGTGATTCTTACGCATCATTCATTCATCGGTTCATAGTTACTGAGGTCTTTTTGTGTGCCAGGTACTTAAGGAGGTAGTGGGAGTATGCAGACAAATCAGATGTGGTCCCTGCTATTAAATAATTCATAGTCTAGTTTGTTTTTTCCTTCATGCAAAAATGACTTATTGAGTACCTATTGTTATAGGCTCTGGGAATACAATAGAGTAAAATAAAAAATTAAGAACTCTGCCTGCAAGGAACTTGTATTCTGGGGATAAGGGTGAGACAAACAGTAAACAAAATATGTAATTTAAATATATAGCGTATTAGATAGTATAAATGCTAGAGAGACAAAGCAGAAAAGGGCTAGGGAATTTCCAGAGTGGAGTGTTCCAGTTCTAGATAGTGTGAGCCAGAGATGAGTTTGGTGATAAGCCACATGGATACCTGGCGTGAGAGCAGGTAAGCCGAGGGAGTAGCAGGTGCCAAGGCAGGGGTATGGCTGTGTGGTCAGGGGACACCAAGGGGGTCAGCGAGGACAGAGCAGGACGGGGACAGCAGAAGGCCAGATCCTAAAAGCCTGGTCTTGTAAATGTTTCATTCTTCAACCCTGAGTGAGATTGGAAGCAAACGGACATACCTAAGGAGAGAAGTAACGTGATGTCACTTAAGTTTTAACGGTTTCACTGTGGCTCGTATGTTGGCAGTGGACCGCAAGCAGGGTAGCAGCAGAGAAGCTGGCTGTGAGGTGTTGCAGGGCCCCAAGAAGCAGCCGTGATTGGAGAAGGTGGTGCCAGTGGAAGGGATGAGACACAGCTGTGTTCTGGGTGGAGTTTTAGAGTAGAGCTGACCTACTCTGCTGATGAGTTGGCTGTGGGAGACTAGAGAGAGGGGAAAAGCAGCAGGGATAACAACAGCAAGGTTTTGGGCCTGAATAAATAGGAGGATGAAGTTACCATTTGCTGATGTGGGAAGGCTACAGGTAGAACAGGGTTGGGTGGAATGTCGGGAGCTCAGCTGGGACACGTTGATATGTCTAGCAGGAGTCCGTTTGGATTCTGGAGTTGAAGGGAGAGGTCGAAGCTGAAGGTATAATGTTGAGAGTCGATGGCATGTAGACAGTATTTAAAACCATGAGACAGGAAGTGCAGTGTGTACAGATAACGGAATAAGAGGTTCTAGAAATGGAGCCTTAGTCCTCCAAACTGTAAACATGAGGGAGTTGAAAGGAACCAGCAAAGGAAACTGAAAAGATGCAGACCAAAAGGTAGGAAAAAAACTAGTCAACTGGCTGATGAGAAGGCAGCCACAGAGAGAGTAACCAGCTGTGTCAGGTGCTACTGGTGAGTCGAGGAAGGTGGGGACTGAGAACTGAACAAGCTCTTTAATTAGAAGTGACTATGGGAATTCATAAGTGTATAAAAATAACTAATTCAGCTGTGGCGCTGAGGGAAGACTTCCTAGAAATGGTCACATCTTCGACCTGTGTCTCAAAGGCTAAACAAGAATTAGCCAGCTACTTACCCCCAAAGAGCAGGCATACGACACGTTAAGTGAAAGAGGCCTGTAACAAATGACGTATGTTGTATAATTTCATATATGTGAAATGCCCAGGATAGTCAAGTATATAGGGAGGAAGTAGATGAAGGGTTGAATAGGACTTGGGGATGGGGGTGACAGCTCATGGACACAGGGTTTCTTTGGGGGATGAAGAAAAGGTTGTAAAATCAAAGAGTAGCATTTTAACAGGTCATTGACATGCCTGTCAACTTTTTCCTCTGTGATTTCATCTGCTACTTCAAACCAGAGAATTGCAATCTCTGAATTCATCTTAGTTTCCACCAAATCAAATGCTGCCTCCAAAAAAAAAAAATAGTCGTGATGTTCGTACAACTCTGTGACTATGGTAGAAATGACTATGGTAGAAATGACTTTGAATGGGTGAAGTATAGTATGTGAATTGTATCTCAGTAAAGCTGGTTTTAAAAAGCAGGGGGAGGGCTATCCTGGTGGCGCAGTGGTTGAGAGTCCGCCTGCCGATGCAGGGTACACGGGTTTGTGCCCCGGTCTGGGAATATCCCACATACTGCGGAGCGGCTGGGCCCGTGAGCCATGGCCGCTGGGCCTGCGTGTCCGGAGCCTGTGCTTCGCAGCGGGAGAGGCCACAACAGTGAGAGGCCCGCGTACCGAAAAAAAAAAAAAAAAAAGCAGGGGGAGTAACATGAATTCATGTAATACTTATGAGTATTTTCTCCGTGCAGAGCTTTGAGGCAGGTTCTAGAGACACTGAAATTAATTAGTCAGGTAATTAATAAAGCCCCTGTTGCTCTTGGCACTTACTGTCTAGCATGCAGGTAAGGCACGAGAGAGACTTAAATTATGATTTCTCTATATACTTTAGGTAATATCAATATACAGGAAGCATGCTTCGTGTATATCTGAAGGATAGGCTATAAATGAAGAGCGTGACAAGTTATTTATTTTTGTCTTTTAAAGCCTAATGGTGGTATTCCACATGATAATCTTGTCCTAATCAGAATGAAACCTGATGAAAATGGAAGGTTTGGATTCAATGTAAAGGTAACTTAGAATTTATATTGTACTCAATTTTTAAATTAAGGTGTTTCTGTGTTGGCAATACTGACTGATACTCGATTTGCACTGTTTTGAAGGGAGGATGTGACCAGAAGATGCCTGTGATCGTGTCCCGAGTTGCGCCAGGAACACCTGTGAGTCACAGCAGCCTTCCCAGTGAATCCTAGCTTCGAGAATACATGCGTATTTTTATTAGTATAAATAAAGGAGTAAAATGAATCATTTAATTTGTCAAGTAGCACATGATGTTGGCTGAATCTCTTTAATTGCTGGGAAGTTAATTTTTATTTATTCCCTATCTATAACAGTTTTTAAAATCCTTGTTTTTACAAAGAAGCTAGATTCTATGAAAATAACCCCTTTAAACAGCAAAATGTAGACAGAGGTATAGTTTTTGTTTGTTTGCTTTTTTTGTTGGCTTCTGTTTTCATTTAGAATTGTTTAACCTACGTTCTATTTGTCTACTTTCTGTTTAAAATATGTATTTTAAGTTCTTTATTATGAACATTCTAAGCAAAAGTAGAGAAAAGACTGCATGAACCCATGAGGATGAACCCCCTGTGCCCCATCCTTCAGGTTCAGCACCCATGAACTTTCTGCTCATAAGGACAATTCTTGATAAATTGTGGGTACATCATCTTTATTCATCCTGTGTATAGCAAATATTGCTTTCAGATCCCCATTTCTGTTGTTGTCTCCTCTGTTTAACTGCATTTCTCTTACCTAAATGGTCTCTAAGGGCTTGGAGCCAGCACCCATTGTCATTCAACCATCTCTGTGTCCCGGGAGAGGCAGGAACCTGCAGCCTGAGGGAAGAGGCTAGTTATGGGGTCTGGTGCTTTGCAGCAACCTCACAGTTGATTTGAAGATCGCAGTCAAGATTGATCAAGGATATCATGTTACATGGTTTTAGTTCTGTTTTTTAAGGACTTTGTTGGTTGCAAATAACAAGGAACTCATGGAATGCCCCTGGCTTAACCATAAATACAGAATTTATCGTATAACTGTAGAGGTGTGTCACAAAACCCAAGGACAGGAATGCACTCAGACTTCTAGAAAGAACTTGAAAAATCATCAGGACTCTATTTTTCATCTCTGTTTCTTTTTATGTGAATGTTCCATTCTTCTCTCTCAGTGCAAACCAGTTTGTACACTGAATTAGCTTCATTTCTCAAGCTACTCCAAATAAAATACATTCTAAATGAGAAGTGTACTTAGTAGCAGCTTCAAGCCAAGTCCTGTAATATTAGCACCGCAGACACACTCTACCTGCAGAAATGGTTGTGACTCCAAAATCTGTACTAAATAGAAATTGTGTAGCTACCACCATTCTGCCCCTCAGTCCACGTGGGGTGATGTGACCACTAGCAACTTCGGGATTTGTGCGTTACCAGCTCAGCAACAGACTCATTAGCTCCCTCAATCCAACTTACAGACTCCTAGGAAGCAAACCCTTCATAGATCCAGCTTGGACCAGATGTCCTCTTTTAAACAAATCCCTTGTGATCAGAGGTGACAAGACAGGGATATGATGTATAAAATGACTACTGAACCTACTACACATGTGAAAGATGGGGGAAATAGTCCAAAATTATTTGTTCAGTGTGTATTGGGAAGTGTGTGTGTGTTTGGGAGTGCAGATGAGGAGATGAACGATTGCTAAGTTCTCATCTAGCAAGTAGAAAGTTAGATAACGTCTGAAATAAAAAATAAAATTGGAACGTTATTTAGAGATACCGAGGTAAATACAAAAGATGTAGCTAAAATGTTGAAAGAAGATGCCTCAAAAGAGGGGAAGATAGGGGAGAACATAAGAAATGGTTTCTTATCATAATAATCTTGTAGACCTAGTCAGCTCTGTAAACTGTGTGGTGTATCGCTTTCCCAAAAACAAAAATTTTAAGTAAAACTTATTTTTAATTAAATATGTCTTTTACCTGACGATTCCACTTTTAGGAATTACCTCTAATGAAACAGTTGGAACAAAGGATACACAAGGACGTTCATTGTAGTATTGTTTGTGAAACTTAAAAATTGGAGGGAAAATCAAGATGTACATCATTAGAATTGATTAAATAAGTTATGCATTGCTTTGCAGCTCTTAAAATGATAGATGATGTAGCATATATAAGTATGGAAATATTTTCATAAGATAGTATTATGAAAAGTGCATATTTGACAATGGAATACTACTCAGCCATAAAAAAGAATGAAATAATGCCGTTTGCAGCAACATGGATGGACCTAGAGATTATCATACTAAGTGAAGTAAGTCAGACAGAGAAAGACAAATACCATATGATACGACTTATATGTGGAACCTAAAAAAAATGCAAATGAATTCATTTACAAAACAGAAACAGACTCCCAGACATAGAAAACAAACTTATGGGAATTCCCTGGCAATCCAGTGGTTAGGACTCCACGCTTCCACTGCCAAGGGCACGGGTTCTATCCCTGGACAGGGAACTAAGATCCCGTAAGCCACGCGGTGCAGCCATAAAAAAGAAAGAAAGAAAACAAACTTATGGCTACCAAAGGGGAAAGGGGCAGGGAGGGATAAGTTAGGAGTATGGGATTAACAGATACACACTATGATAAAGAACAAAGACCAACTGTATAGCACAGGGAACTATATTCAATATCTTATAATAATCTGTAATGGAAAAAATCTGAAAATATATGTATATATTTGTAACTGAATCACTTTCCTGTATACCTGAAACTAAATTAACTATACTCAATTTAAAAATGCATATTATACTTTCATATGTTTGTTTTATCCATTTTTAAAAATATGAGTTATGTAAATATATTTTAAAAATCTGGACACATGATAAAAAATGTTAGCAGTATTTAATCTGGGTAGTGGAATTACTGTTATTACTTGCTTCCATCTTCCCTTTTTTTTTTTTTTTTTGCTGCATTGGGTCTTTGTTGCTGTGCCTGGGCTTTCTCTAGGTGTGGCGAGCGGGGGCTACTCTTCGTTGCAGTGCGCGGGCTTCTCATTGCAGTGGCTCCTCTTGTTGCGGAGCACAGGCTCTAGGTGCGCGGGTTTCAGTAGTTGCAGCACGTGGGCTCAGTAGTTGCAGCATACGGGCTCAGTAGTTGTGGTGCACGAGCTGTTGCTCTGCGGCATGTGGGATCTTCCTGGCCCAGGGCTCGAACCCGTGTCCCCTGCATTGGCAGGCGGATTCTTAACCACTGTGCCACCAGGGAAGTCCGTGTCCTTTTTTTAAATTGTCTGAAATCATGACAATGAACATGTATTGCTCTTATAATTAGAAAAAACCAATAAACCTTTTTTTACTTGTATGCCAATTGTAATAGTCATAAAAGAAATATTGATTTTTCTGAACAGTGAATATGGATAGTTTTCAATTAAGTCAAGGGTGTTCTTGAACATTCTATAGAGAGGTTCATTTCCAAACAAAATTTTATGACTATAAATTTTCTTTTTATGCTATACAGATTACTATATTGGTAATTTTTCCTTTCTGCTACATAGAACTATGTTTCATAAATAGTGACTGAATTTAGAACAAATTAAATAAATAGAAATGTGTCATTTTTATATTATTTTATTAATTTAAAGACTATTACAGTTTTCCAGTTAGAAACCTCATTTTAGGTGATTGAGGGGAAAGGACAGTGTTTCAAATATTTTAGTGTCATTTTTTATATTGGAAACCTTCTAAAATGGGTAATTTCCAAAATCATGTTTTTCTTCCTACCTGATCATATTTGAGCCAATAGCTCTTGCCCCAGCAAAATTCATTTTATCTAGACTTGCCAGATCCGAATGAAATACAAATAAAAATCTGCCCTGATAAAAGGCAGATTAAGTATGAGAGTGTTACTTCAGTTATAATGGGTAACCACTGTGCTATAACATTCAAAGATTTTTTTTTTTAACCACTACAAGAAGTAGAGAAAGAAGCAACTAGAGAGAATGGTCCAAACCTTAAATTTGAATTTTCCAGATTTTAATGCTTTGCATTGAAATATCTCATTTTAAAAATTTCACAACGATGAATAGTTAGGACAGATACATGTTCCTTTCTCAGAGTTTCAGGTGTTTAAGATCACACATGTCATAAGCGGAAAGGAAGAACTTGGCTCCTAGACCAGTGCTCTTTCCACTAGTGACAGTACCTTATTGGACTTTGTTAACTTTGTTTTACAGTGAGTTTAGTTGTGCTTCCATCTTTCAAGCCTTTGCCACGGCCCTTTCTGAAAGGTCCAGCCCTATCATTTCCTTCGCGGTCTGAGCTATCATCCTGCAAACTTGACTCCCATGAGTTCTCATTCCTGTGTCCCTGGAGCAGGCTGTCCATATTTCTGTTGATCTCTTTTACCTTATTTACTTGTTTGTTTTCTCAATAAAATACAGGCAGCCCTCACGTGCACAGTTGTGCAGGGCTGTAAAGATAACCGTGCAGTCTGAAACCATACAAAGTGCTCTTGACAGTCAGTGGGGAAAATTATGTTTGTTTCCATGGCCTTTAAATTTTTCATCGAAACTTTAAAATTTCTGATGCTTTCTCTTGTAAGTATATAGGGAAATGAAAAAATAGTAAAACTCATGCTGATTTAGTATCCTGTAATTCCAAACATTAGAAACATTGAGAATTAAAGTGTTTTATTTCATTGTGAAAACTTACCACAGGTAATTTGTGAACAGTGCTTGTCTCCTTGTCATATAGGTTAAATTACAGAGTGAGCATTTTTTCTTAACCTTGGCAAGTGGTCATAATCCTTTCTAAGTCTGAATCCACTTCCACTTGTCCTTTGCACTTTCAGTGATGTGAAATATCTCCCAGGAGTGCCCGTATTGAGAAGTTTTTCGCCAGCATCACTTCCTCAGACATCTTCATCCTTCTTGTTGCAGCCACTTTCATCATTTATGTTGATAAATTCACCTTCTCTAAATTCCTTCCCCTCCGTATCTGGGGTCTCTCAAACAGCAGAAGTGTCAATATTTCCATAGTCAACTATTTCTTCTATAACTCAGTTTATGTTCAATTTGAATTTCACTTCCAGCACCGTCCCTTTTTGTTTCTTTGCTATACTTTTAACTTTTTGGCTAGCTCGCTCTTTAAATTATCCATTTTTACGTGGGTTTATCACTGGGAGACAGAGACAAGTACCCGCTTTGCTGTCTCTACATGAACTGAATAACCAATGCCCAACGCCAAGTCACCAGTAGCCTTTGAAAGAAGGGATGTGATTGCTCACTGATCATGGTGCATATTTATGATTTACATAGTGATTTTTGGACTGACATGGGCTAGCGGCGAATTTTGTACTTTATGCAGTTATTCATAATTAATTTATCACAGTTACTGAAGTTTGAACCGTGTTAGGAGACTGGTGTTATTTAACTCAGCTGTGGTGACTGAAATTTCTATGTATCTGGACAGTGCAAAGTGAGGGCTGCCTTGATCTGTGCACCTTGAGAATGTTAGTCTTCTCTGTATATCTAGGTATATAATAGGGCATTAGGGGAAAAGGTATTAATGAAGAAGGAAAAAAGGAGTGTCTGTGGGAAAGTGAGATTCCTACTTCTGCTTTCTTAATGGATGAGCGAAGAAGACTTCTACATGTGGTTTTAGTTCTGCTGCGGCGTCTATAAACGTAAGTTCCTGTGCCTTACTTCCAGAAAGCCGGGTGCAAATCGGAGACCTTATTCTCATCCCATTACAGGCCGACCTGTGTGTCCCCCGACTGAACGAAGGGGACCAAGTGGTGCTGATCAACGGTCGGGACGTTGCGGGGCACACGCACGACCAGGTGGTCCTGCTCATCAGAGCGAGCTGCGAGACGCATCCTGGGGAGCTCGTCCTTCTAGTTCGACCCAATGGTGAGTGCTCTGGGTCGCACTGGATGTTCTTATAATTCCTTCATGTTTATGCCTAGACACAGCGGCCGGAGCGGGCTTCTTAAAACACAGGTCATGTCATGTCAGTCTCTTGCTCAAGGCACAGCGGCTTCCGTTCACATGTGGAGTAAAATGCAGATTCTTGGCCACCTTGCCCACCCCCGGCCTTGCTCCCTCTCCAGTCATCTGTGCTGGCCTTCCCGATGGCCCTTCTGCCCGAGGCACTCCTCCCGATGTTCGTGGAACGTATACCCTCACTTCGCTCGGGTCTCTGCTCAGATGTCAGCCTCGGCAAGTTCTGTCCTGACCGCCGTGGCTGAGATTGCCTCCCTTGCCCCCAGGTGCTTGAGGAGTCCTGGGTCCTTCCTCACGTATACTTGCTGTTCCACGTGCAGAAAGCCCTGCAACAAGCTAGAGTTCGGTTTCTACGACAATCTCACGAATATGCTGCCACATGGAGTGCTCAGGGGCTCCTGAAGCCATCCATTGCCCTTTTGGACAGTGTTCCTAATTCTCTCACTTTGTGCAGAATAAATGTGGTGCGGAGTAAGCTCAGCCTCAGCAGTGTCCCGAGAAGGGTTTTCACAGAAACTGTGCCTTCCCTCCAGGCTCACGGTCCCAGGCCCTCAGCCTGTGCTCATCATAATGGCACTGCTGTGGGTCCCACAGCGCTCACCAGTCCCCTCTGAGAAGCATTCGTAAATGCCATACCTCCTCCTGGCAGGAGACACGCTCTTCTAGTTTTGTTCCCAACAGTTATGTTAATCACAGTTTTAGCCACAAGAGTGACTATTGGTTAGGGCCACATCACCAGTTACATACCATAGAGAAGTAGAATGTGATTAGAACTCTACCGATCCTCCCCATGTACCCATTTTGCCTCTTGGGTACAAACAGACATTTTCATTTTACCTTCTCTGCAGGCAGACCTTGGAGATATTGCAGGTTCGGTTCCAGACTACCGCAATAAAGAAAATACTGCAATAAAGAAAACACCGCAGTAAAGCGAGTCACATGACTTTTTTGGTTTCCCAGTTCATATAAAAGTTACGTTTACACTATACTGTAGTCTGTTAAGTGTGCAATAAATCACATTGTCTAAAAAAACCAATATCCATACCTTAATTTAAAAATACTTTATTGCTAAGAATTGTTAACCATCATCGGAGCCTTCAGGGAGTCATAATCTTTTTTGCAATAGTAAGTCAAAGATCATTGATCATAGAGCACTATAACAGATACAATAATAATGAAAAAGTTTGAGATCGCGGGAATTACAAAAGTATGACACAGAGACACGAAGTAAGCAAATGCTGTTGGAAAAATAGCACCAGTAGACTTGCTCAACACAGGTTGCCATAAACCTTCAATCTGTTTAAAAAAAAAAAAATACCATAGTTAGATATCTGAGAAACACAATAAAACGAGTTTTGCCTGTACTTTGTGTTTTTCTGCGTTCATGGTTTAGAATTGGCTTCCTAGGAAAATTCAGAGGACTTCAACAGAACATTCTATTTTGACTTTTAAAGGAACTCATTTATTTAGATCTGTTATTTAGGTGATTCATTTTTAGGCATTTTCCGTCACATAAAACAACTTAAACGTCATACTAAGAATCATCTCTCAATTTGTTTTTTTCTGTTTTCTCTTGATAACAGATCCTAAAGAACTTAATAATAATATTAGCTAATAGTTTTTAAATGCTTTCCATAGACCTGAGCTCTTTTATATATTCTCATTTAACCTTTACAGCCATCCAATGATAAATTATCCCCATTTTATAGTTGAGGACATTTAGGCACCAAGACATTTCAGTTATCTGCTCACAAATTCATGACTAGTACAGAAGCAGAATATGAAGAAAAGTCTATATAATGGAAGAGGCATGGCCTTTTTGCAATTCCAAATCACTCCATTTATACTTTAAATTAGGAGAGGAACCCACCTAGGGCCTACATTTTTTGGCAACGATCTTTCTAATATTGCTTTATTATCAAACAAAATCTAGACCAGGATTCATTTTCAGTGTCGGTTTGTCATGTCTATTTTTTAAAAAATACTGTATAATCAAAATTTTAAATTATGTTTGCCAAAACGTAGCTTGTTTTTCCTGGTGTTTTCCCCTTTAAATCTTATTTCTTCTTAGACAAATTGCATTTCCATCTTTTTGTCTTTACATTCTTCATTTCAGAAATCTCTTCTTCTCAAAAGTACATATGTATTTGAGCAGGAACAATACTTCTTAAACAAGGCCAGAAGCTTGACTCCATCCTTAAGGGGCTCTTTTCTGCTTCAGCTTTGCCTTTTCCCATGGGGGTCAGGATTTTGTGGGACCAAGGTCACAGCGTCTGTGACCTCCCCGTCCTTTTAGACCACCTTTTTCAACCCTCAGTTCTCTGACCAAATAACTCTGAGCCCATTCCTGGGCCTCTGTGGCCATTTTTCCCAGATCCGTTCTCCCAAGGGTTGATCACATGATATAGGCCAACAGGGTAGCGCAGAGGAAGCAATTTCCAAAGGGGTGTAGAATGGGCTTCCGTGTGGGCTGTGAGGTTCAGGGTGTGCTTATAGGCCCCCACGTTGAAGAGTGGAGCTGAGGGTGGCCTAAGGGTCACAGTCTAGGGGTGGCTCCCCTCACTGCCACAACCATGCATTCTGGCCTAGAATTCTCCTTTGAAATCTGACCTCTTAAGTTGTTTGGTAGATACATCAAGGAATGAGAATAGAAAGTATTTTGTTTAGTATTCTGTTCCGCTTATGTGTAGCTTTTCACGTCTAGACCTATGGTGTGTATAGGCCTCTATTGCTGCTCTTGTCCCAGGTCCACAAATTAAAGATCCGGTCAGAGCTGCTTCTTGGCCTTCCTCTTTTTCCTACTGTCTCTTCAAGTTACAGACGTTTTCAGTAATATGGCCAAGAACCTTCTTTTCCCCAGAGGTACTTCTTCTACTCCACAGCCACTCTCAACCCATACACAGTGGCCCCAAACTCAGATCTGATGAGTTAGGAATAAATGAATATTTTTCCTGACACAAAATTAAATAATATCTGGTAAATTCCTTTTGCCAACTCATTAAGGTTTCCATGAGGCTTTTTTGATTTGGGTTTTGGTTTTGTAGCTGTGTATGATGTAGTGGAAGAAAAGCTAGAGAATGAGCCGGACTTCCAGTACATTCCTGAGAAAGCCCCGCTAGATAGCATCCATCAGGATGGCCATTCCCTGCGAGAGTCGATGGTCCAGCTGGCTGCGGGGCTCATCACTGGGACAGTGCTGACACAGTTTGATGTAAGTAACGTTGTGTGGGAAAGGTGTTTGCCTGTATTTTCACGGCTTCTTAACTGCCTAATCTACTGTCAGTTAAAATTTATAAACTAAAATATTATTCTGAAAAATACTTGATATAAAAAGAATTCTAAAATGCAAAGTTTTAAGAAGTTGCTTCCAAAATACTAGCTATGGTTTCATTAATAGATATCTGTTTAAAACGGAGGGATAAGGAGATTTTATAGGTATGTCATCAAGCTACATTTTCTCTGTAATTAAATAGCTGTTTTAATGAAAGGTTGCAGATAGACTATTATAGATGTAAAAATACTGAGTTAAAGGAAAATAATTTTTGTACCTTGTACATAAAAATATGTACCTACCTCATATTTAATCCTTCTCTAATTTTTGTCAGGGTAGTTAGCTATCATTAATATTTGTTGCTCTGAAGTATATGTTGAGGGTAGGTGACTATAAAATATTTAGGGCACGTCAATTTTTCTTTTAAATATCTCTAAAGTAAATGAAAGCTAGGTGTTTCCTACAGATGTGCTATTTAAAACTTCAGGTACTTTTGCTGTAAGGAAAATTGTTTTTACTTGTTTTACTATTTTTCAAAATATATATAGTTCATGTCAGAGATTTTGCAAAATTCAGCTTTGCAAATCTGGTTCAATACCTTACTAAACCTAAGGTACATCATTGTATAGATGTGGTATTCCAAGGAAAAATACCTGTTTCTTGATAGCATAGAAGTCTGGAAAACAAAAACAAAACAAACTCTTGATGGCTTTCTGGACACGTTCTTTTTTTTTTTTTTTTTTTTTTTTTAGCAACTATATCGGAAAAAACCTGGAATGACAATGTCTTGTGCCAAATTACCTCAGAACATTTCCAAAAATAGATACAGAGATATTTCGCCTTGTGAGTATCTACCCTCTCTGTATGTTATGTTTAATCTTCTTAACATAACTTTATTAAAACATTCTTTCTTTTAAATTTTTTCAGATGATGCTACACGGGTCATTTTAAAGGGTAAAGAAGACTATATCAATGCAAATTATATAAATGTAAGTTTTTTTTTAATTATGCCTTTGTCATTTGGAATAAGAGGGACCACTCTAAACTTTGAGATTTATTCCAGAATCCATGATAATGACAATCAGCTCTTTTAGTATGTACCTCTGATAAGGACTTTTTTTTTAAGCAAAACTATTATACTGTTATAACACTTAGAAAAATAACAGAAACAAAGAAAAATAACAGAAACAAACACTTAAATGAATAATATGCTCAACTTAATTTACATAAAGAAAAGTACATGTCAAAACTGCAAGGAATTACTACCATTTTTCACCTATTAGATTGAAATATCAAAAAGTTTGATAATACCCTATACACGTCTACAGCCTTTACCTGAAACCTTGGGGTCAAATATGCTTTGGGATTCAGAATTCGGAGGATTTTTGAAAGGTTATTCGGTGCATATACTGTAATAAGTAATGTCCCCAGCAGGCTATGGGATGTTACCCTATAATCAATATGTTGATATTCAACAGCAAACAAACTATGGATATTCCCACGAAATAGGACTGATAGACTATAAACAGGTTCAGGTCGGATACTGTTACGAAATAAGTCAAGGTTAGGTTAGGTATACCAAAAAAAAGAGAGAGAGACAAACTTACGCTTCAGAACATTGCGAGTTTCAGAATGTGGAGAAAGGATTGTGGATTATTAAGGAGTTTACTGAGGAACAAGCTTTCCTCATACATTCTTGGTGGAAGTATAAATAGGGACGACCTCTTTGGAGAGCCATTTGGAGCCGTCTGTTAAAATTTTAAATGCAGAGCTTCCCTGGTGGTGCAGTGGTTAAGAATCTGCCTGCCAAGGCAGGGAACACGGGTTCGAGCCCTGGTCTGGGAAGATCCCACATGCTGCGGAACAACTAAGCCCGTGCGCCACAACTACTGAGCCTGTGCTCTAGAGCCTGTGCTCCGCAACAAGAGAAGCCACTGCAATGAGAAGCCCGCGCACTGCAACAAAGAGTAGCTCCCGCCTGCCGTGACTAAAGAAAGCCCGTGTGCAGCAACAAAGACCCAATGCAGCCAAAAA
This sequence comes from Orcinus orca, assembly GCF_937001465.1. Lineage (NCBI taxonomy): Eukaryota > Metazoa > Chordata > Mammalia > Artiodactyla > Delphinidae > Orcinus > Orcinus orca. The sequence continues at coordinate 6,297,919 of NC_064565.1, read as the reverse complement.
TAAAATTAATTAATTAATTTAAAAATATTTTTAAATGCACATGCACTTTGATCCAGCGTTCTCATTTCTTCCTGTTGCCTATACAAATATATTTCTTCCTGTGTGCAAAAATGTTAGGTCTACAAATTATTCAGTGTAGCCTTGGTTATGATAGCAGATAAATTGGCCACAACTTAAATGTTATATGAATTTACGGTACGTTTATACAGTAGAGCCATTACACAGTATGAAATTTTATGTACTAATCTGACATGATTTTAAAGGTAAAGTAGAAAAAAGGGAAACAAGATGCAGAACAACATTATATGCTACCATTTATATTTTACAGCAAAAAAGGAAAGTAGTTTTACGTGTACATTTGTGTGTCGTGTGTAGTATATCTTCAAAAGGACATGATAGGAGCTAGGAAAAAGGATTGCCCTCCTGAGTGTAAACTGGAGGCTGGGATGGGAAGGAGACATCTTTCCTCACCCTTTGGTATCCTTCCAGTTGCCATGTACACGTCACCTTTTCTTTTTTTTAATTCAGTCTTAAAAATATAATAAGATGATGGTTCATCTTCCCCAAATACTTACAGTCTTACTTTCTGAAAATAATGAACTTAAAATATTTTTCCAATCTTTTCATGTTACATATATTATATATATAATTATGTGCATATTACATAATATTTATACGTCACATTATACATATATACACATATATAATATGAAAAATCTCAACTAAAGCCAATGGCAGAATTTTTGCTTCTCACAAAATTTACTAATAAGCTGGTTAGAGACAGTTTTTTTTCTTTTCCATTATAATTTATTACAAGATATCGAATATAGTTCTCTGTGCTATACAGTAGGTCCTTGGTTTTTTATGTATTTTATATAGTGTGTATATGTTGATCCCAGACTCCTAATTTATCCCCTGCCTTTTCCCTTTGGTAACCATAAGTTTGTTTTCTATGTACAGGCAAACATTTTTTATTTCTATATCAATTCTCTGCCTCTGAAACAGGATTCTCTGTAAAGCTGCGCTTAAAAAAACCATAAGAGCGCTTTGGAAAATATTTAAATTCCTGTTTCCACTGATTGAAAGATAAATATGTATAACTACTGCACATTGCCAAGAAATTTCTGCTGCAAATAAAATAAATTGTTGATAAAGATTTGTTTTACTCACTTTGCAATTTATTGAGATTAGTTGTATTCAGTTATCATTCAGTAGATGATTTTCGTGTGTTTGATCCTAGTAAAAAGTAATAATGCAAACGATTTTGTTTTTGTGTCCTTTTAGATGGAAATTCCTTCCTCTAGAATAATAAATCAGTACATCGCTTGCCAAGGGCCGTTGCCACACACCTGTACAGACTTCTGGCAGATGGCATGGGAACAAGGCTGCTCCACGGTTGTGATGCTGACCACACAGGCCGAGCATGGCAGAGTAAGTCACGCTGCCCAAAGCTTTTCTAGGCTGCATCGCGTGCACAGTCAAGAGAGCCACGTCGTGTGGTCTCTTCTGTCACCTCTAAACGTCCTTTCTTACGGGGTCGTGATTAAAATCATCATGGATAAGCGCTTAACCGTGACTGACACATAATAAGTGTGTTATAATAAATGTGATATAAGTGTTAGCCATTATTATTTAAATGGACTAATATATACTTGATAAGGGATTTGTATCTAGAATATATAAAGAATTCATACAACTTAACCATAAAATAACAAATACCCCATTTAAAAATGGCCAAAGGATCTGAATAGATGATTCTGCAAAGAAGATATTCAGATGGCCAACAAGGTCACGAGAAGATGCCCAGCATCATTAGTCATCAGGGAAATGCGAATCAAAGCCACCATGCGTTACTACGTCATATCTAGTAGGGTGGCCAAAGTAAAGATGACAGAAAATCACCTGTGTTGGTGATGATGTGGCGGCAGTGGAACCTCCTGTACCGCTGGTGGGTTTGTGAAATGGTGCAGCTGCCTTGGAAGACAGCCTGTCAGCTCTTTAAGAGGCTAAACGTAGAGGGACTGTAACTCAGCAGTGTCACTCCTAGGAATACCCGAGAGAATTAAGTCCACGTCCACACAAAAACTGGTGCACAAATGTTCACAGCTGCATTATTTTTAATAGCCCCAAAGTGGGAGAAAACCCAGATGTACCAGATAAAATGTGGTATATTCATACAGTTGAATATTATTTGGCAATAAAAAGTTATGAAAAAATAATACATGCTGCAACATGGATGAACCTAGAAAACACTGTGCAAAGTGAACAAAGCAGTCACCAAAGACCGCGTATCTTATGCTTCTATTATATGTGATGTCCAAAGTAGGCCATAGGGGACAGAAAGTAGATTAGTGGTCACCCAGGCCTGGCCTAGAGGGAGGAGAGGGGGCCAGAGGGACACACAGGGATTACTAAGGGCTGTGGATCTTCCTTTGGGGGTGACGAAAATGTTCTAAAAGTGATTGTGGTAATGATTACACAGCTCTGTGAGTATACTAAAAACAATTGAATAGTGTATGTTAAATGGGTAAATTGAATGGTATGTGAATTGTATGTCATGAAACCTTTTTTTAAAAAAATCTTAATTATGAAAATACATGGATTGCATTTGGCATTTTAGTTGAAGATTCTTTCTCATTGTTAACTTAAGTCTAAATTAGTGTAATGGTAAAACAATGGGTGGAAGCTTGTTGTAAACAGGATATTCGCAGTCTCAAAATATATCCAAACAGACTATTATTACAAAGAGAAAAAGTGGCAAAGAAAAAAATGATACTAGTTGGTAGATCTAGGTGAAGGGTATATGAGAGTTCATTAAATTATTCTTGTCACTTTTCTGTAAGTTTGAAAGTTCTTAAAAATTAAAACATTTTAAAAATTGGAGAACCTGAATTATGTATATTTCTAAAATCTATTGATACCAGGTTAAGTGTCACCAGTATTGGCCGGAACCCACAGGAAGTTCATCCTATGGGTGCTACCAAGTCACCTGCCACTCAGAAGAAGGAAACACTGCATATGTCTTCAGGAAGATGACACTGTTTAACCAGGAGGTACGAAGGCAGGGGGTCTGTTGGTTAGAGCTGTTTTGTTTAAGGTAGAGGCTTTGACAGATGAAAATGTTTTTAGTCTGAGTCCTAGTTACTAAGAAATATTAAAAAATTGCTGAACTATTTGCTTCATTGGGATACTTCGGAATCTTATGAAATGTATTCTCCTACTATAATATTTCCAATTTCTGTAAGTAAATACGAATGATCAGTGAAAAAATAGTCTAGTAAATAATACTTATTACTATTAACATTGTACTCTTCCTATTCATAAAAATTATGCCAGGGGTGTTGGCTATAGATTGTTTCCTCCACGTATTATCAGTAAGGTACTGGAGTCCATCTGTAGAAATGGAAAGAACAATTGAAAGCTATCAAATTATTCCCCCCCCCCCTTTTTTTTTTTTTTTTTTTTTTGCAGTACGCGGGCCTCTCACTGTTGTGGCCTCTCCCGTTGCGGAGCACAGGCTCCGGACGCGCAGGCTCAGTGGCCATGGCTCACGGGCCCAGCCGCTCCACGGCATGTGGGATCTTCCCGGACAGGGGCACGAACCCGTGTCCCCTGCATCGGCAGGCGGACTCTCAACCACTGCGCCACCAGGGAAGCCCCCTATTCCCCTTTTTTAAGAGTGGAAGAGAGCAGTTTCACAGTCTTCTCAGTATTAAGGAGGAAAAGATCGTAGGTAGGCAGGACCTTCTGACCTCAGACAGATTATAGCTTTCAAATTGTTAGTTTTTCTTACTGCTGCCTGGGTCAGTCCACGTGGCTTCCAGATCAAAGCCAGAGTGGAAACCGACGAGGAAACGCCGGCTCAGTAACCCAGCTGGGAGATGTGTGGAGGGCAGCACGTGCCTGTCCTGTTGGGCTGCCAGAGCCTGGACCAGCCACCTGGGGCAGAGGGGCGGTAGGGGCTTTGGGGGCTGAAGGCAGAAAGAAGTGATGCTAGAGAAGAGCAGACAGCACAGCATCAACGGCCAAGCCTTTGGAGACGAGACCACGTCTCCCCTGGTCCCACACGCAGGCTGCCGCCACCGCACCCTTCCCCGAGGGTGATTACAGGAGTCCAGTGAGACAGGGCCTTACTGACCAGAAAGGGAAGGAGCGCCATGTTGTGCTGAAGGAACCTGGCCCTGGATAAAGCTAAAGTTACAAGAAAGTAACGTTTTCAAAATCTTACGGGCTAGAGATAGGAGAATGAATTTGGGGTTTGGGCGTGGACACTGTATAGCTTGTGGTTGTATGACAAGGCAAGCCAATAAGCTGGTTCTTCACTTTCCTAAATAGACATGACAGATGAGCTTGTAGAGGGTTGCATCAGGTGACATGTGTATCCCGTCGTTCTCCACCGGCAGATTATCCATGGCAGTTGTATATATTTTAGTGGCTTTTCTTTGCAACGCTGAGTACCTCAGAACTATGCTAAGACACAAAGTAGTTTCTAACGTTGGAGCCAATTATAATTGGGAAAATTAACTTGCTACCATCAGTACATACATACATGGGTAGATAGATGAATAGACAGATAAATGCTACCCCAAAACTTAATAAAATATGATTTTACCTTACTCATTCTTGTAGATTATTGGTACCGTTAAGTTCTTTTGTTAACAATAATAGTCAAAGGTAATCTGTGCTAGATACCTTCAATTCATCTGAAAAATTAGTTATCAAATTAAACTGAGGTCTCTTTGGGAATTCTTCTCTCTTGATTACCTTACTTTCACGTTCTTTTCTGGAAGCTCCATCTAATGTAAATGATAGTAACCAGATTTCATAGTGTTGAATGACTATAGCTACCAAGTATTGAGCATATGATTCCAAACAGCTGTGACTGGGTGCTTTGCAGGTCCTCTCACTGAATCCTTTTAACATAAGACTATCCCTCTGAGGTGTAGATGTCATTTCATTTTTCATTTGGAGAAAGTAAGGCTCTGAATTAGCATCCTTACTGGCAAAGTTGACATTTGAGCCAAGATGTATAAATTCAGTACCTTACTTTCTTCATTATACCAACTTTTGGCTCCCCAAAAAGAATTAAGTCCTGATTGATTTTGTGTTTTTATGCTCTCCAGTGTTTAACCTACATTTATTTTGAGATTTTATTTTTCCTGATTTCCATAATTTCACTTGCACTTATCAATAAGTATTAGCCCAACTTTGTTCATTTAAAAAAAAGATTTTTTTTTTACCTTACTTTTTGCTCACCTAACAATTCTTTAGTTTTCTTTTAAACATTTCTCTGGGATCTTAATCTGTTTTTGCCTGTTTACTTGATTATCATCCTAAAAATACTCTACAAATACAGAAATTGAGTTGTAAGAAGAGTAATAATCCAAGTTACTGATACTTAAATGTGTACAGCTGTTTCTGTAAAATGGTTTCTTTCCTTTTCCTTGAACTTTTGGGTTTTATTGAGTTTATACATTACTTTTTTGGCAGGGGGGAATGAGAGTGCTTTCTTTTGCTTTTCTTTTGTTTTTTTAAAAATTTATTTATTTTTGGCTGCGTTGGGTCTTCGTTGCTGAGCGCGGGCTTTCTCTAGGTGCAACAAGGAGGGGCTACACTTTGTTGTGGTGCACGGGCTTCTCATTGCAGTGGCTTCTCTTGCTGCGGAGCATGGGCTCTAGAGCGCAGGCTCAGTAGTTGTGGCGCACACGCTTAGTTGCTCCGCGGCATGTGGGATCTTCCCAGACCAGGGCTCGAGCCCGTGTCCCCTGCATTGGCAGGCGGATTCTTAACCACTGCGCCACCAGGGAAGTCCATTGCTTTTCTCCTAAAATTAAAGTGACATGAATATTTGTTTATATTTTAAGGATTATTTCTAACTCAGGTGCATAATTTTTCATTATACATAGAAAAATGAGAGTCGTCAGCTCACTCAGATCCAGTATATAGCCTGGCCTGACCATGGGGTCCCTGACGATTCAAGCGACTTTCTGGATTTTGTTTGCCATGTACGAAATAAGAGGGCCGGCAAGGAAGAACCTATTGTTGTTCATTGCAGGTATTTTATTTTCTGTCTATTATGATTTGAGTAACTGACTAGATGTGTCATTTTTAAAAGGGAATACGTCCTTCAGTTACGGTTGTCACTCTGATAGATCTCGAAGCTAGGCTCTGAAGGTAGAAGGCAAAGGGTATGTTTTAACAGATGACTGACAGAAATTTTATCATAAGAAGTAAGAATAATACTGTGCTGATTCTTGGCAGTTTGTCTTCTTCATAGTTATGTCCTAAAGTTAATGGTTTCATAGATTTGATGAAATACAGCATTGCAGGAGCTAGGTTGCATCCTGAGGTTTGGATTTCCTGCTTCTGGCCCCTCCTAGGACGTTTGGTGAGCATCTCACCTCCTTGGAGTGGCGCTGCCCAACCCTCTCAGGGGGGACTACTTCCAAGAGCCCCGGTGAATGGCGGCTCACACCCTCCTTCCTTTCACACTGAACCCTTCTGCCCTCAAGGGACCAGATACAATGCTACAGCCTTGCAGAGATTAGGAGCCAGAAGTTATTTTCTCCTTATCTAAGTGGTTTATTCAGAGGATGTATTAAGGTATCTCTTTATCCTTAAACTTTCCAGCACTTTTTAAGAGCAAACTTTCAAATCATCAAAACAGACTGTAGACCAAATATTGGAGAGGCAAAATGGCAGGAATGGTGGACACGTTTGGCTATTTCATATCCTTAGTTCCCAAGAGCTACTTTATCCACATTCACAGAGTACTTCACAAAGTTGTTCTTAACTGTGTCAATGGTGAAGTTTAATGAAAATTAAATTTGGTTTTAAAAATTGATTTTTGAGTGTGTAAAATAGTTGTCTTCTGTACATTTGTTAATGATTTATTATTGTAATCCTCTTATTTTGTATTTTAAAGCTGTTTTCTCCAGTAAGCTTCTATACCTTGTTCAGATTTTACAAACTGAAGTGTAACTTTTAAATTTGTATATTTGCAACTAACAGTGGGGGAGGGGTGGTTACAGACCATTTAATCTGTATTAAGTGACTTTTTTTTTTTTTTGGTTTCCGAAATAGTTTCCAGTTGGCTTGCTACTTTTATTAATATAAAACATTAAAATCAAAATTGTTCTTCTACTGTAATATGATTCAGTACAAAAGGCACAAGAAGTGTAACAGAATTGTATCAGACCTTGCCCCATATTTGTCTTTTTTAGTGCTGGGATTGGAAGAACTGGGGTTCTTATTACCATGGAAACAGCCATGTGTCTCATTGAATGCAATCAGCCAGTTTATCCACTAGATATTGTGAGAACAATGAGAGACCAACGAGCCATGATGATCCAAACTCCTGTAAGTACTACATGCCTCATGTATGAGTGTGCATTCTCAACGTGATGGTTTTTGTTATCAGTATATATTTCAAACCATACTTTTCTCTTTTTAATTCTCTGCCAGGAGCTAATAACCTTAGCACAAGGACCAGCAAATACTGCCAATGAGCCAAACTCGCCACTTGTGTTTATAAATAAAGTTTTATTGGAAACAGCCAGTCATTTGTTTACATGTTGTCTATGGCTGCTTTCACATTACAGTAGCAGAGTTGAGAAGTTGCAGCAGGCACCATGTGATTGCAAACACGAAAGTATTTGCTATCTGGTCTTTTACAGAAAACGTTTGCTAACACCAGCCTATCATGCTAGTTCTGAACTGCCTAAACAGGTGCAGAGGAGGAACGTGCCCTGGGTTACTTAGTCAAATGGAGTGCTGAGAACGATAGTGTCCCTAGACTGGAGAATCTTGATAGACCTGTTTTCAGTGAAACAGCTGTGGGGAAATTGCCTTTCTTTTTTACATAGGAGCTTAAAGTGCAACAACAAAAATCATCAACATTAAGCTACTAACTTACTATATTCTATACTGACTCTGAATTATGTTCCAAGAATCAAAAGAGGAATCATGGAATTTTAGAGTTAACGCTAAGATTATTTTTTATATTAAGCCATTGTGAAATGTTAGCACTGTTGGTGGCATTAAGGTTACTGAAGTGAACTGACCTATGTGGTAAGTGCCTGTCATTTTTTTAGCTTTTAATTATGGAAAATTTCAAACATACACAAAAGCAGACAATATAATGTAATCAACACTGTGTTGCATACTCAGCCCCAACACTGGCTGTGGTGTTTCCTTCATACTGCCACCTGTTGTCTGCACATTTGAAGCAAACCCTACACATCATATTGTTTTGTCCATACATATTTTAGTGTGTCTCTCTAAAAGATAAGGAGTGTTTTTTTCTTCTAAACAAAACCACAACACCGTTATCACACCAAAGTATAATTAACAGTAATTCCCTAATATTAGCAATAGCCAGTATTCAGATTTCCGGTTGTCTCATATAAATCATGTCTTTTTAAACTTTAGAACAGCTTTATATAATTCACATGCCATAAAATTCACCCTTTTTAACAAGTGTACATTTCACTGGGTTTTTTTATATCACAGAGTTTGGCAACCATAATTGCTATCTAATTTTAGCATATTTTCATCACCCCAAAGAAGACATCCTGTACCCATTTTTCCCTGTTACCTTCCCCAGGCTTCCCCCAACCTAGCCGTAGGCAACCATTAATCTACTTTCTGTCTCTGTAGGTTTGCCTATTCTGACTTTTCATGTGAATGGAATCATATAATTTGATCTTTCATAAATAATTGGCTTCTTTTAATTACCATAATATTAAAAGGTATATACATTTTGTAGCATATATCAGTACTTCATTCCTTATTCATTGAATAGATACACATTCATCTGTTGATGGAAATTTACATTGTTTCCACTTCTTGACTATTATGAATAATGATGCCACAAGCATTTGTGTATATGTTTTTGTTTATAAATGTTTTCATTTCTCTTGGGTATACACCCAGGAGTGGAATTGCTAGGTCATGTGGTAACTCTGTTTAACCTTTTGAGGAACTGCCAGACGGTTTTCCTCAGCAGCTGCACCATTTTGCAGTCCCCTGGCAGTGTGTGAGGGTTCCATTTTCTCCACATCATTGTCATCACTTATCATTATCTTTTATTTTAGCCTTCCTAATTAATATAAAGTGATATCTTGTGGTTTTGATTTGCATTTCCATAATAACTAATGATATCAAGTATCTTTTCATGTGGCCATTTATTTGTATACCTTCTTTCGAGGACTGTCCAAATCTTTTGCCTGTTTTTCAATTTGTTTTTTTTTGTTTTATTGTTGAATTGTAAGAGTTCTTTATATTTTCTAAAAACAAGTCTCGTCTCATAGTTCTATGGTTTGCAAATGTTTTTATTTATGCTATTCTTTCACTTTCTTGATTAAGTCATTTGAAGCACAAAAGTTTTTAATTTTGATTACATCCAGTTTTGTTTGGTTTTTAATCACATACACTTTTGGTGTCATAGCTAAGAAATCATTGCGTAACTTAAGGTCACAAAGATTTATTCCTGTTTTTTCTTCCAAGAGTTTTATAGTTTAGCTGTCACATTTAAATGTCAGATCCGTTTTGAGTTCATATCTGCATGTGGTGTGAGGTAGGGGTCTACCTTCATTCTTCTGCATGTGTATCTCCAGTTGTCTCAGCCCCATTTGTTGAAAAGACTGTTCTTTCCCCATGAATTGTCTCTGGGTCCCTTGACTGCAAATGTAAAGGTTTATTTCTGGACTTTCAGTTGTATTCCATTGATTTATATGTCTGTTCTTATGTTAATACCACACTGTCTTGATTACTATAAATTGGTAATAAAATTTGAAGTCAGGAAATCTGTATCTTGCAACCCTGTTCTTCTTTTTCAAGACTGTTTTAGCTACTCTGGGTCCCTTGCATTTCCATATGAATTTTAGAATCAGTTTGTCCTCTCTGCAAAAAAAGCAAGACAGGGATTGCATTAAATCTATAGATCATTTTGGGGAGTGTTGCCATCTTAATGATATTCCGTCTTCAAAAGCATGAACACAAAATGTCTTTCCATTTATTTATGTCTTCATTAATTTCCTTCAACAGTGTTTTGTATTGCACAGTCTTATCATTCTTTTGTTAAATGTATTCTTAAAGTTTTTTTAGTCTTTTTGGTCCTATTGTAAGTGTACTTGTTTTCTTGATTACATTTTAGGACTATTCATTGCTTGGATATAGAAATAAAACTGATTTTGCATATTGATCATGTATCCTGCAACCTTGCTAAAGTCATTTATTAACTCTAATAATTCCTTAGGATCCTCTATATACAGATCATGTCATTTGCAAATAGAGATAGTTTACTTCTTCCTTTCCAGTATAGATGCCTTGGTTTTCTTTTCATCTTTTCTGGCCCTGGCCAGAATCTCCAGTACAGTGTTAAATAGAAGTGGTGAAACCACACATCCTTGTCTTGTTCCTGGTCTTAAGGGACAGTTTTCTGTTTTTCACCACTAAGTACTATAAGGTTAGCATGGATTTTTCATTAATGCCTTTTATCAAGTTCAGAAAGTTCCCTCCCTTTCTAGTTTGTTGAGTGTTCTCATGATGAAAGGGTGTTCAGTTTTGTCAGGTGCTTTTTCTGTATCTGAGATGATAATGTAGTTTGTGTCTTTTATTCTATTAACATAATGTATTAGATTGATTGATTTTTGGGGTGTTAAACTAACCTTGCATTCCTGAGATAAATCTTACTTAGACATGGTGTTTAATTCTTTTTATATGTTGCTTGACTTGATTTGCTAGTATTTTCTTGAGGTTTCTATATCTATATCCACACATAATAGATTTTTTACTTTTAATTGTAGTAAAATACAAAACATAAAATTTACCATCTCAACCATTTTTAAGTGTACAGTTCGGTAGTATTAAGTATATTCACACTGTTGTATAACCAATCTGTAGAACTTTTTAATCTCTATAGCCATTAAATCCATTTTTCTCTCCCCCAGCCCCCGACACCCACCATTCTATTTTCTGTTGCTGTGAATTTGACTGCTCCAGATACATCCTATAAGTGGAATCACACAGTTTTTATCTTTTGTGACTGGCTTATTTCACTGAGCATAATGTCCTCAAGAGTCACCCATGTTGTAGCATGTGTCAGAATTTCCTTCCTTTTTAAGGCTGAAAAAAATACTTCCTTGTGTGTATATACCACATTTTTCTTATCCTTTCATCTGTTGATGGACATTTGGTTTATTCCCACATTTAGGTTATTGTTGAATAATGTTGCTGTGAACATGGATGTATAAATATCTCTTAGACGGTGCTTTCAATCTTTTCAGATATATATCCACAAGTCAGATTGCTGGATCATATCATACGTAATGAGTTTTTGTTTCTGTTTTCACAGTTTGTGTGACGTCAGGATTCGAATATGGCCCACACATTTTGATTGGTCTGTGTGTCTCCTAAACCTCTTTTAATCTGTGTCTTCCTCCTGTGTCTCTCTTCTTTCTTCTTGCAGTTTATTTGATGAACAACACAGGTTGTTTGTGCTACTTGTTCTCCCATAGTCTGGATTTTGCTGATTGTGTTCCCAAGATGGTGTTCTCTGTCTTTTCCAGAACTGGTAAATGGATCTGTAGGTTGCAGCAGCTTCCTTCAGAGGGTACATGATGTCTGTGTCTTCCTTTTTGTGATGTTAGCAGCCTTGGGTGATCAATGTCTGCATCATTAATTCATTGGGCTTGCAAAATGATGATATTCTATCATTCCTTTGTTATTTATTAGTTGGAATACTTCTTTAAAGAGAAACTTCTCATCTGCTCTTTGGTTAACCAGTGGTACAGTCTGTATAGGAAAGACAAGATTAACACTTGATGCTTTCCCTTTATTTATAAGTTTTCAATATAATGAGTTGGTTCATTGGCCTCTCCAGGGTTGGTTCGTTCCCATTTCCTTGGGGCCAGTTCTCGGAATTGTGGCAGCTTATGTCATGGCTACAGCCTGGTCATCATGTAGTTCACTTCTTCCACCTGGCGGGGGTTTCAGTATCTATAAGACAGCTCACAGGATACGGCTTAGAATATTATCTACAGCCCTTGAGGAGGAACTAAAGGTCCTTGACTCTGCTTAATGACTATAGTATTATCCAGTCGCCTTTGACTGTTTTCCATTGTTTCTGCATTTTCTCATTTCTCTGATTAAAGTTACTCTTTGGCTAAAATTTTTCCACAGACAAAAGGCAGGCTGAGGACATGGGGGGCATAGACCATAGGGCCCTGCTCTGTTTCAGGGCTTCCAATACAGACTCAGACCACAGTGTTTTCACTTACCATTTTCTGCTTACATCTTTGTCCCTTTTCTTCTTTAACAAGAATGCTGGTTCTCTACAATACCAGAAATGAAAGACTTAGCATATCCCAAGTCCTTATTTGTTTTATTCCAGATTACCCAACAGCTGTCTCAGAATAACAAAACTAACACTACCAACAGTATCGTTACCAAAAAGAATTTTCACTTCTTTCCACAGTTCTTTTTGCTTTGGGATATATATTCTACAGAGATACACAGTTAAATTACTGTTTCAAAGTCCTTTGAAATAGCTCCTCTGTATGTGGTTATGCCATCAACTAGATACATACATTGATATGTTTTATATTTTCAATTTATGGAGGCTTTTAAAATTAATGTTCTAATTATGGAGTATCTTTACATGGTTCCAAAGTAAAATCTATAAAAGAAGGAAGTATATTCTCTATCTCTCTCCTTCACCCTGTTCACTCCTTTCCTTATAGGAAACCATTTTTTTTTATGATTTATCCTTCCCTTGCTTTTTTCTTAACATACATTTTGAGATAGTACATATTTGTATTCCCCCCCTTTCTCTTATAAAGATAATATATTGTATGCACTTTTCTCTGCCTTGCTTTTTTTACTTAACAAAATATCCTGGAATCAGTCTGTAGCAGTCTGTAGACTTCTTTTCCTTTCCCCCCCATTTCATAGTACCGCACTTTGAGGATGTACCAGATTACTCACCCAGTCCCTTACTGATGACGATTTGAATTGTTTCTACTTTTTTGTCATTATAAGTAATTCCGCAGTGAATAGCCTCATTTCTGAATAAATATTTTAATTTCTTTTTCTAGTTTGTCTTCTGGATAGATTCCTAGAAGTGGAATTGCTGGGTCAATAGGTAAATCAATGTAATTTTGTCAGACGAGGCCAACTGTCCATCCATAGGGATTGTGGTATACACATTCCTACTAGCAATGTATGAGTGGGTTTTGCCGACAGAATATGCTGTCAAACTTTGTTTGCCAGTCTCTTGGTGAAAAGTGGTATCTCTGTGCAGTCTTACTTTGTATTTCTTGTATAAGCAAGCCAAGTGAGATGTTTGTCTGTCTTTGTTTGTTTTCTAGTTTTTCTGATCCGTTCTATTTTTTTATATTTTATTTTTCAGAGTCAATACAGATTTGTATGTGAAGCTATTTTGAAAGTTTATGAAGAAGGATTTGTTAAACCTTTAACGACATCATCAAATAAATAAGAAAGCAAAGATCTGGGATATGTGTTGGAAAACTGCTTTCCATTATATTCACTGTGCCATAATACTGCTTGCAGGAAATGGCATCTAAACAGACAAAAAAAAAAAAAAAATGAAGAACTAACAAAAACTGAAAACTTCAGCACTGTTGCACTTTATGTTTCAAAAAAGAGTCACTCTCTCAAAATCTGTCATTCATGTGTTTGAAGACTCTTTCATGCTTTGCTCCAAACAAATAGTGAATAACTGAGTATGTTCAGGGTAATTTACGAAATCTTGTGGTGGTGCCATGCAGTCCCCTTCTGGTAGAATTGCCACAAACAAGGCTCAGAATTCTCATCGTCTCTGTTGTACACTTGTATCTTGAAAGCAAAAAGAAGTCAACATCAGGAGTCAGCTCTGGTGTTTCCCAGTGATTCATGTTCTTACTATACTGGTTACCAGATGTTACTTTTTAAATGTTAGCAATATCATTCTCAATATTAGCCAATACACTGCCTATGGATGCAGCACATCTTTCCCTACACTTCCCCCCATAGAGACCTGCTGTTTGGAAGAAGAAAGGTGGAATTTGCTTTTCCCAGGAAATGCTGCACATTGTCAATTTACCAGCATCTTATAGAAAGTATAAATAAGAATCTACAATTTTTCTTTTCTTTTTTTTTTTGCGGTACGCGGGCCTCTCACTGTTGTGGCCTTTCCCGTTGCGGAGCCCAGGCTCCGGACGCGCAGGCTCAGCGGCCATGGCTCACGGGCCCAGCCGCTCCGCGGCATGTGGGATCCTCCCGGGCCGGGGCACAAACCCGTGTCCCCTGCGTCGGCAGGCGGACTCTCAACCACTGCGCCACCAGGGAAGCCCTACAGATTTTCTTGAATTTAATAATGTAACTTATATTTATCATAAGGTTGGCTTATTCCAAATCATGTGATTTCACATACTTGATGTAAAGGAATGCATGCATTGTGTCTTAACCCCTTAAGTGCCTTGAGACGTCTTTGTATGTCTAATGAAAAGGCACTCCTCCTTTGACCCCACTAGGAGGTATGTATGTATATTGTACATTTACAGTTTTATGCATTTTGAATCAGTTCACATTTTTTAAAATAGCTTCTCGTATTGAGAGTTATGCAGTCAAAGAAGAGTAATGAAATTCTATTTCTTGCTCAATTCCTGTATTTTGCCACAAGAAGCCAAGATAATTTGTGTTCTACTGAGTGAACGCTCTGCTGCTATGGAATTATTCAAAACCTGCACATTCCTTTCCTGAGGGACAGGGGTTACAGTTTAGCAGCTGAAGTTAAAAGATGCTTTATTCTTCAAATTTCTTATTTATTTTATCCCTGACTTTAGAAATAGCATCTACTATACACATTAAAGTTAAACATATGGAAACTCTAAACTAAAGTTAGAGCAGCTAATTGTGACTTGTTTCTATCACTAAGTAAACGATCAGCATTCATTTCATTTCTTACCAAGCTTTGTTCACACTGGTCTGTTGGTTGGCAGACCACAAACGAGGGATGAAACGTCATTGAGTGTTTCTAATTGTAATCCCTCAGTAGCTGAAATGAGGGCTTTCTTGTCATTTTTGTGTACAATTAAGTTGCTCCAGTTTATATATACTTATTAAGTTATAAGCATGTTAATATGGAGAGTTTTGATTGTCCAGCCTGATGGAGGACCTGATTCCCTTTAAGGATGTGTATATTCTCCTCTTCAGGTTTTTTAATTTTTAAGTCCTCAGAGAGATAGAACTTTGAAATTGCCCAATTTTAATATAAGTGGAAATTTTCTCAGCTATTGAAATGTTGTATTACACAATTACTTTCTATGGATTATGGTTAAAATAGATTCACTTACTAGTGGTTTCTGAATATTTCTGTATAGTCTTGATAAAATTTACAGTTGAATGGTAGATATTTTGGAATGTCATTTAGTATGAGCGGGAGAATGTACATTTTTAAATCTTCAGTATAATCTAAATGATGTTATTTCAAATATTCAAAATCCATAATAGTAAATTTTAGGAAGTTAAGTCCTAAACATTAATAGCCAAGATACCAAATACATTACTGTATTAAAATATTTTACCTTTTTTTAAAAGAGAAAAGTAAGCATGACCTTTATGTCAAAGAGAAACTCTTGTATCTATTTCTGAATTTCATGGTCAAGACAGTATAAGATAGTAAATAACTCTGTAGTCTTTTTTGAACATTCCGCTCTTTGCCAGCAGATAGATGTGATTCAGGCTGCTGTACAACACCATGGTAAGTTGGAAAGTGAAAGAATAAAATGTCAGGGATCTAAGAATTAGTAACTGTTTTGGCAGTAGTTTTTCACCTGAATTAAAAAGAAAACCTATCCTAACTATATGGACAGAATATGACAACCATAGATAAAAAGATGAAGTTATATAGACATAAACAGACAAATGTCATGGTTGGCATGTTCTTTGATTTAGGGCTCTGTTTACACTTCTGAGAGTAACTCTAATAATTTGTTGGCAGTGAGCACTTCTGCCTTTCAGTGGAAGCACCGGGTCCTAACCACTGGACGGCCAGGGAAGTCCCTGCCTGAGAATGTTTGTCAATCTAAATAGGGTTCTAGGAATAATCCCAGCTTTCATACACCAAGTAGTTCTAGATTCCACTCATATCAATGTAACAGTGTGTAACAAAATGCCAGATTTCTTGTATCTAAACTACCCTCCCCCTCCAGCGGCCAGTTTCCCCCCCACCCCCCTGCAAGACACACACACACTCAAGAAATCAGTGCTGACTGTTATTCTCACAACTGGAAATAGGTATTGGTGAATCAAGGGGCTTTTGTAAATGCTAAGAAATGTTTGTAAAAACCTTTCCTCTCTGATTTAGGATGGTTTTACCAGGTTCATTTTCGGTCTTATACTGAACATCTGGTTTGTGTCAGCACTGTGTACATAGGTTGAGGAATATTTTGGAATAGACCTCATTCACAAGAGGAATACCTGGTAGTATTTGTTAAACCAGTGCATACATCCAAAACCGAGGCAGAGTAATTAGCATAAGCAACCCTTTCCTTTGTGCGGCCTGCCCAGCACAAGTGGGGGGGCGTTGACCATGTTGGTTAAGAGTAAAGAGAAAATTTACAGATTAAAAACTGACTTCAAGTGTGTAAGCTATGTTAAGCCATTAAGACAGTTACTTGAAGGTTTCAAGTGCTGATATATACACATAGAGATGCTTTTGTGCGATGATGCATGTGTTGCTTCACAAAGGCTAATACTAACAAACAGGGGTAAAGGACTGTGGTACCTGTAGAGTTGTTTATTATCTGTTGGCAGGTCTGACCAGGTCTGATCAGGTATTGGAACAAAGGCCTCCCGTCTGCACCACAAGTACTACAACCTGAGCGCTGAAAGAAACTTGAAAGATTTTATCCAGTCTCACCTTCTATTATAGGCAACGTATGTGAATATCATAAATTCTTGTGAAGTTTAGTCTATTTCAGTTCAAGAGTTATACTCAGGCAGTGTTTTTACTTAATAACTTGATGACCTTAGAAGATGTCATTTAATTTAGAGAACAAGTAGGCTTTAAAAAGCAATCCTAATTAGGGCCCCAACTCTGCTTGTTTAGGCTGATATACATGCAGTGTGAAAACATTCTGAAATACAAATTAGAGGTCTAATTTTTAAAAGCACTTAAAACATAGAACTAAGATTTAGAATGTATGTCCACTTATAATTAAATAATTTATGTTCATAATGTGAACGTGCAGTAGAATTAAAGCATTACTTGTTTTATAATCTTATCGGAAAGGGAGAAGGAAACAAGAATTTTTAACAATGTTCTATTTAATACCCGTGTTTTGAATATTTAAAGGTATTCTGATGGTAAGATTGCCAAAGTAGTTTTGAGTTCATAAAAATTATTTATGCCACAATAATGTGGGATATGTTTACACCTCTTTTATTTTGTAGTAATTATTTTGTAGTTTAGGTGAATTTGCATTTGTCACCTACATTAAGGTAAATATTTGTTGAAACCAACATCTTTTAATAATAAGAGGAGAGAGATAAATTATGCCACAGCTTTCTTGTACGTAAGCTGCCATATCAACAAAGTAACTATATTAACACAGCTTACTTCTTCCCACGTTTGCTTCAGCTAGCCAACCACAATTTCTGCAACCATTTTTTTTTTCTGGTGTTTCCTCTAAGTAAAATACCTGTTTTTAAAAGCCACTGGATTAACTTCATCAAATATCAGAATTACTGATCTGTTGGCAAAGATTTATTGGGGTCTCTGTGATCACAACACAGCTTGTAGCAACTGTTTTATAAAGTTTTTAGAAAATTGTATAGCTCCAAAGGAATTTGTATAATAACAAAACTTATTTGAGGGCTAACTGCGAATAGATAATTTCAGCAATTTTATAGAGAGACCATGAAATTAATCCCTAAATTGTACTTTTTGGGTTTAACTTACTTTACAAAATCTGCAACTGTTTTCAACACAATGTTTTATTACACACAGACTTCACTTATTCTCAGCAGCAGTTCCTACAATGAGCCTTTCAATGTTATCAAAAACAAGCCCTATTTCAGTGAGAAATGAGACATTTTATTTTTATAATCTGGGTGAAATTGTTGTGGGTAGACACCAAATAGTTATTTCTGTTTCCATATCTAAATTTGCTGCTACTTATTTGTATGTTTTTCTACTGCCGTTTACTGTTGATTTCTAAAGCTTCCTAGTCATCGTTATCTTTATTGTAGTAATCCAAGCTAAATGGGCAGCCAGAGGTAGAATCCACTGGGGTACCATCCATCAACATTGACTAGGTAGGGCTCAGCGCATAAATAAGTAAACCAATTTTTTTTTTTAATTTACAAAGTGAAAGGTATTAGCAATATTGCAAGTTAAAGGCTACAATTTTAGGAGGAGGTTCTAATGTTTGACTTCCTGAAACCTTTTAAAATTTTCAGTACAGGAATGAAAATGTTTGAAAGCCTTGTAAATGCTCGTAGAAGTTTCAGTTAAACACTGTAGAATTTTCCTACCTGTTGTTGCATAAATGATATAGAAAATATTTTTCTATGGACAAAAGATTGAAACTGTTAACTTCTTTTGCTTCATTGTTTAAAAAGGAAAAAATGATATTTGTATGTCTTTCATGCTGTAAAGAAATGAATGTATCTTTCAGATGTTATTAGAATTAAGACTTGATTCTAAGGATACTCTTTGTTTAAAAAAAAGTTAGCAAGGGATTGAAAAGGAAAGGAAGAGTGTTTTCCACTTCGTTATACAAAATGCAATTTTAGAAGAAAAATGTAATTTTCTTTATAAATAAGAGCAATCATTATTGAAGTATATTTCAATATTTCAAATACCTTCTTTTTCACTTTGCTTTGTGTTAACTCTAGAAATTTTCAAAAAAATGTGTGCATACTGTTTTTAAGTGTAAAATAATTGAATTCTAGACTTCTGGAGTGTGTTAGGGGTACATGTGTTTGAGGGTAAGCGTTCTGCTCCATGCGTTTACCGTGAAGGAAAGTTCTCAGGCTTTGTCACTGTGCCAGCCACAAATGAGGACAGCACTCTGAGCATGTGACTTCGGTGAAGCCAGAAAACCGTGCCTAAGTGTCACCACAGTAAATATGTGCAGAGGCCCTGACAAATAAATAGTTTGCTTTCTGTTCTCAGTATCTTGGACAGGTAAGACCACTGAGCCCAACTCTGACGTGTAACGGTGGTGTCTTATATGGTTAAGGGTTTATTAATTTAGCGGAACAGAAGACAGAAAAAGCCCTACATTATAAACCAGCATAATTTGTTCAACAGTTTCTTTGAAAGGTAGTATTTATTATTCATCACTCACTAAGCTTGGCTCAGTGGGGCCTTTGTTATGTTGACTCCTACTTCCATCCCTCCAACTTAAAAAAAAAATTATTAATCTCCCTTTACGGTAGAGTCTTTGTGAAGTAAGGTAATCTTTTCCTTCATTGACTTTTGTTACAGTTGTTGAAGGATTAAAATCAGGCCCCCTCAACCCTGAGAGTTTCCAAAATTTAGCAACTACTACTTCTGATAATCTTAACTAAAATGTCACATTGCTACATGAAGTTACCACCATGAAGCCATCAAGGAGACTAAGCCCTACTTACAATCTTGGACTGAAAGAGGTGCTGATTTGTGGTTTCACTAAATCCACTGTAGTCACACTTGAACCCGTTTTACCTTTTATTGAAAGAAGCTTTTTCGTTTCTACTCCTGAATTGTAGTGTTCCAGTTTTTTTGCCTTCCTGAGCAGGAAAATTTCAACCCAATTCTGGGAGTCTCTGGCACTTATCTTTTCCCACCCTTCAGTTAGTTGACAAGATTATTCATGCTTTCTTGTGTTCTGTAGAGTAGGTCAGATTTCAATGCTGAAATTGATTTCTTGAATTTCAAACAGCACTTTATTTCATGCTTACTACTGACTTAATTTATACATTTAAAGGTAAAATTTATCCCAGGAGTTTTGTAAATATGGAAAAATACAATGGATTAGCATGTAGAACTCATTGGATTGGACCCAAGTTTAAATGCTTTATGATCTCGTGATCATTTGATATTTAAAAGGTAACTTGTGTGATTTTAGCTTTGCCACTTTTTTGTAATTTATTTAGTACAATAAAGGCTACCCAGCTGATAGTCTTGCTGGACTCTGAGTTCTCTCAGCTAGCTTCAGCCAAGTTTGGTTCACTATAACCATTCTGCTTTGCATTTTTGTACATTACTTGAACACCTGGAAACCCATCTGTTTGGTTTTGAGTTGTATTAGGCGTTATTTAAGTCAGTGCTTCATCACCAGTAAGTTGAAGGGGGCAAAGTCCTGACACTTCGAATACATGTTGAGGGGCAGGATTTAAGAGACTAAAAGTTTACATTAAGCTGTTTTCATTTTCTGTCATTAGCATATTTCTGCTTAGGCAAATAAAAGCTGTCCAGCCCGGTGTTCCTGTAGCGTCAGGAAGTTGCAGTTACAATCCATATGGCAATCTTTTCAAATAAGAAAAGCTAGTCTTTATTTTCTACAGTGTAGGCTTAATTTTAGGACAGATAGTTTACTATATACTCATCAATGATATTTTTAAGTAGTAGTTTTAAAAATATTTCTATGTAGAGGCTGTTTTAATTTGGGAATTTTTTTTCTTGTAACAGGTGCTATATGTAAATATGAAGGGCAAAAAGTCATTTAGTTAAAAGTCTTGTTTATTTCCTAATTAAATTATGATTTTACATATTTGCTGCCATTTCACGTTTGATTGTACTGAACTAAATAGAATTAGCCTCTTAATTTTTTAAATTCTCTTTCCCTGTTTCACAAAAATAGCTCTTTCCATATGGTTTCCCATAGTTAGGAGACAAAGAAGCTTAGGGTTCACTTAAAATGTTTAAGCTTGAATTTGGTCAATACTGGATAATTTGAAATCATCACTATGCATTTGTCACTGCAGCTTACTGTGTGCTTGAAAGGCCTTGTGGATTTGTCTTAATTTCAGTGAAAAATTAGAATTCCTGCAATGAGTTTCATGTAAAAAAAAAACTATGAATACTAACAGCAAACAGGATAAAAATGTTGATTTGCATTAAAACTGTTTTAACCCTAAGAGCAGTTTATGTTATGAAATGCTATTATTATACATATTTTGTTGGCCATAATTCATTTTGATTGAGAACTAGTTGTTCAGGTTCAAACGTGAAAAAACTCTAGCTGTGACTTTAAATTGTTCAACTGCAAAATAAAGATGTGCTTTAGTAATTTAAGTATAGGAGTTTTGAAGATTATTTTATGGGAGTTTTTGTTGTTGGGCTTTTCAAACAGTGGTTCGTTTTTTTCATTAGTGGGTGATTATAAGAGACTAGGAGAATGCTAAATGCAAAATTTATTTCTAGAATTACTCACACAGTGGCTGTGTTTGGGGGTGGGTGGGTCAGTCAGGAACTAAAAGGGATTTAGAAGATTAAAGAATGTCTGATGAGAAGCTCCTCCTTCACTGTGGCCACTGCTGGATTCCTCTTCTCCCAGCCCCAGCCTCTCTACTCTGGTATTCCTACCCTAAGACCTTGTCAGTCAAGGTAAAGGACCTCTCTTCATGTGTCTGAAGCCCACTTGCCTCATACCTTCCCCAAGTGCAGTTAGGCATGCCATCTGTCATCTGTAAGAAAATTTCTTGGGGAAAATGATGTTTAATTTTGTATCTAGAAATAAATTAAGGCAAAAGTAAATGCCATGCCTCTAACGTACATGATACTAAAACTTCAAACAGTATAAGGAAGACTCAGGAGTTGTGAAGCCTCTTTCCCATGCCCCGCCCCTAAGAATAGTACCCCTCAAACAAATGGCAACCTTAAATTTCGTGTCTTCTAGGGGAAGATGTTGCACAAGCATTTGCGCGTACATATACGTTTTGTTAAGGCCAAAGGGATTGTACAATATATTCTGTAGCTTGGTTTTTCATGTTGGAAGTATCTGCACACCAACACACTCAGATCTACCTCCTTCTTTTGACTCACAGCGTTGACCTCCATCATACGGATGGATATGCCGTAATGTAATTTCTTGATGGACATTCGTCTCCAGTTTGTATACTCTAGAAACAACGCTGCAGTGAGCATCCTCGTGCAAATATTTTCACTAATCATTGCAAGTCTACACATAGGGTCAGTTTCTAGCAGAAGGATTGCTAAGCATTGGGCACCTGCATTTTTAAATGTGAATAGTTGCTCTCAGAGAAGATTATATCACTTTATGCTTCCACCAAACATAAGAATGTCTGTTTCCCCACATTCTGATTAGGACTGATATCAAACTTCATTTATTTGCTCATCTCATGAAAGAAATACCTTATTTTGACATACATTTTATTTATAAAGAGGTTGGATAGATTTTCATATCTTTATTGATCTCTTGTATTTCTTGTTCTCTAAATTCCATATCGATATCCTTTGCTCACTTTTACATCAGGTTGTTTAATGTTTTATTTACATGAGATGTTGGAAATTAAATTAGTCATTTGACAGTCATACGTGTTGCAAAACCTGTTTCACATGGTGTTCTTTGTCTTTTGACTATTTTTATTTGGGACTGATGGGTATGACGATATTTTTAATACTTTTATAAAACAAATGTATCAATCTGCACCTTTAAGACTTCTGAATTTGGAGCATACTTGCAAAAGCTTTACTCTAATTCCTACTAACATTCTATCTGTGACTGAAGCTTTCTTAAGCACCATCCAAATAACCTACCAGTATCCTGCACTCTGCTTTCTGCTCTTGTACCCTGCTTGCCACCACTGACCGCTCTTAATTATGCTAGAGTTCTGCTAGTTCCACCAAGCACGTTGTAAGCTTACTAAAACCAGCTGTGTTTATTTGCTAACCTACATATGCAAATTTACTTATCTTCATTATATCATTTAATTATATGTTACATAAGCCAATGAAACGTGCGTGTGAAAAGAAAAAGGGTCACATTTTTCCAAAGGCTTTATACAGGTGTCATTAATACTTTCTCAAAGTCTGAAAAGTGGTATGAACAAGACAATTATGAGAGACTAACAGAAAAAAATCGATATACTTGGGGTCTGTTTTTTGCAACAGACTAAGGGATTATAATTGGGCTCAAACACAAATGTATTCTTAGAGCCGGGCATGCACATAGCCCCGTGCACACGAGTGGCCTTCGAGATTCCCAGAAATGTGTCAGCTTTCCAGAGCCCCTCTGCACATCTGACTCCCCAGCTTTTCATTTTGAGCTCTGAGTTAGGTCAAAGAAAGTAACAGTTCTCTGGGAATGGGCTTTGAAGGAGTCCTGACTGTTCTGCCCCCTCAAGTGGCCCTTTGGCTGCTGGTTTCAAGGCTGCAGAGGAACTGGGGAGAGCAAGCTGAGACCCAGGCCCATTAAAATGCTGCAAAACTCATTGCTCTTACCAACATTTAGCTATTTTCCTTGAATAAACACCTCTGGATTGTTGCAAGCTTTTGCTTAATATCCAGAGTTTGAAAAAGTTAATTCTGACCATGTTTTTTGGACTTTTGGTTGCTTTTCTGGATCTTCCAAGGTCCCTACTCTGCCGTTTTCACGGACTGCACTTAACCCCTTTGCCTTCAGACTCCTGGTCTTGCAACACATTCACCCAGCTGTGTTCTGATTGACTTCTGGCTGTTGCCAGGAACCAGATCCACCTTCTGAGGATAAAGATTTGCTACCACTGCGAAGATCCAGAAGCCTGTGAAGTAGTTTCCACCTAAACTCACAGCTTCACCTCCCACTGCTTTCTCAGGC
Organism: Orcinus orca; assembly: GCF_937001465.1. NCBI lineage: Eukaryota > Metazoa > Chordata > Mammalia > Artiodactyla > Delphinidae > Orcinus > Orcinus orca. The sequence continues at coordinate 6,274,106 of NC_064565.1, read as the reverse complement.
ATTATCAGCACGAGAAATGAGGTACAAAGCCCCTGAACTGCAACTGCCCACCACTGCATTTGACCCTCACAACTGTGTCTCCATTTTACAGACGAGGAGTTAAAACTCACTTTATTCCTTGGAAGTTAAGTAGCTAGTGTGTCTAGGAGGTGTCTGACTCTACAGCCAAAGTTAATATTCTTTGAGAGAAATTATTTTTAAGAGAACAGTACCAACTTATATGTTTGAAAAATCATTGTCATAACTTAGACCTCATATTTCTAAATCAATTTTTGGAAAATAGGCATTTAAAATGTGATGATTCTCTCTTTAAAGGAAATTTGAGGTTTGGTTTACTTTTAACAAAACTAAATTCAAATTTTTTTGTGTATTTGGTTTATGTAAAATTAAATGAAATTCTCTTATGTATTGAAATAGGTGTAGAATCACAGGTTTTAAGATCTGGAAGAGATCTCAGGAAGCATCTGTTCTAATTAACTCATTTTATTTTTTTTAAAAGATGTATTTATTATTTATTTTTGGCCGTGTTGGGTCTTAGTTGCGGCACGCGGGATCTTTGTTAAGGCATGCGGGACTTTCATTGCGGCACAGGCTTCTCTCTAGTTGTGGTGTGGCAGTTTTTCTCTCTCTAGTTGTGGCACGTGGGCTCTCTAGTTGAGGTGCACGGGCTCAGTAGTTGTGGCGCACAGGCTTAGTTGCCCCGTGGCATGTGGGATCCTAGTTCCCTGACCAGGGAATCAAGCCCGCGTCCCCTGCATTGGAAGGCGGATTCTTTACCACTGGACCACTAGGGAAGTCCCAAATTACCTCATTTTATAGACGAGAAAACTAATGCCAGGAAAGATGGATGCTTGTCAAGTGAATTCATGGCAGGGTAGTCACCACTGGTCTTTCTACTATGTGGTCTCCTGATAGCTTGGCGGGTCCTGGAATCACACAACAGTCACAGGTGCGGGTCAGTCATGTAAGGGCCATGAAGGACTCTGAGGCCCCACCCCAGACTTAACCTTGCAACAAGATCCCCAGGTGACTCACGTGCACTTAACATCTGGGCGCTGAGCCGTGGCTCCTCCCCTCTTCTTAAGTCTCTCAGTCCCTCGTGGTTTCACTGTTGGGCAAACCCAATGGGAGAATGTTTTCACTTCCGCCTCTCTGTTACTCAATGGCAGGAACTTGCCTGGAGCCATCCAGGGTTTCCTGAAATTTTTTTTTCCTAGCAGAATTAAGAACGTGCGTCCGCCACCAGATCAGCAGGGCTCTGTTCCAGATAATTCTGAACAAAATGATACATGAAGTATGGATTCATGGAACATGAATGCTTAGGTCTATTGTCCTGAATCTCCAGAAGTAGGGAGAAGCCTGGCTTTGTGCTCTGGAGAAGGGAGTGACTTGTCTCCAGTTTATCTTGCATCTCCCTTCTCTGCACACCTCTACCCCAGCCCTCCCCCATTCTTTTAAGGTGTCCTTCAATTAGTCTATGTGGTTAATACTTCACTGTGAATTAGTTTAAGCTCTTACACGTGCCAGGAATACTTGCATGGAGAGAAAGGGTGAACTTTCAGACATAAGATTCTGGCTCAGGAAAGATTTAGCTGGGTAAAGGGAGCCATCCAAGAGTGTACAACCAGGCCCAGGCCACCGCCCTGTTCCAGGAGCCCCCATCTCCCACTGTCAGCGCAGGTATCTTTGTTCCTTGGTCTATAACTTTTATATTTTATGTAGTGTTGTGTGCTTCCAAAAACATTTTCAGTTAACTTATTTTATGTAAGTTTCATAACTACCCTCTTAGGAAGGTGGTATCATCCTCATTTTACAGACTTAAAGTTATTTTGGATTTTTTAGCTTCTGAACTGAAGTCTAGACTGCAGTATGCTAATAAAACTCTGTCTTAGTGGTGCTTCCTGATTTTTTTTTTTTTAATTTATCTTACTTGTGTGCATTCTTGACTAGTCAGTGCTCTCCTGATCCAGTGTCTGGAAAACAAGTTATTCCTGATTCCCGCTCTCTCAAGGGTCTTTTCTTTTTTTTTTTTAATTTTTTTCTTTTTTCTTGTGTGTGTGTGTGTGTGTGTGTGTGTGTGTGTGTGTGTGTGTGTGTGGCTTAAAATAACAACAAGTATTTATTATTGCTCACAGTTTCTGTGGGACAGGAGATAGGTGGTTCTGACTCAGCCACAGTTGCATATTGGTGGGGACTTTGTCATATGAAGGCTTAAAGGGCTTGGAGGATCCAGTGCAACATGACTCACCTACACAACTGGCAAGTGGGTGCTGGCTGTTGATGGGAGGCCTCAGGTCCTCTCCATCCAGGTGGCTACACAGGGCTTCTTGAGTGTCTTTGTGACATGGTGGCTGCTGTCCCCCACAGTGAGCAATCTGAGAGGGCAAGGCAGAAGGGCACTGTCATTTATGATGGAAGTCACACACCATCACTTCTGCAATGTTCTACTAATCAGCAAGGGTCTTCTCAGTGGAGGCTTGTGGAAGCAGGGCCCCTTCAGCCTCCAGGAGGACTGACTCTCATACTCGAATTCTCTCTGCTTCACTCTGCTCAGAATGCCTCAGCATGAATGGCCCCACCCGTGTGGACCAGTTCAGACAAGCTGGCTGAGAAAGTAAGGAGCTTGGAAATCAAGGGGAGAGGGTTTTGCAGACTTGCGACCAATGTCCTCAGTTATTTAAAGGGCTGTGGTGTGGGGACTTCCCTGGTGGCACAGTGGTTAAGAATCCGCCTGCCAGTGTAGGGGAAACGGGTTTGAGACCTGGTAAGGGAAGATCCCACATTACGCGGAGCAACTAAGCCCGTGCGCCACAACTACTGAGCCTGCGTGCCACAACTACTGAGCCCGCACACCTAGAGCCCGTGCTCCGCAACGAAGAGTAGCTCCCGCTTGCCGCAACTAGAGAAAGCCCGCGCACAGCAACCAAGACCCAACACAGCCAAAAAAAAAATTTTAATTAATTAATTAATTAAAAATAAAGGGCTGTGGTGTGAAAGAGGGGCCATGTTTTTTCTTGTGGGCAAAAGTGGATTTACCGTGAAGATAATCAGCTTTAAGCTTTAGAGCTCCTGACTTGTATGGGCCTCTTCCAAGACCCTGTATCTCACTCTACTTTCAATCTTTAAATCTGCCTTATTTCACTTAAGCCTCCCCTCCCCCCACCAATTGTATTAAATGATTTTCAGAACTAATAAAACCTGTATCTACCCCTTTCTGTGACTCCAGAGAGAGCAAACCAGGACCTAAAATAGGAGTGGAAATCTAGGGTGAGGATGTTAGTTCAATAGAGGAAAATCTTTCCATGGCCAGGACTGTTCCACCAAAAGTGGGTTATTCTAGTAGGCACTTTCGATACCTTACCCACAGCCATTCTTCCTAACAACACCCCCTGCTTCCTGCTAATACAACTTGGATCTGCTCAAGAAGTTAAGGGTGAGCCCTTAATCTCAGAGGGAGCAGGCCCTTCCCCAAACCCCAAGTGTGAATTATAATTGGTCTAAACCAGTTATGGTATTCTCTCTCCCTGTGGCCAGGGTGGGCAGGTAATCCCATTCTCATCAATGAGACAGGGCGTGGTGGGACTTCCTTCCCTGAATTAAAGACAAGCCTTCGCTGGGAATTCCCTGGCGTCCAGTGGTTAAGACTCGGTGCTTTCACTGCCGTGGCATGGGTTTGATCCCTGGTCAGGGAACTAAGATCCCGCAAGCCTCGCAGCACAGCCAAAAAAAAAAAAAGCTTCGGGAAGAGAAGATCTTTTCCCCTTTCCCTTTCATTTCTGAAACTCAGATAGGGGAGCTGATGATACTGCAGCCCTCTTGTGGCCAGTAGGCTAGAAGCATAAAAACCAGAGTCAACATACTAAGGATGACAGAACAGAAAGAGTAACAGTTTAGGATCCTATTGGACTGTTGAGTTGAACCAATCTCTAGATTACTTATGTAAGAAAAATAGTCTACTTATTTTTTAAGCTACAGTTAATTGTGTTCTCTATTTCTTGCAGCCAAGTGCATTATAACAATTCAGCTGTGTCCAAGGAGAGAGCCTTCTGTCTCTGGTGGAAGGCAGAGGGCTAATTCACCACAAAACAAGAATGTTGCAGAGGGTGTCTATGCCTGGGGGAGAGGATCGGGGGAGAGGATGAATTGTTAGGAGGAATAATCTTTCATGATTAGAGCACAAACAACCTCCTATGGCTTAGGCCCTTAGCTTGCATCCTCCAAGACTTCATATTTCCTTCAGCCTATAACCATATTTCTCAACCTATTTCTCTCACCCCACCCCACCCTTGACCGAGGTAGAAAAAAGGATGGAGCAGAGGACTGTTCCTCTAAACGGGTGTGCTAGGCAACAATTTAGGACAGTGAAGCTGGTTTATAAGCATTGAGAGAAAATGCTTCCATTGTTGGTCAGTAAACAGGAAAAGTACAATACAGCTCTCAGCCCTGATAGACTCGGTGCGTGGCACTCAAGACCAGACAGTTCTCAAACAGGGTAACCTAACCCCAGGGAGACATGAAGGGTTTCCACGGGGTACATGGCCCAGAGAGTTGGTTTTTTGTTTTTGTTTTTTTAACTCTTTACTATGGAAAAAATTCAAACCTGTACATAAAATGGACAGAATAGTTTAATGTACTTATCACCCACCTTCACCCTGTGGCCCTTTATTGTTCCATCTATACATGAGCCACACTCCCCTACCCCTGTGTCAGCATCATTGTCATCACTGCTTTTTTTTTAATTGGAGTATAGTTGATTTACAGTGTTGTGTTAATTTCTGCTGTACAGCAAAGTGACTTAGTTATATATTCTTTTTCATATTCTTTTCCATGATGGTTTATCACAGGATGTTGAATATAGTTCCCTGTGCTCTGCAGTAGGACCTTGTTGTTTATCCGTTCTGTATATAATAGTTTGCCTCTACTAATCCCAAATTCCCAGTCCAAGCTTCCCCCTCCCCCCTCCCCCTAGGCAACCACAAGTCTGTGAGTCTGTTTCTGCTTCGTAGATAAGTTCGTTTGTGTCATATTTTAGATTCCACATATAAGTGATATCATATGGTATTTGTCTCTGTCTGACTTACTTCACGTAGTATGAGAATCTCTAGTTGCATCCATGTTGCTGCAAATGGCGTGATTTCATTCTTTTTTATGGCCGAGTCATTGCTTTTTTATGGAGCTATATTTCAGAGATGAGCACGCGCAGTTCCTCTCACCCCTGTACATCCGTGCTGCTCCTCCCACGAGAAAGTGATGAAAATGTCTATAATTAAGATTGTAGTGATGGCTGCACGACTTTGTAAATACGCAAAAATCGTTGAAGTGTACACTTTAAATGGGGGAATCACATCTCAATAAAGCTATTTTTAAAAAGTAGAGAAAGAAAACTTCTCTAATACTATTAAAAGAAAAAAAAATAGAGGTGGAATCTTGTTTCCGTCCCTTTTGAAAGGGGTCTGGCCTTCTGACTCGCTTTAATCAGTAACCCGCAACAGAAGTGACAGCGTATGACTTCTGGGCGTTGCCCTTACAGGCCTTAGAAGCTTCAGTTCTCACTCTTTGAGGGGCTCCAGCCACTTCAACTGCCCTACTCCAGACGCCCAAAAGAACTCAGCTGCTGCTGCTAAGAGCCACCCCAGCTGAGATGCCACACGGACGAGTGAAGGCCTTTGGGCAACCCCAGCTCCTGTGGCACCGCAGCCCCCAGCTGTGTCTCCCCAGACGATGGAGAGGGCTTGGGGTGGTGCGGGTTCAAAGGGGCAGCGCCAAACCCTAGGAAGGGCCCTTCTGCTTTCAGCCAGCAGGTCCTCCACTGAAGCCCTCGGAGCTTTGCCCAGGGCCCCGAAGCCCCTTCAGCTCGGCCCTGTCCTCTCTGACTTGTCGTCTCGGTCCCCCACGGCCCTTCCCTCTGCCCCCGCCCCCAGGCACCTCGCTCAACCGAGCAGGCAGGGCCCAGCAGGGGCGCGCCTTCACCTCCTTCAGGCCCTTCACTCCAAGGAGACAGACCTTCCTCCTTCCCTACGGGTCTGTGTAAGACCACCAGTCCTCACTCTGTCCCTGTCCCCCTTCTAGCTTTCTCTTTGTCATTTAGCAGGGCCTAACCCTAGTGCCCAACTCTAACCACGGATACTAATAGGTGGTACTGAATCTTACTAACTGATGTCACTTACTTTCTGTCTCTCCTGTCAGCTCGGAAGGCGCATGAGGTCTCTTCGTGTGTCCTGTTTATTATCCATCGTGTCTCCGCTGCCCAGTACACACCCTGGCCCATCGCGGGCACTGACCTGAATTCTCTGTAAGGAGAAAGGATGCAACGTTCTCCGTTAAATAGAAATCTCCTATTTCCCGTCCGCTTTCTTACCGTTCTTCATGCATCTGTTCACCGTCTCTGTCCCCACTAGAATACAGCTGGGCAGTAAATATTTGCCACGTGAATTAACATGTTGAAGGACTCCCGGGTACCGGCCTCCGGCAGAGCCGCTTTAAACCAGCCGCCAGAGCTCCGGCCGGGTCGGCATCGCCGCTTTAACCCGAGCATCTCCCCGCCCCGCAACTTCCGGGGCGGTGTCGTTGCCCATTTAAGAGCGGCGTTCCCCGCCCTCGGGGCGGAGCTTAGGGGCTCTAAGGGGCGGGCCGGCGGCCGGGGTCTGCGGGGATTAGTGCGGTGGGCGCGCCTCTGGCCGCCATTTCTCGGCGTCTCCCCGGAGCCGCCCCCTGGCGCTTCGCGTGGGTCTCTCTCCCCTCTCGTGGCTGCGGGTGGTCGCCGCCAGGTAAGCGCGCCGCCCTCCCGGCTCCTCACGCCCTCCTCGCCGGCGCCGGGGCTGCGGCCTCGCCCGGGACCCTTGGGCCGCCCGGCGCGAGGGGCGGGCGGGCGGCGGCCGAAGGGCCGGGCGCGGAGGGAGGGAGGCCGGGCCGGGCCGGGCCGGGTGTCCACCTGCGGGCGGACGTGGCCGCTCGGGGACGCACCGAGGGCCGGTCGCGACCGCGCTGGGCTGAAGCGCTCCGGGGGCGGACCGGCAGGTGTCCCGGGGTGGGGGTGGGGGTGGGGAAGGGGGCTCCGGGGACCCCCGCCCCCCACCTCGCGGCCGGCCCGGACGCCGGGCTCCGGGGGGGTCGGCTTTGGTGGTACCTGCCCTTACGGTTCTGCCGTCAGGGCAACCACACCCGAGTCTTTTAGACCGTTTGGCAGCATTTTAAGTGGATATTACATGTTTTTTCCAGAATTGGGGGAAGGCTTCCCGTCGCTCCGTTGCTGTCCTACTGACACAGTGGATGGTTTCACAGGCGCTGGTTGGCAGGGTTTTCTCGTTCTTTAGAAAACGACCTGTTTGCTCCGTCTGCTGAAGGCCTTCCTTGCAGACGCTCTCTGTGCTGGGATCACTGGGAGGGAGGGTGTCAGTCCCCTGGTGGTGGTGAGTAAGCCTGACCCTGGTCAACTAGGGTTTGTGCTGAGCCAGAAAGCCGGTGCGGGAGCCGGCGCGTAGGGAAGGAAGCGTCCCGGGAGCGCTCCTTACCAGCTGCAAGCGGGCGCTCTTTCCTTGGTGGGGAGCAGTTGCCGACCTTGGACTGTGGCCATCGCTCACGTAGCAGAGTGTACACGAATCACGGCAGACTTTTGAGTTTTAGGTGTGTATTTAAAAAAACCAAAACTTCAGTTAGGTGGTAAACGGACGACTTGAGTTTGCATGTTTCCGATTGTAAAGGAAGCCCGCGTTAGTTCACAGCTGAGAAGTTAGACGTGATGGATTCAAAACTACTGTGTAAGAAATAGGCAAAACCCTACCACCCCGAAATCCCGTTGTATTATTTCGGACAAGCTCTTTACACAGCGCCTGATGCGCGTATTGCCGTGCTGGCTGGGCCGCCGTGGGGAGCGAGTCGGACTGGGTCCCTGTCCTTGTGTGTGGCTTAGTGGGGGAAACACCTAGTAAAATGGACAGACGGCGTGGCATTTAATTGCAGGTCCCTCGAGTGTTATAAAGAGCGGACTAGGGCTGCTGCAAGGAGACCCAACTCAGGCGGCACGGGATGCTTTTCTGAGGAAGAGACACTTCCAAGCAGCCGTGTGAAGGTGGCTGTGCGAAGTAGGAGAGGGTCGGGGAGCTGGCGTGGAGAGGGCACCCAGAAAGCCGGAACAGCTGGGGGAAAGGCTGCACTTGCGGGCTCTCGGGCTGAGTGGAAGCCTGACCCGAGCGGGGCGAGCGCGAGGGTGGGCGCCTGAGGGTCCCGGCGGCGGGGAGCGAGGCCGGTAACGCTGGGTCCTTCACAGGGGTTGGCGGGGTGGCCGCTCAGAATCTGCTGTTGCGGCTCGAAGGAGGGGGCTGGGGAGGGTGGACGTGGGAGAACGGGTCGGCAATACATTTATTAAACTTCGGACGTGGTCGTATGTTGGTATTATGCAAGAACTGAGAACCTCCACAGGACCCTCTCCAGAAATAACCTTGCTTAAGTGTACATGTCCTCGTGCTTTTGTGTGTGGACAAGGTGTAAGAATATGTATATGTGTGCGCCCCACCCCAGTGTGGAGTAAACTATGCTCCTTTTTCTGATTTCATTTTTCACTTGTAGATTTTGTCAGTGTCTTTGTCAACTGTACTTTAAAAACAACTGTCATATGCCATTGTATGAACCATCATTTAACTACTTGCATGTTGATAGAGGTATTTAAAACTGTCTTAATCATGCCCTGAAAATTCTTGTTTCCGTAACTTGGAGCACATATGGGACATTCCTTTAGGCTGTGCTACTAGACATAGGACTGCTGGGTGAAAGGGTGCGCACATTAACACTTCTCATGTGTGCTGACTTCTTCCTCCAGGGGACGTGGTGTGAGAGTGGTTGTTGTTCACATACCCTTTGCAGTACTGGGTATCTAGGGTCTTTTAAATGATAGACAGTATCCTAGTTTTTTAATTTGGATTTGCTTGGTTACTGGTGAGGTTGAACATCTTTGTGATGAATATATATATATTTTTTTCTTGCGGTACGCGGGCCTCTCACTGTTGTGGCCTCTCCCGTTGCGGAGCACAGGCTCCGGACGTGCAGGCTCAGAGGCCATGGCTCACGGGCCCAGCCGCTCCGCAGCATGTGGGATCTTCCCGGACCAGGGCACGAACCCGTGTCCCCTGCATCGGCAGGCGGACTCTCAACCACTGCGCCACCAGGGAAGCCCTGTAATGAGTATTTTTATTGCATGTCATCTTTGAGACCTTGTTTCTTCATATCTTGTCTATTCTTTCTCTTCTGGGTTGTTTATCTTCACAATTTGTGATAGTTCTTTATTAAACTGCCTATTAATCCTTCAAGAATTTTTTTGCGGAATTTCACCCTAATATTTGTTGTTTTCTAGTGCTCATTTCTTTTACTTCTTTAGTCCATCTGAAATTTGTTTTCATGTAAGTGCTTTCATATTCTTTTATAAAAGAACCTGTTATTTGTGGCATGGAGTTTCATAGTTCAAAGTACATAGTTATTAAAATTATAAATAAGAAGGAAGTTGTGTTTTTCCTTAGCAGGTTAATTCTGCTTGTGTGGTGAGTCTATTTTTTTTAATTAATTAATTTTTGGCTACGTTGGGTCTTCGTTGCTGCGCGCAGGCTTTCTCTGGTTGCGGTGAGCGGGGCTACTTCTCCTTGCAGTGTGCGGGCTTCTCATTGTGGTGGCTTCTTTTGTTGTGGAGCACGGGCTCGAGGCGCGTGGGCTTCAGTAGTTGTGGCACATGGGCTCAGTAGTTGTGGCTCGTGGGCTCTAGAGAGCAGGCTCAGTAGTTGTGGCGCACGGGCTTAGTTGCTCCCCAGGGCTTGAACCCGTGTCCCCTGCGTTGGCAGGTGGATTCTTAACCACTGCGCCACCAGGGAAGTTCAGTGAGTCTATTTTTAAGGTGTAGGGTGTGGTGAAAGAAAACTTGTTTTATAATTCATGTACTTCCTAGGAACCATAAAGTTGTATTTCACTTTGAACTTTTTTTCCCTTAGAGAAAACTTTTTTGTTATGGAAAAATTCAGCATATACAGAAGTAGTCAGAAGAATATAATTAGCCTTCATGTACCCATCAGCCTCAACAGTTGTTGGCCAGTTAGTTATCTGGCCAATTTGTGTCCTCTCTCTTCCCGCTTAACTGCCTTCCTTGTATTATTTTGAGGCGAATACTAGACATCACATCATTCTTCTATAAATTTTTCAGGATGTATTTTTAAAAGATAAAGACTTTCTTTTTAAAACGTATCTTTAAAACCACTGTTTTATCCAAAAGAAAGTTGGCAGTACTTCCTTGATTATCATAAACAATCCAGTTAGTGTTCAGATGTGTGTGTGTGTAGTTGTGTCCTTAGGAAGTTCCGATGACAGCTATCATGGTTTTGCCAGTTTATCTGATTACATAGGAGTATGTGTACTTGTAAAATGAGGCTGTAATTCTCAATTGATAGCTACTGAATTTTTTTAAAATGTTATTTATTTTAACACTTTAGCTTTTATTTTTATCATGTTTATAAATGCATCTATCTAGTTTACAGCATCAGCTGGTTATGCTAGACTTCTTATAAATTACATGTATAATAACAAATGCGTGACTTGAGAAAATATTTTAGTTTGAAATAATTTTAGATTTATGCTGAAGTTCCAGTAGTACAGAGTTCCCATATACTTTTCACCTAGCTTCCCTCAATGATAACATCTGACAACCTAAAAGAATTTTTAGTTGAATTAGGATCTAAAAGTAGGCCCACACATGGTGATTTTTTGATATGTTTCAAGTCTCTTTGAATCTGCAATTTCCTTTGCCACTCTTTTTTTTTTACCCCTTTGCAATTTATTTCTTGAATATGCTGAATTAAGTTTTAAGAAACAAATTCATCGTGTGTGATTTATGTCAGACAAACGGTGTACACCGTATGTCTGACATAAATTTATGATTTATGTTGTATCTTCATTCAGCATCTTTTTAGCTGTGATCTTTGATAATTTCTTTCTTATCTGTATAATGTGAGTTTTGCATGAATAGTCCTATGATGTAGTAGAAAGACCAAGATTTGGAGTCAGAAAATCAGAATTTGAGCCCCTGTCTTCAGTATTTACTAAATAATGGACTTGGTCAGTGGTTTAATTTCTGTGCCCCTTAGTTTGCTTATCAAAATAAGACAATATTATTTGGGGAGTTTTTCTGAGTACCCAGTAAGATTATTTACTGAACGTTTGTTGTACCTGATGATGAAATGTGCTGGGTGGCTACCTGTTCAAAGTAGGAATTGTGTCCTCAAGGAGCTTACAGTAGGGACCTCCCTGGTGGTCCAGTGAATAAGGCCCCACGCTCCCAACGCAGGGGGCTTGGGTTTGATCTCTGGTTGGGGAACTGGATCCCCGTGTGCATGCTGCAGCTAAGACCCGGCACAGCTAAGTAAATAAATAAATAAAATAAATAAATGAATAAGTAAGTAAATTTTTAAAAAATTTTAAAAAAGGAGCTTACAATAAAGGAGATGGACATGTAAATGAATAATTAAAATCTGATTAGTGAGGCAGCAAAACATTTTCAAGGTTCAGTGAAAGTGTGATGATGGGAGTGACTGACTCTTTAGATGTCAGAATATTCCTCAGGGGAGGGTTAGGGGGAGTTAACAGGAGTTAGGAGGGGTTCTCTGACATAGGGCGTTAGAAGTCTGCGGTGACAAGTGCGACCTTTGACAGGCCGCTGAAATGAGACTGACCAGCAAGGTGCAAAGGGAGCAATGCCTGAAAAGAAACCTGGGGAGAAGGAGACTGGGGCCACACGTTACGTATGAGGGCTTTGTAAACTGAAAAGCTATCTGAAATTTTATAGTAATTTATAAATTACTATTAAATTTATAGAAATTTCATAGTAAAATTACAAAAATAATCTATTTCAAATATAATTCAAATATAAGTTTTTATCAAATATTTTATTACAGATTTTAAATTGCTACTTAATAATAGCTAATCTGGTCAGAGAAGAAATGGAACTTCTTAGGATGGTTGTTATTATCAAAGGGCACCTTAGCGTATGGCATCGTCTCCTAATGTTTGTAGGGGTATTTGGCTGTTGTACATATAAATTACTGGCCCAAAAGACCTGTTGAACTTCATAAATGTTTGCCCTTCTCTTACCAGATTAGCTCCTTACAAAAAAGTCCAGAAAGTTTAGAAGTGCTGTGAGCCGTAGCCCTATTTTAGGTTAAGGTCTTTAAAAACTCAACTGAAGTAGCCAGTATTAATAATATTTTTTTCAAATTTACTTGACCAGATGCTCTTTTAATAACGCATCTCCTAGTGTCCACAGAACTTTACTAAATTACACCGTTTGTCTGACAGCCAATTGCGGGAGACCTCTGACACCTTTTCCTGTCTTTTGCAGTGACAAAATGCTGAGCTTCTTCCGCAGAACGCTCGGCCGCCGGTCGATGCGCAGACAGGCCGAGAGGGACCGGCTCCGCGAGGCCCAGCGTGCAGCCATGCACATCCCTGCGGCCGGGGACGCGAGGGCCGTCATCACCTGCCGAGTGTCCCTCCTGGACGGGACCGATGTCAGTGTGGACTTGCCGGTACAGTTTGCTGACTTGCACGTTCGTGCTGAGGTCATGTGCTTCTCTGGAGCTGCGGGGAGGGGCGGGGGATCAGGTCACTTGGGCAGGTGGGATCCACGCCTGCCGCACAGGTGCATGGATCAGGTGGCCTTCGATAGCTGGAGCGCTGGGACTTCTCTGGAATTAGTGGCACTTAACTGGAACTTTCAGATGTTAGGGCAGTTGCTGGTGTGAGTCGTCTGTGTGTGTGTTTGTGTGTTCTCCATGGTGGCAGTATGCCGTGTACTTCCCGGGGCTTTCTCACAGTCCTTGTTGAGCAGTTATTAAAGCAGTGAGAATCTTTGGGGACGATAATGATACTTACGTGGACACTGTAAGACGTTTAGTTCTCTGTATTTTTTTGTAGTTTTCAAAACACTCCTCACTTCCCTCGAAACAAATACTTCTTGCCCACTTCGGTGTGCTTGTAGACGTTTTAATGGAATGAAGTGAGGAAAAGGACTTTGTTCATACCCCTCAGCTCTGGCTGCCCATCTCTTTGTTCCCAAAGTAGTTTGCAGGGTAGGTTTTCCATACACTAATTTCAAGATTGGATGTTGTAATTACATTCACATTTTGGGGAGGTTTTTTTGCAGTTATGAATAATCACAGCTCACAGTGTGAAAGAATCCAATATATCTGAAAGGAGTTAACTTACTCCTTGCAGGTCTCTTTTTTTGAGGGGAGGGGAGGTAGCTCTAAGGGGGCTGTGGGGCTTCTTTCTGAGCTGTTTGCTCATACCAAATCGCTTTCTCATGTCTTTGCCCTGTATTAAAAGGTTTACGTGACTAAGCTGTAAAATGTGCAATTTGAGGTGTCATTGAATGTTCCACAGTGTCTTCCCTCCCTACAGACTCTTTTTAGTGCACACTCATTCACCCAAAATGCAATTAAAGACCCCATAGCGCGAAGCGGTAGCCTGGGTGCTGCGGTGGTGCATGGTCGGATGAGCCGTGACGGCCTTAGACTCGCAGAGAGATGAAGGGACTGGGTAGTTTGTTTAAACGAATATTCTGATTAACTGAATAATTTAAAAGGTACTAGGTATGTACATTTTACGTTTTTAAAATAATAGAATATGATAAAATGAAGACACAGGATATCTTGAAGTGTTTTGAAGTCATCTTTTTGAGTATTTATTATATTTGTACATTAGACTGGGCATTTTCAGGGATTTTGACTTTGAAAGACTTTAATGCATTTAAATTTTCTTCCTGTAAGGGCTTCTTGAGGGTTTGATGTTCCAATATGTGCTCCTTTGTGAGGGTAGTTTTCATGTTCATTTATTTGATAAGTATCTCAAGAGTTCTGTGTACTGTTCCACTGAAATATGCTTAGGTATGTGGTGAAAAGCTTGAGATTGCTGTGTAGGAGAGTAGAAGGAAGTTTCTTATTACCTAATGTTGGAAGTATGAAGTCTCGAGGGTGTTGATGGAGAAGCTGACACCAGGAAAGTAGAATAAATGGCTAGTGACTGGTTTAGAATGCTTCCTCTTGCTTGGTGTGCTCAGTGAGGGCATGTGTGATACTCCATCAGGCCAGAAACGTTAGCTCGCCTTGCGCGCACACGGCTGCAGTGAAAAAGCCAGGAGTTTTACATTTGTCTCTGTGCAGCCAGAGCAGTTGCCTTTTCAGCTCCGCAGGGGAAATCCTCGAGTTAATAAGCTAACTCTGGATGCTTGCGTGGATATAAAATGGGCATTGCCCTCCCAGCTAAACTGCCTTACTAAAGAAAATGGCCAGAAGAATAGTAATTTCTGGGAAGAAAAGTTTTTCTCTCTTCCTTTAATTTTTTAATACAAACTTATTTATTTATTTATTTATTTTTGGCTGCATTGGGTCTTTGTTGCCGCACATGGGCTTTCTCTAGTTGCAGCAAGCGAGGGCTACTCTTTGTTGCAGTGCACGGGCTTCTCATTGTGGTGGCTTCTCTTGTTGCAGAGCATGGGCTCTAGGCACGTGGGCTCAGTAGTTGTGGCTCACGGGCTCTAAAGCACAGGCTCAGTAGTTGTGGTGCACGGTCTTAGTTGCTCCGCGGCATGTGGGATTTTCCTGGACCAGGGCTCGAACCCGTGTCCCCTGCATCGGCAGGCGGGCTCTCAGCCACTGCACCACCAGGGAAGCCCCAGGTTTTCCCTTTTTTTGATTTAGCTTCTCAGCCAGTCTAGAATGACTCTGAAAGAAGATTTAGAGTTGACGTTAGAAATTGAATGAAGCACATACTTATTTCCCATTGGGCTTATTCCCATTCCCAGTATTGATTGTGGCAAGCAGCCTGGAACTCAGATGATGGTCCAGGCAATATGCAAGGGATTTTCTGTAGTTAAGTAGAGAAATCTAGATCTATATACTTCAAATTAATATACACTTAGTAGTAATGGTCATTTTCTTTCTTCCGTTCTCCTTTCCTCTCAAGATTGGGGGAGGAATTTAAATACCTTCTACTTCCTTTTTTTTAAGGAATTAACGTAGTGAGAGTGCCTTTCAGTAAAGGACAAGAGCAAGGCATCAGGTAGAAATTTCTAATTATCTGGTTTTTAAACTTTCTCTTTGGAAATGCCATAGTAACTCCTTCGATTTATGAGCTTAGTATTGTTTAGTAAATAGCCTGTCTTGTAAAACTCTTTGTCTCCTAAGTTTTAAATTAATGGGAAATATTTGATTAACCATTAGATAATAATTTTTATATATCTACTTTGCTGATACAGATGCTGAAATCTTTAAATTATATAGACCATTGTATCTTAAAATAACTGAAAAAACATCCTGTGTTCACGAATTGTAAGACTTAACATTGTTGAGATGGCAGTATACCCAAAACTGATTTACAGATTCAACATAATCCCCACCAGAATGTCAGCTGATTTATTTGTGGAAATTGACAAGCTGATTTTCAAATTCATATGGAATTGCAAGGGATCCAGAATAGCCAAAACAATATTTGAAAAAGAACAAAGTCGTAGGACTCACATTTCCCAGTTTTAAGACTTAACTGTAAAGCAGTAGTAATCTAGATGGTGTGCTTTGCCGGCGCAAGGACCAATGGAACAGAATAGAGAACCCAGAAATAAACCCACACATCTACGGTCAGTTGATTTTTGACAGGGTGCCAGAGCCATTCGATGAGGGAAAGAATGGTCTTTTCAACAAGTGGTGCTAGAACTGAGTAGCCACATGCAAAAGAATGAAGTTGGACCTTTAACTCCTAAATATACAAAAATTAACTCAAAATGGATCAAAGTCCTAAACATAAGACTATAATACTCTTAGAAGAAAATGCAGGGGTAAATCTTCATGACCTTGGATTTGATACCAGTTTCTTGGATATGACACCAAAAACATGAACAACAAAAGAATAAATAAATTGGACTTAATCAAAATTATAACCTTTGTGCCTCAAAGGACACCATCAAGAGAGTGAAAAGACTCTCACAGAATGAGAGGAAGTATTTGAAAATTATATATCTGATAAGTAACTAGAACATGTGAAAAATTGTTAGAACCCAATAATAAAAAGACAAATAACCCAATTTAAAAATGGGCAAAGGGGCTTCCCTGGTGGCGCAGTGGTTGAGAGTCCGCCTGCCGATGCAGGGGACACGGGTTTGTGCCCCGGTCCAGGAAGATGCAGCGGAGCGGCTGGGCCCGTGAGCCATGGCCGCTGAGCCTGCGCATCCGGAGTCGGTGCTCCGCAATGGGAGAGGCCACAACAGTGAGAGGCCCGCGTGCTGCAAAAAAAAAAAAAAAAATGGGCAAAGGATCTGAATAGACATTCCTCCAAATAGGATATGCAAATGACCAAGAAGCAGATGAAATGCTTGACATCATTAGTTGTCAGAGAAATGCAAATAAAAAACATGAGATACTACTTCACACCAACTAGGAAGGCTAAAATAAAAATGCCAGGTAATACCAAGTGTCGGTGAGCATGTGGAGAAATCTGAACTCTTACATGTTTTAGCAGGAGTGTTAAGGTGGTCCAGCTGCTGCTCTGGAGAACAGTCTGGCATTTCCTCAAATGATTGAACATAGTTACCATGTGATCTGGCAGTTCCACTTCTAGGTGTATGCTGAAGAGAATTGGAAACACGTTTACACAAAAACTTGTACACAGGTGTCCGTAGCAGCATCATTCTGAATAGCCAGAAGGTAGAAGCAGCCCAGACAGGTAAGTGCCAGCAGATGAATGGATAAACAAAATGTGTTATACCTGTATAATGGAATACTGTCAGTACTTGACCATAAAGGAAATGGTACTGATGCATGCTACATGGATGAACTTTGAAAACATTATGCTAGGTGAAAGAAGCCAGTCACAAAAGACCACATATTATGTGATTCCATTCGCATGAAAGTCTAGAATACAGAAATCCGAAGGGGGAAGAAAAGGACATTGGGGGTTGCTCAGGGCAGATGGGTGGGGACCGAGGGGATGGTGTGAAGGGTGGTTGGGGCCAGTAGCTGAAGGATGTGAGGTTTCTTTTTTAGGCGATGAAGATTTTCTAAAATTAATTGTGGGGATGGTTGTATATATCCGTGAATACACCTTTGAATTATATACTTTTAATGGGTGAGTGGTGTGGTGTGTGATTTATATCTCAGAGCTGTTTAAGAATGCATGGATTTTTGTATACTTGTGTTTTATTCCACTTAAAGTTTTTTTAGTCGTTAAGAAAGATGATAAAAACGACATATAGCTTTGATTTAAAGGTGATAATGCTTGATTCATTACAGGGAAAAAAAGTAAGAGACTACAGTAATAAAGGCACAAGATGATGGGGCTGCACAATAATTGTGGCTGTGAGTTTGCAGTGGAAGAAATGCTTTGTACGTGGATATGGGGGTGGAGAATGTAGATTAGAAATGAGTAAAATATAATTCTCGCTCTGGTGTAGAAGCTAATGTTGATTGTGTGGAAGGTCAGGAGAGGGTAGTCGGCTGTCATGCAGAGAAGGGGTAAAGGGATGAGGTGGGGAAAAGAGCTTCAGTGGGATGTGTTTGGGAGCCATATTTCAGAAGGTTTAAAGGAATTATTAGGGACAGTCTTATATTTTTTGGGTCTCTTATAGTCCCTTGTACCCAGTGGTTGCTTAATAAATATTGTTTAGTTGTCTGAGGGAGTGCATGAAGGGAAAACGGGGGATTGACACGCGAGATTTGGCAAGGAAGAAAGAAAATAGCACGGCAGCTAGAGCATGGCTGGATAGGGGAGATCTGAGTTTGTCGAAATGTTTTTACATACACAGGTGGAAATGATAGGAACGTTCTAGGAGGAATACCATCTTATGCTGAGAAAGATAGAAGACTAATGGGAAGATGCTCTCTTGATGGTCTTAATTTTCCGCCAAAGAGGTTATGAAGTGAGGACTGTGTCTGAATGAGGTGGTGACCTAGAGGAATTTGTTAGGAAAGAAAAGAATATAAATAGCAAGAACTAGTCTAGATTTAACTGAAAAATGAAACTGTAGTTTGCCAGAGCTGTGTGGATCTGTTTCATTTTTTGTTTTCTGCTTGGTTCGTATTCAGTAGCTGCAAGATGAGAGGGTGTATGAAAATGAATAGGACGTTGACCCTTGGATCAGGGATTTCACATCCCTATTCTACACACTGTGGCCACACTGGACCTTGTTACTCTTTGCCCAGACATGGCAGACTATTTTACAACTCTGCCTATGCATAGGGTTTATACTAACTGGAATTATAGGTACAAAGTAGCCAGGAAGGAGGATTCAGGGTCTGGCTTTTTGGAAGGTAACATAGATGTACTCATTCTTGAAGTCAGAGTTCATTGGAGACCTAAAGGACGTTCTGAGCAGAAAGAACTGCATTCTGCTAAGGCTCAGAGGTATGACTTACTAGGGAAATTGTAAGCAGGTGAAAATGCTGGAGTGACAGGAGATAAGGCTGTAAGAGTGAGCAAGGAACAGTAGGAAAGACTGTTTATGCCCTGGAATTCGCACTTTAATCTGTAGAGGAAGAGGAATAATTTTTTAAGGATGAGAGTGACATTCTGTTTTGCAGTTTTAGGAATAATTACATTGGCAGCTTCTGCCACTTTGTCTTCTAACTCTTTCCTGCCTCGAGTCTGTCTCTGTCCTCAACCCCACCATAGACTGTCAAGACTTCATATCTTTCTTCATTTTGTTTTTACCTAAGGTGGCAGAGTTGTATCAGCCCTTCCAGGCCCAATTTCAGATATAAATTCCTCTGAAGCCTTTACTAGTTTTAAGCAGACTTAACTCACCCTCATTTCCTTAGCATTTTGTCGATACTGCAAGGATAGCACTCATATTTATTGTGTTTAAACTAGTTGTGTATGATTTTCTTCTTAGTAAGAACCTTGTGATTGCTTGAGGACAAGAAGTATGCACATATTCATCTGTGTACCTCTAGCAGCTAATGCGTAACAGGTGTCTGTCCAGTAATTGTTGAAGAGAATTGAATGGTATATTATGTCAAAAATGTTATTTCCTGTGAATTATTAAGTACGTAATGAAATGAAAAACCCTTAAGAGAGTATGGAATGGGAAAAAAACAAAAACACTAAT
The DNA here is from genome assembly GCF_937001465.1 of Orcinus orca. Taxonomy (NCBI): domain Eukaryota; kingdom Metazoa; phylum Chordata; class Mammalia; order Artiodactyla; family Delphinidae; genus Orcinus; species Orcinus orca. The sequence continues at coordinate 6,254,983 of NC_064565.1, read as the reverse complement.
TCAAAAAGACACGTGCACCCCAGTGTTCATAGCAGCACAATTTACAATAGCCAAGACATGGAAGCAACCCAAGTGTCCATCAACAGATGAATGAATAAAGAGAATGTGGTACATATATACAATGGAATGCCACTCAGCCCTAAAGAGGATGAAATTTTGCCTTTTGCAACAACACAGATGGACTTGAAGGGTGTTATGCTAAGGGAAATAAGTCAGAAACAGACAAATACTGTATGATAATCACTTATATGTGGAATCTAAAAAATAAAACAAATTAGTGAATACAACAAAAAAGAAGCAGACTCACAGATATAAAGAACAAACTAGTGGTTACCAGTGGGGAGAGGGAAAAAGAGAGGGCCAAGTTAGGGGGAGGGGATTAAGAGGTACAAGTGACTGTATAAAATGAATAAGCTGCAAGGATATATTGTACAGCACAGGGAATACAGCCAACATTTTATAATAAGCATAGAGTATAACCTTTAAAAATTGTGAATCACTATATTGTATACCTGTAACATATAATATTGTACATCAACTATACTTCAATAAAAAATTTTTTTGAGACAATATGTTTTTTAAATTAATTTATTTAATTTTGGCTGCATCAGGTCTTCAGTGCTGCGTGTGGGCTTCTCATTGCGGTGGCTTCTCTTGTAGCGGAGCATGGGTTCTAGGCATGCGGGCTTCAGTAGTTGTGGTGTGTGGGCTCAGTAGTTGTGGCTTGTAGGCTCTAGGGTGCAGGCTCAGTAGTTGTGGCGCACGGGCTTAGTTACTCTACGGCATGTGGGCTCTTCCGGAATCAAGGGTTGAACCCATGTCCCCTGCATTGGCAGGTGGATTCTTAACCACTGCATCACCAGGGAAGTCCGTAGAGACAATATTAAAAACAAGAAAAAAGAAACGTAATGGGATAGAGCCAACTGATTTAGGAACCATTTCCAGGGTTGATAGTAACAGATTGGTATTTTTAAAAATTAATGATTGAGTCAGGTGTTCACCCACCCAGAATAATATTATCAAGATCACATTTTGCAGTTCGTCAGTGATGCATTTTATTTCTGGGTTAGAATCTGAAATTTTTATGAGATCAACATACTGCAGTTAACTTATTTACTTCTTGTCTGAGACTTATTTTCATGAAACAGTATAGTTCTTTTTCATGCTGACTGGACTCCAGATGAAAGTTTTTAAAATATTCATGCTATCCCTGAATTTCAAATAAAGATGTTTTGGGAGATTCTCATTTTGAGATGTCAGATTTCTGTTAGATTGAGCATTATTAACATCAGGAACCTGCAAATACCTTGTGTTCACTATCGGTTGGCCTATAATTAGCCTCTATTAAGGAGTCAATACATACCCTTGAAAAGACTTTTATTCTGAGGAGGCAGCTACCCAGCTGGCAGAAGCCCATTCTCTCTTTTCTCAAAACACAGCTCCGATGTTTCAAGAAGCTGGCAGATGATGCTTTGGCAGAATAAAGATGCGGATGAGAGCATGTGGGATCTTCCCAGGCCAGGGATCAAACCCGAGTCCCCTGCATTGGCAGGCAGATTCTCAAGCACTGTACCACCAGGGAAGCGCTTTTTTTTGATGTGGACCTTTTTTTTTTTTTTTTTTTTTTGGGTCTTTATTGAATTTGTTATGAATTTGCCTCGGCCCTGAGGCATGTAGGATCTTAGTTCCCTGACCAGGGATCAAACCTGCACCCCCTGCATTGGAAGGCAAAGTCTTATCCACTGGATCGCCAGGGAAGTCCCTTAAAATTTCTTTACCTAAATCCCTACCCCTCTTCCATCAAACTCTCAGGGAGTGATACATTATAATGAAAGGAATGTATCTAGTATTCCTTTCCCTTTCCCTTTGGAATGGGAGTGAATCACAGACCTGAAAAGTTGTTTGTTGAATGGGAAGTGATTGACTATGGTTTTCTGATTCTTGGGCCTCTCCTCTAGGACTCATCTACACCCCCACTAATTTCTCAGAGCTAAATGGAGCTGATACAGACTAGGGTTGAGCTCTTTCTGTTGTTACACATAATCCAGAGAAGCTTATTCATCCTAATGAATATAGCAAAATAAGGAGACAAATTTAAAATAAAGGACAAATTAGTGAGTGGGAAGATCATATTTAGGAACTCTTTTCATAGGAGGAAAGAAAGTACAAAATAGGAAGCATAAGAGAAAAGTTAAGAAATGGAAGTTAAGTCTCTATTCCCCTAAGATTAGGAGCAAGACAAGGATGCCTGCTTTCAGCACTTTTATTCAACATAGTATTGGAAGTTCTAGCCAGAGCAGTTAGGCAGAAAAAAGAAATGATAGGCATCCAGATTCTAAGGGAAGAAGTAAAATTACTTCTGTTCAAGATGACTTGATCTTATAAGTAGGAAACCCTAAAGATTCCACAGTAAAACTATTAGAGCTAATAAAAGAATTCAGAAACATTGCAGGATACAAGATCAACCAACAAGAATCAAGTGCACATCTATACACTAGTAGTGAGCAATCCAAAAATGAAATTAAGACAATAATTCCTTTACTATAGCATCAAGGAGAATAAACTACTTAGGAATAAGTTTAACCAAGGAGGCAAAAAACATGTACACTGAAAACTACAAAACATTACTGAAATGAAAGAATATCTAAAGAAAAGATAGCCCACGTTCATGGATTGAAAGGTTATATTGTTAAGAGGACAGTACTACCCAAAGTGATCTGTAGATTCAGTGCACTCCATATCAAAATTCCAAGAACATTTTTTGCACACATAGCATAGGACAGATCATCCTAAAATTCATATGGAATCTCATGGGACTCCAAATAGTCAGAACAGTCTTGAAAAAGAAGGAAAAGGTTGAGTTTGCATGTCCTGATTTGAAAACTTATTACCAAGCTATAGTAATCAAAACAGTGTGGTTCTGGCATACAGACAGACCTGCAGACCAATGGAACAGAATGGCAAGTCTAGAAATAAACCTTCAAATACATGGTCAAATGATCTTCTGCAGAGGTGCTAACACCATTCAATGAGGGAAGAGTCTTTTCAACAAATGATGCTGGGAAAATTGAATATCCACATGCGAAAGAATGAAGTTGGATTGTTATGTTACACCATATACAAACATTAACTCAAAATGGATCAAAGACGACTGTGGTATTGTGATTTATAATAAACATATATTTGATCCTTGTCCTGTTTCTGGCACAGAGCTCCTAAAGCCCTTGGAATTTTCTAAGTCAGGAGAGCCCTAAAAGTGTTTTTGTTATGTTAACGAAGCCCACTGATAGGGGTTGGTTGACTGGGGGGACTCACCATGTGATTAGGAGGTTGGAAGCTGGCACCCCCGGCCCCACCCCAGCTGGGAGGGAAGAGGGGCCAGAGATTGAGTTCAGTCCCCAGTGGCCAGTGATTTAATCGGTCATGCCTATTTAATGAGGCCTCTGTAAAGATCCAGAAGGACAAGTTTGGAGAACTTCTGGGTTGGTGAACCAGAACACTTCCACGTGCTGGGTCCCAAACTCCACTGGGACAGAAGCTCTTGTGTTTGGGACCTCACCCTGTATATCTCCTCATCTGGCTGAAAATTTGTATCTGCTGATAATCCTTTGTAATAAACTGTTAATCTAGTGAGTAAACTGATTTCCTGAGTTCTGTGGACTGTTCTAGCAAGTTAATTGAAGCCAGGGAGGGGGTCATGAGAAGCCGGTAGCCAGTAGCAATCTGGACCTGCGATTGGCATCGGAAGTGGGAGCAGTCTTGTGGGACTGAGCTCTTAACTGGTGGAGTCTGATGCTCTCTCCAGGGAGATAGGGTGAGAATTGAGTTTGTCTGACATGCAGTCAGTCTCGTTGGAGAACTGAGTTAATTGCTTGGTTGTGAGGAAGACACGGACACATCAGAGTGGGTGTAGAATCAGAATGACAAAATTTTAAGTGTGAGAGCTAAAACTATGAAACTCTTAGAAGAAAACATAGGGGAAGATCTTCATAACATTAGATCTGGCAATGTTTTTTTGGATATGACAATAAAATGTAGGCAGCACAAGAAAAAATAAGTTGGACTTCATCAAAATTAAAAATTTTTGTGCATTAAAGGACACTCACTATCAAGAGAGTAAAAAGACAACCCACAGAATGGGAGAAAATATTTGCAAATTGTGTATCTGATAATGGATTAATATAGAGAATATATAAAGAACTTCTACAACTCAACAACAAAAAAGCAAGTCAAATCAAAAATAGGAAAAGGACTTGAATAAATATTTCTCAAAAAAAGATACGCAAATGGCCAGTGAGTACATGAAAGTATGTTTAACATCAGTAGGCATTAGGGAAATGCAAATCAAAACCACATGAGATACCCTTTTACACCCATTAGATTGCTATTACCAACACAAAAAAAGAAAATCCAGAAAATAACAAGTGTTGGTGAGGATGTGGAAAAAGTGGAACCCTCTACATTGCTGGTGGGAATGTAAAATGGTGCAGGTACTACAGAAAACTGTTTGGCAGCATCTCAAAAAGTTAAACATGGAATTACAGTATTCTACTCCTAAGTATGTACCCAAAAGAATGGAGAGCAGGGACTCAGATACTTGTAAACCACTGTTCACAGCAGTATTATTCACAGTAGCCAACAGGGGGAAACAACCCAGTGCTCATCAACAGATGAGTCAGTAAACAAAATGGCCCGCAGTTGTCCCTCGGGGTCTGTGGGGGATTGGTTCCAGAACCTGCTGCAGATACCAGAATCCAAGGATACGGAACCTGCCGTATGGAGGGCCGACTGTATACGTACCGTGGAATATTATTCAGCTTTAAAAAGGAATGAGGGACTTCCCTGGCGGTCCAGTGGTTAAGACTCTGAGCTTCCACTGCAGGGGGCACAGGTTTGATCCGTAAGATCTCACACATGCTGCACAGTGCGGCGGGGGTGGGGGGGTGGGGGAGGGAAGCTGAAATTGACATCACACTTTTCAGTGACAACATAGACTGTAGGAGGACGATAGAGTAATATATTTTGAGTGATAGAGTAATGTATTTTGAGTAATAGAGTATTGACAGAAAGTAACTTTGAACCTTGAATTTTATATCCAGCCAACTGTCATTCAAGTATAAGAGCATGATTAAAATATTCTCAAACATAGAAAGTCCCACATGGGAAACATTTCTTGAGGAAAAACTCAAATGAAGAGAGAAATCTAGCAGATGCTGCTAGGTATGTGTAATGTACATGTGCAAGACATGTAAAGAATGATTGAATACCAAGGTAAAGTTGTTGTCTTAAAAAAAATTAGCCATGACCAAAGAAAAGAAAAATAGAGGAAGTATATCCATAAAACCTGATGAGGATTGGGTGGAGGGGAGGCCGGGGGCATGAGGCCCTGGTAAAGTTCTGTCTTCATAAAGGGGTGAGAGTTTACCAAATAGAAAGGATGTAGAAAGTGCAGAAAAAGTGGTGGACAAGTCGAAATAATCAAGTTGTCAGTTAAAAGGCAGAAATTGATGATTTAATTTAAAAAATCTACATTTTTTTATGGGAAATATTCTAAATAATTTAAAACTACGGGGAGGGGCATGGATACAACATACATGAAAATTGAGAATCTCAACAGTGCTTTTACTTAAAAGGTTATATTTATGGATAGTTACCATATTAGAAATTAAAACAGAAAAATTAGGGACTTCCCTGGTGGTCCAGTGGTTAAGACTTCGCGCTTCCATTGCAGGGGGCGCGGGTTTGATCCCTGGTCAGGGGACTGAGATCCCACATGCTGCAGGGTGTGGCCCCCCCAAAAACCCTGAAAAATTAAAGAAAAACTTTACTGGTTAATTTAAAAATAGCAATAATATACCCCTTATAGGTTAACAGAAGTAACATTTTCATGAAAAATAACTCTTACTAAACAACAAAAGAATTTAGTGAGAAGAGTAGCATTATTTTATGCACTTTTGCCAGTCTCTTTAATGCTTGATTTAATAGACCAGTACTTAGATTCTCTCATCTGCTCCTGCATTCAGTCTGTTGCAGTATGTTGTTTTGATTGAGGGTACGTGAGGAGAATCCTGGGACCGTGTGGATCTTTCATCTGGGGATCCCTCAGGGGCCCTGCGAGCACACCTTGCGACCTGCTTTTTCTGCGCAGGCTTCTTTGTTATCACCCTGACTCCCTCCAGTTTGGTGTCTCCTGAGTTTATCAGTAGTTTTCTTGCTGTCCATTTTCCCTCCCACCTTCCATTTCTGCTTTTGCTATTTCCTACCCTGCATTCTTTCCGGTTTAAGACCGATCTTCAAGCCTTCACTGATGATTCTACTGTCAGTGACTCTTTCTTCTCTGGCAGATATAGTTAGTTCCACATGGTTTGTGCTTAAGTGTTCTAAGATTTCTTGTTTTCTCTTTCCAGTTATTATAAAGCTCCTTTAAAGTAGGGACCCTAAAAATTGACAAGCAAGAGTTTCTTCTTACACACAGTGTTAGGTACACAGTAATATTTGTTGGTTGATAGGAAGTGACACCATCCAGCAAAGCACATAATAGATCACAAATTCTCTTTTGGCCTTAAATGGTTTATTGGAAAACCATGGTATCTTGCCCATAACTGGCTACATAGTAATACTTGGTGTTGCAACTATTTTTTTTTTTAAGAGATCTTGTGTAATTAAAACCATCTTCAGTTCAGACTTGTTGATCTTATGAGTCACTTACTGATTTATTTTCTTGCCATTTCAGAAAAAAGCCAAAGGACAAGAGCTGTTTGATCAGATTATGTACCACTTGGACCTTATTGAAAGCGACTATTTTGGACTGAGATTTATGGATTCGGCACAAGTAGCAGTGAGTATCTGTTTTTTGGAGGCTCTAAAATGGGGACAGAAATGAAAATTGTCAGATGATGTGCTAAGTGCTACAAGGCTATACATATACTCAGTGTCTTCTTTTTTCCTGTGCTTTTCTTATTATGGCCTGAAGCTTTGACCCCTTGCTTAAGAATAACCTGAAGTGCTTGTTTTTTTTAAAAAAAAAGAGTTCTGGCCCTAAGCCAAATTGCTGGAGCATGATCTTTGCAGATGAGACTTGGAAATCTCAGCTGGTGGATTGGTCTCGGGCAAACTAGAGTTACCACTGTGTCTTGAGGATGCTGGGATGGGAGGTTTCTGGGCTCTTCGGTGGATGAGTGACGGAAGTTCCTAGTTTGCAAATTAAGGTGAGAGGACTAGGGTATCCCTTCCAGATCTCTGATTATCTAGATGTTCTTTGACGTGTGCATTTCAGATGAGAGAACAGCATATGTAATAGGGCAGGAAGTTGGAGGCTTCTCAAAGAATTGAGTACTTTACTAGGATTTGACTGGAGGGTATTTGCAAGAGAGTAGTAGTTAAGATTGGAAGGTGGATTCATGGCCAAACTGAATAGCAAAAATGTTAATAATAAATTGGCACTATTCTCTAATAATTGGGATTAGGGATTTTTCAGGCAGGGAGGTTATATTTTTCTTCAGGAAGTTTTACATCTGAATATTGTGTAGGATTGCTTGGAGTGGGCAGAGAACGAAGTCAGGGAGAGTCAGTGCACACACTTCGGGGATCAAAGTAATATTAGGGCCTAGAGTAGGGCATTCACAGTAGCCGGGAGAGGGAGGGAGCAGGGAGAAGGATATCAAGACCTTAAGGCTTGTTTTCTGGAAGTTTGTGATGGTGTGTGTGTGTGTGTTTAGTGACATAGTAATTGCAGTGTTTAGGACCCGACCCATAAGGACAAATATATTGCGTAATAAGAATTCTCAAGTTCGTTTTGGAGTGAGTTTTCGGTGGTGGGGAGGCGTTTGGTATGATTGATAAATTAACTGGAATACCTCTGTAAGATACTTTATAAACCCACATGTCTTGGAGATGAACTCCTAGGATGGTTTTATAGAGCATCTTAGCTAAGTGTACAGCTGTTAATAATGTTAGTTGCAGCTGTTTTCTTGATTTCCCCTGATCCCCAATTAAAAAAAAAAATAAGCATGAGCATTTAGCTACAGGGTATTGGTTAGGTAAATTTTGATACATCCTTACAGTGGAATACCTGCAACTCATTAAAAACAGTTATTTTTAAGTATACTAATTGACATGAATGATGAAAAAATAAAAAGGGTTACAAAACAGGGTGATTGAATTTTTCTGTTTTTAAAAAATCTGGATATGTGTGCACCCATAAACCTGAAAAATTTTGAAAAGCTGTTTTCCATAGTTTCAGAGTTCTGATCGCTTAATAGATTTAGTATAGGAGGCATGTCTTTCATTCTTCTTTTGAACCTTATTTCTTGTCTATTAGAGGAAACCCCCTAAGGGCAGGGAATGAGTCTTAGTTAACCTCTGTTACCCAGCATGTGGTAACAGCCCACAAGACCATTTACTGAATTGAATTCTCCTCTGCTACTTAGTTTGATAAAGGCTTGGTTAACTGGTGAGTTGAATATCATTAAACTCTCATCTCTAGAATAATGGAGTTAAAGTCTTACAACCAGCTGAAAAGAATAAATCATTTTGGGGGAAATCACACAGCCTCTTGTTTTTTGAGGGGTTGTGTGGGAAAAGAGGTAGAAGTGTGCCAATGTTACGTTTCAGGTACTTTCTTTCCATTTCTTAAAGTACTTAAGTAATTGTGGAAAGAAGCAGACATGCAGCCATTCCTAAGTTGCAATACTTATTCTTTGCTAATAATCAGCAATTACTGAATTACTAGATCCCATATTTTTTCCTCTCATTCGATACACATATAGTGCTTTTCTTCTGGTCATAACAAGTGTCTGGTAAAGCCAGCATTAGAATTTTTAATCCCTACTTTTTTTAGTTTTAGTTTCTCCCTCCCAATGCTCAGAAATCTAGGCATTTAAGATTAAATTTACATAGTCTTACGTTTTTTTCAGTTTCTACTTGTGCCGTCACTAAAATACTCTTTGTGAATTGAGCTGGAAGAACAATAATTGGTGGATGAAAGCTATGGAAGATGAACTCTAGATAGCACTTTAGGTATTCTTAAAGTGCTGACTCACTTGCTTCCATAACAGTCTTGTGACATAAGTGAACATAGAGATGAGTGTCAGTTATTCAGAGCGTGGCCAGATTTAACCCCAGAATTAAACAAAATTGATGCTTTACGACAGTTCAGTTTGTTGGTGAAGATAATGAACGTGATAGATCATGTGGATTTTGGGCCAAGATCATCTATGTAAACTAAGTGGTTTCCATAGCTCTTTTTCTGGAACCATTTGAGAGACAGTTGCAGATAGGATGTCCCATTACCCCTGAATTTCCTACAAACAAGCATGTTCTCCTGCATAACTCAATACAGTCATCAAAACCAGGAAGTTATCATTGTGACATTACCACCATCTAATCCTCAGACCCCATTCAAGTTGTGCCACTTGTCCCTAGAGTGTCATTTATAGCCAGAGGCTCACTATTTACCAGTCACTCCCCATTCCTCCCCACAGCCCCTGGCAAGGGCTAATCTTTTGTTTGTATGGATTTGCCTGTTTTGAGAATTTCATACAAATGGAGTTATGTAATATGTGGCCTTTGAGTCTGGAAATGCACTTGGCATAATGTTTTTAAGGTTCTTCCATGTTGTAGTACGTGTCAGTGCTTGATCCTTATAGGTGAGTAATATTCCACGGTAGGGATATACCACATTTTTATTCACTCACTGATAGACATTTAAGTTTATTCATTTTTGGCTATTATGAATAATGCTGCTGTGAACATTTGTGTACAAGTTTTTGCGTTGAACATAATTCTCAGTTCTTCCGGATCTGTATCTAGGAGTAGAATTACTGGGTCATAAGGTAACTTTCTTGTATAACTTTTTGAGGAACTGCCAAACTGTTTTCCATAGTGACTGCACCATTCCACATTCCTATCTGCAGTGTATAAGGGTTCCAATTTCTGCATATCCTCACTAACACAACATTTCCCCTTCTTTTTGATTCTAACTAGTTGGTATGAAGTGGTCTCATTGTGGTATTGATTTGCACTTCCCTAATGGAAAAGATGTGAGCATCTTTTCATGTGTGTATTGACCATTTGTATATCTTCTTTGGAGAAATGTCTATTCAGATTCTTTACCCACTTTAAAATTGGGTTATTTCCTTTTTATTGTTGAGTTGTAAGAGTTAAACTATTGCCTATTCCATAGTCACAAAGATTTAGGCATGTTTTCTTCTTTATGCATTTGGAGTTAATTTTGGTATATGCTGTAAGGTAGGGGTCAAACTTCATTCTTTTACATGCAGATATCCAGTGGTCCTAGCACCACCACTTGTTGAAAAGATTATTCTTTCCGCATTGAATGGTCTTGGCACACTTACTGAAAGTCAGTAGATACACAGGTTTATTTCTGGGTTCTTTGTTCTGTTCCATTCATCTATATGTCGATCCTTATGCCAGCACCACATTGTCTTGATTATTTTAACTTTGTAGTAAGTTTGAAATTGGAAAGTGTGAGTCCTTCAATTTCATTCTTCTGTTTTAAGATTGTTTTGGCTGTTCTGAGTTACTCATATTTCCGTATACATTTTAGGATCAGCTTGCCTGTTTCTGCAAAAAAGGCAATTGGAGTTCTTTGTTTGCTTGTTTGTTTATACAGAAGGTTCTTATTAGTCATCAATTTTATACAGGTCAGCGTATACATCTCAATCCCAATCGCCCAATTCATCACACCCCCACCCCCTGCTGCTTTCCCCCCTTGGTGTCCATACGTTTGTTCTCTACATCTGTGTCTCAATTTCTGCCCTGCAAACCTGTTCATCTGTACCATTTTTCTAGGTTCCACATACATGCATTAATATATGATGTTTGTTTTTCTCTTTCTGAGAAGAGAAAATGCTTCACTCTTTATGACAGTCTCTAGATCCATCCATGTCTCAACAAATGACCCAATTTCATTCCTTTTTATGGCTGAGTAATATTCCATCACATATATGTACCACATCTTCTTTATCCATTCATTGTCGATAGGCATTTAGGTTGCTTCCATGACCTGGCTATTGGAAATAGTGCTGCAGTGAACATTGGGGTTCATGTGTCTTTTTGAATTATAGTTTTCTCTGGGTATATGACCAGTAGTGGGATTGCTGGATCATATGGTAGTTCTATTTTTATTTTTTTAAGGACCCTCCATACTGTTCTCCATAGTGGCTGTATCAATTTACATTCCCACCAACAGTGCAAGAGGGTTCCCTTTTCTCCACACCCTCTCCAGCATTTCTTCTTTGTAGATTTTCTGATGATGCCCATTCTGACTGGTGTGAGGTGATACCTCATTGTAGTGTTGATTTGCATTGCTCTAATAATTAGTGATGTTGAGCAGCTTTTCATGTGCTTCTTGGCCATCTGTATATCTTCTTTGGAGAAATATCTATCTAGGTCTTCTGCCCATTTTTGGATTGGGTTATTTGCTTTTTTAATATTGAGCTGCATGAGCTGTTTATATATTTTGGAGATAAATCCTTTGTTGATTCGTTTGCAAATATTTTCTCCCATTCTGAGGGTTGTCTTTTCATCTTGTTTATGGTTTCCTTTGCTTTGCAAAAAGCTTTGAAGTTTCTTTAGGTCCCATTTGTTTATTTTTGTTTTTATTTGCATAACTCTAGGACGTGGATCAAAAAAGATCTTGCTGTGATTTATGTCAAAGAGTGTTCTTCCTATGTTTTCCTCTAAGAATTTTATAGTGTCCGGTCTTACATTTAGGTCTCTAATCCATTTTGAGTTTATTTTTCTGTATGGTGTTAGGGAGTGTTCTAATTTCATTCTTTTGCATGTATCTGTCCAGTTTTCCCAGCACCACTTATTGAAGAGCCTGTCTTTTCTCCATTTTATATCCTTGCCTCCTTTGTCATAGATTAGTTGACCATATGTGCGTGGGTTTATCTCTGGGCTTTCTATCTTGTTCCATTGATCTATATTTCTGTTTTTGTGCCAGTGCCATACTGTCTTCATTACTGTAGCTTTGTACTATAGTCTGAAGTCAGGGAGTCTGATTCCTCCAGCTCTGCTGTTTTTCCCTGAAGACTGCTTTGGCCATTCGGGGTCTTTTGTGTCTCCACACGAATTTTAAGATTTTTTTGTTCTGGTTCTGTAGGAAATGCTGTTGGTAGGGATTGCATTGAATCTGTAGATTGCTTTGGGTAGTATAGTCTTTTTCACAATATTGATTCTTCCAATCCAAGAACATGGTATATCTCTCCATCTGTTGGTATCATCTTTAATTTCTTTCATCATTGTCTTATAGTATTCTGCATACAGGTCTTTTGTCTCCCTAGGCAGGTTTATTCCTAGGTATTTTATTCTTTTTGTTGTGATGGTAAATGGGAGTGTTTCCTTAATTTCTCTTTCAGATTTTTCATCATTAGTGTATAGGAATGCAAGAGATTTCTGTGCATTAATTTTGTATCCTGCAACTTTACCAAATTCATTGATTAGCCCTAGTAGTTTTCTGGTGGCATCTTTAGGATTCTCTATGTATAGTATCATGTCATCTGCAAACAGCGACAGTTTTACTTCTTCTTTTCTAATTTGTATTCCTTTTATTTCTTTTTCTTCTCTGATTGCTGTGGCTAGGACTTCCAAAACTATGTTGAGTACAAGTGGCGAGAGTGGACATCCTTGTCTTATTCCTGATCTTAGAGAAAATGCTTTCAGTTTTTCACCATTGAGAATGATGTTTGCTGTGGGTTTGTCGTATATGGCCTTTATTATGTTGAGGTAGGTACCCTCTGTGCCCACATTCTGGAGAGTTTTTATCATAAGTGGGTGTTGAATGTTGTCAAAAGCTTTTTCTGCATCTATTGAGATGATCATATGGTTTTTCTTCTTCAGTTCGTTAATATGGTGTATTACATTGATTGATTTGCATATACTGAAGAATCCTTGCATCCCTGGGATAAACCCCACTTGATCATGGTGTATGATCTTTTTAATGTGTTGTTGGATTCTGTTTGCTAATACTTTGTTGAGGATTTTTGCATCTATATTCATCAGTGATATTGGTCCGTAATTTTCTTTTTTTGTAGTATCTTTCTTTGGTTTTGGTATCAGGGTGATGGTGGCCTCATAGAATGAGTTTGGGAGTGTTCGTTCCTCTGCAGATTTTTGGAAGAGTTTGAGAAGGATGGTTGTTAGCTCTTCTCTAAATGTTTGATAGAATTCGCCTGTGAAGAAGCCATCTGGTCCTGGACTTTTGTTTCTTGGAAGATTTTTAATCACAGTTTCAATTTAATTACTTGTGATTGGTCTGTTTATATTTTCTATTTCTTCCTGGTTCAGTCTCAGAAAGTTATACCTTTCTAAGAATTTGTCCATTTCTTCCAGGTTGTCCATTTTTTTGGCATAGAGTTGCTTGTAGTAGTCTCTTAGGATGCTTTGTATTTCTGTGGTGTCTGTTTTAACTTCTCCTTTTTCATTTCTAATTTTATTGATTTGAGTCCTCTTCCCTCTTGATGAGTTTGGCTAATGGTTTATCAGTTTTGTTTATCTTCTCCAAGAACCAGCTTTTAGTTTTATTGATCTCTGGTATTGTTTTCTTTGTTTCTATTTCATTTATTTCTGATCTGATCTTTATGATTTCTTTCATTCTGTGAACCTTGGGTTTTGTTTGTTCTTTCTCTAGTTCCTTTAGGTGTAAAGTTAGACTGTTTATTTGAGATTTTTCTCGTTTCTTGAGTTAGGATAATATTGCTATAAACTTCCCTCTTAGAACTGCCTTTGCTGCATCTCGTAGGTTTTGGTCGTCGTGTTTTCATTGTCATTTGTCTCTAGGTATTTTTTGATTTCCTCTTTGATTTCTTCAGTGATCTCTTGGTTATTTAGTAACGTATTGTTTAGCCTCCATGTGTGTGTGGCTTTTACTTTTTTTTTCCTGTAATTCATTTTTAATCTCATAGCATTGTGGTCAGAAAAGATGCTTGATATGATTTCAATTTTCTTAAATTTACTGAGGCTTGATTTGTGACCCAAGATGTGATCTATCCTGGAGAATGTTCCATGTACACTTGGGAAGAAAGTGTAATCTGCCATTTTTGGATGGAATGTCTTATATAATCAATTAAATCTATCTGGTCTGTTGTGTCATTTATAGCTTGTGTTTCCTTATTAATTTTCTGTTTGGATGATCTGTTTATTGGTGTAAGTGAGGTATTAAAGTCCTCCACTATTATTGTGTTACTGTCGATTTCCTTTTTTATAGCTGTTAGCAGTTGCCTTATGTATTGAGGTGCATATATATTTATAATTGTTATATCTTCTTCTTGGATTGATCCCTTGATCATTATGTAGTGTCCTCCTTGTGTTTTGTAACATTCTTTTTTTAAAAGTCTATTTTATCTGATATGAGTATTGCTACTCCAGCTTTCTTTTGATTTCCATTTGCATGGAATGTCTTTTTCCATCCCCTCACTTTCAGTCTTTATGTGTCCCTAGGTCTGAAGTGGGTCTCTTGTAAGCAGCATTTATATGGCTCTTGTTTTTGTATCCAGTCAGCAAGCCTCTGTCTTCTGGTTGGAGCATTTAATCCATTCACGTTTAAGGTAATTATCGATATGTATGTTCCTATTACCATTTTCTTAATTGTTTTGGGTTTGTTTTTGTAGGTCCTTTTCGCCTCTTGTGTTTCCCACTTAGAGAAGTTCCTTTAGCATTTGTTGTACAGCTGGTTTGGTGGTGCTGAATTCTCTTAGCTTTTGCTTTTCTGTAAAGCTTTAGATTTCTCCATGGAATCTGAATGAGATCCTTGCTGGGTAGAGTAATCTTGGTTGTAGGTTCTTCTCTTTCATCACGTTAAGTATATCTTGCCACTTCCTTCTGGCTTGTAGAGTTTCTGCTGCGAAATCAGCTGTTAGCCTTATGGGAGTTCCCTTGTATATTACTTGTGGTTTTTCCCTTGCTGCTTTCAATAATTTTTATTCGTCTTTAATTTTTGCCAGTTTGATTACTGTGTGTCTTGGCGTGTTTCTCCTTGGGTTTATCCCGTATGGGACTCTCTGCACTTCCTGGACTTGGGTGGCTGTTTCCTTTCCCATGTTAGGGAAGTTTTCAACTATAATCTCTTCACATATTTTCTGGAGTCCTTTCTCTCTCTCTTCCTCTTCTGGGACCCCTATAATGCGAATGTTGTTGCGTTTAATGTTGTCGCAGAGGTCTCTTAGGCTGTCTTCATTTCTTTTCATTCTTTTTTCTTTATTCTGTTCTGCAGCAGTGAATTCCACCATTCTGTCTTCCAGGTCACTTATCTGTTCTTTTGCCTCAGTTATCCTGCTATTGATTTCTTCTAATGTAGTTTTCATTTCAGTTATTGTATTGTTCATCTCTGTTTGTTTGTTCCTTAATTCTTCTAGGTCATTGTTAAATATTTCTTGCATCTTCTCGATCTTTGCCTCCATTCTTTTTCCGAGGTCCTGGATCCTCTTCGCTATCATTATTCTTTATTCTTTTTCTGGAAGGTTGCCTATCTCCACTTCAGTTAGTTGTTTTTCTGGGGTTTTATCTTGTTCCTTCATCTGGTACATAGCCCTCTGCCTTTTCATCTTGTCTATCTTTCTGTGAATCAGGCAATTGGAGTTTTGACCAGAGTTGCATTGAATCTGTATATCCATTTGGGAAGTATCATCATCTTAACAATGTTAAGTATTATACATGACCACGGAATGTCTTTCCATGTATTAGGTCTTTATATTTCTTAAAGTTTCAGTTTACATGTCTTTCACCTTCTTGGTTAAACTTACTCTTATTCCTTTGATGCTATTGTAATATGTGATTTTCTTGATATCATTTTTGTATTTTGTTTGGATTCTAGTATATAGAATTCATTTTCACATATGTATCTTGTATCTTGCAACCTTGCTGAACTTATGTATTCGTTTTTATGTGTTTTATGTATAAGATCATGTCATCGGCAAAAAGAGGTAAGTTTTACTTCTTCCTTTTGAATCTGAATGCCTTTTATTTCTTTTTCTTTTATCTCTTTTTCTTGCCTAAGTGCCCTGTCTAGAACCTTTACCAAAATGTTGAATAGAAGTGGTAAAGGTGGACATTCTTGTCTTATTCTTTTTTTTTTTTTTTTTTTTTTTTTTTTTTTGCAGTACGTGGGCCTCTCACTGTTGTGGCCTCTCCCGCTGCGGAGCACAGGCTCCAGACGCGCATGCTCAGTGGCCATGGCTCACGGGCCCAGCCGCTCTGCGGCATGTGGGATCCTCCCAGACCGGGGCACGAACCTGTGTCCCCTGCATCGGCAGGCGGACTCTCAACCACTGCGCCACCAGGGAAGCCCCTCTTGTCTTATTCTTGATCTTAGGGGAAAAGCGTTAAGTCTTTCACCAATCAAGTATGATGTTACCTGTGGGAGTTTTATAGGTGCCCTTTATCATTTTGAAGAAGGTCTCTTCTATTCCTATTTGTATGTTTTTATCGAGAAAGGGTGTTGGGTTTTGTTAAATGCTTTTTCTGCATCTATTGAGATCATATGGTATATTTCCTATATTCTGTTAATATGATGTATTACATTGACATTTTTGTTGGTGTGTTGAACCTTTCTTGCATTTCTGGGATAAATTTCACTTGGTCATGGCATATAATCCTTTATATATGTTGCTTGATTTGATTTTGTTGAGGATTTTGAAGTCCATATTCATAAGGAATATTGGTCTATAGTTTTTTTTGTTTTTTCCCCCTTGCAATATCTTTGTCTGGTTTCATTCAGAATGAATTGGAAAGTCTTCTCTCGTCTATTTTTTGGAAGCTCTCACGAAGGATTGGTGTTCATTCTTATTTCAACACTTGGTAGAATTCACCAGTGAAGCCATCTGGGGCCTGGGCTTTTCTGGGAAGTTTTTTGATTAGTGACTCAATCTCTTTACTTGTTATAGTTATATTCAAATTTTCTGTTTGTTTCTTCACTTTTTAAACCAGGCCACTGTAGAGTGCCAGAGGTGGACTTACTGGATGGAGAGGTTGGGATAGTAGGCCTAAACCAGGATTATTCTGGCATACTAGGATATATGGTTACCCTTGTTTTTAGTTGACTGCACAATACTGCCCTGTTTCTATTTTCAAATCTAAACTTAATTTAGTATCATTTTATATAGTCCAGTGATCTTAAACCTTGAGTTATGATGACAAAATCTATGGATGCTTTCCCTAGAAAAAGGCACATACATATAACATTCCGTGCACATGTATCGGTAATTCAGGTATTCCAGAAGCCCACCTATGGACTCTTATTTAGTAATAACTCTTCTTTAGCAAATAAACAACCTGTGGCTTAAGGAAAAACAGATGATGGTATTCATTTGCATGCTTTTTCTTCAAGTCTTTATGATAATATTGTTTTTGAAAATTTATTATCTTTTATACTGTTGGTGAAACCTTGTTATTAAATCTCATTGTATGACTCTGCAAAAAACTTTATGGTAATTTAATGAATCCTTCCTTCTTGATGAAGGATTTTGGGAAACTCTCTCATAGAAATAACAGGATGTGTAAAGAGTTGCCTTATGGCAGCAGAACTGTATACATCAATGGTTTTTTAAAAAAGGGTGATTTGGGGTAATTTTCTTGTACAATAGAACTTTCCAGCATGGAAGTAATATATCTTAAGCCAGGCAAGAAGGAATTCTTCTTTTGATACTGTGTGGTTTTAGGTTAGTACAATAAGAATTTGCAGAATTGTTAATTGGAATTAACTATAACGATTTGCTAGAGAACATGTATGATTTATTTTGTTTTTGTTTTTGTTTTTTTTGCGGTATGCGGGCCTCTCCCCGCTGTGGCCTCTCCCGCTGCGGAGCACAGGCTCCGGACACGCAGGCTCAGCGGCCATGCCTCACGGGCCCAGCTGCTCTGCGGCATGCGGGATCCTCCCGGAACGGGGCACGAACCCGTGTCCCCTGCATCGGCAGGTGGACTCTCAACCACTGCGCCACCAGGGAAGCCTTGTATGATTTATTTTGAAGGAATAATATTCAGTCTTAAAATCAAAAAGCTACAGGAATCAGGAGAACAAAAGGGAAGCGAGATGGCATGCATATTAAAGACATGGGAGTGTTATTTATTTCCAAGAAGAAGTATGGTTTTTCTCTTTTTTTGAATCATACTACATGCTTGGTATGGTTTCTTTTCTCATTTTTGATAGATACAGAGACAGAAAAAGACAGCACCGTGATAAATTGTAGCTGACACATTGATTGGTAGAGGAATTGTGGTGAAGTAGGGAGCGTATCACTTTTGCCTGCAAAAAGGAGGCAGAGGGGCAGGTACCACCTAGCTCTAGCCATTTGTTGCCAGATAGCATTGCTGGATCTTCAGGTATTTCAAGAGAAGCTGGAAATCCAGATCTTTAGAATAAATCTTTCATTTTTTAAAAACAGTGGTTAAATTTTTAAAAATAGAGTGGCTGATGGAAGAAATCAAAAAAGAGCTAAATAAATTGAGAGACATGCTGTGTGCATGGATTAGAAGACTCGGCAAAGTTATCTGTTTTTCCCTAATTAATATACAAATTTAATGCAGTTTGTATCAGAATTCCAGAAAATCCTTTGTAGATACAGACAAAATTATTTTAAAACTTATATGGAAAGGCAGAGGCTCTAGAATAGCTAAAAAACCATTTCGAAAAAGAAAAGTAGTGAGAGTACTTGCTCTGCTCAACTTGAAGAGTTACAACTGCCGTAAACAGGACCGCATGGCGTTGGCAGAACCTCAGACATGCAGATCAGTGGCACAAAATGGGGAGCTCAGAAGAAGCTGTGCATGGCTGTGGCCAGCTGATTTTTGACAAAGATTCCAGAGAAGTTCAGTGAAAGAAGAGTAGTGTTAATAATGGTGCTGGATCAACTGGATATCAGGTGAAAAAATGAACCCTGGCCTAAACCTCATACCTATACAAAAATTAACTCAAAAATAGATGGTGTATGTAAACATAAGATGTAAAACTATAAACTTAGAAATACATAGCAGAAAATCTTTGAGACCTAGGATTGGAGAAGATTTATGAGACGTGACACCAAAAACATGATCCATTTTTTAAAAACCGATAAGATGAATTTTATAAAAATTACAACGTTTTGCTCTGGGAAAGGCCCTCTTAAAAGGATCAAAAGCCAAGCTATAGATGGGGAGAAAATATTCGCAAACCACATATCTGACAAAGAACTCATATCTAGTGTATATAAAGAACTCCTAAACTCAACATTTAGAAAACAAATAATCCAGTTAGAAAAGTGAACCAAAGACATGAAGAGACATTCCACCAAAGAGGATATACAGATGGCAAGTAAACACACACAAAAAAGTTCAACATCCCTAGACATCAGGGAAATGCAAAATAAGACCTTGGTGAGCTGTCATCACGGTACACCTGTGAGAACAGCTGAAATAAAACATCGTGACAACTCCAAATGCTGGGGAGGATGTGGGGCAACTGGATCTCTCATACACTGCTTTGGGGAGCGTCAGAACGGTTCAGCTGCCATGAAAAATAGTCTGGCAGCTTCTTAAAAAAGCCAAACTTACATTTGCATGTGACTCAGCAATCCTATATATGGTCATTTATCCTAGAGAAATGAAGACTTATGTCTTCACAAAAACCTGTGCATGATTGTTCGTGACTTTATTAGTAATAGCAAAAAACTTGAAAAAAACCAGTGTCCTACAGTAGGTTAATGATTAAACCAACTGTGACACATTCATACTTTGGAATACTACTCAGCAATAGAAAACAAAAATCTGTTGACACACACAACTTGGATGGGTTTCAAGGGCATTACGTTGAATAAAAACAGCCAATCTCAAAAGGTCATATGCTGTATACTTCCATTTATGTAACACTCTCAACAGAATTAGAGAGAGAGAGATCAAATTAACGGTTGCTGAGGTTTAGGGATGTTGAAGGTGGGAGAGGTGTGTCTGTAGAGGAGTATTACCTGAGAGCTCTTGGTGCTAGTGGAATGTTTCTTTATCTTGGTTGTGGCATCAGTTGAGGACTCTAGCTGTGTGATGAAGTGACATAGAACTGTGTATGCACGTTGTACCAACGTGAGTCTCCTGATTTTAATATTGTACTATAATTGTGTAAGATGTGAGCACTGGGGGATGAAGGGGAAGATAGGACCTCTTGCAGCTTCCTGTGAACATTTCATAATAAAAAATTTTTTAAAGAATTTGAAAAATATAGTATGGACCAAACAAAATATGTTTTGGCCAAGATTTAATCCTCTGATCTATCTATACGTTTGTGACCTCTGGTTAATGAAGTTTCTCAAACTTCATATTTAGAGCTTAGAATTTTAACTGGCCCAATCAAGTTTTTAAAAAAGAATGAGTCACCTAGATTGTAGACACTGATGTTCAGTAAAGGGAAACATAGGTAGCATTTCTCATAATACTCGGAAAAGAAGGAAAAAACACAATAGTAATTATTTTTTGCCTTTTCCTTAAATCAGTTTGATAGCTTGTATTGGTTCATTATATATATACATATATATGTATATATATTGATATATTAAACTTCCCTTGTTCTTTATGTAAAAAATCCTAAATAAAATACCAGCACACTATGTTCAGCAGCCTATTAAAAGTATAAATAATACATTATGATCAGGTGGAGTTTATTCTCAGAAATGCATGGATGATTCAATATCAGTCATTATAATTCATCAGATGTTGTATTGTATATCGTGGGATCGTCTCCTGCCCTTGCTGTGAAGAGGATGATACTTTCTTGCTTAGTTGGTGCTAGGTTTTGACCACGTGACTTGCTCTTGGCAGTAGAATATAAGTCTGATGTGTGGCACTTCTGAGCAGGCTACCTAACCCTTCATTTATGCTGTTAACTGCTTCATCATACACTTAAGTGAAACTACATTCAGAAAAGATTGACACTCAAATCTCTACCACAGAAGAAGGTAAGAGAAGTAACTTGATTACTTGAAGTTTATGGCATTTAGTTTAGACAACACTGAGTGCAGATGGAAATGGAGATGTTGAATCCAAAGCTGAGAGGTAGACAACATTTTAGTCGTCTGGTGGAACACTGGGGAAATACTGTGCAAGTGCACAGCTGGAGACAGCAAGAGTGGACCCTCTGTGGCGGGTCCTAGATCCCTGAGCCAGGGGAAGGGGCAGGCCTTGTTCCTGGCACTGCGGGTGTGATGTGGTGAGCTCTGTTTGCCTCATCTGAGGTTGGGCAGATAATACTCCACTCTCGACTTCCTTTCGTGTGGGTTCGGTGACCTTTGGAGCCTCTTCCTGGCCCCAGAACCCCTTGAATAAACCTCATGGACTTTGGCCTGTACAGAATTGACCTCCCTTCTCCCTGCGTAGATCTAGCCTAGTTTTGGAAGCTGCGCCCGTCTCCAGGGTGATGGTAGGTGTTCGTCAGACAGGTGGCCCAGCAGGCGGCACCTGTGAGAACAGACCTGGTAGTTGCTCAAGGGCTTTGCTCAACTTCTGTACAGATTTTTGGTGATTAAAGTACAACAGACAAACAACTTTACATTAATAGAGAAACAAACAACAGAAGCATTCCTACTACAGACAGGCAGGAGACAGAGATGCCCCTTATTACCACTGCTATTAAATTTCATAACAGAAGTAACAGCAAATGCAGTTATAGGAGTTATAAACGTTGGAAAGAAGGAGGTGAAATGATCACTGTTGGCAGCTGATTTGGATTTTTGGATTGTTACTGAGAACTTAACACAAACAATAGGGTCGATAAAGTAGTGGGGAGTGAAAAATATATAGAAATAACCTATATGTTAAATATACATATGTATGTATTCTATATTGTGACACGCACACAGGCACATATATTTGCACATGTATTTTTTTTTCAAAAAAGTGTATTTCCAAAATAGATTATGTGCTGTATTTCCAGAGAGTGAATGTATAAGCTACCTAACTCATCTACATTTCCATTTTAAATTTGACTTTAAGAGTCCTAAGAAGGCATACTAATAACACACAGAAAGATACAGTGGAAAATATATTTTAATGGCTCATCTAAGGCTTCATTTGGAATGTCTTATAACACAGACTTAACGCCAAGAAAGTAATCAGCCAGGTAGAATTTATAATGGAACCTAGAGTAAATTGAAGTGTTTTCAGTTAGATTGATCTTCTGTTTTCATGGCATTCATTGATTTTTAACATTTGTTAATTGTTTAAAGTGTTAAAATTTGCTTTAAAATAATCCTTTAATGCAGAGCATGAGCCTCTACTCCTCACAGGAGAAATATTTTTTGCAGAGGCAGTTGTTTGGAAGGATGGTTAACATTTGTCTGCCATAAGCTCTTTGCTCTTTGAGCAGAAGCAGTGGAGTCATGTGGGCATTAGAAGTCAGAAATCATTCATTTGAAGAGCTGTTTACAGACTGGCTATAGGGCCTGGATAAGGGTGTGTGTTTATTCGTGTTTTGGAAGCTCCCTAGGTGATTCTTTGTTTAGTTTAGTAATACCTGTTGTTATGTTTGTGATTATTATGTATATTTTAAGACACACAAGTAAGTAATTGTTCTTTCATGCCTAGCTCAATAGGATGGAAAGAAATGTAGCTTCCCATATCCTTTGAATTCTAATTTTATCAACCAAACTTTAGGAAATTAGAAGGGAGTTTGTTTCCTTTTTAATGTCCATGAGGAAAGAGAGCCATATTAGTTCCACACTGTGCATCCAGGAGTCTATGTCTGCATGCTCTCACTTTTATCTTCTGCTGTAATTTAAACTCAACTCCTAAAGATTCAAGGAAAATACTATCAGTGCCTGTCTCTGAGCTCTGAATTTTCCAGTCCCTGGGCTTGGAATGTGGAGGAGATGAAAGAAAACAGACTAGAGGATATGCAAACATGAACTCAGACCTTTCCCAGAACGTCACCAGGAATTCCCCCAGCTCCTAAATTTTACTTTAAACTGTGCTTGATGCTTTATCTGAGTTTTGGGTTGTCTTAAGGGAGTGCGGAGTGTAGAAGCTATTACATGCAGGTAGAAAAGAGACTAAAATGCCTGCTTGGAAGAAAACTCTGATCCTTTGTCTCACCAGGATGATTGTATGTTTAATGTGCTTCTTAGAGCATTAGGGCACAAAGTAGAGATTAAAGGTCCATTTATGAGACTGGCCCTAAATGTTCTTAAACTGGAAGAAATTTGTTACAACTGTCTAAGAAAGACTAAGTTGTTATTGAAATAGTATTGGTCTGTCTTATATTAATGTTTCCTTCTCAATATCCCTTAAATTTATTCTGTCAAAATTTATATTTAGCCTGTTGATTTTCAGCCCATTATTAATTTCTTTACTCTTTACCAACACACACAATTTTTTTCTTTTCTTTGTTTGAAGAAACTCTGGAAGGAATCAGAAACCAGTAAATATCTTGGTGGGTGGGGAGTGGTGCATATGATGATAGAAGTTGGTATTGCAGGGGTTGGAGGGACTGTTGACCATATACCTTTTAATATTACCAAAACATTAAGCCACATGAATATATTACTCATATGAAATATTAAAATAAGGGGGTCCATGATTATTGTTTTAAGTAAGAGTGTGCTTGTTGTAGACTAAGTTGAAAATACAGGAAAACACAAAGAAAAATGATCACCAGCAGTCTCAGCCACCTAGCTGTACCATCTCTTACTGCTTTGTAATAGATTGCCTCAGTCCAAAAGAAAAGGCATTTTTAAAAATTAATTAATTAATTTTTGGCTGTGTTGGGTCTTCATTGCTGTGCGCGGGCTTTCTCTAGTTGCGAGCGGGGGCTACTCTTCGGTGTGGTGCGCGGGCTTCTCATTGTGATGGCTTCTCTTGTTGCGGAGCACGGGCTCTAGGCGCCTGGGCTCAGTAGTTGTCGCACGTGGGCTCAGTAGTTGTGGCACATGGGCTTAGTTGCTCCATGGCATGTGGGATCTTCCCAGGCCAGGGCTTGAACCTGTGTCCCCTGCATTGGCAGGCAGATTCTTAACCATTGCGCCACCAGGGAAGCCCAAAAGGCATGCTTTTATGTACAGTGGACCCATGACCAGTGTGGGGTTAGGGATGCAGTTGAAAATCAGCGTATAACTTCTATAGTTGGCCTTCTATATCTGAGGTTCTGCATCTGTGAATTCAACCAACTGAGGATTGTGTGGTGCTGTAGTGCATGTTTTAGTGAAAAAAATCCATGTATCAGTGGACCTGCAAAGTTCAGCCCCTTTGTTCAAGGATCAAAATGTACAAATTTGTACAGTTTGAAAAAACAATTTATAATATGTTGTAATTTGCCTTTAACAATTTTAATGGGACTTCCCTGGTGGTGCAGTGGTTAAGAATCCACCTGCCCGTGAAGGGGACACAGTTTTGAGGCTTGGTCCGGGAAGATCCCACGTGCCACGGAGCAACTAAGCTGACGAGCCACAACTGCTGAGCCCACATGCCACAACTACTGAAGCCCGTGCACCTACAGCCCATGCTCCGCAACAAGAGAAGCCACTGCAGTGAGAAGCCCTCGCACTGCAATGAAGAGCAGCCCCCGCTCGCCACAACTACAGAAAGCCTGTGCGCAACAACGAAGACCCAATGCAGCCAAAAAATTTAAAAAATAAGAAAGAAAAACCCCAAAAAACAAAAAAACAATTTTAACAGTATACTATAAATAATTTTCCAGATTCTTAACTACTTTTACTTTCATTATTTTTCATTGTTGCACAGTTCTATAATGTTGAAATACTTTATTTAACCAGTTCATTATTGCTGGATATACAGATTTCTTTCTTTTCTCTGATATAATTCCTTGTGGGTTAAATCATCCATAATGGTTTCTAGATGCAGAACTGCTGAGTCAAAGGCACATAGTTATTTTAAAGGCATAGTCAGATTGCCTCTCAGAAGGTGTGTGCTCATTTGTGTTCATTATGGTGAATGAGAGTCTCCCTAACTGTGGCTGCATGAGATGCCTGGGTGACCAGCATTCACTTCCGAATTCACTGCAGTATAATAGATGAAGCCTGAAGATAGGGCAACTCCCAGATCCATGGTTGTGGGGAGAAAACAATCTAGGGCATATAAGCAAAATTTATCTCATACCTAGTCTGTGATTGGCATTAGGCTGTAGTAGGTATTTTGCACAACTAAGTCTGGGGTTTTTGTATAGTAGATTCCTGGGCTTGGCAATGATGGGTGAACTTTTCACTGTCCTAGTTGAACTCTTTCCAGCTGATAGATTGAATTATGTTCTGCCTAGTGGCTGGCCAAACATTGTATTAATGGAAAGATGTGTAAAACTGAACAGTTGCCAGATTAAAATATGCTTAAAAGTAGATGTCCGACTGCATTTATTGAAAGATGAGAGATGGCTGACTGAGTAGCCTGCACACTTGGAATCCAGAGGAGATACTGCACTGTATTTAATTGCCTTTGGAAATGTTTACTGACCATCTTGTGTCCACACGCAGAGGTACTTTGCTGGCACACTGGTAGTTCTGTGAATTTCACTTTTGGATCTTGGCAGAGAATGGAGAGAAGAGGCTAGGCAAATAATTGGCAAGAAAAGCAAATGGTTACAAGTCTGTTAACAATGCAGCCTTGTTTACCCACACTTTGCCTGTCTGGGTTTCTGAGACTGGATTCCTTAGCTCTGTGAGCTGTAGCACAAGAGCACTCCTTTGGGTTAGGGTGCTTGGAATTGTAAGCATGCTGAAGAGAACACAGTCATGTGTATCTTAGTGCGATGAGTGCGTCCTGTCCCTGTTAGGACTTGGTGTAAAGGGATTAATAGTGAGAAGTGAGCTGGGAGTGGTTTATCAGTGTAAGTCTCTGGAATCGGTTCTTAGGTCTGTTTGTGTTTTGGGCATTTCAGAGTGAAGAGGTTACAGAAGTCAGAAAAGGCTGTTACTGTTGAAACCAGAAGTCTGCTAATCACAATGTTACCTTTTTTTATTTGTAAAGCAGAGGAGCAAAGACTGCTTATTTAATAGATAGGGCCTTAGTTATGAGAGAGATCTAATTTTATTGTGTAAGCTCTTTCAGAGACTACTACTCTGAGTAGTACCTATTTTGTAAAACATAAGTGACATTGTTATTTCACCTAATTTGTGGTTATGATCTGTTAATAAATCTCACATTTTTATTACAAGAATGAACCAAGTACTAGAATATGAGGATACTTTTAATTTTATCAGTTTTGAAAGGGTCATCTTTTGGGGAACAGTGAGAAAAACTGAGGGCAAAATTTAGAATATCATCCTTGTTACTGAGAGAGCAGAGGAGATGGTTTAAGAAGTCATATATCTGGTTTTAGGGTTTTTTGTTGTTGTTGTTTATATGTGTCATAAGCTTGCTGTGGATTCTGGCCAGATTAACACTCCCCTGCTCTCCAGTTTTCAGTCTCACATTTGTTTTTCTCTTGTGAAATATTTCTGTATCGTTATCAGCAAAAGCATGATGAAAATTAACTTTTCGTGATTAAAATGTTAAGTTCTCTCATCTGCTTAAGAGCTAACTTTTTGTTTTTGTTTTCAGCATTGGTTGGATGGTACAAAAAGCATCAAAAAGCAAGTAAAAAGTAAGTGTTGAAAAAATTGTGAAAAAAATTGGAAATCGAATTATATATAATTGTATGTTAGAAACTGATTTCTCGTCGTAGGGACATAAGAAATCATGTTTCCAATGAGTTTCTTAGCATCTCCACTTTCTAAAAATAATTTCAATCCAATATACTGACCCACCCTGTAAATTATATAGGGTTGATGGTAATCTAGATTCAAGTGCCTTACAGTTTGTTTCCAGGAGAAAGGCTTGCAGTTTGGAAATGAGATGTGAGTTCCCATGAGATGCTTAACTTTTCTTTAGTAATTACTTATATTGGAATTTTTCTGTTTGGTGTCTGCCCTGCTCTAGAAAATATTTTGAGAATTTAAGGCTGTAACTTTTTTTTTTAATTAAGAATAATGAAAAGAAGTCATTCACATAAAATGTCAGTATTGTTCCTAGCGATAGTCAGGGGACAATACCAGTGTCCAGTCCGTAATCCATCATGTTTTCTGTAGTAACAGAGATTTTTAGGGCACCTCAACTCTTTTTACAAAGTAATGGGGCTTCTGAGAATGTCGAGGTTGGTGAAGTGGATTGGAAAGGATGTGGGCGGACTTGCCACACGCAGTTAATAACAGGCGTCCCTCCTTGCTCTTGAGAAACAGAGCTCGGCAGGTTTTTAGGGCTGTCAGAGTGCATAGTCAAGACTTTTTCATTCAGCGTATTTGGCCCTGAACTATTAGACTTAATCTGGAGCTGTCTGTTCCTGGGAGGACAGATATGATGTGACACTGCTACATGGTGGCTGGTATACTTACAACGTCTGTTGATTGTGTTAGGCCTCATTGGGCCCACAGTGGAACCTGAATTATTGCCACAATAATCTGTTACCTTCTGTCCACTTCAGTAGATTTTTGACAGATTTACTGACTGAAAATCCTTACTTATTTAAATAACCATATTGAAAAAGTTACACTCCCTTTTTTTTCTTTTGCTGGCAGTTGGTTCACCGTATTGTCTGCATCTTCGAGTTAAGTTTTATTCCTCAGAACCAAATAATCTTCGTGAAGAACGAACCCGGTAAGCCCAATGTCTGGAGCTGTGTACGAGCCTAAAGTTTTGGTCAGGCTGGCTAAAGATGTCGGGAGGTTGCCTTTACAGTTCCTTCCAGTGTACAGACAGCTAGTGAAATGGATACTTTGCCCCTGGTAACAAGATACCAGACAAGATAATTTCATTTGGGGCAGTATTTTTTTAAGTGTAGAATGTTTTCCTTTACTTACCAGTTTTCAAAACAAACAGTTGGTTCTCTAGCATCAAGCAAACGTAACCAGTGAGTTCTGTTTTTAAGTATCGTTGTCAACTCATGAATTTTAAATAGGACTGATGTGCTTCAGTACATTATCATATTGTGTCTATTGATGTTCAAAATGATCTATTTTCGGCCACTGAGAGTTGTTTCAAGTTGGCTCCTGACTTTCTTTATTGAAATGCCATTGATTATTGAAAAATGTTGAATCCTGATTTTGCTTGAATAGTTTTCAGTAACTTTAAGTAAGTTACAAACATTTATTTTTATTTTGTCTTGCCTCAGTATTTATTCATGGACTCTGTATTGCATATCTATGACCATGCACACATACTATTTTTATTAAGTAAAAAATTGAATTGCTGAGTCCCTTTAGAAGGCGTTCCTCTTGAACACTCTGCTAGTGGACAAGATTAGAGCTCTTACCCATGCGTACATTGCCGTATCGTTTTACATATGAGGTGGCTGTGTCATCACGGTGAAGCAGATCACAGAGCTCATTCGCAGTAATTTGCTAAACCTTTTCTTTTGAGGGGCTACCCTGTACTCTGGCCCATCCTCCTGACACTGAGTGCCCCTTGTTTCATATTCTTTTTTCCTTTACAGACTTTATTGTGGGTAAAGTTTTGTAATTAAGAATGTTTCTTCTCAGATTAGAAGAGCAGGATTATTTTTCATGGTAGATTGATCTGTTTAGTTAAATTTGTGCCTTTTATTTTTCTTAGGTACTTATTTGTTCTTCAATTAAAACAAGATATTCTCAGTGGAAAGTGAGTATTAGTTTAAGGTAAACCACATTTTCTTGAGTAGTTGAAAAATAAGTTCTTAGTTAATTATGAAAAAGAAATGGTCAAAGTATGTCTTATTTCCATTTATCGTAAAACAAAGGTCATGACACTGGCGTGTTTAACACATTTGTGTTCTGCTCTCAGATTGGAGTGTCCTTTTGATACAGCGGTTCAGTTGGCAGCTTATAACTTGCAGGGTAAGCAGTTTTTTATGTTGCCTGTTAAGAGTGAAGCATAATTCTTCTTTGTGTGCATTTGAGGAATTTCAAGAAATTCAAAGTGGTGTGTGAGAAAAGAACAACCACGGTTTGTGTAAACGTGTATCAGGACCCAGCTCTGCCTTTCCCTCCTTTTAGATATTGCCTTCTTTTTCTTCCCTTTGTCTTTACTCGCTCCCTTTCCATCTAATAGTGTTTTCAAACAGAAATTGCAGTCTACTTGATAATTCAATATCTGTTTTAGTTGGATCCTCAGCTAATTTTTTTCCTTCAAAAAGAATGCAGGGATATATGAGCAAATTGTTGCTGTACCACCTGGTTTGCTTTCTTTAGTCTTATCCTTAAAAATAAATCCATGAAAGAAATACTTAGCATGTATTTAAAAGTTCCTGATGGTTATTTTAAGAATTTTTTAAAAAGCGTTTTCCAGTCAGTGAGATTAATGAAAAACTTACCCTTTTGTACCTTGTTACACTGATCAAATATTTGTTGAACTTAGGTATTCTCTTCTGAAAAATTGATGTTTTGGGAAAATAATAATCTTCAGTCCTTGTTCACAAAAGGGAAAGAAATATCCTGACGGGAGTATCCGTATATACTAGAATAAAAGCAATATTTAATGATTATTAAGACATTAATAATTTTATGCTTTTTTGGGGTGATTCCATATTATCCCCAGTCTGTCTAAGATCAGCAGTATTTATTTTCCATTGTGTGGATAATAATGAGACTAAATTTTCATGTTTTATGGTAAACCTATTATTTTGCTTATTTTGTACTTCTCCTATTTTAGAAAGCATATTTTTCTGTCGATAGAGGGATTGGTGACTGAAGGAAATTTCTGTACTTCAAAAATTTGCCGCTAGTGTAAATTGTAGTCTGTCTACAAACTAAAACTCGTTTTCTCATCTGCTGGAAAGTCAAATAGATAGTAGTTTGGAAGTGTTGTGCCTCTAGCACTGTAATGATCACGCTGTATAATTGCGTGCCTCTTTTCTTGAAAGCACATTTTTTGTTTTATTAATTGCTGTGTGAGGTTGTTAATTCTGAAACTCTCAGATCTACAGAAAAGCTGTCACTTTCAGCATCTGTGTTCCACCACTTACTGCTTCTTATATTCTGTGTCTCATAAGTTTTGTGACTGCCAAAGTATACACTTCTTGAAAATATGATTTTTATACATTTTTTGTCTATTTAACAAAACACTCATTCAAAGTAATGCTCACTAAGTACTCATTGTCTGATTCATGCATGTGGCTGTGTAATATTCTCTCTTAGCCCTACCTATCATATTTTTTCCCTGAATAAAATCTTTCCTACTTTTCTCTTGCATCCATGGCACCTTTTTTTGTTTGACAAGAAAGTAGGATGTATTGGTGGGCACACATAAGGAGGGACGGCGCCAAGGCTGTCGCGAGGGCAGGGCCCGCTGCGTGTCCAGGGGCCACGGTTAGGGGTGTACTCGACCCCACAGCCATCCGGCGTGAGCTGGGTCTCTGCCACCGTGCTTTCAAATTCATCCGCGTTAAACTGCGTCAGTCCCCACATCTTGGAGATGAGGAGGATCTGTGGTGGCCAGGGAACTTGAACTTGGCCCTGTGGAGGGCCTCGATCACATGCTACTTGTTCTGCAGCTTGGTGCGGGTGACATTGTGACTTGGCCAGTGTGGACCCTGGCCACTGTGCCCTGGGCTTTCCAGAGGCCCCTTGCATACCTGTCTGGAGCCCATCAGCTCCAGCACAGGACAGCATCCTGTTGGTGCGGATGACGTGGGAAGGGTGGGGCTGCACGCAAATGTGAACAGCATCTTTGCCCCGGCGTTTCACCTGGTCCTCGTTGGCACAGACACGGGCAGCCTCCAGGGCTTCGGAGCAGAGCTGCTCATCCTCATCCGACGCCATGTGGCCACACAGTGGGTGTGGCACTGCTACTGTTGTGATTCCTCCAAACTTCAGACTACGTCTTAGGCATCCCGTTGTCCCGTGTCTAGTAGCTTACCAAGTCCTACTAACTATTAAGGTCCTGAAGAGTGATTCAGCTGGAGTGTTACTCCCATCTTCATAAAATGAGCTCCTTGCTTCGCATTTATGATTTTCTGTTTTATCAGAATAATCTTTATCACTTTTCTCACACTCTCAAGTTCAGTTTTTCTTTACCATTTTAGTATATATCCTGAACAACATTATGTAGCAGATTTGGTTTGGGGCTTCTTAAAGAACTTGTGATCCAGACAGAAGAGCATTTTGTTCAGCAGTGAAGTAGGAGTGAGAATATTTTCCAAGGTTGTTGTGAAGTTCAATGACAGTACATCTGTAATATGTCTAGTGTGTAAATTAGATGCTCAGGAAGCAACAAATTATTACCATTTTTATGATCAAAGTAGTTCTCATGTACTTTTTCTTTCCACAGCCAAATTTTTTATCAAAATGGAAATATTTTAATTAGAGTAAAATATTTTTTTAAAGGAAATATTTCTAAAGAATAGAATATTAGAATCATTGTTTCCGCTCCTTCCCCAAGCCCAGTTCAGAGATAACCACACATGGGCACATAAATGTCTGTTCATTGCCCAGTTCTTTTCCTGCTGCCTTCACAAGGTATTTTTTAGTAACTTTTTTTTTGTTATTTCTTTGGGATTAATAATTTAAAATTCCAGGAAGGACGGTGATTATTTCTTACAGTGATATTTGATGTCATGTTCTGTGCATATTAGCTTCTTAACAGATGCCAGCTAATTGTTTTTTAAGGATTGCTAATATTTTTGTTTACTCAATATACGATCAAAAGGTATTTCTCTATGGAAGTCTAAAAGAGGTTTTCAAAAGCTAAACATTATAGCATATGAATAAATTAAGAGAAAGACATTTAATTGAAAATACACTACCAACCGCAAGTGCTTGATTTGTGTGTACAGACAGATAAGTCTTAAGTCAAAGCTAGATTTATTTTTGGGAATGGTCTGGGTGTTATGAATGCCTTGTAGTTTAAGAAAGAATCTAATCTTCTTAGCAGTTTTTATTAATATAATGGGTCTTGAAGAAGGATTCAGCAGGAAGTAAACTTATTAACAAAACATAACTGTGAAACTTACGTTTGTAGCTGAACTTGGTGACTACGACCTTGCCGAGCACAGTCCTGAACTTGTGTCTGAGTTCAGGTTTGTGCCCGTTCAGACGGAAGAGATGGAGCTGGCTGTTTTTGAGAAATGGAAGGAATGCAGGTACCGTCACATCACCGCAACAGTGATTTCCTATGTTTTCTTCTGTTTCTCTGCTTGGTATAGAATTCATTGTATATTCATAATCATCTTAAAATTTTTTGTTTTTTAAATTTCAGAGGTCAGACACCAGCACAAGCTGAAACCAATTATCTGAATAAAGCCAAGTGGCTAGAAATGTATGGGGTTGATATGCATGTGGTCAAGGTAAGCACTGTGTGGTGATACTTCTTAAAAGCGTTATTCCTTCAAGACTCAAGGTGATTATGGATTCTTTCATTGTGAGGGGGAGTGTGGAGTTTGCAGGGGCTAACACCGGGTTCTTTGAATGAGTGGTTATGAAGATTGAGGGTAAATACTGAATGATGGGAGTCTCACACAGAAATTCCTTATAAGAGAGAGGAGAAACAGCCACAATCTCCAAAAAGGTATGTCTTTGGTTTTAAGCTGTTGCTGTTGTGGTTTTTTTTGTTTTTTAACCCACTTTTTATTCTTTCACTTCATATTCATTTCATCTTTTATCATGTAAGCTGAGTAGGCTCTGTAAAAATGAAAATAATTTAGAAAGTAAAGTTAAAAATTTGTAGCTTGAGAGGACTTTGATAAGCTGTAGTCTAGTACAGCTTATGTAGTGATTTGTTATTT
Organism: Orcinus orca; assembly: GCF_937001465.1. Classification (NCBI taxonomy): domain Eukaryota; kingdom Metazoa; phylum Chordata; class Mammalia; order Artiodactyla; family Delphinidae; genus Orcinus; species Orcinus orca. The sequence goes on along the minus strand of NC_064565.1, from coordinate 6,222,270 downwards.
TTAGTTTAAGAAGCTAAATTTTCCCAGAAAGGCAGTCTTTTTCAAAATCTGTGATTTAAATAGTGACTAGAATTTGGGAAGACTCTGGAAAGCTTTCTTTGTCATGGGAGTTAATCACTATGTATTTCCAATGAAGACATACCTTAAAACTATAGTGTCTATTAATATGCATGAAGTTTACTGAGAATGTGATTTTGGGTTCTTTAATTGTTGAAAACACCTTCATATTAATACTAGTCTGTATGTAATTAATATAATTCAATATGAAAAGAAAATTAAGCAGTTGTGTGAAAATGTGAAACCTGTTTTATTCAGATAAAGCTAACACATGTTGCTCCCCTAAAATTAGGCCAGAGATGGGAATGACTACAGTTTGGGACTGACCCCAACAGGAGTCCTTGTTTTTGAAGGAGAGACCAAAATTGGCTTATTTTTTTGGTAAGCAGAGTTAATGTCAAAGATAATTATTGTTGTTTTATTTTTTTAATGAATAGAAACACTTATATGAAGTTAGTACAGAAAGCAGAATTTGGAAATAGCTCTGGCAAGCTTGGAAGTGAACTGCAGCTACCTCCTGTCATCCTCCTGTTCGTCTTTAGTCTTCTCCCCCGAGGCAATTTTTTAAAGTCTTCTAGTTGCATTTTCCATTAGTTTCAAGGTATGTCAAAATACATGCCTTAACATAGATAGCATCTAGTTCTGTGTATTAAGTGTTCACATGGCCACTCCCTCCGTCCCACAGTTATGTTGCTGTCTTGAGTGTGCTTTGTTTCACGGTCTTTTACTCCCCACCCACCCGCCCCTTTTGTGTGAAAGAGATAGTAATACTTTTACCCTCCTTTAGAGCTGTGCTTCTCTTCCTGGGTCCCAGCTTCTGTCATCCATACTTCTAACTTATATTTCATGTTACTTTTACATCAAGGGTAGATATTACTTGGATTTCATAACCATAATTAAGTTCTTCAGGTTTTGTCTGGTTGTTTCTAAAAGCTGAAAATCAGGAAATAGTGTTTATATTATTATGTGTTTGTCAGAACCAGTGTGGAGCTAAGTAGTAGCCTGGGTTATATACATGGGCTGAAGTTGGCTGTTGGATATCAGTTGTTTACTTCTTCATAACATGCCAGGACCCTTAGCTCAGAGCCCGCCAGTGCCAAACTCAAATTCTTACACATTCAGTTGCTTTAAATACAGCCCAACAAGTGTAGTTTTAGCCATTCAGAGCATGCCTGGTTTTGCATATCTCACTGCAAACTGCACTTCACATCTGCTAGCCGTGGATAAGCAAATCCTGTAGCTGTAAGAGACCCCAGACCTCTCCTGCTCTTCGGAGCTCTGTGGCTCAGAGACCTGTCCCCCTGCCGCTGGATGCCAAGCCCTAGACGTGGAATTCCCCTGCCTCTCTGGTCTTCCTCCCTCCTGGGAGTTCCCTTACCCTCTTCCCCTCCCAGGTGGGAGCCCTGGGCCGCTTCCTCTGGAAGGTCTGCGGCCTGAAGGGACCCCTCAGCAGAGCCCCGCTGTTCAGTGCTGCTGTCTCCTGCTCCCGTCTTTTCCTTCATCAGCCCCGAAATCCTTGAACTCACAACTGGGATTATGTTTCCTTTGTTTTCCTGGAGCTCTTGGCTCTCATGCACCCCACACATCTCTTTAAATGACCTGCCTTTGTCTCCTTGAGTTTTTTCAAATCCTCCGGGGTTGCCTGAGCTGACTCTTTTGCAGTTGGAACTGTTGACTCTTCCAGGCTGCTCTCCAGGTTTTATCTTGGGACTTTGTTTTCCCATTTTCTCAGTTATGAATCTGTGTCGTCTTCCATATTTTCTTGTCTTTCCTTCTGTTTTTCTGATACATCCTTAAGTAATGCCTAAGAAAAGGGTGTACGAGGTAAATTATTTGAATCCTTTGATGCCTTAAAATGGTTTATTCTTCTCTTATGCTTTCTTGATAACTGGGCTGAGAATGGAATTTTAGGGTGAAAATTATTTTCCCTCAGAAAGGTGAAGATAGTATTTCATTTTTTTTTGTACCTCCTAGAGATTCCCTGGGACACTTGAGTGTAACACCTTTATACTTGTCCCTTGGGTGAGAAAGCTGTATTATGTATTTCTCTAGTCCTTAAGTGTGAACTCTCTGAGCCTTCCAGCTTGCCCACTGGGCAGGTGGAGCATCCTTCATGGCCAGAGAACGTTCCAGGTAGAGAGATAAGGAAAGCATCATTTGTACTACCTCATAAGAATCAATTGAATTAATACATGTAAAACACTTAGTAGAGTACCCGACACTTACTAGGCACTATGTAAGTATTTGTTAAACTTAAATGCTAGATTCTCCCCTCCTGTTATACTTCTTTATTTACTTACTGTTTTAGTACAGCTCTTGTAAACAAGTTCTGTTTTACAATTCTATTTTAGATAAGTTATATTTAAAAATTAGTGAGAGTGAGAGTCATGTTGTTTTCACATTCACAGTTCATAGAAGTACAGAGATAAGTTTGGTAGGTTGCTTAGGATTTTTGTACAGGTGGGAGATGGAAAGTGGGCCATAGAGTGAAGTTTTAAAAATTTTTTATTTCTTAAATTAAAGATGTCTTTAATCAAAATTGCTATAGAAAATAGAGTTGAAGATCAGTAAATTTTTTTTTATGCCTTTTAAAAAGCTTTATAGTTTTTCCTATATCCAGTTCCTGTGCTGCTACTGTGACATTAGGCTTGGAGAATCTCTTCCACCATCGTTAGGGGCCTATGAATATATATGATATATAGATAGATCTTCATTTTCTTTTTTCTTAACATTTTTAATGTCTTACATATGTGCAGCAGAAATTTTGCCAAAGGTATTGCTTTTGAAAATTTTTTTTCTGTTACCTTAACTATTTTTTAGATTGGAGACTTTTTTGCTGGGCAGTGCAGGTTATGTTTACCCTCTTATCCAGCTTTCAATTCAGAAGTTAGATGATTAATATGCTTGAAGTAACAACAAAGTTTTTAAATTCAGAGAACATTTATTGAAATCCGGCTGTTACTCTCATATTGTTATAGGCCCAAGATAACCAGATTGGATTTTAAGAAGAATAAACTAACCTTGGTGGTTGTAGAAGATGATGATCAGGTAGGAATTATATTGTATTACATATTTAACAGTGACTGTGTTATATGGTAACTTAAGGCTCTAAAAGGGGGAACACATGTTGTTTTATAGAGCCATAGAACAGAAACTTAGTGTAATTAATAACTTAATTAAGTAATTTCCTGCTTTAGGTCATACCATCCTAAAACTATAGATTTCTGTCTTTAAGGTTAAAGATTAAATAAAAGACTTCTCTTGTTCCTTTGTTGACAATATATCTCAAATATATAAAAATTTATATTTAAATGGCTTTAGTCCCTGATCAAAAAGATTAATCAAAAAGATCTACCTAATAAATTCTTTAATAAAGCCTTCTGTACTAAGGATTATCTTTTTTTCAGTTAAATCTAGTTCCTAATTGATAAACTCATAACAATACGAATGCATCTCAGATGAATTATGCTAAGTGTAAGAAGCCCGACTCAGGACTTCCCTTGTGACCCGGTGGTTAAGAATCCTCCCGCCGGGGCTTCCCTGGTGGCACAGTGGTTCAGAATCCACCTGCCAATGCAGGGGACACTGGTCCGGGAAGACCCCACATGCCGCGGAGCAACTAAGCCCATGCGCCACAACTACTGAGCCTGTGCTCTAGAGCCTGCGAGCCACAACTACTGAGCCTGTGTGCCACAACTATTGAAGCCTGCCTGCCTAGAGCCGGTGCTCTGCCAATAAGAGAAGCCACTGCAATGAGAAGCCCGTGCACCACAAGGAAGAGTAGCCGCCGCTCGCTGCAACTAGAGAAAGTCCACACACAGCAACAAAGACCCAACGCAGCCAAAAATAAATAAATGAAATAAATTTATAATAAAAAATGAAGCCCAACTCAAGAGATTATGACTGTATGATTCCATTTATATGACAGTCTAGGAAAGGCAAACCTGTAGGAATAGAGAATAGCTCACTGATCCTTTGAGACTGGCGGTGTGAAGATGCTTCACTACAAAGGACCAGCACGGGGAATTTGGGGGTGTGAGAGAACTATTCTGTATCCTGATTTTGGTGGTGGTTGCATGATCCTCTGCATTTTCAAAACCCACAGAATTGTGAGTAAATTTTAAAAAAGTAATTTTACTGCATGCAAAGTAATAAATTTGAAATATACGTATAGATGGATACAAATAAAAGGAAATAGGGGAAATGTTAAAAAGATTTGTTTGCACAGTGAAGTGTGAGTAGTGCCACTTAGCAGAACCTAAAAAAAGAAGATCCTGAAAATTAGATGAAGCAGTTACAAGTTTTTTGAAAGTTTTAGGTTATATTACTGAGATGCACGCAAAGGATTGCCCTATCACACAGGTTGGAAGAAAATCAGAGACAATAAGAGAGCATTTTAAAAAGAAATCTCTTGATGGCACAGATGATCATTATGTTATCAACAAATGAGTTGAAAATGATTCAGAAGAGGCAGATTTCACATCTAAAAGCAATCTATTTTACAAATATTTTCCTTTTTATGTAAGCACAGATGCGATTAAATGATATTTGTATGTAAATCTAAAGGAATCGTTCAAGAAGAATAAAATACAGTTCTGTGTGATAAGAAAATATGGTCATAATTTAATGGGTGATACCTGTTCTTACTGGGTCATAAAATACTTGTGCATCTCACAATTGATAGCATTTTAGATTTGATCTAATATAGTATTAGCTTCTTGGATATCTTTTTGAGGATACATATAAGCAAATGTGTATATCAATTCTTTTTTTTAAAATTTATTTATTTAATTTATTTATTTTTGGCTGCATTTGGTCTTTGTTGCTGCGCGTGGGCTTTCTCTATTTGCGGTGAGCGGGGGCTACTCTTCATTGTGGTACTCGGGCTTCTCATTGCGGTGGCTTCTCTTGTTGCAGAGCACAGGCTCCAGGCACGCAGGCTCAGTAGTTGTGGTGCACGGGCTTAGTTGCTCCACAGCATGTGGGATCTTCCTGGACCAGGGCTCAAACCCATGTCCCCTGCATTGGCAGGAGCATCACCAGGGAAGTCTCCCTCAATTCTTTTTTATACAGAGGTTGCCATACTTATATACAGGGTTCTCTACTTATCCTTTTTAAACTTTATGTTCTAACTTGGAATGTTTTCTACGTCAGTACCTAAAGTTGTTCTTCATTCTCATAAAAGCAAACTAAAATGCATAGTATTCTAGTGTATGGTGTACTCTAATTTATTTAATCAGTTCTCAATTAATTGACATTCACTCTTTTATTCACTATATATAATTAATTTGTACACTGGCAGGTAACTGTAGGATAATTTCCTAGAAGGGGGTTTGTGGGGTTGAATGGTTATGTGCATTTGTCCTGGATATAGAGAGGTCCTACCAGCCTGCATAGTTTTTAGTGTACAGGCCTATTTCCTGAGAAGGAGTTAAACACATTTGTATCTGAAAGGTAAAAAATGGAATTTCATTGTAGGTTTACATGTTATTTCTGTTATTATGAGTGATATTGAACATCTCTTCATACATTTGAGTTACTTGAGTTCCTTTTTTCTAAACTGTCTATTCCTTTGCCCATTTTTCTTTTGGGTTATTGGCTTTTTTCTTATAGGTCTTGCCCTTTGTCACAGACATTATAAATATTTTATCTAATAGTTGTTTTTCTTTCAACAGTGCTTATTGTGGGTTTTGTCATGCACTTTAAGAAATTTTAAATAGGTGAATTTATTAATCTTTCATGGCTTCTGGGTTTTGTGTCACAGAAAGTTTTTCCCTGTTTTGAGGTTATCTATTTTCTCATGTTTTTTTCTATGTGTAGTTTTTGTTGGTAAATTTCATTGAAGTATAACATTCATTCAGATAAGTGTAAAAATAAATGTACAGCTTGTGTTGAATTCTTATGTATACTTGTATGACCAGCACCAGGATGAGGAAACAGAATTGCAGCAGAATTAAATTTCTCCTGTGCTCCGCCCCACAGGTACAGTTCCCCAAGGGTAACCACTCTCCTGGCCTGGCTTTAAGACCAGAGATTAGTTTTTGCTTATATTTTGGACTTTATGTAAATGAAACCTGGCTGACTGTTCTCTTTGTGTCTTGCTTCTGTATTATTTCAGGGCTGTAGCTGTGAGCTTTCACCCCTGCTGCAGCAGGTGGTTATAGTTGGCGCATTCCTGCTGTTATATAGTATTCAGTTTTGTGAATACACTAGTATTATCCATCCTGCTGTTGATGGACATTTGAGTTGCTGTTAACTTCTGGCTAGTAAGAAGAGTGCTGCCCTGAGCCCTGGCATGTGCGTGTGTTTGGCTGTTGTGGAGGCCGCCACACTGTTTGCCAGCCTGTCTACACACTCAGCTGCACTCCCACCCTGAGTGTCTGAGAGTTCCGTTTATTCTTTGCCTTGTGTTTGGAGTTCTCATTCTCATTTTACCCATTCTGGTAGTAGAATCATTTTGTGGCTTTAGTTTGCATTCCTCTGATGACTGCTTCAGTTTAACACTTATTTATATATTTATTGGATGTTTGGATAGTCTTTCTAATGAAGTGCGTGTTTAAGCCTGTTGTTGATTTTTCTGTTGGGTCGTGTGCTGTTTGTCTCATTCAAGAAGTTCTGGGGCTTCCCTGGTGGCGCAGTGGTTGAGAGTCCGCCTGCCGATGCAGGGGACGCGGGTTCGTGCCCCGGTCTGGGAAGATCCCACATGCCGCGGAGCGGCTGGGCCTGTGAGCCATGGCCGCTGAGCCTGCGCGTCCGGAGCCTGTGCTCCGCAATGGGAGAGGCCACAACAGTGAGAGGCACACATAACGCAAAAAAAAAAAAAAAAAAAAAAAAATTAAGAAGTTCTGTTTGATACAGCTAAGGTCTGAGCCATAGCTTCTCTCTTTCTTCCTCATTCTCGCAGGGTATCATTCTCATGTTTTCTAACCTGTTGTAAATATAACCACATCATGAAATGTGGTAGAATGTTTTATAAATCTACATATATATTATATATAATATACATATGTATTAGGGTGGGGTTTTTTTTTGCAGCTTGCTTATTTTGCCTAAACAGGTAGACCTAGTTCATTCACTTTAACCCATGTATAGTATTCTGCAGTATGAATAAACAGTACTGCATTGGTTCATTCATCTTTTATTCATTTATCTGTCTGTATAGTTTGTAAATAATATCATTGTTTATTACATTTCTCATGTTTTGGACATTTAGGGTTTTGTGCCAGTTTTTACTATTATAAATGAGACTGTGAAGAAAATCTTTGGGTGTAAATTTTGGTGTTGAGAAAGTCTTTTCCCCTAGAGATACAGGATAGCTTAGTGGTTACAAAGGTAGTCTCTGGACCAATGGTTACGTTCAAATTCTGGTTTCCTCTCTTAGTAGCTTTGTGACATTGGGCTTAATTTCTTGAGCCTCAGTTTTCTTATCTGTGAAATGGAGATAGTGATAGTATCTACTCATTGAAGCAATTCATGTGAAATTCTTAGAAGAGTGTCTATGAATGTTAACTAGTGTAATTAGATTCCTGTGAGTATGGTTACTATAATAAAGAATGTGGCCACTTTTAAGGCTGTTACGTATGTTGCCAGATCTTATATGAACCTTTAAATTATATTATACATTTATCCTGAAGTATGGCAGATAAAGGCTCATTTTATGTCTCTGAGAAATGAGATCATGTAAGTAGAGGGAAAATAGGAATAATTTTATATTGGCTGAGAAAATGGGCAGCTTGATTTTAACTCTGCTGTTTTATGTAGTAGCTCTAAAGAGTGTCAGAGTCTCAGGGAGCAAACTAGATGCTTTATTATTTGATTCTTGCTCTTGCTGTGCTTGTATTCATAGCTGAATGCGAGGGGACAAGACCATTGGAGCTAATAATTACCTCTGTTAACATGCGTTTCTTTCTCAGGGCAAAGAACAGGAGCATACGTTTGTCTTCAGACTGGATCACCCCAAAGCGTGCAAACATTTATGGAAGTGTGCTGTGGAGCATCACGCCTTCTTCCGCCTCCGAGGCCCTGTCCAGAAGCGTTCTCACCGATCGGGATTTATTCGATTAGGGTCGCGGTTTAGATACAGGTGAATGTTTATAGCTGCTTGCTCTGCCTTTCATTATTTCATAGGGGCCAGAAAATTTAGCCCAGCTTCTCATTTTACAGATGTGGAAACTAGGGCACAGAGAGGTGAAGTGGTTTGCCAGTGTTTTCCATTGGCCAAAATAAAAGAAAAAGTGGTACATATTGTTATTGTTTGTAATTTCCTGAATAGACAGGAGAATATTGTAATGGTGTAATGGATTTCATATCCCTCCTGATGTTTTTGTTTCTTCCTTTTTTCTTTATTTTTAAGGAGTAATTAACAATTTTTCCAGTTAAAAGAAGTTTTTTTTTATTGAGGTATAGTTGATTTACAATATTATGTAAGTTTTAGGTGTACAGCATAGTGATTTATAATTTTTGAATGTTATATTCCATTTATAGTTATATAAAATGTTGGTTAAGCTTACTTATTTTATACATAATAGTTTGTACCTCTTAATCCTCTACCGCATTGTGCCCCTCCCCACTAGTAACCACTATTTTGTTCTCTGTATGTGTGACTCTGTTTCTTTTTTGTTATATTCACTAGTTTATTTTATTGTTTAGATTCCACATATAAGCGGTATCATACAGTACTTGTCATTCTCTGTCTGACTTACTTCACTTACATAATACCCACCAGGTCCATCCATGTTGCTGCAAATGGCATTATTTCATTCTTTTTTATGGCTGAGTAATATGCCATTTTTTTTGTGTGTGTGTGTGTGTGTGTGTGTATGTATATATATATATATATATATATATATATATATATATATATACCACATCTTCTTTATCCATTTACCTGTTGATGGACATTGATGTTTGCTTTATGTATTAATCCCCAGTTTAAATCCACATAACAAGAGTTTTAAGGGGTCTCCATCCAACAGCTGGATACCATGTAGAAAAAGAGTATGATGCAGTACTGGGAAATTAATCTGGATGACATTTCTGGTCCTTATAAACCTGACGTTCCATTGTTCTTACAGACTCCTTGTTTGTTGGTCATAAGTTAGAAATGTTTTGGTTTACCTCAGAGTAGCTTATTGATGGTGAGTTTTCGGCATGTCACAAGAATCGTCAGTGTAATTTAAAGAAGGAATGGATAATATTAGTAATGTGGCATCTTCACTGTGTGTGGGGTTCATGCAAGAGAGCTTCTATTCTACTTACATTAAAAGTGGGGAGGTGTTTTCTTAGCAGAATTTAAATGGAAATGAAGGTGAGTAGGACAATAGTTTTAATATTTCTGGAAAAGTGATCTGAAAAGTATATCACAGTTAGAAAAAGTAACTGAAAATCTTGAGTTAATTGTACATCTTGCATTGAGGAGTGTGGATGGGAAAGAGAAGGGAGTTCCATAAAACGACAGATATTTCAAATTTATTTATTATGTTCTTAGGTGATGTGCATGATTAAGAAAAAACAATATAATTTGTGTTGCATCTTTCACACAAGCCTAAAGAGTGAAAGAATGGTGTGGTAAAGAGAGACGTCAACACTGTTTTTCATAGGTCATTCAGGAAGGAAGTTCAGGATGGTTCTCTTGAGGAGAACCGCAGTGTAGACTTTCTCTCATTTTTGTGTATCTGACTACTGTAGGCCTCAAATTCTCTTATTCCTGTTAATATGCCTCATTTATTTTAGTGGGAAAACTGAGTATCAGACCACAAAAACCAATAAAGCAAGAAGATCAACATCCTTTGAAAGGAGGCCCAGCAAACGGTATTCTCGACGAACTCTGCAAATGCAAGGTGAAGTGCAGCCCTGTTTCAAAGGACTATTCTTCCTGGCAGTGCATCCTGTGCTGGTATTGTTGGCTGGAGAGGAGGCTGCCTCGGTCCTCTTAGTCTTTTCCAGACAACTAAAGTACTCTTCTTTACTGAATTTGGTTCTAGCATAATCAGTTTTTAAGAATACACGGGGGAAAACTGCCTATACTGTTGCTGAGATCAGACTTTATGCTAACCCCAGTTCTGACACTGTGCTGAGTTTGTGTTCAGTTTTTGTTCTTAACTATTTTAGTTCTTCTCTAGAGCAACATTTTCCCTCCGTTTTTGACTTCCAGATCTCATTCATAATAATCTGTTAAATCCCCGCAGATATATTTTAAAACATTTGTATATGATGAATAAATTTTTTATTTTGTATGTATTATAATAATATTAAAGGTTCTGTTAAGTACAGTTTTTATATTAATCATCAGTGTACATGGTACATAGACATTTCCAAATTCATAAATGTTACTTGCTGTTTGTTACTTTAATTATGTAATACAGAGAATGGTTTACTTTGACCAGTAAGCTGAAACTTGTGTTTGGTTTCAAATCTGAGTTTGTATTAAAATACAGATTGAATTTTAAGTATGTCCAATGTCAGAGTCATCACCAGTTATCCAAAAACAACTTCTGTGACCTGATGTTGGCAGTATCAGTTTTTTAAAAAACTGATTTATAGCTATAATTTTTGATGTATCTATAAATTAAATAATATGTAGCTATAAATGAAACCATTTCAATTTGTTTAAAACCCTTAGTTACCTCCTAGACTCCACTGATGATTTTTCACTGTCAGCTCACTCTAAAGGCTTGCAGATGGTTCTGTTTTTTTAAACGTATGCTCATTTTATTGCCTTACTTAAAAATTGGAGATCATTGTCATTATTTACTTGAATGGCGTGAGCCATAGAACACTTTCGTGAAGTGAAGATTTTTAAATCTGTAGTTGGGAAACAGCTTACAAAGCAATGAGTCAAGATTTACTTTTGTGAATAGTAAAGCAGTTTACCATGTTGGAGGAATCTAATGGGATGTTTTCTGTTTTTTTCTGTCGGCAAGTACAGGAAAACCTGAAGAACTCAGGTGGGTAATGTCTTGCAACTTAGGAATTGAAAACCGAATGTTTTAGTGTTTCTGTAGTTGCATCGTTAATTGAACCAATGTCTGTTGAAGGTCTGTCACAGTGTTCACTTGCCCCTGAGCACGGTGGATCTAGCAGGGAGCAGATAAACACATCATAATGCTGGGTAAAATGGACAGAAAGAAAAATAAAGCAGCTTAAAGAAAAAGTGTGGGCTTGGGTGGCTGTGCTATTCATAATGAGAATGACATATTGTACGTTTGTTATTGGCCTGTGACTGAGGATATAAAGATGAATAAACTGTAGCCCTTGCACACAGGAAGCTCAGAGAACAAAGGTTGATTTGTACACAAGCAGTTCATTTTATTCCTGGGAGAAATCCCACTTGGTCATGGTGTACAGTCTTTCTTTATATTACATGTTGCTGGATTTGGTTCACTAGGTTTGTTGTGGATTTGTGTGTCTGTATTCATCAAAGACACTGGTCTCTAGTTTTCTTGTACTGTCTTCATCTGGTTTTGGTATCAGGGTAATTCTGGCTTCACAGAATGAGTTGGGAAATGTTTCTCTCTATTTTGGGGGAAGGTTTTGTAAAGAATTCTTTAAATGTATGGTAGAATTCACCATTAAAGCCATCTTGCCTGGACTTCATTTGTGGCAAGTTTTAAAATTTCCAGTTCAGTGTCTTGTTGTAGATCTATTCATATTTCATTTTCTATCTTGAGTCAGTTTGGGAGTTTGTGTCTTTCCAGAGTTTGTCCATTTTATCTAAGTTATCTAATTTGTGGCATACAGTTGTTCATATTATTCTCTTTTCCTCCTTATTTCTATAAGCTTTGTGGTGATGTCCCCTCATTCATTTCTGATTTTAGTAATTTGAGTTTCTTTTTCACTTGGTCAGTCTAGGTAAAGGTTTTTCAGTTTTGTTGGCCTTTTCAAAGAACCAGCTTTTGGTTTCATCAATTTTATCTGTTCCTCTATTTTCTATTTTATTAATTTTCTCTCTGGTATATTATTTCACTCCTTCTGCTTGCTTTAGGTTTAGTTTTCTTTTTCTAGTGTCGTTAGGTGGAAGATTGGTTTATTAGTATATGAGATCTGTATTCCTTTTTTTGTGTGTGTGGTACGCGGGCCTCTCACTGCTGCGGCCCCTCCCTTTGCGGAGCACAGGCTCCGGAGGCGCAGGCTCAGCGGCCATGGCTCATGGGCCCAGCCGCTCCGCGTCATGTGGGATCTTCCCGGACCGGGGCACGAACCCACGTCCCCTGCATCGGCAGGCGGACTCTCAACCACTGCGCCACCAGGGAAGCCCTGTATTCTTTTTTAATATAACATTTATAGCTATTAATTTCTCTCCAAGCACCACTTTAATCCAATTTCTCTCCAAGCACCACTTTAATTTCATAAGTTTTGGTATATTGTATTTTCATTTTTATTCATCCCAAATTATTTTCTAATTTCTCTTGTGATTTCTTCTTTGACCCGTTGGCTACTTGGGAGTGTGTTGCTTAATTTCGACGTTTGTAGCTTAAATTTTCCCCTCTCCCCTTTTTTTTGTTTGTTGTAATTTATTCCATTGTGGTTAGAGAATGTACTTCACATGACTTTGATCCCTTTACAGTTATTGAGGCCTCTTTTATGTCCCAGCATGTAGTTCATCTTGGAAAATGTTCCATGTGCAATTGAGAAGAATGTCTGTTCTGCTGTTGAGTGTCATGTCCTATGAATGTCTATTAGGTCTGCTTGGTTTTTACTGTTGTTCACTTCTGTTTCATCACGGGTCTTGACTTAGTTCTCTCCATTATTTAGTGTGGACTATTGAAGTCTCCAATTATTGTCGTTCGGTTGTCTGTTTCTTCCTTCAATTCTTTGTGCTTCATGTATTTGGGGCTTTTTGTTAGGTGCATGTATTGTTTATAATTATTTTATCACAAAAAAATGTTCCTCTCATTCTCTAGTAACTTTTTTGTTTTGTTTTTTTAGATCAGATTTTTTAAAAGTTACTAGATTTTCTTAAATAAATGTTTCTCCACTTGATGTATGCCTTTTAATGATTTTTTTAAAGAATAATTTTCAGCAGCTACATGTTTGTTTTGCTGGGGAGAGGGTCTGCTGTTGTCCTGCAGTCACTGTTGTCCAAGTCCTCCTTCTGATGAATCAGTATTAATAGTGTATATTACAGTGTGGAGTTTCACGTAATGCTTCTCAACCACTGTTGTACCAGAGCCTCCTGGAATGCCTGGTAAACTGTGAGATTCAAGACATACTCACAAATCTAGTTTTTGTTAAAACAGTGTCTACACTCCTATATGGAGATGTGTCAGTATAACTAGAGCTTCTTCAAAAGGAGAAGTCGTTTGTTTTGGGTACTGAGTAGGGTGAGCCTCAGCTGGAGGTGTCCTATTCAGTTTTGGGTTTTTTTCCACTTAGAGAGCCATTAAAGCCAGGCTGTGATTAGTGACTTAATCACAAAATCACTCTGCTTTTTGAGTAAGGATTCCCCTGAAGTCCCTTTAGCGGTCAGGAAGCTGTTAAAAATAAATAAGTGGGTAGAGGAGAGAGGAAGTGTGAGGGATTCTGTCCATCGTGAATTTTTATTTTTATTTTATTTTTAAATTTACTTATTTATTTATTTATTTTTGGCTGCATTGGGTCTTCGTTGCTGCGTGCGGGCTTTCTCTAGTTGCGGCGAGGTGGGGCTACTGTTCATTGTGGTGCATGGGCTTCTCACTGCGGTGGCTTCTCTTGTTGCGGAGCATGGGCTCTATGCGCTCGGGCTTCAGCAGTTGTGATGCGCAGGCTCAGTAGTCATGGCTCGCGGGCTCTAGAATGCAGGCTCAGTAGTTGTGGCGCACGGGCTTCTTTGCACAGCGGCATGTGGGATCTTCCTGGACCAGGGCTTGAACCCACATCCCCTGCATTGGCAGGTAGATTCTTCCTGTGTCACCGGGGAAGTTCCGTGAATTTTTAATTAGGTAAAAAACAAAATTTGCTGCCTTTTCTGGGCTATACACTATAATTTTTCTTGGAGTTAATTTTTAAACTGTGCTTTTCAGAAGAATGGTGGAGAAATGTTAGGGGGGTTCTGTATATTTTAAAGTATTTTATTTGTTTGTTTAATGAATCATGTCTTGTTTTCCTGAAAAGGAGGCTGGGACAGAATGTTAGAGCTTAAAGTGAAGAAGATTCCCTGATGAAGTTAGCAGAAATGTAAACAAAGCATTCAAGCGATGATACGTAGTTGAAAAATTAAGGCTTTTATTTGCAAAAGGTTGTCCTCCTTTAAATTTTTTTGAAATACAGATTTCTGACCGAAGAGTGAGTATGACTGACTATATAATCTCCTAGCATTGAGATTACTTTAACTTTAATAAGTGAATTTTATTGTGTCTTCTTGAGTGATGCTTTTTGGCTCTTTAAAACACAGCAAAAATGGAGTATTTAAGCAATGATCCTTTATTATTTTTTAGTTAGAATAATTTTTAGGAATGACGTTCAGAGGGGGACCCACTCTCCTGAAGGTTATTGAGCCCTGCCCCTAACACTGCTTGAGAGAACCTGAGCTTGCACTGGCAGGAATGCCCTTTCACTCCTGCCCTCAGAGTTCTGTTCGCATGAACAGTTTTGCTCCAGTGAACCATGGCAAACGGTACTGTTAGAAAAAGCACAACTATTTGACCTAAAAAGCTTCTTGACTTTGTACTGTGCTTACTTGAATAACAGGTTTTTAAATTGGCTGATGTTAGTTTTCCTCGTACTCTTTCATTTCTTTCTAACTACTCCCTGTGAGTCTTGACTAACATAAAGTATCTCAGAAAGAGGTGACATTTTAAAGGACAGTTCACTTTTCACTTACTAGTACTTCTTGTACAGGCTTAGTGGGCAGTCTTGAAGACAGAAGAGAGAGGAAAAGAAATGGTGGAGGAGATGATGCATAGAGGGGGCAAGAGCAAAATGGGTCCGTTATTGCAGACAGTCCTTCGAAAGGGAAGCTTGGATTGGTCAGTAACGGAAGTATTTGTTCCCTTCATATTAGTGGAAGTGAAAGAATAAGTGTAATTATGAGAAAATAGTGCTTCCTGCATTTCAAATTGTTTTAGAATAGGGAGCTAGAATCCGGTGATCATCACTTATCATCAGCGCTTTTTTCTCATGTTATTCTTCATCTTCTGCTTATCACCTACTGGACTTATTCCCAGTTCAAGGAGAAGCTTCAGAGCGTAACCCCTGGGGCCATAGCATAATGAGTCTAATTTCTGTACAAAGCAGGTTGGAGGAGGTTTCATTAATGTGGGGTTATGAGTTACTTAATACAGAGCAGTGTATCCTGGGAAGAACAACAAGGTTAGTAAAAGAAATTGTGCCGGATAGGTATATTCTTTACACCAGCCTTGGCAACAGAGCTACACTAAACAAGATGTTTTTTTAAAGATTTCGTCGTTGGTTAGTTTTATTTGTCATTGGTCTTTGTGCTTTGCTAACATTTATTCGATCCCCTAATGCGAGTCCCATGTGAGTGAGGAAACTGCGGTTCAGAGAGCAGAGCTAGTGGCGCGGTTTGAATTAGAACCCAGGTAGTGGAGGTGCAAATTCTGGTGACTTAACTTGTAACAGAGATGTGGTTAATAAAAAATGGGGGTGTGTAGAATGGGTTACTCCTTCTCACCCAGCCTTTTAGCAAGGCCTCTTAATTCTTGAGTTCTTTCTTAATTGGTTGTCTTTCATCATCAGATACTTTTGTTTTGTTCTCACTCCCCTAAGAAAGGCTCCTGGATCCTGTATTCACAGTCTGTTTTGTGTTTGTGAAGCTTTGCCCATTTCCTTTTACTAGAATGACGTCTTGTCTGGGTATAGTGTTCTTTGAGTGTTGCCATGGAGAATTCTGTGCCAACCTGATGCTGGCAGTGATGTGCTTTTAAATCTCCTTAGGGTACCTGAAGTATTCTCTCCTTATCGTTGAAAGTCAGTAATATAACAATAAGGAATTGAATGTATTTAATTCTGTATCTCATCTCCCTGGAACACAGTGTTCTTGCTAAATCTGTAGATTATTTTCTCACTGTCAAGGAATTTTTTTATAACATTGAATATATTTTCAGTTACCTTAGTTGAATTTTTTACCTCAGGATACTAGTTATGCTTATGTTAGAAGGTCTGAAGTCAGTAAACTCTTTTATTTGCCTTATTCTGTGTTTTAGTATCTCATCTTTCAGTTCTTATTTCATTGAATATTTGTTCTTTTTTTAAGTTGTTCTGAGGTTTGTTTCTATTTATTTTGTTGCATTATATGCTGAGTTTTTTAAGTGCTTTTTTGCGGGAGTGGGAGAGGAATGAGTGCAGCCTAAACTAAAAATTTTAAAACATATTTTAAATCATTTGGAGGAGAAGGGTATGCAGAGAAGTTTCTAACTTTAAGTTTATACTAAGGCCTTTTGAGTTATAAAATGCTAAGCTACTGCTGACACCAGAAAATCTTGAGAGGGTAGGGATATATAAAAGAAGTGATGGGTAAGGTTATGTGGGTGTTTGTGCTGAATGCCTTGAATTTAAGGGATCATTTGTGCTGTTGGTTTTATTTTGTTGTCTTTGACAGATGTTGTCCAATGAATAAACAAGATTAGTAGTGAAGTATATATCTAAAGCACAAGTAGAATATAGGTATATGGAAATAGCAAATGAGCAGAAAAGCAAGTATTTGCCTGTAAAAGCAGATGTTTTCTGGACATCTTACATTCTTAGTTTTAGGTACCCACGGTAATTTTTTCTTTATTTTTTTCCCCCATTACAGTGTTCACAGTAATGTTTCAGCTCAGAGTAATGGCTCCCGACAGGTAAGACAATATTGAGCTTCTAAAGCACTGGAACAGTGTAGTTAATTATGACAAACAATAGTATTATTAGTTGAATTTTCTTAGTGGTATAATCTCTGGAAAGTTCTGTGCATTTTCGTTTTCTTATCTGTAAAATAGCTCAGTAATGTGTGACCTGTTATTTTATTCTAAGATGTTACCATAGAACAGGTATAATGTTATAATGAAACATTTTCTGTCCCTGTAAAATAAATAAAATACTAATATTCAGTTAGATTATTATCTATCCCAAGGATGGTATATAACATTCAAGCATTTGTTTTTTGCTCTCTTTACTATTATATCTGTTCACTATGTAGATAGTATTCCATTTTAATGTTCCATTTAGTGGTGAAGAGATCTTTTATCTAGGCAGAATAGATGATTTTTATAATTTGTGTCCAAAGGCTTGGGGTGTGAGATCCACTGTGCCTGTGATTCCTTCCGTTCCCTCTGGTCCTTTGCTCGTGCAAGTTGAGAATCTTCCAAGGAGTCCCGGAGCAGACCAGCATGACAAGAAATGGTTTGTTCACTCATTGAGCCAAAATTAAACACTGCTTGCCTAAGGGCGTTTTGAATCCCCGGCTGTAGAGTACTTTAAAAATGATTGAAAGCAAATTATTCATATTTGTAAGCTGAAAAGAAGCACGTTATGGAGCTGTCACGTTGGGATAAGTAAGGCTGTGGATGAAGCAAGGAGACAGTCGTCTAAATGAGGCACATCAGACAGCCCCCCGACTCTGGTTAGCATGAGCTGGGAGTGGTGGCGCTTCTCTGTTGGAAAGGACTTCAGTGCTAGTCGGTAGGGCCTTTTCCCAGACCCCTAAGGGCAATGTATTCGTTACACGATGCTACTGCTTTGGGTGTGTCTTCTTCATTAAAGACTGAAGATAAAGCCAAAACAGAAACGTGATTATAGTCCAATGAAACAAAGCAGGAAATACTCCATTGTGGGGGCGGGGAGAAATAATCTAATGACAGAGAAGATACTTCATTTGTTTAGATTCCCAGGGTCTTTTTTTAGACTAATAGTGCACAAATATGGATACTTTGTGGCTTATTGGGGTTAATCAGTGGGGTTCATCGTTTCCCAAATGTATGTGGCTTGGGGGCTGCTGGGGAATTATTTGATTGAATGGTCATGTCGGTTGCATCATCTGTTCAAGTTTTGTGTCTGTTTATGAAATGAACTTTGATAATTCATAGGATTTTTTTCTTTTTCTCTTGCTCTTAGTTTGTGTAGTACCTGAAATCTAATGAGTTTCTGTGGTGATCTCAAGGTTTGGGTCAGCTTTCTGTGCAACCAGCTCTTCCTTCATGGTGGTGGGTCAACAGTGGTTGGTGATTATTTTCAGTCTTTGCTATGTAATTGTTTTTCACTATTATTTTGGCTTAACTAACTGCAAGGTGCTTTGCTTTTGATGATTGGGCATATTTTTACTTCAGTTCCAAATAACTTGATGAGTTTCTAAGATGGAGGGGATTCCCCACCTTGTTTTCCGTTATCCTCTTTTTTCCCTCCCCGCACCGTGTTTTCCGTTATCCTCTTTTTCCCCTCCCACCACCGCCCCCCACCCCGGGTTTTCCATTATCCTCTTTTTTTCCTCGCACCCCCGTTTTCCGTTATCCGCTTTTTTCCCTCCCCCACCCCGGGTTTTCCGTTATCCTCTTTTTTCCTCCCCCCCCCTGCGTTTTCCTCTTTTTTCCCTCCCCCCATTTTCCGTTATCCTCTTTTTTTCCTTGCACCCCCGTTTTCCGTTATCCTCTCTCTTCCCTCCCCTCCTGTTTTCCATTATCCTCTTTTTGCCCTTTCTCCTTGAGAGTGTGGTGGGGGTAGTGTGTGTGTGTGTGTGTGCATGTGGGCACACGCTTAAAGTATAAGCAGTGAGGCTTCTGAATGTCACATTTTAGTCTTTATTTTTTTAAGCCATTAAGAACAGTGTTTTCAGTTTCTACTGAAGACGCAGCTCCAGTAATGTTACCACCAAGTCTTATTGGCAAGGAGACATAGAGCTGAAACTTCAACTAAAAAAGAGCTCATTTAATATGTGCTTACCTCTTAGATTAATATGGAATGAGAGTCTCGTTTTGTTTGCATCTGTATTATGACACTAAATCTTTTTAGTTTTCCAGTTTTAATTGGTACATATTTAGGCATTACTCAGTTCCTTTGATGCAGCCTATATAAAGAGAGAATGCTGAATCTAAGAGTATTGAATTTCAAGAAAAATGAAAACTTTGGAGCTGTATGTCCTTCTTTATGTCATTGTACTGAGGCCTCCTTTGTGGAAATGGAGCAAAATGATGACCCTCAGGCCCAGGCAGCCTCAGTGTGTGGCAGCAGGCATCGGACTGAGTACGGAGCTGGCCTGTCTCGGAGCTGACGGGTTCCCCAGCCTTAACCTAACATGCATTCTGCGTTTCAGCCTTTGTTTCTGCATGGTTTGATTCTTATTAATACTTTCACATGAATTATAACAGTCCTCCTTTAGAAAGTGGTACATTAATAAAATTTGGAAATGCTCCCCAGGTTTGGACAGTTGGGCAGAATAGTGGACAATTCTATTTCTGGCAGATAACTTTTAACCAGTTTAGTCTAAACCTACTCCCTGTTTCGTTCTTTAGCTTTTTCTTGCCATCTTCTAAATGACACCATTATTTCAGTGAATGATTTGGTATGTCAGTAACCTAGAATTATCCAATATTTAAGCTATCTTTTGAGAATTAATGTATTTTAAATCTATAAACTATTTATAAACAAAAACTGAATAGTATTTGGAAAAGCTTGCATATGTAGGGGAGAGCATAAACCTAATTTAACTTTCTAAATTTTCAGAGACCCTATATTGAAGGTTGTGAGTTTTATGGGTTAGATCTGATGAATAGCTTGTATTTCAGTTGAAGGAAAGATGATAATTTTATTGTAAAAAAAAAGAAGCTTCCAAGTTTGTTCTGAAAACCTTTTAGCTAATTTATTTTCAGTTTCCTTAAGGAAAAAAGGTGAAGATTCATGTTTTGGTTGAAGAGAATGTCTATTCTTAGACATTTTTATAATTGGGGTGATGTTTTTTCCTTTGTAGTTATCTTAAATATGTGCTGCCCTTTTTGTCACGTCACAAAACCTAGGCAAATGTTTTCTTTCTACTGGAGGACTCTGATGATTTCTAACCAGAAACTGCTTGTGTGCATGTGTCCCTCTCTTAGTTCAATAGGCCTGTTTACAGCTGTGAGAAAAGGTATCTAAGATGCTCACTAAACTCTCCTGGAGGAGCTTAATCTCATCACATTATCTGTACCTGTTGAATTTCATGCATTAGGGAAGGAACAATGTTTCTCCATTGTTAATTGGAAACATTGATGTCAAATTACATGGCCTCTGCTGTGAGGGGAGATTTTTTTTAATGCTCTTTCTGAATTTTGTTTCCTGGATTTCAGTTCTGTGAAGTCAGTTGATCAGGGAAATAACTTTTCACAATTGCCATTTTCTATATCTGGCTTTGTCGTAATGTAGAATTGTCCTTTCAAATACTTGAATTAAGTAGATAATAAGTATTTTTTCTTGTCTTTAGAACCTCAGACAGCATTTCTGCCTTTGATTTTTATAGCAACATCAGGGACAGATGCAGAGCGTCTTGCTCTCTGTGAGAGTCCCTCTTTATTTCACTCACCTAACTGACTCTGATGGCTTATTCGTGTCTCTGTATTGACGCGTGACTTTGTGGATTTTCCCCTTTGTCGTTCTTGAGCGTCTCACTGCGCCGGGGCGTCCTTGTAGCAGCAGTGCATGCTGGTCACACAGCCTGCTTCTTTTTTACCTCTCACACCTCTTCCTGCATCTCACTAACTGTGCTCCCCTCCCACCCAACCATCCAGGCTCCCGGCTGCCGGTGACGCTGTCAACGTGGTGAAAGCCAGTGGGACACAAGGGCCTTGTCCGCACCCCAGCCTGCACACAGAAACTACCCTGACCTTGTCCATGAGCACAGTGTGAAGAATGTAGGAGTCCAGCAGGATGCTCATTTTCCTGGCCCTGCAGCCATGACTGACATATGAGTGTTGAGCCTCTCAGGCCTTGGGACTCTGTTGTGCAAGTTGATGGTGTACCTTTTCTAGAGCTTATAGAGGATCGATCACATTAGGCAAATTTGGGAGAAGTTATTTTATACTGAATCACTCGTTGGGTAGTGTTGTTTGTAATTGAATTCTTCTCTGAAAGGGAAAGGGATCTGAAGACGCTATATGCCATCAGTGATGATGACAAATATTTCTGTGTTGCAAAGGGTATGTATATCATAATTTTGGAAAGGTTTTTCGTGATTTTAACATGTTAACACATCACTCGGAAGAAGTCTCAGGAGAAGGTTTGTGTTTATGAACAAGCTGCCCGTTATCACCCCCACCCCATGCCGTGCCAATAGATCGAGGTTAGCAGAATCAGACGCTGAAATCACACACAGAAGGAAGCATGTCGAGGCCTGATGCATCGGCCTCTGGTGATATTTTTATAAAACTGCTCTGATACACTATTTTTAGTATTTCTGAAGTGACTCAGGCCTTAATTTCAGTTAAGTGCCTAAGATTCTATAATTTTAATTAATGTAATTTTAAATTAAGAACTTACTTTTTAATAAACACTAGTATTTTAAAAATAGCAGAAGATCTAG
Source organism: Orcinus orca (assembly GCF_937001465.1). Lineage (NCBI taxonomy): Eukaryota > Metazoa > Chordata > Mammalia > Artiodactyla > Delphinidae > Orcinus > Orcinus orca. Next base: position 6,200,756 of record NC_064565.1, on the reverse strand, counting down.
AAATCACAGGAATGTGACTCATATGGAGAGAGGAGTCTGAATGGTTACTTCCGCATGATGAACTGAATAAGCAGTGGTGAACTGAATGGTTATATTGCTACTGAATGGTTGTACAAGATGGAACATGTATTTACTTTTGTCTTTCACTTTTCTCATTTATCTCATGCATCTGATAGATTTCCCAGGTTTGCAAACAGCCTCGTAATCTGGCCTTGTACAACCTCTAAAATAAAATTCTGAAGCCAAAACCATATCACTTGTAATACGTAATCACTCTCACCTTTTGCATAGGTTACTATTTTTGGTCCTTTATGAACTTCAGAATGTAATTGTCCAATGTAATTGTCCAAGCTCTTTGGTTTAATTCATAGGGCAGATTAACTGGAGGAAGTATATTTCTGATGTAATGGGAAATGATGTAAGGGAACCAGTGCTTTTGTCTTTTTAGAGTTTGAAAAATTTTAACAAAATTTTCAGGCTTTTAAACTATATATATAGTCCTTTGAAGGTGTTTTATAGTCTGAGAATTCATAATACTTCAAGATAATGAAGCTTCCTTATAGACAACGTAAGCTGTTTACTGTCCTGCCCACCTCAGAGGTCAGTCTTACACATCTCTGCCAGGTCAAGTTTCAGAGGGCCTTATTACTGGGCTCTTGGTGGCAGATACATTACAACTTGTCAGTAGAAGACATAAGTAAGCAGAAGTAAGTAATATTTAGGGGATGAAATTTATAGGCAGGTTTCAATCTGAATTTCTCACAGTAATAATTATTCTTTAATGCATCTAAATATGAGCAGATACACATCTTAAATAGTCCAGCTTCCTACCTCTGCAAGTCCATCATCACAGTGTGCTTACAAATGGCCACTAATGGTACCCCTCGTAATTATTTTAGACTTTACATAGCTCAGATGCTAATTGTCAAGTGTTGTCGCTGGTGATTTCTTTCTTAAAGGAATTTGAACCATAACATTTTAAGCACAGAAACTCCAATTTATGCCATTCAAGAAAAGATTTCGTGGGTATGAATATGATTAAGATCTTACTATTTCTGTAAAAGAGGCATAATAACAACACAACTTTCTGGTCTCTTAGAAAGTCCTAAAGTTTGACTTGTCTCACTTTAACATTAATCTTGAAGCCTGAAGGTCAAACTGCTGATACAGTGCCACACATGTGTCTTACCAGAATCACAACTTTGGGAAATATGGAAGGATTGTCAGAGTAAAGCTCTTCCCGTTTATATGGAAAGCGGTCATTTCTATACTTAGAATTTAAGTTAATCGATACTGTTACATTTAAGTGATGGGAGAATCACATCACGGTTTTTCTTTGTTTGAAAACCTTGTTATAAAATAGTTTATTTGTAAATTCCTGATGGTAGAAACTGGGTTGGAAGGGTGATGGGGCAAGATGGCAGCAAAGGGTGGGGGGAGAAAAGGGCTAAGCCTGAATGGTGTAGAATCAAACTTGTCTACTTTATACAAGTTCGTATGCTCCAGGATTTCATAGCAAATATTAGGAATACTTGTTGCTACTGGTATTTTCAAGATGGATATACACGTTATTTCCAGAGGTATGAAGAATTTACAGGTGGCTCAACCTAAATTAAATGAACTATCACCAATCTGTTTATACTCTGCATTTTATTCTGCCTAAAGGGTCAGTGATCACACATTCTTGATTAGGGACCTAATATACCCCAGAAGCACCTTACTTGGTTATTTACTATCCTTTTGATCCGAGGGAGCCATCAGCCTAGAATGCTAGGATCATGTGATTCAACTTCAGTGCTTTGGCTAACTTAACATAATTAATTTTAACATCTTGAATTAAGTTGATTATGTTTCAACTGCATTTTTATAGACAGAGAAACTTATAGAAACAGCAAAGTTAGTCACCTTCACACTTCACACACGAAAATACATGCGCTGTTAAGATCATTATTTCTTTTGATGGTAAAAACACTTCTAAGGCATTTACCTATCCCTAAGTATAATCTAACCTTTCTGATGTTGATAGGGTAATCATAGATATACTTTTAAATGAATTTACAGAGAAAAACAAACTTTATTTGTCCTGTTACGTATATCTCAATATGTTAAAAAGCAACCAATATACAAATATTGTAATATCAGTATAATTCAAATAATTTTTAAGGGAAGAGCTTTTTTTTTTTTTTTTTTTTTTTTCCCTTCGGTACGCGGGCCTCTCATTGTTTTGGCCTCTCCCGTTGCGGAGCACAGGCTCCGGACGCGCAGGCTCAGCGGCCATGGCTCACGGGCCCAGCCACTCCGCGGCATGTGGGATCTTCCCGGACCAGGGCATGAACCCGTGTCCCCTGCATCGGCAGGCGGACTCTCAACCACTGCGCCACCAGGGAAGCCCAAGGGGAGAGCTTTTTAATTAAAGCGTTGACCCAGAAAATGTTATTAGTTATAACACTTGGGTCATTCTTTATTGTTAAGATTGTCTAAGATGTAAAGGTGCCGTGTGAACATGTCAGGGTTATAAAACTGAAGTATCTCCTGAATGGAGGGCAGGGACACAGCTTATTTTGTAGGATAAAACAATTAGCTAAATCTTAATTATGGAAGTTTCTCTTAATTACTAGATTTTTACATATTTACTTGGTTGATATGCTAAAAAATATTTTGATTAGTAACCTTGCTTAATAACTTTCATGTGTCCTGATGTCATGTGTTTCATCTTTCCATCTTGCCAGACAGGAAGATAGATGACAGGGGTGGGGAGTTGGGGGCTGTGGTGCTTTGGGGTTTCAGGATGAAGAAGGGTTTTGTGGGAATGACTCTGGCTTTACAGACACGAGCAGACTCATCCTCAGCTTTGACCCCGTTTACTTCCATGCGTACTCACAGCTGCGAACTGAGCAAAGTGGGAAGATGGTTGTCCCACGTGAATGCAGCATGCTCTGATGGTGGGGTAGTCATTGTTTGAACCATGATGCTTTAACTGCCTTGGTCAGAACAGACCCTTCACTTGTAAATCATCGTTAATTGCTTGGAAACACCATGATTTTTTTATGTTAGGCTTTGAGTATCGGGTTTGAAAATAATATCACATTGCGTTAATTTATTTTATATCTTTGGTACATAGGACTTATATGATTTGCAAGAATAAAATCACCTTGCGCTAATGACATTTAATCCCTTTAGCCCCACACGCCTCTTATATTTTAATACACATTATACCACACTGTCAGTTATACCTTGCTTCCAGGATTGTTGCGAATGCTTGCCTGTGAGATGCTTCTATGTAAGGGATAGAATTTGAAGATACTTCTGTGGTGGGGAAACCCCTCTCTCCATGTGCGTCTGTCTCATGCATAAAATGTGACTTGTCAGCTCTTTTCTAGATGTTGAACCGTGTGAATTTAGGTATGGTATTCTTCCTCAGCTCCCCCTTCTCAAGAACATAGAAATTTCTCCTCCTCTCTTCATATAAATTACCTTTCACTTGAGTCACATGAAATCGTGGTGAGAATTTTGTCTTGCTCAGTTGACATTTGCTGTGGTAGTAAAGATACTAGGACACAGGCATGTGGAAGATGTGTTACGTAACTTCATTTCATTCTTCAGTTCTTTTTTTTTTAAAAAACTTTTCTCTTGTTCATCTACTCTTTATGTCTCTTTTGGGGGGGCGGGGGGGCCTCATCGCACGGCTTACAGGATCTTAGTTCCCCGACCAGGGTTTGAACCTGCTCCCTTGGCAGTGAAAGTGCAGAGTCCTAACCCCTGGACTGCCAAGGAATTCCCTTTTGACCCTTGCTAATTTGTAATATACTAGCTGCTTTGAGCTATTTGCATTCATGGGAAGGATCATAATATTAGCCTCAGAGAATTAGTGAATTAGTAAAGAGAAAATTTCAAAAGAAATTTGGGAAAGGAAAGAATATTTCTGTGGCTTTTTAAATGACAGCGTTTTAATATTTATGCTGAAATGGAAAAACAAGTGTTCCTGCTTTTCCTGAAGGAATTGTTCTCACAGACTTTGTTTTTAGATGATTACCTAAGCCCCTGTGCTCCTAAGAACAAGCTGTGGCCTTAATTCTAGGTGAAGGTGCTTGAGTGAACTTTTTCCATTTTGTCCCTGACAGCTGGCCAGCACTCTGTTTACGCTGGCGTGGAGGAGAGATACCTGACCTGGAGCACAGCATTCTCCAGGGAGTGTGACTGAACCTCCCTCGGTGGGGTAATAAACCTGTACCTCCTCCTCTTGAAAACAGGTTCAGCAGCTGCAGACCTCATTTCTCGTTGTTGAAGGAATTCTTGTTTGTTTGTTTTTAACTAATTTTAATAAAGCAAAAAGAAATGAGATATACATACCAGGGTATGGTTAGGATTTGTAAGAAGTTGCAGATTTCTTAATAAAGGTTTGGTCTACAGACACGACTGATTATTGTTAATATTAAATGAAAAATATTTTTAATTACTAGGGGTGGAGTAAAAGAAAAGAATGAAAGATAAGAGATGATACTAGGAAGAGAATTGCTGGCTTGATTTTTCTTGTGGAACTAGTTAGAGGGGTATCCAGAGAAACCATGGAAACATCCCAGCATGTAAAGTACCACTAGAATGTATATTATTACACAGAAGTTTCTTATAATAAAGTTATGTTTGTAGCCCAGCCACTAGCTTCAGTGATGATTTAATTGCAGACTTGCTAAGAGTTTGAAGATAAGACCCACTTTTAACAACTTGTATTACTAATTCTTTCTGGCTGGGGAGCAACTTCTTTCTTCCAGCAGAGCCCTTGGAAACCTTTAGAAAGACCTGGGAAGATTTGGTACCATGGGGTGTGCAGGTTATCCCTGTGGCTGGAATAGCAGTGACCAGTATTTGTGTAGGTTGGAAAGGCGTCGACTGGCCGTCTGAGGAGTTTGGATTTGGTGAAGAGGCCTGTGGCAATTATTGCAAGGTTTTAAGTGAAAGAGCTTGAGAATCTTGTATCCATATCTCCTTTTTTGATTCACCTCATTGTTTGCTGAATATATACCAGAGCGCCTCCTTCTTTCTTGCTTCCTTACACAGTCACTTACAATTACTCCTTTGCATGGATCCTCAAATCTCAAATTTCTTGGCCCTTCTGCTATGGTACACATCTAGTTAAATTCTGGATTTAATCCTGGTTAAATCCAACTCTGCTGTGCATATAGATGGTAAATGTGAAATGCAGTATCGTTAAACAGTCGATACTGTTTTATTTTTTTATTTTTAAGATATATATATTTTTTAAGATATATTATTTTTATTTATTTTTGGCTGCGTCAGGTCTTAGTTGCGGCACGTGGGATCTTTTGTTGTGGCGTGTGGGCTCTTCTCTAGTTGTGGAGTGCAGGTTTTCCCTCTCTAGTTGTGGCTCGCAGGCTCCAGCATGCAAGGGCTCAGTAGTTGCAGCATGCGGGCTCAGTAGTTGCGACGCACGGGCTCAGTAGTTGTGGCGCATGGGCTTAGTTGCTCCATGGCATGTGAGTTCTTAGTTCCCTGACCAGGGGTCGAACCCTTGTGCCCTGCATTGTAAGGCGGATTCTTTACCACTGAACCACCAGAGAAGTCCCTAAACGGTCTTACTTTAAATGTTGGCCATTGAGCTCAAGTTGGGGCTTCAGTGGCGCCTGAAATCCTGTCACATTTCCTTAATCTGTTGACTTTCCCACTGTGCCGGCAGTAGTTTCTCCTCTTTCAAACCCCAGCCATCCCCTCACCTCTCATTCCTCACTCCTCAGCCTCAGGTCACGCCCTGGCTTCCTGGTTCACCAAGAAGATAAGTGATGAGACGAGATCTGCTGTACCCTCCCGCCGCCTGATCAGTTAACTGCTCTCTATCGGGCGTCTGTACTTGGCCCTCCCACCTGTGCCAGGGGTGAACCGGCCCCGGCAAAGCCCCGCAGTCTGTCTCACGTGCCCTCCTGGAGATTCTGCTCACAGGGAAGCGGGAGACCCACTGGCCTCGGTCCCAGAGCCTTGTGCTTGTCTTGACCCCTGTGTCTCTCCCCATCAGCCAGCAGGTCCTGTCAGTTCTGGCTTCACAGCACATCCATAAGCCGCTTGTCCCCGTCTCTGCTGCGCCCGACCCGTCTCCCTTTCCTCTTACCTGCCCCCCCACCGCCGCCCTTGCCTCCTTCCTGTCTCGTGTCCCCCACCACCACCACCGCCGGCAGCCACGGCGCTGGTGGCTGAGACCAGTCACGTCCCGCCTCTGCACACTCCAAACCCCAAATCACACACTGACAGAAACGTGGCTTTCCCACTCCTTGGCTGCGCTCACTTTGCTCCAAAGACTCGCTCCGCCGTAGCCAGCGCATTCCATGTCTGGGCCTTTGCACTCCTCTGCCTGGGTGGCCCTCCTCGATCGCCTGTGGTTCATTCTGACACCTTCAGGCCTCCTGTCAGAGCACTTTCCTGACCTCTCTGCCCCAGTCTCATTGTCCCCCTTACCTTGCTTCACGTTCTTCTCACCTCACTTCATTTTACATGCATGGTTACTTGTTGGTCGTCTTTATATCCTTCAGTAGAACGTCAGCTCCATCAGTGGAGGGCACTTCGTTTACTTCTTCTCCCTGCCCGGAGCAGTCCCGGGCTCACTGCTCCATAAACGGTAGTTGATGGATTGAGTGAATGAATGCTGAGCTCATCTTGGCAAACTTGGTGGTACAGAGTTTGTCAAAATGCTGTCCCCGGCTTCAAGAAATTTACTCCAGGTGTGGAGAAGGGCAGTTTTACAAATTACAGGTACAAGTGCTAAGTCGTTAGGTAGTAAGCAGGGTCGTAGAAGGCAGACGAGGTTGAAGCTAGAGAAGGCTTCCTGGTGGATAAATCATTATGGACCAGAGGGCTGTAGCAAAAGAAAATTTTAAAGTAGCCAAGGGCAAGGTATAGTTGAGGAATGATGAATGGGGTTGAGTAATGAGTATAGAATTCATGAGGATGTTTAGTAATAATGGCAAGCAGACATTTGAGCACTTCTGTGCCTGGCCTTGTTCTGGAGGTGTCGCAGTTACCACTTACTGGAGCAGGTCATCTGATCCTCATAGGAATCTGTAAAGTGTTTAGGTCAGTGAAGAGAGATAGAGTATGTAATTTCTCCAAAGCCACATTGCTAGTACATGGTAAGGCTGGGCTTCAAACTCAGACAGCTTGGTCCTAGAGCCCAGACTGATGTCTGCTATACTGACTCCATAACAGTGAAGAGTTGGGTGAGGCCTACACCGCTTTAGAAAGAGGACTCTGGCGGCAAGGAAGAACAAATGTCAGTTGGTGGAAGACAGGGGTAATTAGAATGTGCTGCATCCATACTGTAATTTTTGAGGAATGAGGAAAATCTACACGAGCTGCTTATTGGAGTCTTGTCAGTGCTACATTGTTGAGTTACAAACTCAAGTGAAGTGTCTGTGCGAGGTGTGTCCCCATTTTTGTAAAAGCCACCAAGCCATATATCTATTTATAAGTGAACAGAAAATGGACCTGGATAAACAGTGAATTTTCAGAGAGTGGGGATAAGGGAGACATTGCTTTTCTTAGCTAGCATATACTACTTTATATAAGTAAATACGGATTAAAATGCCCTAAAATGTAATGGAGAACAAGGCAGATGGCTTCAGTTCATGCAGGTAAGTGTCCCTGGAAAGGAAGGAGGTGGACAGACGTGATAATGTCCTTACATGTCCCTTTGTGCATTTGTGAGGAATGCATGTGTCCTGGGTTGTTGCCAGGAGCCACAGAGTGAAACTAACGTGTAACTGTGTTTGAAGGCTTCAGCATATTCACAGAGGTGTTACAGCTGTCACCACTCTTCAAATTTCGGGACATGTCATCATCCCCCAAGGAAACCCTCACCTGATAGCAGTCTGCCTCGCCCCGCAGGCCTGCAAACACCAATCTGCTTTCTATCTCTGCAGACTTGTTCATTCTGCACATTTCCTGTAGGTAGAATCGTACAATATGTGACCTCTTGTGTCTGGCTTCTCTCACTTAGCACAGTGTTTTCAGGATTCGTCCATGTTGTAGCCTGTATCAGTATTTGATTCCTTTTAGTGGCTCAGTAAATTCCCTTGTATGATACACAGCGTTTTGTTTGTCCATCATTTGGTGGACATTTGGCTTTCTGCTTTTTGGCTGCTGTGAATATTCACGTACAGGTTTTTCTTTTTTTATGAACATGTGTGTTCATTCATTTTGGGCATATATATACATAGGAGTGGAATTGCTGGGTCATATGGTAACTATGTTTAACTATGTTTAACTGCCAGATTGTTTTCCAAAGCAGCTGTACCAGTTTACATGTCCACCAACAGTTGTATCTTGTCATTTTCATTATAGCCATCCTAGTTGTTGTGAGGGTGGTGTATCCATTGTGGCTTTGATTTGCATTTTCAGGAGGCTAATGATGTTGGATTTTTTATAAACATATTGGCCATTTGTGTATCTTCTTTGAAGACATGTCTATACATATCCTTGCCCATTTTTACATTGGGTATAATAATCTCATTTCTTTTATCTGTAGCATCTGAAATTCTGTCTCCTTTTTAAAAATTAATTAGTTATTTTTGGCTACATTGGGTCTCCGTCGTTGCACGCAGGCTTTCTCTAGTTGTGGCAAGCGAGGGCTACTCTTCGTTGTGGTGTGTGGGCGTCTCATTGTGGTGGCTTCTCTTGTTGCGGAGCACAGGCTCTAGGCACATGGGCTTCAGTAGTTGTGGCACGTGGGCTCAGTAGTGGTGGCTTGCAGGCTCTAGAGCGCAGGCTCAGTAGTTGTGGCGCACGGGCTTAGTTGCTCTGCGGCATGTGGGATCTTCCCAGACCAGGGCTGGAACCTGTGTCCCCTGCACTGGCAGGTGGATTCTTAACCACTGCGGCACCAGGGAAGTCTTCTGTCTCCTTTGTTGTTTGTGGGTTCTTTTCTGGAGGTGAATCTGTTTATCAAGTCTTTTCAAATAACTAATGTTTTACTTAAATTTTCTGGTGCATTGTCTTTGTGAGGTGGAATGTGTGGAGTGAAAGTAAGGCACTGTGACACTTACATTAAACAAGTCTTCAAGTTGTGAACAGCTCTTGTACCAGGACAACTAGTATTTGTCTGTTTTAGAGAGAAAAAGTAAATTTTGTAGTTTACATCTACAGAAGGTGGGATGCTCAGGGGTGAATTACTCATTTTATCAAATTGTATTTTGTAAAATTCTGTCTGTTGAATATTACTTATTTGTAGATTATAATCCCATGTCTATTTGCAAGTTGCAGTGGGACAGTTAAATAAAACTTTCTGGATGAAGGGCAGTAAGAATGTTCCATTTGAATGATGTACGTATTTCCCTCAGGAAGACAAGATAACGTACAGTGAGTCTGTTCAGGTGGTTACTGAGCGCTGGGTGCCAGACTCACGGATGTCTCCTTCCTGTCGCTGTGTAATGACTTACCTAGAAATACGGGGGTAAAAATCCTCAGGTGTTTTTTGCAGACAGGCGTCAGTCAGGAGAGGTATTTTATCTGAAGTTACCTATGAAAATTTCAGTAACAGCAGCACACAAGCAACCTGGAGATGAACCACAGCCTGTCCTAAAAGGCGGGGTGTGATGGGTGAGTGAGGAAAGATGGTTCACTCTTAGAATCTTTGTGACTCAAATGTGTCAACCATGGTTTTCATAGAAGATGAGAAACAAGGGAATCCTGTTGTTTTCTTGGCTTTGTTTTGAGACAGAGTGATTGAAAGAGAAACCCTTGCTGACACCACTCACAACAGATGTCCTTCTTTTTTTTTTTTTTTTTAACATCTTTATTGGGGTATAATTGCTTTACAATGGTGTGTTAGTTTCTACTTTACAACAAAGTGAATCAGTTATACATATACATATGTTCCCATAACTCCTCCCTCTGTGTCTCCCTCCCTCCCACCCCCCCCATCCCACCCCTCCAGGCCGGCACAAAGCACCGAGCTGATATCCCTGTGCTATGCGGCTGCTTCCTACTAGCTATCTACCTTACGTTTGGTAGTGTATATGTGTCCATGCCTCTCTCTTGCTCTGTCACAGCTCACCCTTCCCCCTCCCCATATCCTCAAATCCGTTCTCCAGTAGGTCTGTGTCTTTATTCCTGTCTTACCGCTAGGTTCTTCATGACATCTTTTTTTCTTAAATTCCATATGTATGTGTTAGCATACGGTATTTGTCTTTGTCTTTCTGACTTACTTCACTCTGTATGACAGACTCTAGGTCTATCCACCTCATTTCAAATAGCTCAATTTCGTTTCTTTTTATGGCTGAGTAATATTCCATTGTATATATGTGCCACATCTTCTTTATCCATTCATCCGATGATGGGCACTTAGGTTGTTTCCATCTCCGGGCTATTGTAAATAGAGCTGCAATGAACATTTTGGTACATGACTCTTTGAATTTTGGTTTTCTCAGGGTATATGCCCAGTCGTGGGATTGCTGGGTCATATGGTAGTTCTATTTGTAGATTTTTAAGGAACCTCCATACCGTTCTCCATAGTGGCTGTACCAATTCACATTCCCACCAGCAGTGCAAGAGTGTTCCCTTTTCTCCACACCCTCTCCAGCATTTATTGTTTCTAGATTTTTTTTTAACATTTTTATTGGGGTATAATTGCTTTACAATGGTGTGTTAGTTTCTGCTTTATAACAAAGTGGATCAGTTATACATATACATATGTTCCCATATCTCTTCCTTCTTGCATCTCCCTCCCTCCCACCCTCCCCATCCCACCCCTCCAGGTGGTCACAAAGCACCGAGCCGATATCCCTGTGCCATGCGGCTGCTTCCCACTAGCTATCTACCTTACGTTTGTTAGTGTATATATGTCCATGGCTCTCTCTCACCCTGTCACAGCTCACCCTTCCCCCTCCCCATATCCTCAAGTCCATTCTCCAGTAGGTCTGTGTCTTTATTCCTGTCTTACCCCTAGGTTCTTCATGACATTTTTTTTCTTAAATTCCATATATATGTATTAGCATACGGTATTTGTCTTTTTTTTACTGACTTACTTCACTCTGTATGACAGACTCTAGGTCTATGCACCTCATTACAAATAGCTCAATTTCGTTTCTTTTTATGGCTGAGTAATATTCCATTGTATATATGTGCCACATCTTCTTTATCCATTCATCCGATGATGGGCACTTAGGTTGTTTCCATCTCCTGGCTATTGTAAATAGAGCTGCAATGAACATTTTGGTACATGACTCTTTTTGAATTTTGGTTTTCTCAGGGTATATGCCCAGTAGTGGGATTGCTGGGTCATATGGTAGTTCTATTTGTAGTTTTTTAAGGAACCTCCATACTGTTCTCCATAGTGGCTGAACCAATTCACATTCCCACCAGCAGTGCAAGAGTGTTCCCTTTTCTCCACACCCTCTCCAGCATTTATTGTTTCTAGATTTTTTGATGATGGCCATTCTGACTGGTGTGAGATGATATTTCATTCCAGTTTTGATTTGCATTTCCCTAATGATTAATGTTGTTGAGCATTCTTTCATGTGTTTGTTGGCAGTCTGTATATCTTCCTTGGAGAAATGTCTATTTAGGTCTTCTGCCCATTTTTGGATTGGGTCGTTTGTTTTTTTGTTACAAGCATGAGCTGCTTGTAAATTTTGGAGATTAATCCTTTGTCAGTTGCTTCATTTGCAAATATTTTCTCCCATTCTGAGGGTTGTCTTTTGGTCTTGTTTATGGTTTCCTTTGCTGTGCAAAAGCTTTGAAGTTTCATTAGGTCCCATTTATTTTTGTTTTTATTTCCATTTCTCTAGGAGGTGGGTCAAAAAGGATCTTGCTGAGATTTATGTCATAGAATGTTCTGCCTATGTTTTCCTCTAAGAGTTTGATAGCTTCTGGCCTTACATTTAGGTCTTTAATCCAGTTTGAGCTTATTTTTGTGTATGGTGTTAGGGAGTGATCTAATCTCATACTTTTACATGTACCTGTCCAGTTTTCCCAGCACCACTTATTGAAGAGGCTGTCCTTTCTCCACTGTACATTCTTGCCTCCTTTATCAAAGATAAGGTGACCATATGTGCGTGGGTTTATCTCTGGGCTTTCTATCCTGTTCCATTGATCTATCTTGATTGATACTGAATGAGATCCTTGCTGGGTAGAGTAATCTTGGTTGCAGGTTTTTCTCCTTCATCACTTTCAGTATGTCCTGCCGCTCCCTTCTGGCTTGCAGAGTTTCTGCTGAGAGATCAGCTGATCTATTGATCTATCTTTCTGTTTTTGTGCCAGTACCATACTGTCTTGATTACTGTAGCTTTGTAGTATAGTCTGAAGTCAGGGAGCCTGATTCCTCCAGCTCCGTGTTTCGTTCTCAACATTGCTTTGGCTATTCGGGGTCTTTTGTGTTTCCACACAAATTGTGAAATATTTTGTTCTAGTTCTGTGAAAAATGTCAGTGGTAGTTTGATAGGGATTGCATTGAATCTGTAGATTGCTTTGGGTAGTAGAGTCATTTTCACAATGTTGATTCTTCCAATCCAAGAACATGGTATATCTCTCCATCTATTTGTATCATCTTTAATTTCTTTCATCAGTGTCTTATAATTTTCTGCATACTTTTGTCTCCTTAGGTAGGTTTATTCCTAGATATTTTATTCTTTTTGTTGCAATGGTAAATGGGAGTGTTTTCTTGATTTCACTTTCAGATTTTTCATCATTAGTGTATAGGAATGCAAGAGATTTCTGTGCATTAATTTTGTATCCTGCCACTTTACCAAATTCATTGATTAGCTCTAGTAGTTTTCTGGTAGCATCTTTAGGATTCTCTATGTATAGTATCATGTCACCTGCAAACAGTGACAGCTTTACTTCTTCTTTTCTGATTTGGATTCCTTTTATTTCCTTTTCTTCTCTGATTGCTGTGGCTAAAACTTCCAAAACTATATTGAATAAGAGTGGTGAGAGTGGGCAACCTTGTCTTGTTCCTGATCTTAGTGGAAATGCTTTCAGTTTTTCACCATTGAGGATGATGTTGGCCGTGGGTTTGTCATATATGGCCTTTATTATGTTGAGGAAAGTTCCCTCTATGCCTACTTTCTGCAGGGTTTTTATCATAAATTGGTGTTGAATTTTGTCAAAAGCTTTCTCTGCATCTGTTGAGATGATCATATGGTTTTTCTCCTTCAATTCGTTAATATGGTTTATCACATTGATAGATTTGCGTATATTGAAGAATCCTTGCATTCCTGGAATAAACCCCACTTGATCATGGTGTATGATCCTTTTAATGTGCTGTTGGATTCTGTTTGCTAGTATTTTGTTGAGGATTTTTGCATCTATGTTCATCAGTGATATTGGCCTGTAGTTTTCTTTCTTTATGACATCCTTGTCTGGTTTTGGTATCAAGGTGGTGGTGGCCTCGTAGAATGAATTTGGGAGTGTTCCTCCCTCTGCTATATTTTGGAAAAGTTTGAGAAGGATAGGTGTTAGCTCTTTTCTAAATGTTTGATAGAATTCGCCTGTGAAGCCATCTGGTCCTGGGCTTTTGTTTGTTGGAAGATTTTTAATCACAGTTTCAATTTCATTACTTGTGATTGGTCTGTTCATATTTTCTATTTCTTCCTGATTCAGTCTTGGCAGGTTGTGAATTTCTAAGAATTTGTCCATTTCTTCCAGGTTGTCCATTTTATTGGCATAGAGTTGCTTGTAGTAATCTCTCATGATCTTTTGTATTTCTGCAGTGTCAGTTGTTACTTTTTTTTCATTTCTAATTCTATTGATTGATTTGAGTCTTCTCCCTTTTTTTCTTGATGAGTCTGGCTAATGGTTTATCTATTTTGTTTATCTTCTCAAAGAACCAGCTTTTAGTTTTATTGATCTTTGCTATCATTTCCTTCATTTCTTTTTCATTTATTTCTGATCTGATTTTTATGATTTCTTTCCTTCTGCTAACTTTGGGGTTTTTTTGTTCTTCTTTCTCTAATTGCTTTAGGTGCAAGGTTAGGTTGTTTATTCGAGATGTTTCCTGTTGCTTAAGGTGGGCTTGTATTGCTATAAACTTCCCTCTTAGAACTGCTTTTGCTGCATCCCATAGGTTTTGGGTCGTCGTGTCTCCATTGTCATTTGTTTCTAGTTATTTTTTGATTTCCTCTTTGATTTCTTCAGTGATCACTTCGTTACTAAGTAGTGTATTGTTTAGCCTCCATGTGTTTGTATTTTTTACAGATCTTTTCCTGTAACTGATATCTAGTCTCATGGCGTTGTGGTCGGAAAAGATACTTGATACAATTTCAGTTTTCTTAAATTTACCGAGGCTTGATTTGTGACCCAAGATATGATCTATCCTGGAGAATGTTCCATGAGCACTTGAGAAAAATGTGTATTCCGTTGATTTTGGATGGAGTGTCCTATAAATATCAATTAAGTCCATCTTGTTTAATGTATCATTTAAAGCTTGTGTTTCCTTATTTATTTTCATTTTGGATGATCTGTCCATTGGTGAAAGTGGGGTGTTAAAGTCCGCTACTGTGAATGTGTTTCTGTCGATTTCCTCTTTTATGGCTGTTATTATTTGCCTTATGTATTGAGGTGCTCCTATGTTGGGTGCATAAATATTTACAATTGTTATATCTTCTTCTTGGATCGATCTCTTGATCATTATGTAGTGTCCTTCTTTGTCTCTTCTAATAGTCTTTATTTTAAAGTCTATTTTGTCTGATAGGAGAATTGCTACTCCAGCTTTCTTTTGTTCTCCATTTGCATGGAATATCTTTTTCCATCCCCTTACTTTCAGTCTGTGTGTGTCTCTAGGTCTGAAGTGGGTCTCTTGTAGACAGCATATATATGGGTCTTGTTTTCATATCCATTCAGCCAATCTGTGTCTTTTGGTGGGAGCATTTAGTCCATTTACATTTAAGGTAATTATCGATATGTATGTTCCTATTCCCATTTTCTAAATTGTTTTGGGTTCGTTATTATAGGTCTTTTCCTTCTCTTGTGTTTCTTGCCTAGAGAAGTTCCTTTAGCATTTGTTGTAAAGCTGGTTTGGTGGTGCTGAACTTTCTCAGCTTTTGCTTGTCTGGAAAGGTTTTAATTTCTCCATCAAATCTGAATGAGATCCTTGCTGGGTAGAGTAATCTTGGTTGCAGGTTTTTCTCCTTCATCACTTTCAGTATGTCCTGCCGCTCCCTTCTGGCTTGCAGAGTTTCTGCTGAGAGATCAGCTGTTAACCTTATGGGGATTCCCTTGTGTGTTATTTGTTGTTTTTCCCTTGCTGTTTTTAATATGCTTTCTTTGTATTTAATTTTTGACAGTTTGATTAATATGTGCCTTGGTGTGTTTCTCCTTGGATTTATCCTGTATGGGACTCTCTGTGCTTCCTGGACTTGATTATTTCCTTTCCCATATTAGGGAAGTTTTCAACTATAATCTCTTCAAATATTTTCTCAGTCCCTTTCTTTTTCTCTTCTTCTTCTGGAACCCCTATAATTCGAATGTTGGTGCGTTTAATGTTGTCCCAGAGGTGTCTGAGACTGTCCTCAGTTCTTTTCATTCTTTTTTCTTTATTCTGCTCTGCAGTAGTTATTTCCACTCTTTTATCTTCCAGGTCACTTATCCGTTCTTCTGCCTCAGTTATTCTGCTATTGATCCCATCTAGAGTATTTTTAATTTCATTTATTGTGTTGTTCATCATTGTTTGTTTCATCTTTAGTTCTTCGAGGTCCTTGTTAAATGTTTCTTGCATTTTGTCTATTCTATTTCCAAGATTCTGTATCATCTTTACTATCATTATTCTGAATTCTTTTTCAGGTAGACTGCCTATATCCTCTTCATTTGTTAGGTCTGGTGCATTTTTATCTTGCTCCTTCATCTGCTGTGTGTTTTTCTGTCTTCTCATTTTGCTTATCTTACTGTGTTTGGGGTCTCCTTTTTGCAGGCTGCAGGATCATAGTTCCCGTTGTTTTTGATGTCTGTCCCCAGTGGCTAAGGTTGGTTCAGTGGGTTCTGTAGGCTTCCTGGTGGAGGGGACTAGTGCCTGTGTTCTAGTGGATGAGGCTGGATCTTGTCTTTCTGGTGGGCAGGTCCACGTGTGGTGGTGTGTTTTGGGGTGTCTGTGGACTTATTATGATTTTAGGCAGCCTCTCTGCTAAAGGGTGGGGTTGTGTTCCTGTTTTGCTAGTTGTTTTGCATAGGGTGTCCAGCACTGTAGCTTGCTGGTCGTTGAGTGAAGCTGGGTGCTGGTGTTGAGATGGAGATCTCTGGGAGATTTTCGCCGTTTGATATTATGTGGAGCTGGGAGGTCTCTTATTGACCAGTGTTCTGAAGTTGGCTCTCCCACCTCAGAGCCCCAGCACTGACTCCTGGCTGCAGCACCAAGAGCCTTTCATCCACACGGCTCAGAATAAAAGGGAGAAAAAGTAGAGAGAAAGAATTAGTAGAAGTAGGAAGAAAGAAAGAAGGAAGGAAGGAAGGAAGAAAGAAAGAAGAAAAGGAAAGAAGGAAAGAAAGGAGGGAGGGAGGAAAGGAAAGAAGGAAGGAGGGAAGGAAGGAAAAGAAAGAAGATACAGTAAAATAAAATAAAGTAAAATATAATAAAGTTATTAAATTAAAAAATAATTATTAAGAAAAAAAAACGGACGGATAGAACCTTAGGACAAATGGTGGAAGCAAAGCCATACAGACAAAATCTCACACAGAGGCATACACATACACACTCACAAAAAGAGGAAAAGGGGAAAAATCATCTTGCTCTCAAAGTCCACCTCCTCAATTTGGGGTGATTCGTTGTCTAAAGGAGGGAAGGAAGGAAGGGAGGGAGGGAGGAAGGAAGATAAAGTAAAATAAAGTTATTAAAATTAATTATTAAGAAAAATAATTTAAAAAAAGGACGGATAGAACCCTAGGACAAATGGTGGAAGCAAAGCTATACAGACAAAATCTCACACAGAAGCATACACATACACACGAAAAGGGGAAAAATTCATAAATCTTGCTCTCAAAGTCCACCTCCTCAATTTGGGATGATTCGTTGTCTATTCAGGTGTTCCACAGATGCAGGGTACATCAAGTTGATTGTGGAGCTTTAATCCGCTGCTTCTGAGGCTGCTGGGAGAGATTTCCCTTTCTCTTCTTTGTTCTCACAGCTCACCGGGGCTCAGCTTTGGATTTGGCCCCGCCTCTGCGTGTAGGTCGCTGGAGGGCGTCTGTTTTTTGCTCAGACAGGACGGGGTTAAAGGAGCCGCTGATTCCGGGGCTCTGGCGCACTCAGGACGGTGGGAGGGAGGGGCGCGGAGTGCGGGGCGAGCCTGTGGCGGCAGAGGCTGGCGTGACGTTGCACCAGCCTGAGGCCTGCCGTGCGTTCTCCCGGGGAAGTTGTCCCTGGATCCCGGGACCCTGGCAGTGGCGGGCTGCACAGGCTCCCTGGAAGAGGGTTGTGGATAGTGACCTGTGCTCGCACACAGGCCCCTTGGTGGTGGCAGCAGCAGCCTTAGCGTCTCCCGCCCGTCTCTGGGATCCATGGTTTTAGCCGCGGCTCGTGCCAGTCTCTGCGGTCCGCGTTTTTAGCCGGGGCTCACGCCAGTCTCTGGGGTCCGCGCTTCTGGCTGCGGCTCGCGCCCGTCTCTGGAGCTCCTTTAAGCAGCGCTCTTAATCCCCTCTCCTCGCGCAACAGGAAACAAAGAGGGAAGAAAAAGTCTCTTGCCTCTTCGGCAGCTCCAGACTTTTTCCCGGACTCCCTCCAGGCTAGCCGTGGTGCACTAGTCCTCAGCAGGCTGTGTTCATGCTGCCAACCCCAGTCCTCTCCCTGCACTCCGATCGAAGCCCGAGCCTCAGCTCGCAGCCCCGCCCGCCCCGGCGGGTGAGCAGACAAGCCTTTCGGGCTGGTGAGTGCCGGTCGGCACCGATCCTTTGTGGGGGAATCTCCCCGCTTTGCCTTCCGCACCCCTGTTGCTGTGCTCTCCTCTGCGGCTCTGAAGCTCCCCCCCCTCCGCCTCCCGCTGTCTCCGCCCGAGAAGGGGCTTCCTAGTGTGTAGAAACCTTTCCCCCTTCACAGCTCCCTCCCACTGGTGCAGGGCCCGTCCTTATTCTTTTGTCTGTTTATTCTTTTGCCCTACCCCGGTACGTGGGGAGTTTCCTGCCTTTTGGGAGGTCTGAGGTCTTCTGCCAGCATTCAGTAGGTGTTCTGTAGGGGTTGTTGGCACGTGTAGATGTATTTCTGGTGTATCTTTGGGGAGGAAGGTGATCTCCGCGTCTTACTCTTCCTCCATCTTCCCCTCCGCCTCCAGATGTCCTTCTTTTAATACCCCTCCCCTTGCTTACACATTCTGCTCCCGTCCCATTTAGTTTGAAGCAGATGGTGGCTCAAGGGCATGCGTGGAATGCCTGGTCTCTGTGTCTCCTGGCCTGGCGGGGTGTGCTCACACAGCGAAAAGGCCGCAGGCTCCCTGTTTTCTGCCCTTTTTCCTCCCCAGCACTAGCCACTTCAAGTTGGGTGGTTTTGGATTGTTGTGTGCTGCTTCGAATAGCTCGAATGACCATTTGAGATTTCCTTAGGGTTTCTACTCTTGTTAAATGGTAGTCTCCATGCTGGGTACGTATAAAAGTTAGTAGCTCCATTATTCAGTGACTAGTTGTTGAGTGCCTGCTGTATACAGGCGCTGTCCTGTGTTCTGGAAAACAGTGATGACCAAGACGTAAGTTCCTCCTCTCATGGCACCTACATTCTAGTGAAGGAGACCGAAAGTAAATATACAAACAGGGAAAGGTGCTGTGGTTTCCATAGTAGTAGATGCTGCAAAGAAAATAAGGAAGTGTCGGTGCAAGCGACTGCAGGGTGAGGGGCAGGCGGGCCTCTAGGAGACGCTTCCATTGAGGTCCGCGTGGCATGAGGGTCAGCCGTACAGAGGAGGAGGAATGTGTCGGGAGAGCCAACAGCTGGTACAGGGGCCTTTGAGTTGACTTCTGAGGGTAGAAAGAAAGCCATGTGGACGGAGCGTTAGTAAAAGGAAGATGTGGGTACGATAAGGGTTCTGAGGGCACTAGGCAGGGGCCCAGTCAGGTGGGCCTTGCATTCCAGGGGCAGTGATTAGGGTTTTATTCTAAGCGCATTGGGGAGCCTGTGGCGGACCTCAAGTAAGGGAGCAGCGTGTCCTGTACACTCTTTCCGAAGATGACTTTTTGTATGGAAGATACAGGGCAAGTGTGGACTTTTGTTCCTGACCAGCTGAGAGTAAGTTTCAGAGATTGTGAGCCCACACATCCAAATTCTTCAGCAGGTATTTTTTTTAAGAACAGTAACATTCTTGTACTGTGTACGAGGCACTTACCACGTGCATCCAGGGAATCAGATATAATATAGTACTGTTACCTAATATATGCTGTCCACATTCAGTTTTCCTGGTTGTCCTAATCCTGTCTTTTAGCGCAGCTTCTTTGGTCCAACTCAGGATTCTACATTAGCCTTTTGCTGTTTCTTGAGTGTCAGTCTGCAGCAGTTCCTTGCCTTCTCTTTACCTTTCATAACATTTGCATTCCTAAATAGTGCAGGTTTATTGTTTCATAGAATGTCCCTAATTTGGATTTAAGTGATTGTTTCCTCACTATTCAAGTTACGCATTTTGGGCAAGAAAAATATGTATCTGTATGCGTCTGTCCAGACGCCACGTGTCTATAGTGAATCACGTCAGAGGGTACCTGGCGTCACTTTGTCCGTTACTGGTCGGGTTAACTTTACTTGGTTGAAGTGATGTCCATCATGTTTTCCCACTATATAAGTTATCTTATTTTGACAGTTGAAAAAACTATCAGGTACTTTGTGTAAAGTTATCTTCTTTTGTAATTGAAAAAATATCAGATACTTCGTCTAAAATTCTGTCTGAAAAAATATCAGATACTTTGTCTAAAATTCTGTCTCCCAACAAATTTTCACCTAATGGAGAAAATTAGTTATTACTTAACGATTGTTCCAAAATATGCTAACCATCATTCTAAACTGATTAGTTGTTATTCTACAGGGAGAACTTCTGCTTATCTATCTACTTAAACGTGGATTCATGAATGTTCTTATTCAGTTTCAATACAATGTATTATATAGTCCATGACCATTGTTATTTCTTTTGATGGTCAGAACTGGCCCAGATTTGGCCAATGAGAACCCTGTCAGACTGAATCCTATACGTCTTAACGTGTGCTCCCATTTTTAAACCACTTTCTTTTCGGCATAAGGGTTTCCCTACTCTTCTTGTACTTTCCTTCC